>NW_015094506.1:40394508-40825078 GCF_001431845.1 Calidris pugnax | reverse complement strand
TTTTTTTTTTTTTTTTTTTTTTTTTTTTACTTTGTTTAGGTACCTGTACCATGGTTTTCATTATTATTTGTAAATATTCATTTCACATACCACCTTTTATGCATAGAAGCATGATGTATTTAGAAAGTTTCAATATCCAAATGCTGTTTTAATCAATATTCTTATCTGATGACAATAAAATAATTTTATTGCAAAATTCATTCTCCAACATTAAAAAAAAAAAGAGAAAACAAACTTTAGCAATATGAGTGTTTTAATCTAACGTATTTGAGATGGCTGTAACATTTTGCATTTACTGCTGCTGAACAAGATTTATCTCACTTTTTTGCTATCACAAAAAGTTCGTGATTTTCAGTTATGAGATTGACTGGAGATGCAGCAATTGATAACTGCCTGAATGTGGAGTGGATGTGTGAAAAGAAGGTATAGAAAATAAAGTTGATTTTCTATAGGAAAGTATATATATAATGTTAAACCAGTTGAGAAGCTGAGTGACAAAACCTATCTAGTTGCAGTATTTAGAGGAAAATAATCTGTGGTGGTCTGTCTTAGATTGGAGAATACTGATGATGAATAGAGACTTTTATGTATTTTGTACTAATAACTGGAAATCTATTGCAAATTGTTCTATCTTACCAAAGAGTTGAGAACACTTTGGTGGGCAGCTTGGCATCGTGTTGATAAAACCCCTGCCTGTCTGAGACACCTCAGAACTGTTTGTACGAAAAACCTCCTGGATAGACGCCATTTGTTCTCCAGTTCAAATGGTATTACCCAGGAAAGCAATTCTACCATGGGCTGAGCACCGTCAGTTCCCATTAGTTTCAGTCGAAGTGAAGGGGCACAGCCCTTCTGAGGAAATGCAAAGTCGTGTCAGCTCAGATTCTTAAGATGAAATTCGGTTCTTTGCAGAAGGTCTGCACAAAGCCTATGTATCATTTAAGTGCCACTTAATTCTTTATAATGGAGCTTGGAGTGGATTTGAAGAATTTGATAGGCTTTTTGCTGCCTTCTCTGCGGAGGGCTGAGTTTCACCCCTGGTGAATATAGCAGTAAAAAGGCAACTATACTGCCTCAGGAAATACATTGTATTCCTTTGCTTTGACTAGTGTAACTCAGTTTCAATTACTGATAGAAATTCTTGATATTATGCTGATAAAATCATTGTATATTTTGCTCCCTGTATAACGTATTTAGCTTCACTGTGATACTCTGCTATAATGGGAAGCTGAAAAGTGAAAATGCAAAAATAGATGTGACCCTTCAGACTCAAATATGGCCTCCCTATGCAGCTGTGGCTGCATGTGTTTAACAGGACAGTGTGTCTGTACAGGCTTTAATTTATACCTAAGCACGAGGGTGCCCACCTGGCCTGCGTTTGGCAAACGGGGCGACCCTGGGGCTGGTGCCCCCACCTCTGCCCAGGGGGTGCGGGATGTACCTGCATGGCCGGGAGGGGATGTAGGGAGTGAGGTGTCTGTGACTGTGTTTGGGATTAGTTCTGAGGGGCTGTTTGGGAATTCCCAAGTATTTATGAATACTTTGCGTCTAGTACTATGGTTTATTTTTTTGTGTGACTGGTATTGGTCCTGTGCTGCTGCTGATTGTGTGTCATTATAAATTAATAAACTGTTGTGATACTGATTTGCTTTAAACCATATGAGCAAGTAGCTTTTCCCCACAAAAGACATTGATTCTGATTCTCAAGGGCTAAATGCATGAGCTAGTCTATACACTTAACACAGAAATGTTTTAGACTTTATGTTCTGTAAAATACTCTTTGTGTGTTCTAAATTTGTGTGGTTATAGCCATACCCAGAGCAAGGACTCCATATATTTGTGATATTACCGATAGGTGCATTCTGAGATAGCAACCAAGCAAACACTAAGAGTAATTCACAGGGGAGAGAATATTTTTTTTTTAAAGAATAGTTCAAATTATGTTTCCAGGAAAACCTTCCACCTGAGAGAGTAGAGCCAATCTAGTACATATTTTTGAGTTTAACTGACTATTCAGTCTTTCAGTGATCCTTCATATTGTTGAAACATTGATAGAAATAGCCATTTCCATATGTGAATTGCAAAACACATGCATGCAAATGGGTGAGGTTTGGTATTAACCTTTTTCTGAGCTTTTTCTGTAAAACCTGCAACTGGATGCATGCCTTCTCTCAGAAAGGATGAGGCCATTATCGGTTACATAGGAGATGCTTGCCTCCAAAACTGATGTGATTCAATTCTCAGTAGAGAAGTACCTACAGACCCCAAGCACAATCCAGATTTCTGTATATTATGTGCTATAAAAACTTAGTGGATTTGCCTCAAAAAATTGTAGTTATGAAAATTGTTTAGGAATCATTCCTCCAGCATTATATATATATTGCCTAATGAACAGTGCAAATTCCTGTGTAGACGTTTGGGACCTAAAATGCTTTTTATAATGAAAATCTTAATATGAATTTCAGATTGAGCTTCCACTGAAAGAAATCAGTGTTCATTATATTGCTAGAGCTTACCAGCAATTGTACCGGGACTGAGGACACAACTTGTTTCATGTCAAAATATTGGAAAGGATTTTATTAAAAGACTTTAAATTACAACTCTATTTCTTGCCATGATCCAGTGGCATTGGGAATAATATCCTTAAGTAGTTTCAGACAGAGGAATTCAGGGGTGTAGGGAGGCTGAATCACATGTTCAGGTGAGCATGAATAGCTAAAACTTCCACTGGGTATAAATGCCCACTTCTAAGCTCCTTGGACCCAAAATTAATTTGGAGCATCATAAGCCTCTTGCATGCATATCTTGCTAAGTATTTATCCTGTAGTTCTCTTTTTGTTGGGCACATGACTGTAGAAAGTATATTGCATGTCACACATCAACAGAGAGGAGGATGTGATCTGTGTCCTTCTATGTGGAACTTTTTCTGCCCTTGAATCCCAAGACGCTTACCTACAAATTGAGCAGGTGAAGCATTTTTATAGACTAGTGCAAGATTGCTGAGATGACCTCTGAAGGAACTGAGGACCATTTTCTGTGGACTGCGAGCCTTACAGTCTAAGCAAAAGATAGATTGTTTGGGGGCCCTTACCTTGTTTAACATGAGTCTATGGCACCATGCAAGTTAGTGCATCTCTGCATATGTATTTTATAGAAAAATATCCCAAACAAATACTCCACCCTACAATTTTACCCTCAGGGGTAGAGTAAAAGAATAATGGGATATTAGATATTAGTCATATTGCTTAATATTCCATGAAAAGGAACCCAGATACTACAGAGGTGAACTCAAATGAAGTAGTGTTATAATCCAGAAAGAAGTCTACAGGAATTAACGCCCCTTTTGCCCCTGCCTTGAAGAAAAAGTTCTCCCCACATCTCCTGTGTGTCTAAGGCATTCAGATCTCTGTTGTTCCAAGACTACTTGCTGTGTGTGACCTTGAGGAAATTTTGCAGAACCAGCGTACCAGAGATGCCAGCACTAAGAGGAGCCACAAAGGACACAATACAGTGCCTTTCAGTCAGTTAGGGCCCTTCCTCACTAGACTTCCTTTCCCTTGTAGTAATAGGGTAATAAGGTATTTGTTCTAGTCTTTGCCCTCTGCTTATCATCTCTGCTTATCATATAATTTCTACACCTTTACTTCATTCAGCGCCCGTCCTTCTTGTGTTCTGAGTTATTGCCCCTAACTATGCCCCTACCATTGCAAGTATCACAGAGTTTCCCAATTGCTGTCATTATGTTGACCCCTCTACCCATTTATTATAGCTTTTCTCTCTCCTCTCTGCGTCTCGTCTATTTACACTGTAAGCACTTCAGGATAAGGAGTGTCTGCTCAGGTTTATAGAGAGTGTAACACAATGGATCCCAGTCATAGCTCAATTTTAGGCTACCATAATCATTAGTTAGGATAGTAAGTCTTCAGTTGTTAGCCTCCCCCCCAACAATATTTCCTTTAGCTAACTTTTATGTTCTTTACATTTACAGCAGAGCTGTCTTTTGTTTTATTGTTGTTTTTTAAGTTCTATTTTTATTATAAAATTTGTTGGCACAGCAGGTGTTGTAAATAATTTTGTAAATTGCCTAGGGCTGTCTACATCATAACCTATGGCTGCATTATCAGATGATGAAAATAGACAACTCAAATGAGAAAGTGTTTAGAGATAAGTGAAATGTGAATTCTCCTGCCAATTGTTTTGGTTGTTTGTTTTTTTCTTTTCTGTCCCATAGCACGAATTATCAAAACAAAACAGTGGTGTGAAATGCTTCCATGTTTAGAAGGAGAAGGCTGTGATTTGCTAATCAATAAATCAGGCTGGACCTGTACACAACCAGGAGGTCGGATAAAGACAACCACGGTAGGTCACTTCTCTGTTCTATATTTCTTCAGTTTCTCATTCGCTTTAGTTTACTGAAAAACAAAGAATGAGATTTCTAATTGTTTTTCGGCACAAATATGTAAAGTTTGTTGCACTCTAATAAATCTATGTGCCCAAATGTTCTTACTGAAATACACAGCAATGTTATCACAAAGACAAGAAAAATGTGTAATTCCCACAGTTACTAAGAATGGAAATTATATCAAGGTTTTCTTAAAAGGCACCAGTGGTTTAACTAACATCTGTATTCAGCCTGAAGACAGTACCTTATTGCTTCACTGTACAAGAATTTTCTTATACTGAGGAAGGTAAGGTATAAAACTGAACACATGGTCTAGCAGGGCAAAAAGAAAGCTTTCATTGGGGAGAAAATAGTTTTGCTATTCCTACTGTACTGGAAAAGCAAGATGCAGAGATAGATGCCTAGTTTTCAGTGAGACAATCAGTGAGAGCTATAAAAAACATACTAAAAGATCACTTCTCTCAGCTTCTGTTTGGTCCTCATTTGTTGATAAAACCCTCAACTCTCTGATTTGGTGTCTTGGGACATGTGCTTGTAGTGAAGCCAAGAGTATATATGACAGTAATAGTTTCTAGGGCCTGTAATATATCAAACAGATTTCTAGAAAATGTTTTCAAATGCCAATAATTCTCTGACTTCAAAAATGGAAAAATCTGAAGAGATATAATAGAGCGATATTCTGCTAGCTTGCTAGACCTCTTGAAATGATTTCCCCTCCCTATAATCTTTTTTTTTTAGATTTACATGGAGCTTGAGTGTAATTTAAGTAAGTGCAATTTCAAGAATATTTAGTCTTAAAAGTACTTATCAGTGAGAACTAAATTAAGGCCCATCATCCTCTGTACAATTTCTCTGTCTGAGCAGGAGACAGACACCAGTACAAAACCTTTTATTGTTTTAGAATGACTATATTTTAGAAAATTAACATGTTTTTCACTTTTTCAAAAAGAAGGAAGATTTGATAGGGCTTTATAAGATACTTACAAAACAAACTTTGTGAATTGTGATCACTGTTTTGATGCTCCTGTATCTACCAGATGTAATATTCATTATGGACAGGGCTATAAAACTTAACTCAGTCTCTGAGGTCTTACTCAAATATTGTTTGCCTTTAGATCTTTTGCATCAGTTATGTACAAGTGACATAAAAAAACAAAGGAAGGAAATACATTTTTGAAACATTGATGTCAGCTTCCAAGTACAAGGAGACCCAATACAATAACTTTGTCATACTTGAAATATTATCTTACATCTTGTTAATACAGGGGTACTTTCTGAACCTGAGGTAAACACAAACCCCCTGTACTGTGACACATTACCAGCTGTCATTATAGTTCTTGATTTGCTGTTTTATGCTAATGTCATGACTGAGTAATGCAAAGTAAGCAGAGGATCTATCCTTCCGTTTCTATCTTTAATGAAGTTTTTCAGATATCCTTTCAGATTAAACACCACAAGCCTGCTTCTGAACTCTTACTTGTCTGTATAGCTCTTTAATGCTACTGACATGAATGGAATGACTCATGATTTTGATTAATGTAAATGAAATCATAATCATTCCCCATCAGTAAAATTAAGGCCATGGCAAGTGTAATATTATAAAACAGATTCTCCCACACACAGAGACGTCATTGTCATTGGTGAGGAGAGATTCTGCCAGAGAGCCAACTGTAGAACAGCTCTGAGCATAAGCCCTTATCTAACATCAAACAGTCTTCAACAGTTGGTGCCATGCATGCAGACACACAACAAACACACAGTGCTTTTCAGTCAACCCAGACTAGCAACTCAGAATACTTAAAGAAGCACTGAATCCAGAAGGGGAAGGCTGGGGAGACAGGGGGAAGGAAAAGCAAAAAAAAAGGAAAAAAAAAAAGCCTAAGAACCCCCCAATCTATAATATGGTATTACCAAAATATGAAGAAGAAAAAAAAAATATGTACATTTGTTCTTTAGCCTCTTGCTTGAAAGGTAAGATTTGGACAATGGTAATGGGTTTAGGAACTATGTTTTAAGATGACTCTGTGAAGTGCATGACTGTGATTAAAAGAAGTTTTCTAACAGAAATGCCAAGAAACATTATTTACTGTAGCAGTACTCTTAGGTCAGCAGCTGCTGATGCAGTCAAGTAATTTCTATTTCCGGTCCTAATCAGCACACCTGAGATGCCAGGCCCATCATGGCATCTAAGTGCAACAGGTAGGATTTCTGGCTGGGAAGGGTCAGAAAAATGGCCACCAAGCAGTATGGGGAAATAAATGTCCAAACATATTGAATCAATTATTATACACTAAATGTCTGTTATTAAGTAGAAAGAATTCTTGACCACATCTCCAGAGACAGCCAGATTAGGTCCTTAATTTGTTAACTATCAATTTTGTTAACACACATTTGTTAATCTAATATTTGCAGGCCTTTCTTGCTAATGTTAGTCTGTATCTTGGAGATACTGGCAGTAGGTCTTACATTATCATAGCAGTGGTAGATCATATAGCAGAGATATCACTGTTTGGTAGATGCTGAGACAATAATTTGTCACCCATACTAAAGCCAGAACAGTATTGAACTCTGATGGACTGAGACCAGCTGTTGTGATAATGCCAGCTTTGGCACTGATTCCAGGAGGACGTGTGGAAGTCTAACTGTCTAAGTACTGGGTTTAGAAGTAGCACATGGAAAGGCAAAACCAGTGGAGATGTTATATAGGACCTTTTTGCATAAGAATATACACTAGGACTAACAGTTAAATACATTTATTACAAAAAAGAAAGAAATTGGATTTTTTTTTTGTAGATGACTTGAACATTTAGCATTTTTTCTATGAAAATACCAAGTAAACAGCAAATGAAAATACCCATTGCTCCAAAGCAAAAGTGCAATTTTTGTAAATTGTTTGGAAAGTGCTGCTGATGCTTTATATATTGTGTCCAAAGTGTTTAGATTTTCTATGCAGAGCCAGATTTTTTCACTGCCTGGCACTTCTTGTGATCACCTCTGGAAATAATGCAACCAAATCAGAATTCTCTCCTCACATGGGTAGCAGTGTTTTATATCCACTTTGTGCTCACTTTGCACAGCTATAAATGACAACACAAGGTGCAAGGCAAAGGAAAATCAGACTCAAAGTATACTCTAAATGGATCTGGATGTCACTTCTGCCCTGTCATCCTTTCTACAAGGTGTGAATGAACCAAAGATTTTTCATCTGCTAAGAGGCTTTTAGAACTGAGGATTGACCGGGCTAACTGCCAGTCTATGTATTAAGCAGCTGACTGTCAATACAAGGAAACAATATGGCAACTTGTAAAAGTAGATAGCAAGAGAATGCTACACAATTGTTAGCACTTTCAACATACTAAGTACTTTCATATAACAAATGTCCTTATAGTCACTTTAAAGTCACCTGTCCTAAAATTTTCTTCTCCTTTTGCTATTTTCATCACTCTTTCAATTCTTAAAAAACAAACAAACAAACAACAACAAAAAAAAAAAAGATTTTTTTTAAACAAACAAACAACAACAACAAAAAAAAAGATTTTTTTTAAAAAAATAGTGTGTCGTTTCAGTAGTGCCAGAAAATAAGCCTTTTTTTAACATGTTGCTGAAGGGCCTGTACATTTTATATTTCAAGTATAAAACTTGCCAGCGTATAGATGAGAAGATACACAATGTATTGGATTTACAGGGGAGATTAATTTTAGCACCAAAGTGTATATATGTTGTCATTGATCCATCACTACCTAATTGTTACTTAATTAATTCCTTCTTCTACATGATGTGATTTCAATGCATAGGGCTTAACAGAACATTCATGCGCTAGTTCCTCCATAGCTAACCTTTTAAAACCTTTGCGATTTTACTGCTAAATTAGCTGAAGTGGGAAATTAAGGAGTATGAAGAAGCTAAGAGAGAGCTCACAGTGGATAAAAGGTGTAATTACTCTGACATGGAGCTCAGTGCTTAGCTAGTAAAATTTACTAAGGATCTAGCTTCACCAAGGGATGTGACTTTCTTAATAGAGTTTACTTACACACAGAGCAACTTAGCACTCCTCACTATTAATATAAATGACATGCTGGCTGGCTTGGAAAGGCACCTTGTTCCTTACCCTGAAAAATACAATAGCTGTTTGTATTGGCTGCAATTTAAATCAAGATTTTTTTGCTTTTCATCATTGATTTAAGGGCAATGTGTTGTCATTCATACCATTACATTCAAAGTAAAAAAAAAATATATATATATATGTTACATATTTGTAACATACTTGAGAATTTACTTTTTTTTAGACTGAAGACCAGCTGGAAATGTCCTGAGGCCATGGTCTAGTGGTCTGAGCTTGGGACTGGGAGCCAGAAACTCCTGAGCTCTAATCCCGGCTCTGACAGTGACTCCCTCTGTGGCCTTGGGTAAGTCACTGAACCTCTCTGCCTCAGTTTCCCCAGCAGTAAAAATAAGATTAACAATCCTTAGCTACCTACCATAGTGAATTTGGGAGTCCTAAGCTAATATTTTAAGAGGTTTAGAAATTCATAGTAACCTAAAAATAAAAATACTGATATTTATAAATGTCCTTATTGGTGATATTCGTGTTGTTGTTAATATTCATATAACCCTGCATTCCTGTACTTAGCATCACCTACATTCCAGCTCTGAGTGTTTCTAAATGTGCATTTCATACCTCCCCAGGTCAGCTGATTTTATTTGGTTTAGCTATTTTTGGAGGGTTTTTGACATCCCGCCAGTTCTAGTTCTGTGTCATTCCAGGACACAATACCCACCAAAATAAGCTTTCAGGCAGCACCAGATTAGAGCAGTGGAATGATGCTGGCATACATGCCATGCCAAATTAAGTTTCCTCTTCCGCTTTGTCAGAAGTGGTCAATTTATGGAACAGATACATAAAATCCACTTGTCAGCAGTTCATCTACCAAGTTCCCTCACTGTCCTAACTGTAGCAGGAACCCTATATTCAGACCAAGATTACAGAGAATATTTTTTCAGGAGACTGGTGTACCCCCTTATTCCAGTCCAAAGCATAGCTTTCAGAAACAAACAGGAAGTTATGATCCTGAATTTTCTGTCATTTGTAGCTGAGGCTGTTGACGAATCAGAATCTTTGGCTATATTTAAGCCATGTCTTGAGTCCTTCATGCACTGAGGAGGCTAAATGGAAATAAAATTCTCATGAAGCTGAGGAACCTCAATATAGGGGGGCCAGGATATTGCTATGTAACATTCAAGTTCTCATGCATATTACTAATGCTTCAAATGGTACAGTCTTTTCAAAGCTGTGCACTTCAGTGTGGTACCAATGTACTGAAACTAACCCATTCTGTTCTCCATCATCCTTATCAAAATACACATCTTTGTGGCAAATAAATGATATTTGAGTTCTAAATCTGAAATGCTAGCAAATGGTTTGTGATTTTTGTAGACTTCATGTTGAAAGGAGCTGGCAGAATCTTGAAGAACCATCTGAAAGAGATTTGGTGCCTTCCTCTGTCCTGAACCAATACTGGTTCTACTGATGTTCAGTGTTTCACACTGCCTGAAAAGAGACCTCAGATAACTCCAAGAATAACTTGGAATAAAATGTTTAGGTTGAAATCATGATTTGTTAACATCTCAAATAGTTCCATGGAAGTAAATAGGGAACCATGGGGAGACAAGGCAACATGTCTTTTCAGATTTTAATGGGGAATTATAATAGCCTCACATTTCATTGTGCTTTATAAAGTTATGGAAAATATGAATACTCATTTCTGCATGGGCTCTTTAAAAGATATTGCAATTCCTGTGCAAATAAATAAACTCAATTTTCAGATAGATTTCTAGAGATAACTTTTTTTTCAGCATTCCTTTTTCTTAACTCATATTCATATTGAGAGGTTGCTTCTAGCATTCAGTCGCATCTTATTATGCTAAACTGGGGACATGACAGATTTATCTTCAGTGAGGTAAAACGGTTTTATTGATTAAAGCTTAGGAATTTGTGTGTGTGTGTGTGTGATATTGGTTAATCTGTATTTAAAACCAGTTAGTTCACTGTAAAATGAGCTACATTCTGATCCGTTTGAGGTGTGAACTGCAGCTATTTGGTTTGCTTTGAGTAAGTAAACCAAAGCAGATTCTACCCCAGGCGGTAATAATGTTGCAAATCATCTGTTTGCTGTTTTTTTGGAATAAAGTTTGTTTTCAGTAAAAAAAAGACCAACCAAAAACTTCATGGGTTGTTTTTTTTTTTTTTTCTGTGCTTTGAAACCAGAATTCTGAAATATAAATAAAACCACATCTGTAATTTAGGGAGCTCATTGACTATTACTTCACAGTATGAAACCACCCAATAAATTCTGAACATCTGAAAATGTTCAAGTGTATACAAAACTGTGTATACAAAACTGTAAAAGCTGCATTTTAAAGAATGCCTATTTTATTAAGTTGGTCTTGATTAAAAAAAAACAAACAACCCCCCCGCCCCCCCAAAAAAAAAAACCAACAACTTTAATTTGACATTTGTCAGTAAAAATTATATTAAAAATACAGGGAATTATATTAAAAATACAGAGAATCCTACAGGGGTAGGATTCTCATCAATCTCCTCAAAAAGAAAAAAACAAACTTAACTTTTAAATATGGAATGCCCAGGGCATAGACAATTGAGATGTACAATAGATGATTCAGGTCTCTGTGTGGGAAAATTGCAGACCCATCAAAGAGTGGATGTGAAGAGGCTGATACTAGATTTAATTACAGTTGTTTAGCACCTTAGTCACCGTTTACATTTATGTACGCCTTTCCAAATACCGAAATAGCATTGCAACTGGTCTAAGAAATTAACGTGTTAAGAATTAGTACATTATTAAACTGAGATTGACAAAAAGGGAACAAGAAGAACTAAACCCCATTCGTATTAGTAATGGTAATATTGGGTCTTTTTGTGTTTTGACGATTCTTAGCATTACAGATAAACTTTCTAAATGGGATTTAGTATCCTCAGTTTATCGTTTTATTGCATTCAGATATGTAATGGTATTGAGGACATCTTGCATAGGGTCATGCGTAATTGACATAGAATGTATAGTCTTGGGCCATTGTGGGGTGGCAGCTGGAAGCCGTGCAGGAGACGCTGGTTCACTACCTACCTGCCTGTGTTAAGGAACTCAACCTCATTCCTCATTTGCTAAACCAGACAATTTGATAC
Source organism: Calidris pugnax (assembly GCF_001431845.1). NCBI lineage: Eukaryota > Metazoa > Chordata > Aves > Charadriiformes > Scolopacidae > Calidris > Calidris pugnax. Next base: position 40,813,475 of record NW_015094506.1, on the reverse strand, counting down.
GCTGCTGCCTACTCCTACTGTGTGTGCCTCCTGATAGATTGACATTGTCTGAAGGTTCTGGTTTTTTGCATCAATATAAGAAAATCAATTTTCATTTAATAAGTAATTGCAAAGAGAGATTATCTGAGGAAACAACCCTGAAGATTACTTGTGCAATTCCTTGATTCACTATAAGTAGCACAACAGGCATAAGAAGTGATTTAGTACATGCTATATGCCGTGTGGTTGAACTGAAGGAGGACTACAGAATATATTGTACATGTGGAAGAAAAAATGATTTGATAATGCAAATGAGGAAGAAAGCTGGAAAAGACAACACAGAACTTGATTATATAGTTTAAATCACGTTTTTTGTGGGAGTGTAATGGAAAACTATAAAGGATAGGAATTGTTAGATCAACATCAAGAAATTAAATGATGCTAAAATTATTACACACCCTTTTCACACAGTGAGAATGTTCGTGGTACAAGTGTTAGAAGATGAAGCTGTTGCACATGTATGTCCATTTTGGAACATTAATTTTTTAAGAATACCCCCAAAGATTTCTGTTAAATCATGCAAACCAAGCTAGAATTCTTGGACTGAACAAAACAAGCAGTCAATAAAGAAAGTGAAATACGTGTTATAGTACAGGGATTTTTATAATACATTTGACATATTATTTCTTAAAGTCATACTTGAAAATTAATTCAGAAAGGCCTGTCACTGTGAAAACTGCCAATTCCACAAGGTACTGATGGAGAACCTGTGAACAGCACATAATAACAGTTAACAGGAGCGTATTGATCTAGGTCAAGGTGGCCTAGGAAGTGACAGATTTGTGAAACATCCAATGTTATTTTATTAAGAATGGTTTCAAAAGCATAAAAGATGTTAAGCTCTTAAGTGTTATTGAAAATCTGTGGAAGGCAGGCACATAACAGACACTTCTGTTTTCTGATATGCCCCTGCTATATTTCCTTAAGTATTCAGAATAGAGCTCCGATACTAAGTAGCATTATGTCTGCACACAACTTTCTTTGCCTTGATTGCAGACCTAAAGGATAAGGTTGCCTGTTTTTTCATCTAGTTAACTAACTCCTGCCTGTGAGACATTTTTCTCACCAGCTCCTCCTGTTCACTTGCCTGTGACCGTGCTATCATGGTAAAGCTTGGGCTATTCCTCTGTTTCACTAGAAACAGTCTCATTACATGCCTGAACCATGAGGTTGGAAGGGAACAAAACTGGCTCATCCTTGACCCAAATAAAACCAGGCAAGGATGGGACAGTAAAATCAAACAGCAAAATACAGAAGACTAGGACCTTTTCTTTCAACTGACAATGCAGCTTTGTGGTAGCCTAAGCCACCCCCCTTTGGCTGTATATGCCTGACCTCTGTGTTGGGCAGGCTCTAAGCGCTTGTGGAAATGTCTGGGATGCCAAACAGGCATCACTTTTTGCCAGGTTAGTTTTCAGCCACATCAGCTTCTGATTACAATACTGCAGATTAACCCAGAATAATACAGATACAGAGCAGTTTAAATTATTCTGGGCCAAAACCTATGGGGTATGCCTTTATTGTTGTTCCAGTGCCTGTTGGATCATCAACAAGTCATGCTGGATACCTAGTTAATTTTTTTTCAGCTAACGTTGCTGTTCTTCCCCATTTGCACTTACTAAAGAATTCTAAAAGTTACCTCTGAGGTGCAGACAAAGCATATGAAATACATCCCTCATATTAAATACACTGGTTTACCCTACATGAAGGGGAGAAAATATTTGAAAGCTCATGTCTAAACTGTGGAGGATGCCATACTTGTGTGGAGTGGGGATTTTAAAGGTAGCCTCTCTACTCTTCTATAATCTTCCCCATTTACATTAAAGCATTTGTAAGGACATACATTGCAATTCTAAATTTGCATGCTGTCCCTGTGTGAATAATGTGGTGACAGATTCATTTATGGATAAATATTTATTCCTACTGATGGATATTGGACATCTCTAGGTATATAGAAATCTGGATTTCACTTAAGACTGAAAGATACTCCCTTAAGGAAATAATTTTGGTGGTTGGAAAGGAAGCAGGATTTTGATGTGGAGAAATTCTTTTGGAGGAATGTTGCTGAGACCTAGCTGGATATAGAATCATCATAGGATCATAGAATAGTTTGAATTGGAAGGGAGCTTAGAAATCATCTAGTTCCAGCCCCCCTGCCAAGGGCAGGGACACCTTCCACTAGACCAGATTACTCAATAGATGTGTGATAATACAGCCAAAAACAGCTTGCAAGGAGCCAGTTCTGACCATTGAGTCATAAAACTAAAAAGGAGAGGGAGGAGGGGGAAAGCATGCCATCAGTAAAAATTAAGTGTTTAATCTCTGTCAGTAGTTAAAAATGTTGGCTGAGATCTGCAGGGCTTAAGTGTGTTGTAAATTTTGAAGACCAAATGCAAATAATAATTAAGACCCTAAATCTTGTGATAAAGGCCAAACTCAGGAAAGTAATGCACTTAAGAAGGGAAGCATATAGGCCCAGTATGGTGTTTCCTTTATTACCTGAGATCCATATCAACCTAGAAGAGATCAAGGAAACAACATAAGGACATTCATGTAGTACCTACAGAGTATATAGAGTAGGTTGGCACACCACTCCACAAATCACACTGCCTGCCAGACTGGGGCATATCCCAGGTGAGGCCCCTTTGTAGTCCTTTTGGAAACTCTTGTGCAGAAAGCAATTCAAGGCTGATGGTTCAAGATGGTGAAAATAAGTAAAAAGAAACTTAAGTTTGTGGCCTGGTAGGAAGTGGACTCCTCTGAGCAAGAAGCACTTAATACTGATCCTACTGCTGCTTTTTTGTGTGCGCTTATTTCATTGAATATGTGTATGACTTGAGGTCATGCTTTTGTGCTGGATTCAGAGCTGTACAGGTGATTTAGGCATAGTTTGGGCACTGGTAGCATATTAGAAGTCCTTTAGGGACTCAGGCATATTTTAGGTGCTGAAACACTCATTTCAGATAGTGTTAGAGCTTATTCGCTTTGCTCTCAAACCAAGTTATTTATGAATACCTCTGGAACTTCTCTTTGTGTCCTGTTCTGTCTGCCCCCAAAATTATTTTCCTTCTGTTTGCCTTGGGTGGAAGCTTGGCAATTAAAGGCTGACTAGGTTAAGACTTAAATGGAATTTCAAAGAAGGATATCCATAAAAATTGAAAGATAATGTAAAAGTCCCTAAAAGAGCTAAAATGTAACTGATGGTAGCTCCTGTGAAAATGTAGGTAAAACTCACCCTAATCCAACAGGAAAATCAAAGAAAAACCAAATACACGTAGAATTGTCTGTGTAGAGTTACATAAAGCACAAAAATTTGTTGAACTGACTGAGGTGGTGGCTAATAGGGGAGACAGATGAAGCCAGTAACAATCCATGACTAATTCAACATTGTAAAATCATAGAGGAAGCATATAAGGTGGCCTGCAGAGACAAAAGTATGGATAGAGAAAAATTTAGGAGAAAAAAAATCAGCAGTTCAGTCTATTAGGCTATGAAATAGTTTCTCAGATCTGGAATCTCTGACAATTGTTGAGTTCAAAGCTTGCTTGGACAAAGACCTAGAAAGAGTACTGTGGGAATCAATCTTGTATTGGTAGGATATGAAACAGATTAACTGTTTGGTTTTTACGAGCTCTAATGTTCTGATTATTTTTTAACCATCTTTATAAAAGCCATAGTGGAGTAACTCATAAACCTTATGAGGGGAAGATTGTGATACTGTGAGATTTCTTTGTCTCATCAGACAGACAATCTTTCTTACAGAGAAATTTTTCTGTTCAGACAGACAGACACTGGTCACAGAAATTTATTGAATTGTGCTGTGGAGTAATATTCCATCTTCTTTCAGGTGACTGAAAGGGTATGGATGGATGGTAGGGGTTTTGTCAGCAGTACATCAGTCTTATGTATCCTGTAGCCTGAATTAGAATGAACTCGCTTCCTATATCCTTGAAATCATTAACAATAATAAAAGGACCAACTAATTATTATAAAATAAAGTGAGAACCAGTAAAACTCCACATAGGCCAGTTTCCCTGAGGGCTTCTTGTTGTTATTCTTTTCCTTTTTCTTCCTACCTCTTTTCCTTCCTACCTCTTTTCCTTTTCTCCATGAAGACCTGAGAATGTCTTTTGAGAATGTTTTTTCCCTTACAAAAAATTCTTATAATTGTTCCAGACACAAAGGAATTACACATCATTGGGTGTGGCAATGTCAAATATGTAAAAGGAAAAAAAGTGTCAGTTATGTGAACACTGATACTTAGTTCTTATAATAGTAGAGATAGCCTTCTGAATCCTTTTCCCTCTAGATAGCTCTCAAAGGAGTTTCATCACCCATTTGAAAGACACTTGAGACTAGGTGGGGTGAGGTTGAATGGTGATGTTTATTATGCCTAATCACTGATATATTTTAATGAAAGATGGTATTTTGCAGACTTCTGAGGTAAATTCTTGTCTTCCATGTGAAGTGAGTCATACAACTGAAGGGGCATTTAGTGGTCTAGGTGATGTCTTAAGGAACGGTACAATCCTTAATGTATACGGATCACTGTAGCTGAGACATGTGCAGGGCTGCTTTGGGTGGAGAGGGCACATCCTCCTCCTGTAGCATCCTCTAGATGTTTGATACACAGCTGTAATGTGGGAAAGATCAGGTACAAGCCAATTTATGAGTTTTTCACTTTGGCTGAAAGATGACACACCTGGGACTTGGACTAGGACACCAATTATATGATGAGATTTCTTTCTGAGAAATGCAAATTTTGAATTTAATTCATAGCGAGGCACAGCCTAGGTGTCTGAGCTTTAATATCCAGCCAGAGGAGTAGGTGCCTATCTAGGTCTCCACCAGGAGATTGAATTTTCTGTTCTCATTGGTTATGTAGACAGGTTAAGTATCTCCAGAAGATAAAATCTCTTCAGGCTGTTTTTTTTTATCCAATGTCAATATAAAAATGCATATATATTTCATTGAGAGAGGTCCCATCCTCTATTCTGTTCCCTGATGAGTGTCAACTACTGGGCTTGGACAGGTTACCCTGTCTCTTCTCCACGGGACTTCAAGATTTGCTGAAAAGTGGTTTAGCTTTTGGAAGAAGAGTGAAAAACAGTCTGATTTGAGGTATTTGCCTTGTGATCATGGTCGTGATTGTGGAATGCAGAAACTGGGGATTCAATCCCCTTTTGTGATAAACAGGCCTAGATGCATCCTAGATGGATGGTCTAACTACTAGACTGACACGCAAAAGATGAGGTAGTTGTAGTTGAGGTACAGCCATGTCTTTCCTGACTCCTCCTGGTGGTTTCGCCAGACTTGATATTCTTGCCTGCCTAAATCTGGAGGAGAGCAGAGGGGCCTTAGTTTAGAAAGACAGATATCCATCTCCTCAAAATACACACTTCTAAGTGTATGTTACCAATGAAAATTTTGAATTTCATTAAAATGTAAATTTCATACTAATTTCAGAGATATCTAATAAATATAAATTCTAAAAGACATGCAAATTAGATTGGATTTGGCAGGTTTAGAGTTTTATGATTTAACCTGAAGTTTTAGATGGCTTGTCTTATCCTTTCATGTTACTTCTCAAGTGATCAGTGCAGAGTTGTTGTCTCAGGCTTTTGAAATTTTTCCATAGTAAGTTGTTGTTTATGGAAGAAGAAGAACTTGGAGCCATTAGGAAATCTGAACCAGGCTGTGGTATATCTTGGCTGCTGCAGGCAATCCAGAGGATCAGATTTACCCATATAGGACCAGAGTAAGCATGTTGAGTGGAGGCTGGGGGAGTGATGCAAAATGCATTTGAGGGAGGCAGATTCCAAAAATTAAAGTTTGATGCCTAGCTTTATTTATATAGTCACATTTTATGTCTTTATTTTTAAGTCATATCTTCCCCTGAGGCCCTCATTCCAGGAAACAATTTGACCTGGAGGAGGACAGCTTTGCCTTCACCTCAATTTTATTTGTTGTTTGGGAAGGAAGATTAAGTGTGTACTGGCACTTTTCAGGTATAGCAGCCAACCCATTTTTCAGTAGGCTGTGTTACACTAAACACAATGCCTTTCATCTCTGTTTTTCCTTTGTGAACTGCTTTCTTCTCTTTCTTCTCACTCTTGATGTAACTAACTCTACTGAAATCAATGGTATTACATTAAGAATAAATGTGTGTGTTTATATAATAATGCTAGATAGTAGGTCCTCTAATTACAGTATGAATGCTTTGTCAAATGGTTGCGTTTCATCAGTATTTCTTCATCCTTCTTAATAACTGATAAAAAATATAAGACCACAGACAGATGTTTAAAGTTGTATTAGTAAGTCAAGCCAAGAGTACTTCAGTAGCATACTGTGCAGCTGTTCTGCTCAAGGGAGTGTGAAAATGTCTCTACCTGCATTACTGAAATACACTGTTCTGACGGGTTGTCATCTGAGTATTATGAGATCAATATATATACTTAGTAATGCAGAAATCCACTCCCATTCCATGGCCTAGAAGTAATATTTTATTTTTCATTAAGGAAAATAAAAAGAAAACTAGGCCAAAAAATCCTCTTACCATAGGTTTTGTGCCAAGCTTTTATTTGTTTCTGATTCAACATATGAAATAAAACTCTAACTCAAAAGAATAGATATGCTGTGTCTTTAAGAGTGAACTTGAAGGAAATAAAAGGCATTGACAAAATCACATTCTCTGCAATATAGACATTTTAATGGAAGCTAGAAAGGCACGATTTTATAATGCATATATATTTTAAATGTGTCAAATTAATGAACTTTAAAATGCAACAAAACCTTTTGGAGCATCTCCCAAAGTGGTGCAGAAGTTGCTGACAAGGCAGTCGATATTTGAGTGTTATCCCTATTGGAAGATACAGTACTGAGCATATTTGCCAGCTCTTAACAAAATTATTGAAGTACAGGGAATTTGCATAGACATAACACAATTTTTGAAAGGAAAACAAAAAATAGACACGCACAAAACATCTGCCATATGAATGTCTGTATTCATACATAGAATTCTGCCATGAAACCAAGCATTGCAAAAAATTTGGCACCATAGCTTAGAGGAATATTGTAGCTGGGTTGTAAAAAGTGAAATATCTGCACAGCAGGGTTTATATGACTTTTCAAGGAAATCTTCATTACAGTGTTATAAAGCTTAACCAAAGTAACATAATCTGAAAGAAAAAAAAAAAAAAAAAAGAAAGCCAAACCAAAATCAAAATAACACTTATTTGCAGTTACCAGAAAGATAAAAGAATGTTAAAAGAAAAAGAAAATATTTTTTTAAATATACGTTACAAGGCAAATTCAAGTGTGTGGCGTTTTATTTGCCCTGTGAACTGTGGGACTAATGAAGCTGTAGTCTTTATTCCTTGCAATCCTGACTAGTTTTCTTTCATGTTACCTAATACTCCAAGACCCCCCGCCCTTCTCAGAACCTGCAAATGCCTCCAGTTCTCTTCTATGTCCCCTGCATCCCCTCCCTAATATGTCGTGTGCTCCTTCCCACCTACAAAATCTTGTACCCTAGCTGTCATTTTTGGCCTTCTGGCAGTAAGAACAGGCTGTTTCTGCTGACTGACCATCCAGCTGCAGTCCTTCCCACACCAAGAGCATCAATAAGCATTAATTTGTCATTAGTAATTTTTTTACTCTGCCCTCTAGCCAACCTTTGAAACGTTCAGGGAATTAGTGTTTTTTGAGATCTCTATCAAATTTAGTTGAAAGTGGTCTGCAGTCTCAAAAGTTAATGTTTTGAGAAGGGATGATTAAACCTCACGATCAGCAACCCGGTTAGGAGTGCTAAGTAATAAAGTTACTGTGCTATTGTTGGTATTTTCAAACTGATTTTTATTGATTGATTTTGTATGTATCACATGTTTTTAAATTCCATAGTTGTCACAGCTTTGTTGACAAAATGATGCGCTTGAAAAATATAATGGTGCTCCCAAGGGGACTATGAATAATTCATACTTTGGGGGATTTTTTGTTGGTGGTGGTTTTTTTTTGTTTTGGTTTGGTTTGTTTTTTCATTTTTAATGAGGCCTTGGTGCAGGCACAGACCTATTCACAAATCATGTAGAGGTTGTGAAATTTTTGCTAGCATCAACAAGACCGAAGACATACTGTACCGTATTGACTACAGCATCAACTATGAATTGTTGGTACAAGTTCTAAGTTGTCAGCATGCTGCATTAATAAAATTGCATTGAATTCTCTATGCATTAGTTCAAGAATAGCTCCCTAATTTCATATTCAGAGGAGAATGTTCCCCAATAAACCTTCTCGTACGATATGTCAGGAATATAGACCTTGTCTGTAATCACATGGTTCTGGGCATGAAGGCATCTTCTGTATACCTGAGAGACTCAGGATTTAGCCGGTCTTTGCTCCTCCACAGCTGGGTCTGTCCTATGCTGTGGTCCAGCCTTAGAAGACTTGACCCTTATGCATGGCCAGTGGTTCTCTTCATTCTATTACTTCTATATATTCTGGTTATGATTTCCATGTGTTGGGGTTTTAGTTTTTTTTCTTCATAGTATATGTAAAAATTTATGTTGTTGATGTATAATCAAACACTTTATAAGATCTTTAACCTTTTCAGTAATGAACAACATCCATTAAAATAAAACTGAGTTCTGTAAAAGCCCATAAGATAGAGATAATATTGCTCACAAGTTATTTCCAAGTGGTTTATTCTTAAGTGTTCGAATATCAGTGCAGAAAGAAACTAATAGGTTATATTTCTTAATTCCCTGATACTATCTTTGGGCACTATGAGTTCTGGAACAATCTCCTTTAAAAATGGTATTCCCTTAGGAGACAATAAAGAGAAAAAGATGAAAGAATAAGATAACTGCAGCAAAGATTATAAGCCCCCTAAAACAGAGCTTATGTCTGTGTTTGTAGTTTTTATAGTATATGTTTCAATAGAATATTTGGGTCTCAGCTCTAAGAATCTTCCCATAGAATCATAGAATGGTTAGAGTTGGAAGGGACCTTAAAGATCATCTAGTTCCAATCCCCCTGCCATGGGCAGGGACACCTCCCACTAGAGCAGGTTGCTCAAGCGCCTATCGAGCCTGGTCTTGAACATCTCCAGGGATGGGGCATCCACGACTTCCCTGGGAAACCTGTTCCAGTGCTTCACCACCCTTGCAGTAAAATCTAATCTAAATCTCCCCTCTTCCAATTCAAAACCATTGCCCCTTGTCCTTTCACTACACTTCCTGACAAAGAGTCCCTCCCCAGCTCTCCTGTAGGCTCCCTTCAGATATTGAAAGGCTGCTATAAGGTCTCCCTGGAGCCTTCTCTTCTCAGGGCTGAACAACCTCAACTCTCTCAGCCTGTCCTCATAGGGGAGGTTCTCCATTCCTTTGATCATCTTTGTGGCCCTCCGCTGGACCCGCTGCAACAGATCTATGTCCTTCCTGTGTTGAGGACTCCAAAGCTGGACACAGTACTCCAGGTAGAGTCTCACGAGCACAGATTAGAGGGGCAGAATCACCTCCTGTGACCTGCTGGCCACGCTTCTTTTGATGCAGCCCAGGATGTGGTTGGCTTTTTGGGCTACCAGTGCACATTGCTGGCTCATGTTAAGCTTCTCATCCACCAACACCCTCAAGTCCTTCTCCTCAGGGCTGCTTTCTAGACATTCTCCGCCCAACCTGTATTTGTGCCTGGGATTGCCACGTCCCAGGTGCAGGACCCTGCACTTGGCTTGGTTAAACTTCATGTGATTTGCATGAGTCCACCTCTCTCAGTATCTGCTCTACAGTCCAGTGGCTACCACTGCAGTGCTGACACCTGCAGCAGCCCAGGGAAAAGTTGTTTGGTACAAAGTGTCTCTCACCTTTTCCGTTGCAAAACTAGTTTGCAAAAGTTAGGAAATGAAGGTCTTAGTGATTTATCTCCAGATTCCTGAATCTGACTGCTCATTTTTGGTACAGTGCCTTTGTTGATTTTGGAAGCTTGCAAATGCATAATTTTTTGCATTCGGGTTTTCTGAAATACAAACAGGAATTTCCTTAGCTCTTTGTGAAGCAGAGGGATGCCTGGGGCAAAGGATGTGGACAAGGGAAAAAAGCAAAGCGGCAAAAAACGTTGTGGGTGATAGGTTGCTGCCATCATAGGTCTATGTAAATAAAGAACTGCAAATTAAAGGGCTTGTCAACAGTCATTTGTCTCTAGGACTTTGCAGAGCAGGGTGGTTTTTAAAGACTTAACATTTTGCTGGATGAGCCTTTGTAGAAGTGAAGTGGGTCTGAGTTGTCTATTCTTCAGATTGACATACTATAATTTCAAAACATAAATCTGTTACTATTAGATAATTTGGACACTCCATTCTCAGTAGAGGAAGACTATGGGTGCCTTTTCAGCCTGAATAAAGACTTTAGTACTTAATTTATTCATACAAATGGACATAGAGTAAAACAGTTTGACTGAAGTAAAAATATGGCAGTTGCATATTAGGCTGGGCTTTCATTTTTGGCCTCTGAATGAGCTAAAATCAACAAGACTTATTCCACCTCTGCACAAGCAAACTGTGAACATAACGGTAATATAATGGAATATATACCAACAGTTGGCAACCTTCAGAATAAATGTAAATTTTTGGCAGATTATTATTATTTTCTTCGTAGGATTCAAAAAACCCATTTTCCTAGTTAAAAAATAACCAAACAACAGTGTCCATCTAAGTAAACCAGGATTTAATATGGATCACAAATAATGAACAGTGATGGTTTCAGAACATTCTGCATTGTAAGTGTGCATAAATGCATGTTTTTCCTCAAATTTAATATATGGTTCATTGTTTAAATTTCCACTGTTTGGTTTCCATGATGGAAATCAAGAAATGTGAAGAATGCCAAGGGAGGTGATGCTGTAGTTTAGGTTATTTGTCTTGAAGCCTCAGAGAACAATGAGTTACTGCCTGGTGGAGGTTAATTCCTTGTTCTAGCTTTTGGGCTAAGAGATTACTTTAACTGTTCAGCATCTTACTTCCATCTTCTCTGTTTTAATGTTCTATGCTAACGTGCTGGAATGCCACTCACTGGCTTCTTGTTAAATGTGAAGTAGAAGAAATACACTGTTTTATTTATTGTACCAAATGAAGGAAAAAAAAAAGGCTGCTTTCATCTTCATGATGTGAAAGATGTTGGGGGATTTTATATCACTGCAGATGTTAGCAGATTTACGCCATGTAAATTGGGTATGTTAATGATGTTCCAAAATGTTCTAATCAGTGTTTATTCTGTCATATTTTATTTATATTTGTTTTTCAAAATGTATGTGTGTGTGATACAGGAAACTTGAAAATCATAATAAAGCAGCCGGATTGAAATATAGGTTTCAAGTTAACTACAGAGATATGTGTTTTAATTAAAATAGTTCATAAACATGTATTATGGGTACTCAGAGGAGTCCTTCTAATTTGTTTAGCAAAGTAGTGTTTTAAAATATTTCTTCCGCACTTATAGCAGAAGTCTTTTCAGCATAAACTGGACAGTCTGCTCATGATCCAGGAAAAATTCATTAAAATGCTTTAAAAGTACCTGAGAATTAATATTGATAAATTTTTACTCAGACTTCTAAGCTGAGCTCTTTGAAACTTTTCAATATGTTTCAGGAAGAGAATGTAAAGTTTTACTGGTGTATTGCAAGGAATACGGATGATAGCCATTAGGTTGCTACCTAGGAGTTAAACACCGTGTTTTCCATTGCTTTCCAGATTGTGGCTGAACTGTAAAAACTTTTGCGGGTCTTCTGAGGAGTTAGGTGAAATTTGGGTTAGGCACAATAGAAGATAGAAGCTTAGTTGGAAAAAAAGGCAGGATTCTCCCCAGAACACATGCTTCCCTGTGTACCAGAATGAACGCACACACACTGATATTTAATAAACAAGACAGGAAAATTTGAGATCAAACTGCGAAATGGGTAGAGAACATAAGTGCTTTCAGGACTAGGTAAAACTGTATATTAGATAATGTAAAAATGTTGTCTTGATGTAAGGTATCTAAATATTACTTTAGGAATAATTTGATTTTTTCTGCTATTACTGTGATTGTAGTGATACTTAGAAAGAGAAATAATTCAGTCTTTATTCTGAGTATTATTGCACAGCTATACCTTTGAGTCTCTTCCAAAGGCATTGTATCACAGTAAGCCCAAGTGACACAGAATTCATATACTGAACTTGCTAGTAAGTTGTTTATGTCATCCTGAAATCGGTTTTTGAAAAAGAAGCAATTACTAAAGACTGCAGCATTGTTCAGCATTTGTGTGCTTAGGTCTTACATGGAAGTACAGGGTATATTTTGGGTGATGCTTGAAAGCCAAAAAGACAGAATCTCATGCTTTTTATTTAATAGGTGAGAATGCTACACATTACAGAACAGCTTGAATTTTATTCCGTTTTGTGTGAAAGAAATTATTTTCTTTCTCTCCCTTTTTCTATACCCTCTCCACATGTGCTGTTCTGTTGGGGTTTTTTGTGGGGTTTTTCTTTTGGTTTGCTTTTTTCTTTCTTTTTAATCTTTATTGAGTGCTTGTTGTAATTATTTTCTTAAAGATTGTCTACATAACTGTCATTGATTATTTTTTTATTTTTTTTATGAATGTAGTAGTTAATTTAGTGAATATTAATGTAGTGACCTTGTTGAGGTCACTGAGTGGTAACAGGATTTATGGTGCAATCCCTGGAGACATGGTTTATAGAGTCTGTGTGTTAAACCATGATCCTACTGAAATCAGTGGAAATCTTCCTCTTCGGTGAAGTCAGAACTTCACATCAGTTTGAAGAGCAGCACAATCCACATGGTGTCATGTGATACTTGCCTCTGTGAGGCAACTGAAGGTGCAATATTAAAATTAGATATAGCAACATGGGTATTGGAGGAGCAAAACTAATGGGGAGATGGATTTGCTGAAACCTGAATGCAGTCCCAGAGAACAGACTAAAGCAGGAACTGGCAGAACTGAATAAGCTATTTAAAATCTTGACTGCATAGAACTCATGTTTTTCCTTCTGCAAGTTTGATGGAAAAGTTATAGCCATCTTTGGATCTCTCTTTAGCTAAAATTACAGGCACTTGCTTAGCAAATAACCTCAGCAGACACTGACTTTGATAATATTTCAAAGGTAATATTTGTGCAAGAATGAACTGTTCTGGAACAATTTCACAAGTGAATGAGAAAAAAACAATTTTCTCTGAAGATCAAGCTACTTGTTTCCAATTTTTTGTTTCAAACAAAAGTAATTTTCTACTCGACTAATGAGGAATATGATATTATTTTGAATTTTTGGGGTGTTCTCTTTAATTTTAATTTTTGCCTGTCTGGACTTCTTTTGTTACATCAAAAGACATCTTTGGACTGTTTTAATTGAAGGTTTTCATTAATAATCATCATTCTTCATAACAGTAGTGAAGGGTAAATGCAAATAAATAACTCTAATAAGGCTCTCTGATTTTTTTCTGTATACCAAAGAGATTCCCATCCTGTATTATTTACTACTGTACCGCTGCTCCACAGCTGTCTTCTGTATCACAGGAAATGAAAAATCACACTTCATATTGTGGGAAAGTGGCTTTAAGAACACTTGAGAGAGAACATAAAAATATTAAAAAATCCTGGCTAATCACATAAGAAGAGCATGATCTCAGTGCTTTCCCTAGAATTCCAGACAATTTTGTTTGATCATGTCGCCTTTTAAGATGTATTTGAGTACTGGATTACCTAGGAAAGAATAGTAATGTCTAGAGATTTCATTCATGGCTTCTGATCCTTGCTAATTGAGATTGGTTTTCTTACCTTAACCTGTAACTGCATCCATGTGCCCAATCACTGACTCAAGCCAAAAACAGCCTGGAGTTTTGCTAGGACCCAGAAATATGTGCAATATTCTTTGATAATTTGATTATTCTTCTGCTTGATAATAAGTGAACTTTATAGGGGTGTTGATAACTATGCTTTCTAGCAAGCAGACAAATACCAAGTTCCAATTCTCTTGTTTTCATTTCCAGTTGCCACTATTGTGTTTGGTACATATTTAGTACGCGTTACTATTCAATTGACTAACTCAGTCCCCACTGCAAGCAGAAGTCAAGTAAGCAATGAACTGAAGTCCACAAAATTTAAACTGCAGTATTATATATTAGAAGAAAATCCTGGGTGTTTGTTCTTCACAACTGCAAGTTTGTAACCCCCAAAACTTACTTTCCTTGTAATGCAACTGAATTTACTCAGTAACAAAGGAGAAAATTTGTTTTCTAATATGCTTTGGACACCTTTTTTTCTGTATATCTGCATATATATATTCTGACTGTAGTTTCACCGCAGACTTTGAACTTGACTAAGATATCACAATTGCAAAGACAGTGCAAGTGTTTAGAGCACAGCACTTTGTTACTGCAGAGCACAGAATTTGGGGAATTGATCATTTTTCTTCTCTCCCCCTTGTGGTTCAGCTTCTGGCAGGTCGGCTTGCTGCATACAGAGCCTGATTGATCTCTCACCGCATGGAAATGGCAGGTGCTTGTTAGGCCCCCAGTGGGACTTACTTCAGTCTGCAGCGATTTCTCTTTCTTCACACAGTATTGTTAATAGGCTCCATCTTTTGGCCTCTCAATCTTTAACCAGCAAACAAAATTGAACCTGTTAAATATATTCCATGTTTTAATTATGGTGCTTTAGTGCTCAAACACAGACACTTGGAGTTTAAAAGTGAATGTGTGCTTGCTAAAGGATAGAATATTTTATTGTTCAAATTATCTGTAGTCCACATCCTACTACATTTTAACAAAAATAAAACCTGAATAGGCAGGATTTTAACTCAAAATATTGCCTTCACAATTGATGAAATGAAAATGGATGCTATTTTTTAAAGAACTGTGGACTCATGAATAAAAAAATAGACTTCTTGACAAAAAAGAAATTAATCTTCATTTAGGAGGTTTTGCAAAAATGTGTTTAAATCACAAAACTGTTCATGAAATAGAGGTTTATAATGCGGATCTTTTTCACTTAAGGTATTGGTGAATTATCCTTGTATTTTCTCTGAAGTATTCACTGAATTAATTTACCCTGTAATATTGGAAGGGAGAGTTATCATTTAAGTTGTCTGTAGGTTATTGGTTTGGAAAAGAACATCATGTTATTAAACAATGTTCTAAAAAGCAAATTTTATGAAAAATTTAAAAATTGGTTTTAAACCGTTGTGGTGAGACTGAAAAGTAATACTAGATAAATGCTTCTAATAGTCTTCAGTTAGAAGATTTCCTTACAGTCCTAGGGCAAACTTGTCTATCGTCAACTGCCAATCATGGGATCTTATTTTACTTTTGTTTGCTGGATGGGAAAATGCACGATAAAAGCTATCTAGATCTTTACAGGCTGTGACTGAGTCGCTTCTCCATTAATCTTTTCCTTTGATAAGATATGTTGGACTCTGAATTGCTTAGAAGGTCTGTTTTCATTCCTTTAATTATTTTCTCAAATGTCCTCTGAAACCCCTCCATTTTATCAGAGATCTCCTAGATGACAATTATAGCAGAACTGAACAGACTGTTCCAAAATTGGTTGTAGCAGTGCTCTACTGACTCAGTAGTGAAGGTCCTCCCTTTATATGGACATTAGATAAGTCACTTACAAGAAGGTTATGTTCAACCCACAACCACAGGGATCAGCCCTGCTCATTTACCTGCTCACAGTATTTGTGTTTGTATATATTTGACCTGTGATGATATAGAGTGTTCATTGTGTTGCAAGTTACTTATGTATAGGTTAAAAATCATAGGGCCAAGAAGTGACCTATTTGAAAGAGAAAAAAGTTTGGTTTTCTATATGTACAGTCAATGAAGATGCTCCATTTATATTTGCAATTTGATAGGCAGCCAGCTAGCTACTTTTAATAAGTTTGTTTGTTTGTTTGTTTTTTAATCTTTATTATTTTTTAAAATCCAGTCTTTCAAGTAAGCACAATTTCTAAACCTAAGGTTATCAGCATTGTGATAGGATCAGGAATTCCTTTGCATGCACAGAGAAAATGTAAACGCTATGAAATAAAAGTTCATGTAAAGTGTATCTTTCTTTATGATCTTCTGGCTTAACAGTAGTCTGGGTAGAAACATAGTTAAGTGGGGCTTTCTATTTATACTACGTTGAAATTCTCCTATCTTCTACTTTTTAGAAGCTGGTGGGAGAAACTCCTTCCTTTTGAAAAATTAAAAATCATTGTATAACTTTTAGTAACTAAGAATGTGAGAGAATAATTATGATTGGATGCTTTCTGCTAGTTATTTCTCCATGAGTTTTTAGATATCATTGATTTGTATAAAAGCTTGGTGACACTTTGTGTAACAAGAAGATTCTGGTTCTACAAGTGGATTCTTTACTAAAAGCCTGGGTTTAGATTTTTAGAACAGAAGTGTAGACCTCTACATTAAAAATGATAAGGTAGTTAAGATTTAGTTTTGCGGTTGGAGTATCTCATGCCTTCAGTATAAATTTACAACTTAACACACACTACTTTTCTTTTGTGGAAAGAAATAGAAAAACTCATAAAGTGTTAGTCTGTAAGAGGTATTTTCTACATGCTTAAAATGTTGCAGTAAAAGTAGGAAAAACCTATGCAAAATCCTTAAAGACTACTTAGGGAATCTTGACAGTCCTACTCCTGTCCATCCTGATTTTATTATAGGAAAGTCTATTTCTTTAGATAGCTATCCATGACTGTGAGAAAGGCCATACAAAATGTAAGTTAATCTACCAAATCAAAAGTTAGCCTGTGTGAAATATCAACTTGCAGTTAAGATATAAGGAGTTGAAAGACCTCATCAAGGGGCTCAACATTTCGCGGGGATCAGTCTCACTTTTTCAAAGTGTTAAGAACAGGAGGAAAAATTTCTCTCACCCTACTAAAAGCATTTACCACCAAAGTATGACATTTGCAAGATCTGCAAGATCTCTATGTAGACTTTCAGATTTATGCCAATGAAGGACAGAGTCACAAAGGTTGTGATTCACTTAGGTGCATAGGAATGCTGGATTGGATTTCTACACTTAAGATCACTCATGAAAGTGAAATTCACCATACTGTTCCTTGACCCAAAATATGCAGAATAACAACCATTCCTGCCATCATCTAACCACAAAGTAGATTTAATTTCTCCTCTTTCTCACAGACCGAGTAACATTTAAAATGTCACTACAAATTTGTAAATTTATGGTACTGAACAGAAACATGGGCATTCAAAAGCATGTAGAGAAACTGATATTCTTCAAAAAGACAGACATCTCAGACCATGGCACACGACATTACAAATCCTACTAAGCCAAATGTGAGGTCTTGTCTTGTTTTAATTCATACTACTGCCCATGGGAACTGGCCTGAATGAGAGCAAATAAAAATGAAGTCAGTTCCTAGGGATCTGGTCCTCGTTTCATCTGTTAAAATCAAATAAATGACCCTGGGTTCTCTTTCTTACAATTTGTGTCATTTTTAAGGTACCTGAGTTGTACTCTCCAGAGTTGCGCTGCTAGTGAGATTTTTGTGTGCCAGCTTGGTCACTACACGGTATCTTAAATTCCTAGAACAGAAATTACATTAAAAAGGGAACAGAATGAGCTCTGTTTAGACTAATGTGGATACACTTTTCCTGAATTCAAAGAATTCCTGTCTTGGCTTAGCTATTTCTCCTTAACTGGCCTCAACTGCATTTCAAACACAAACGTAGTGTTCACAAAGTAAAATATAATTATTGTGATTTAACAGCAAATCATTTAAGATGTAATACATTAGTGTTCTTATACCAGACAGGCTGCTGTAGTAATAAAAGGAAAAGCAATTAAAAAAACCCCTGCATTATGCAAATGGGTCAATCTCCAGTGACCTTACACTCTGTTATGGCATCAGTCTAGTTTTCTCACTTTTAGTAAAGAGAATAAAGGACAACATTATTACCTTTCATTTCCAAGTTGTTGTTGTGGCTTTATTTGAAATGTTTTTTGTTCCTTGAATTAACAAAGGTTATATGAATTTGCTAATTTCCTTCTTTATTTAGATAAAAATATAAGTTTTGAGAATTGTGAGTATTAAAAAAATCCAGGGAGTTTAACTTTCACTATGAAAAAAACTCACCTGAATGTGGCTGATCAAGCTGACATTCATCCGTGCTCCAATTTGGGGTAACACAGGGATGGAAAACATTGCCACTACATTCCCAAAGGCTATTTACAGTAATTTCATAATATTAGTATCAATTTTCCTTAAAACAGTATTTCTTACAATAATTTTGAATGCATAAATGGTAAATAATTGAAATTAATGAAGACATACATAACTCTTCATTCACCAGCAGACTTTTTAAATACAAGGCCTTTTATTTTATGCTAGACAAGGCAATGCACATGAAGCACTTAGCTCAGTAAATAAAGAGGGATGATCTTCTACAGGAAAGTAAATCTTGCTTGAAGGTATAATCAGTACTGTACTGTTAGTGCAAATCCAGCTTATGTGCAGCAATATAGGAATCAAGTCAGCTCATAGGTGCCTTCACATTCAAGACCATTTTCAGTGACAAAAGGTGCTGCACTTAATAATTTTAACCTCCTAATCATTTGAGTCTACCTCAGGAATGATATATATGTTCCTGTTTTAACATAATATGCTAACTTTCAGCCAGTAAGTGTATTTAACTTGCTGCACTGTATAAAGTGCCATTAGGACACATCTGTATAGTAGAACACACATATTCTTTGCAGTACTGAGAATTTATTTTTGATTTCACCTGAGGCAGCGGGATTTTATTCTGGCAAAATTAGAATGCAGAGTCGCTTGATTTTCATCCTCTTTTAGCAATGTGTAGTCAGGAATTCTTAATGGTGTTCATTTTAAAGCTGAAGAGTGATATTAAGTACTTCATGTCTAACACCAGGAGTCCTTTCACAAAGGAGAAACAAAAGATGTGATTCTAGTCTCATTTCTAGAAAGTGAATTGAGTCATCACCACTAAAATTAACAGAACTGACAAAATTTTTAAAATGTTGAAAGGACCTTTGAAGGTTAATGGTATAATTCCTGAAAAAATAGTTCTTTCTACCTTACCTACTTGTACTGTTTCTGTTATAATATGTATACATAGACCAAAAAAAGAACCTCAAGGTATGGGCTTCTTATTGTGAAGAGGAGTCACCTCTAAAAGATCAAGATTTGCCAACACTTTCAAATACAGCAGTATACCATAATTATTTTCCTATTATAGGCGTAGAATTGGGTTGTAACTGTTGGCAAATTCAGATTTTTTAATGGTGCCTGCCTTAAGTAACAGCCTTTCAATTATACGCACTAGCAAAAAGCTGCTGCTATCCTGTTCTAGCAACCCAGGTATAAGAGAGCGTTTTGAAGTGCCACATGAAATAAGATAGTGGTGAATAATAAGCTAGAAAAAATGCTTAAGGAATCACTTTACTATCGTTACCATGTACAAATTATACAGGAAGAGCTGAGGGCTGGCATCTGTTTTTCGCTCGCTTCTGTGCACTGCAAGCTTAGTATTGTTGTTTGCCTACAGCTATTTTTGCAGTTATTAAGAATCAGTCAGTCATACAGCTCCTAAAGAAAAAAAAATTATTTGGTGGCTGCATTTACTTAGATGGTTTTCCAAATGTCCAAATTATGGTTTTCATATGCAAGGTGGGAAAAAAAATGGACTTCTTACATTTCTCCTAATGGCATGTATTAATGTTTTTTATTCTAACTGCATACCATTAATAACTCTTTGTAACTTCACAGTTTGACTCATCAGAAAGAGAAGGTTTGGTGTTAGATAATGAACAGCATTTTTTATTTAAGAATGTCGAGAATTTTATCTAGGTTTGCTTTATCAGTATTCATTCAGCGATGTCTTCTCTCAGATACAGTCTGATGTAAATTGTTTCCAAAAAATCTATCCTGGCTTCACTGAATTTTTGCTTTTGCATTTTTTCTTCTTCCTGAACAGAGCAGGCTCGAGAGGTTAGAAGGTGCCATATATTTTCAGTATTTTTCATTCGGAAAATAATTTTTGAGAACATTATGGCATGAGTGTTCAGTCATAGAACTTCAGGCTTTTTGTTTTCTGGTAAGAACACTGAACCATGCAGTTACCCATACACAACGCAAGGCTACGCACTGACTTTGATCTTCATTCAACTCTAAACAACAAGCTGAATAAACCTCGTATGTAAGATGTTTCTTTTTTCTTGAAATTATACTCTCTCACTACTGATTTTTAAAAAAAATCTGTTTGCAATCAACATAAACTAGGCCCAGACACCTTTACTATGGGAAAGGCAAGAAAAGTAGATTAGCATTTTAAATTCTTGGTGCTGTTGGCTTACAGTATAGCTCCAGTTCCACACATTCCTGGATTTCAACAGCAGAATTTCTTTGCTTGGTCCCCAACTTACTAGAGTCATGGAGAAGGCTCCTCAAGAGCTGATATATCAGGAAAGACTGATACTATGATTTGAAACGCTCCTTGAGCTGCCGTTCAATGTGACAGTTTCTTTCTAAACATTCTGGGTTTTGTTTTCAAATGTGAATCAGGAAGAAGTGCAATTCTGAAATCAGCATGGTTAAATTGCCTAATTAAATATGATAAGAGGGTTTAGTTTTCAGTTGTTGACTAGACTCCTGTAGAGTGGTAAAGGCATGATTTAATTGCACATTAGGTGAGTTGTGGGTGAATAAGACAGACATGGAGTGGGACTCATGAATTGTAGATACTGAGACTCCCATTTAGATTCTATGGAGTAAGCAGACCCTAGCAGACAGTGATTTCCATCATCCTTAAAGTACCTAGTGCATATGGGTAAATTAATAGTTTTCTACAAGTTTTTGGCTGTAAAGAGAACCTGAGTGTGACTACCTGAGGATAGAAATATTGTATATGTAAGGTGAAGTCTAACTTTAGTAAAATATAACAGAATATATCATGTAGAAAGCACTCATATTCCTTCAAAAACATCTTAGATAGAAAAAAAAGAGTATAAATGCAATGCAGCACAGGTATATTTAGTCTACAATTCACAGAGTGTGCATAGGCAAACCACATGGGATAAATATGACATCCCTGAATGACATGGTTTGATGGAGGAGGAGAACATGTCCCCAGAAGTGACATCCTTTGTAAAGAATGACATAACTGTTGTGTAGTTCCCGCACTTTTTTCCTTTCTTAGTGAGAAATCTAAGAAAAATAAATCTGAAAAGATTTTTTTTTTTAATTAGATCAATACCTAGGTGTTAGAAAGTTTAACTGCATTTCACTGTCTGTAATTATTCTAATGCTGATGAGCACAAGGATGAAATAACAGATGCCACTTTGTGAAGAATAAGAGATAAAATGTCATTAACTTCAAAGAAAAACAAAACCTCCTCCAGTTTCTCACTTAGGACATATTTTCAAATAAATTGAAACATTTTCTTCACTTTGTGATTAAAACAGGACATGATTCTTTGGCCCTCACTAAGAGTAAACTGTGCAAACTGAAAATTAAACTGATGGCAAAGCAGGCTTTCTGTTTTTCTGGTAGATTAACAAAGAGGAATCTGGTGAAGCCTTAACAGTAGTAGTCCCAAGAGAAAAATACTATTAACTGACTTAGACTTCCCTACATATTATTATACTGTCATTTCTTATGGACTTAGATAAACCAAATCACAGACTGATTTGAACTGAAAGCACTGTGGGAACAAAACAAGGATGCAGAAGGCAGCTGTTGGATGCAGAAAATAAAGACTGAAAACCCAGAACATATTTTTTTCTCTCTCTCTCTGAGATGATAACCTCAAATGTTCTTTTAAAGAATAATAGCTAAAAACAGTTCATAGAGAAGTGTGAATGTTACACTGGAGCTATCCCTGTAAATGATTACTTGTTAATAGGCAGTCTGATGGAAATCTACATTACAGTTAAGTAGATATAGGCAAACTTTATATATGTATGCCAGATACCAATTAGAAGATTAGAAATAAAAGTTAATCAAAAAGTCTTGCTCATGTTCTTACAACCTGCATTTTTTGGTGGCAGCTTTAGTTTCGAGAAGAAAGCTCACAGCAGAGAAAAAAATGAAGTGCTGAAGAAAAGCTGTGTTAATCACAGAGGAAGAGTACCCTTACAGAAAGCTGTAGGTTTCCAGATACAAGTCAAAGGTGTTTTGCTATTAATGATTCAATATCTAGTCCAAATGAAGAGAAAGGGACGCTGGAAAAAGAGTTGCTATTTCGAAGTAACCCACAGTGTTGTGGGTGTGGGTGCTAGATGGGCAGCCTAAGGATGCAGCTGGCCATCATGCTGTGTTATACTTACTAGTCAGCAATAAAAGTGCAAACCCTAATCTGACTTTAGATTGGTCCTACCAATCCATCTTGGTCCAATTGAGATGATATACTGTCCTATGCTCTCTCATCAAAGGAGTGTGGCAATAGTAGATGTCAACAGTCTTTCTCTGTGGCACCAAATTATCTTCCTATGATTTCAAAAATAGAAAGGAAACAAGTAATGTAAAAATGCACTTAACTGATCAGTGCTGTTCAGGTGGAAACAAGGACAGACAAGTGCTTGCATGGATTGCTTGATGGTGGGCTTGTAAGGAAAATAGTGTACAGTTCACACCTATGAAGAAAGCAAGGTTGTATCATAGGAGAAAGTAATTTAGTGAAAATGTTAAGGGTGATTTTTGAAAATAATTGGAGTGTCTTGAAGTCAAGGAGGAAGTTGATAGGCTTTTGGAAACACCTATACAACCCAATTCTTTTGTGCCTAAACTCTTTTTAAGCTGGAATATAAACCAGGGATTTTTTGTGTTTGGTTTTGGGGTTCTGGGTTTTTTTGGTTGGTTGGTTGGGTTGGTTTTATTTTGTTTTGTTTGATTTTTGGGGGATTGTTTTGGTTTGGTTTTTTTTTTTTTTTGGTTTGGGTTTTTTTTTTTAATATGAGAATACAGGATATGGTTTAGCAGGAATATTGTTAAATATCCAGTAAGATCCTCACAGTCCTTTACTTCCAGTTAGAGTTTGGTGGGTTTGGGTTTTTTTCCTTAGAGATTTACATTTGCAAGTGTAAAATCCTTTTTTAAGTTGTTTCCAAAAAGGATTTAAGGCCTCATACAAATTCTGTAATACACTATGACATTTATTACATTGTCTACTTTGTCCTTCAATAACAGTCTACCAAGGACAGTAAAAATACAAACACAAATGCATAGCCTTTCTACATCACTGCGATAATTAAGCCCAACAAAGTGACTCCTAAGAACACCTTACTAATGTCAGAGGCCAGTGTGGTTCTCAGCAGCCTTAAAAAATTAAGAAACAGTGACAAAAAGGTGGAGGAAAGCATGCATGACTTACAATGATTAGTCTATCTCAACAGCCTGCTTTTGGCATTATATAGTGTATATTGCACAAGCTGACCTCTTTTCAAAGGGAGTCACAGCTCTGGAGAGGGCATGCCAGAGGGGGAACTATGTCATTTTTTGAAAGGGTTATTAAAGGCCACTGGCTGAGTAGATGGAAAAATGAATGAAAATTTCAGAACCCAGCCTAACGGAACAATCTGTGTGACAATTACTCTTATGACAAAGTTTTTGAGAACAAGAGCTCCAGAAGGAGTCAAACCTAATAGGATTCCATCGTAAGATCCTACCTTGAGACAGTACTTCTTTTTATGAATGGTGGAAGATTTCCCACTTTAGAGATAAGTATTTATGGGACCTATTGGGTGCAAGAATAGTTCTTTTTTCTTTTGCATATAAATTTCCACTTAGTCCATTTGTTCCTTTAACCAACATAGCTATACTTTTATTCATCAAATTTTGGAAAAGACCCCAGAAGTCATACCATTTTTTAACAGACCCTATACTTTAATTACAAATGGGTTTAATGTTATAACTTTCATGTAAAATATATCACTGTCCTTTAAAGTGCCACTGGCAACACAAACATTATTTAATGACTTGTGCATATGATAAAAGTAACTCTTTTTTCTAAATTTACTGTCTTCTGTCTTTGCTGAAAACTGCCATTACATGAACTCTTAAAACTGCTGAAAAGATGATGGGAAAAGTAATTTGTATGAAGCAAACTTTAAAATCAATGTATGTGGTATGTGTGAAAAAGTCAAGGCAGACTAAAGGTAGTGAGTTTGACTGAATGTATGAGTAGTGAGTATTTACCACATGGGATTTATGAAATATTCCAGAAATACCTTTAAAACATTTTGACTAATGGTAAAACTTCTTGAGACAATGGATAAGCTAACTAAAGGTTAAAATAAGACAGCAAATAAAGGACATGCCTTAGCAAGGGGTAAGGTTGCCACTTGGAGAAGCATTTGATTTTGAACACTAGGGATCAAAGAAGAGCTGAGCACGATCACAACATATTTAGCAGATATTTAGTATCCATATTCTCTTGAGATAAGAAAGCAGGAGGCATTAAGAGTGAATTTTTGTGAAGCAAGGGAACATGTTCAGCATAAAGAAAACATCAAATACTCTCCAGTCTGTGACTGACCACACATGTGGAGAGAGATGTGTCCCCTTCTCTCAGACATTATTCAGTGGAACAGAGGGATGAATTGCCCTTTGAAGAAGATTTACTGTTCCAATTGATTGTAGGGATAACTTAAAGGACTGGAGTAATTGACTTCTCAATGGCTATAATGAGTTGAAGTATTAATCTTGTGAAGTTCAACAATTGAAAGTGCAGAGTTTTGCAGACAAAGAAGAATAGTTCCATACACCAGTACAGCCCGGGGCCTGACTGGTTGGAAAACAGCTTTGCAGTATAAAGCTTGGGAGTCTTGCTGGCCAGCAAGTTCTGCATGAGCCAGCAGAGCTCCCTTGTGGCAAAGACCGACAGCTGCCTTGGCTACATTAGACAGTGTCACCAGCAGGGAAGAGACAGGTACTTCCTTTCTGGTGAGCACTGGTTGGACACATAAGGAGTGCTGTGTCCATTATGGGAGAGACATGGACTTACAAGGGCAAGTACAGCAAGTACAACAAGTGACCACAAAATTGTTAAGGGCTTGGTGCATTGGTCATATGAGGAGAGACTGAGAGAGTTTGGGATTATTTAGTTTGGAGGTGAGAAAGCTCAGATAGATCTTGTCCATGTGTATAAGTATTAGATGGGAGGGTTTTAAAGAAGAGGAAGTCAGACACTTATTAGTGGTGCCCTGTGAAAGGAGAGGAGATGATAGGCTTAAGTGGAAATACAGGAAATTTCACTTATACATAGGAACTTTTTTATTTTATTTTCACTTTGAGGATGGTCAAGCATAGTGGACTTGTGGAGTCTCCATCCTTTGAGATATTCATGACCTAAGTAGACACAGCCCTGGGCAACCTGCTCTAGCTGACCCTGTTCTGAGAACAGATCCAACAGGTGTTGGATCAAAGGATTTCCAGATGTCCACACCAGCCTCACTCCACCACTCTGTAATACTGTGATTCTGTCATGAAGTCTATGTAAAAACAGAAGAGGACGAGCACAGGGGTACATTTTTTAACTGGCATTGGACATTTGGGTTTGTGCTGATTTCTCTAACCACAGATATCAGAAATGTACAAGTCTGAAATATCCACTCTAGCCTCTACCTGTAATTTACATAGCAAATGAGCACTTAGCAATGTGCTGAGCTATCTCAGATGCTCATCTGAAAATAAGATGGATTGCTCTCTGGAGCTGTTTGTTTGTTGTTTTTTTTTTTTTCCTTCTGGTGACTGCAATGTGAGCACAGTGTCCAGTTTTCTCCAAGGTTTTTAAAAGTCAGATATCTAGGAAACTGTGTTCAGTCAAGAAAAATGTTCAGATCTTCACTGTATTTTATTAACTATTATATACCTGCTGTAATACTTTTTTCCTGCTAACAAATATATAAGATATGCCCTATTCCAGTATGTAAAGTATTAACAAAAACCCAAACAACAGAAACTCCCAACTTGGACCAGCTGAAAGACATTGTATTTTAATAGTTATAATATACAGACTGTTGATCTGAGAACTGTTCCATGAAGGTTATATAAAATCATAATGCACATCCTCCTAATTTAATCAGACATTAAAGGCCAAAGTCATTGTGAGTATACCCTAAAAAATGGAAGTGTATTCATTATGCAGACGAAAACATCTGTATTTGCGTGCAAATCCAGGGTTTGAGTATATGAACGTGGTAACTGCATGCACTGTGTTACTCTAGCGGGAACAAGAGACAAAGAGAACTGTGCAACAGTGGAATTCCCTCAAGGAATACTTTCTGATTCATCCGTCACATACTGAAGCCTTTTCAGAGGGTGCCAGACCTCTGGAGAGGGGATGCTGGAGGAGGAGCTCAGCCACAGTTTGAAACGGTTCAGAGCTTGTTTATTGCTGCTCAGCTCAATTCTGCTAACCCGGACTGTCCTCCCTAGTATTCCTGTGGCTCTCACCTACAAGAGTAGCTTTTTCTGTCATCTATACACCCATGTGAGGCCAGCCACAGCCTGGAGAGTGTTTAATGCTTTCTTTACACTGAACATACATGATTAAATGAATCCTCAGTATAATCCCATTGAATTCAGTACTACTCGTGTTTAGCCCATTCTACCTTGTAGTCATCAATGGAGATGTAACATCTAAAAACAACTAAACAATAGCCACTGGGTTTGGAGGAGTCAGATATCATCTCCATTTTATGCTCTGTTGCTACACAACAAACAGAGGGAACTAATTTTAACTAACTACATCCAGCACCAGTGTTGTACTGACATCAAGGTCGATATGCAAACAGAGTAAATAGGAAAATGATATTAATGTTGAGCATCATCAGTAATGAAAACATATACTAAAAAAAACCAACCCACCAACAATAAGTTTTCCAAATGGAAAATAACACCTATTATAAAGCATTCAGCAGGTAATAGTAAGCAAAAGGCAGAAAAACCCTTTGTAAATGTAACTGAGGAAGTAATTCAAAAGTTGTGTTGCATTCTACCAAGAGTAAATCAAGTAACTTAAAAAGAGATACAAGCATTACATATTTTTGTTATTGTTAGTTCCTATTTTCAGTTACAATGAAGTCAGTGCCCTTATTTTAATATAACCAGTCTAAGACAGCAAACTTCGGCCAACAGCAGGGTCTCTGTTCTTTAGCAATATTATTGGCTGCATTTTAGTTTTCTGTAGAACAATTTCCTTAAATTGTGACCATAGCTCTCCAGTTTAACCACAAGGGTTAACGCAGGTCTATGTGTATATACAAACATATAGGCCAGCCCATGTGTGTAAAGCTGATATATATTTAATATCTATCATGCAACTTTTTTTTTTATGTGCCAGGAGCAGAGATTGGTGGGGAAAAGAGAAGGAGGGTGTGGAGTGGTGGAAGGTATTTCTTTCAAAGCTTCACACATCATCAATTGCTGTGACTTACCTGGCCTGTCTATACAAAAGTCACTGTACCTACAGTATGTTTGATTGCAAAAGTGAAAGAATAAGTTAAGAGTAAAGGAAACAACATCATTTTACTACATATTTCTAATGTAGCCTCTCAGCCAAAATCCTGAACTTCATTTAACAAAGACAGTAAAAGATGCTATAATACAAATTTCATTCCATTTCAAAAAAAAGTGCATTCTAAGCAATAGTAGGAAACATTGTCATTCCCCTCCCCCACTGCTCCTTCTTGGGTAAGACCTATTTCTGAGCTGTTCTCATTCAGAGAACGAGTTGCTACTTTTGGCTTTGTTCCCAGAGTACTGCATACTTGGTGGTGTGTGAGGCATTGCCTCTTGGGGAAAAGGGAGGAAGGGGACTGAATCACGGCATTTAATTCTTAATGATTGTTCTGCATGGTCAAGAGGACACAGAGCAGGCAATGCTCTTTATTCATTACTTACTGTTATAGCTATTGGCAGCCAGCCCTTTTAATTTAGTTATCAATACTCAATGCCTTTAATCTTCTACTTTAAAGCCATTCCAAAATAAGTACAAGCCAATGAGCATCTGCTAAACAGAAATATTGGTGGATAGATATAACTTAAGGCAGTGCTGCTAAGGGCTACCAATGTGAGTCCTGAGTAAGAGTTATTTGGTATTCTCTTGACAAATCTTGTTTCTTTATCAGTATAGTTTCTTTTCTGACAAAATATCTGACAATTAATAGCATGTGGAAAAATTCATAGGTGTTGGTAATAGATAAGCTAGACAAGGAAAGAGGTACAGATGTCTTCTATCTGGACTTCTGTAAGGCCTTTGACATGGTCTCCCACAACACCATTCTCTCTAAATTGGAGAGAGGGATTTGCTGGGTGGGATGGGAATTGGTTGGATTATTGCATCCAGAGGGTAATGGTCAACGATTCAGGTGGAGATCCGTGACAAGTGATGTCTTTCAGGGATCCGTACTGGGACCAGTACTGTTTAATATCTTCATCAGTGACATAGACAGGGGGGCCACGTGCACCCTCAGCCAGTTTGCAGATGACATCAAGCTGAGTGATACAGCTGACACACCCAAGGGACAGGATGCCATCCAGAGGGATCTGGACAGGCTTGAGAAGTGGGCCAGTGGAACAGAATCTCATAAGATTCAACAAGGCCAAGTGCAAGGTCTTACATTTGGGCCGGGGCAATCCCTGTTGTCAATACAGGCTGGGGGAGGAAGGGACTGAGACTAGCCCTGCTGAGAAAGACTTGGGGGTACTGGTGGATGAAAGATGGCAATGTGCACTTGCAACCCAGAAAGTCAACCCTATCTTCAGGGATCCGTACTGGGACCAGTACTGTTTAATATCTTCATCAGTGACATAGACAGGGGGGCCACGTGCACCCTCAGCCAGTTTGCAGATGACATCAAGCTGAGTGATACAGCTGACACACCCAAGGGACAGGATGCCATCCAGAGGGATCTGGACAGGCTTGAGAAGTGGGCCAGTGGAACAGAATCTCATAAGATTCAACAAGGCCAAGTGCAAGGTCTTACATTTGGGCCGGGGCAATCCCTGTTGTCAATACAGGCTGGGGGAGGAAGGGACTGAGACTAGCCCTGCTGAGAAAGACTTGGGGGTACTGGTGGATGAAAAGATGGCAATGTGCACTTGCAACCCAGAAAGTCAACCCTATCTTGGACTGCATCAAAAGAAACATGGCCAGCAGGTTGCTCTGTTCTCATGAAACCCCACCTGGAGTACTGTGTCCAGCTCTGGAGCCCTCAGCACAGGAAAGACATGGACCCGTTGGAACGGGTTGAGAGGGATTTGCTGGGTGGGATGGGAATTGGTTGGATTATTGCATCCAGAGGGTAATGGTCAACGATTCAGGTGGAGATCCGTGACAAGTGATGTCTTTCAGGGATCCGTACTGGGACCAGTACTGTTTAATATCTTCATCAGTGACATAGACAGGGGGGCCACGTGCACCCTCAGCCAGTTTGCAGATGACATCAAGCTGAGTGATACAGCTGACACACCCAAGGGACAGGATGCCATCCAGAGGGATCTGGACAGGCTTGAGAAGTGGGCCAGTGGAACAGAATCTCATAAGATTCAACAAGGCCAAGTGCAAGGTCTTACATTTGGGCCGGGGCAATCCCTGTTGTCAATACAGGCTGGGGGAGGAAGGGACTGAGACTAGCCCTGCTGAGAAAGACTTGGGGGTACTGGTGGATGAAAAGATGGCAATGTGCACTTGCAACCCAGAAAGTCCACCCTTTCTTGGACTTCATCAAAAGAAACATGGCCAGCAGGTTGCTCTGCTCTCATGAAACCCCACCTGGAGTACTGTGTCCAGCTCTGGAGCCCTCAGCACAGGAAAGACATGGACCCGTTGGAACGGGTTCAAAGGAGGGCCACAAAAATGGTCAGAGGGATGAGGCATCTCTCCCATGAGGGCAGCCTGAGAGAGTTGGGGTTGTTCAGCCTGGAGAAGAGAAGACTCTGATGAGACCTTATTGCGGCCTTCCAGTACTGAAACAGGGCATATAAGAAAGATGGGGACAAAGTTTTTAGCAGGGCCTGTTTAATAGGACAAGGAGTAATGGTTTTAAAGTAAAAAAGAGTAGATTTAGATTAGATCTAAAGACAAAATTTTTCACAAAAAGGGTGGCAAAAGACTGGAACAGGTTTCCCAGAGAGGTAGATGCTCCATCCCTGGAAACATTCAAGGTCAGGTTGGATGGGGCTCTGAGCAACCTGATGTAGTTGAAAATGTCCCTGCTTGTTGCAGTGGAGGTTGGACTAGACGTTTAAAGATCCCTTTCAACTCAAACTATTCAACTATTCTATGACTCTCTGATTTTCTATTGCTAAATTAAGCTTGGATTTCAGTATTCAATGGAGTGGGATTTCTACATTTCAAAGGTTACTGAATAACTAGAAAAGTGTCACTGACTGGAATGTTTCTCCTTATATTTCTTGTCTTGGTTTTCACATTCTGGCTTCTAATTACATCCCAAAGTAGTGTACACTAGAATTCCACTCTTTTCTTCAGACTTCTACTATTGCAAGCTGATACTATTCCTCATTTTCATCACTTGTCCATGGTAGTTAGAGCACTGGATTCTTTGGAATGTTGAAGTGATTTAAGAAGTAAAGATTTAAGCATTTATTCCAAATGTCTTATGTTCTCTGAAAAACTTCCATTTTGCCAATCTATTTCTAAGAATACAGTACTTTTATTTGAACACAGTATACCAAATAAAGTGACTTCATAAGACAAGATGATAATTCTCTTTCTCTCCAATTACTTACCTGCTACACTGTAAAATTTACTGCTTGGGAAGTTCACTTGGTTAACAATGAATCCAACACTTGGCTCATTTGTAGAACACGTGCACTGCAGAAAAACTTTTAACCAAGCACTTAATATGGATGCAGAGAAGAAAGAAATTCACACCATTGAACTGATCATGCTGATTTCATCCCATATGGGCATGTAGGGAAAAGTTCGGTTGATCTGCTGTAGATGTCCACTTTGGAGTGTGTTGAATAGTTCTCTGGATCCAGTGATCAAATGGACTAAGGCTTCATTTTAGTTGTCCCTGTCCATGCATAGATGTCTAATGCTACTAGAGATGCCTCAGGTATATCTGTCTAGCCTCCAGCCTCTTCTTCAGAAGAATGTCCCTGAAGTCCTCTGTCATATCTGCTAGTCCCATGAGGTTGTCTCAGACACCCTAAGAAGGCATTTTAAATGGAAAGGTAATAGACTTCTGTCTTTGAACAGCTGATTGAAACTCCAGGATTTTACTGACTAGACTGGGGTCTTGGGTATCTGATTCAGATGTAGATACCTGAATTTGGTGTGTCAATCTGTAAATCAAATCTCATTCACCTCAATGTTTGCAGCTGAATGAGAGGAATCTCATCACCAGATGAGGTGATATTTTGCTGTCTGAACTAAAATACCCAGTAGGTACTGGG
This sequence comes from Calidris pugnax, assembly GCF_001431845.1. Taxonomy (NCBI): domain Eukaryota; kingdom Metazoa; phylum Chordata; class Aves; order Charadriiformes; family Scolopacidae; genus Calidris; species Calidris pugnax. The sequence goes on along the minus strand of NW_015094506.1, from coordinate 40,781,982 downwards.
TAGAACAAGGGACATTTAGAGGAGAAGGGTTTACCACATGGGTTACTTTTTGTTGTCTTCCTTTTCCTTGATTACAATTTACAATTACATAGTGTTTTGCTACATTGTGTTTATTACAGGTACTATGTTTTGATCTCTTTATTGCTTATTTTGTAAAAAAGCTACTTTACAGGTAAGGTCAAACATGACAGCTGTCCCAGTTTAATAGCATAATCTCTCATAAACTGGTACACAATTGCTCTCACATTTTCCCCTGTTGGTCTGTTCAAAATCTTGTCCTCACATTGAACGTGTTTCTCTAATAAATTAGAGCCATTCTTTTCACAGGAATTCCAGTAACACTATTGCAAAATAATTTTCTCTGAATTCCACCAGTATATTTATTTATTTGTCCATTTCTTTTCTGACAACTGATTTCTTTTTCCCATAGTGAGTTCAGTACTGTCAGTTTGGAGCCCTAAAGAACTTAATAGCAGCTTCACTCAACATTTGCTGTAATCAGAAAAGCAGTATCAACCACACCAAAGGGAAATTTAGGGATTCTCATTAAAATTCATGTGTTTTTTAAAAGCTCTAAAACATATCTTGGCATTCCTCCTGGACCTCTCTGACTGCAAACTGAAGAAGAAAACACACCACCAGTTTACTATGAGATCACATTTGAAAAGCTATCTCTAAATCACAAAGATTAAAAAAAAAAAATGCAGTGAATGCATGGTGCTACAGAACCTGATTGTTCTCACTTGAGAACATTTTTTTGTTTCCATGGTTCAGTTGAATTTTCAAGGTGTCTTGTCTGCTTTTTTTTTGCTTTTGATCTACCTGGAGAATCCAGGCCATTAAGAATGACTCCAGCATCTTTGGGAGTACTTAAGCCATGAATTGAATCTTATGCCCTGTTTCACACACTTCTGCACTCCCACAGTGTAGCTGTTCTGTCCCAGCTGATTAACTGATGATGAAAGACTGAGTTCAAGGAAACACTTGTTTAAAATCTTGTGTAAAATGTCATTTAGACAAATGCTCACACATGTATTCTTCAATTGGCTTAAAATATGTCCTTATATTTAACATGTTTAAACAGACTTCCTGCATAAAGATGTATCAGATAGCTAGCTGCTTCATGGGTAAAGAAAATACTGATGATTGTAGGTAGATGTAGAGATGAAGATTAACAAAATAACAAATTGATTCCACAGAAGTTTGTGTAGTTTTTCAGTTCACACATTCTTTTCCCAGTATTAACAGCTTTTTTCCTACATCCCTGTTATAAATGTCACAAGTATCAAATATGACCTCCAGAGAACTTCTTTGACAGACTGTCATTAGCTGTTAGTTCCTCTTAGGATGGAGGCAGCTAACTAGGCCTGTGAGTGTCAGCAGAAAATTCGTTGTCAAGAAAGAGTCTTTATATGATGTGCTTCTTATATAGTTGTTTGTTGGAGTTCTTGTCTATTCGCCATTTATCTAAGTTGGAATAATTGTGGATGGCTTTGTTAAGAGCCATACAGACAGCTTAAACTTTTTTCCTTCAAAGTATTTTCAAATACTGCTTGTTACCCTTTTTAGAGAATGGAAATGTACGATCAGGCTTAAACTTTCTCATACATTCAGCTCTTTTGTCATTCCAGCATATATACATCTGTGAATCTTCTGCAGCAGAATAGAAAAAGAAAGAATGATAGCACATCTAAGTCAAGAGAATCTATTTTTAAGAGATACACAAACAGTTTCTTAAGAAATTTGAAATGGTTTAGATTTTTTTTAAAGTATCAACTAAACAAAAAGAATGTCAGTCTCTATAAAGTGTAATGGGGTTGTGACCTGTCAGCTTCAGTCTCTGTTGCCTTGGTTTCTCTGATTGAAAGAACTTGTTGTGCATAATGCTGCAACCAATGATGCCTTGGGAATCTCAGGGATACCACAGAGAGAGCTTGTAAATAACAGCTTCAGAGGCTGACATTTATTACAAGAAGAAATCAGTGGGCATTCTGTAGTTAGGCCTGCTGTTCAGTGCGGCTTGACCGCCCTCTAGTTAGGCGTCGACTTTTTCCCATTTACAGGAAGGAGGATCCATTGACCCACAGTCCCAGGAACTCTGGTAAATACATCATGATCAAACCATCATAATTTCTCCTCCCCAAATGACTGCTTTCCTGTCTGTGACAGGCTCTCTCATCACAGTCTTCTGTTCAAAACTGTTGGCTGCCAATAAACAGCTCCTTTTTTAATGCTTTTCAAACAATAGTGTTTATAAAGGCAGGTACTTATAAGAGAAGTACTCTTTAAAGTCTAAGAAATACTTTAAATTAGATAGCTCTTTCTTTAGAACCAACAAGAATAAGCATGGTCTGACGCATTGTTTAATATGCTTCTCCACTGTGTTAATTTTCCCCAAGTCAATTTCTAAAGCTAAAATAATCTCACTTTGGCTTTATATAGCCAGCATTTTAACTGTAGCCATTTTAAATTAAGCTCCCTTATTGTCTGTGTGTATGTGAAGTAGGTGATATTACACAAAAAGCAGGGGCTCAAATTAGCTCAATACAAATATATATTTAAGTGCTTAACAAGCCTGCAGGAAAAAGAATGGTATTGCTAAACATTAGAATGGCTCACTTGCAAGTCTTTTTGTTTAGTTGCATTTTCCTACTCGCACTTTCAAAGGAATGATGAAATGTACAGAGTAAAGAAATAAAGCCTAAAATCCCAGTGGAAGGAAAAGGTTCATTTTAGTTCCACTAACAAGTTTAGAAACTCTTGAATTATTAGATTTGCTGTGAATTAAAACATGCAATACATATTAAAAAAAAAAAAAGTGGGAAATTGTGTTAAGCATATTAAAATCTGTTATGCTACATAAATACATCTATACCTATATAAGAAACATTTCCCCAAACATCCTAACTGTACATCTGATTATGAAGTGTAGACTCTATTGTGTATATATAATTTTTTCTGGACTTCTGTTACAGTCAGTAATTAAATAGGATATTGATGGGTTTATTACAAGTACGAGAAAGTGCTAAGCAAAACAGAAATTATAATGAAATTTCGGATGTCAGTGACAATTAGCTGTGTTATGAATATTCATTTCATATTCATTCTGGATAGTGCCATTTTTCACTATCTTTAATGACTGAATAGTGTTTCAAGAAATAGAGATATAAATAACAGTCATGTGATAATTAACATGGTCTTTCCTGAATGTTATAGCACTTGTCAAGCACCACGTGGGCTGGAGCAATGACTAGAAAGTTAATTTTTAGACATGGCCAGCTCAATGTATTTAGCAGGACCATTTGACATTCTTGCAGAATTGCTCATTTACAGGAAGATGAAGATCTGCTTGTAAGTGTTTTTACTCATGCTGCAGTCTCATTATAGAGGCTGAATGCTACACTGGAATTACACAAATGTAAATCAAGACCCCACATGAGTGATGAAAAGAAATGGAGTAATATTGATGAAATGCCCCCAAAGAATGGTCACCTCCAACTAATTTTGGGAAATGGGATTCACTGTCCTGCTTTCAGATTGGCGTATGCATATTGACAGAAATCTAAGTATGTGCTTAAATGTTTATTTTCAGTCAGGATGGAGGCATCTGTGATAGTGAAAGGGGTAGCACTCTGTGTGCAAAAGGTAGTCTTTGGCTATGTGATCTTAATCTGCTTTGGATACTTTTTAACATTAATAGTCTTCTTCTAATATCCTCTACTAAGGTTGTTGTATAACCTCCCAATGGTGTGCTATAAAGTACTGGTGTGCACTCATACTGGTGAAATACATTGAGCCTTTCATTCAGTACCAATATGTGAAGCCACACAGTCCATGGAACAATAATGGGATCTTCCCTGAGTCTGACTGAATGTTTTGAAAAGCAAATAACAGTTTCAAAAGAAAAATTACGTAGCTGAAAACCCAAAGCCCTCAGAGAAAGAGCATCGCACAGACATTTTCCTTTTAGATTACAGAGTGATGCAAAAGAACATAATGTTTGTTAAATTAATTCTAGAGCACCTACTTTGTGTAAGCTTACTATGAAAATAAGTAAGGCAAATGTATTACTGCCACTCCTGTGTCTCACAGATACCTGTTTTATTCAGTGCCCTGCTTCTTCTTGCGTGTAAGGGAATTTGAACAGCTTTGAAATTACTTTGTTACAGCATGGCTACTAAAAAGCTGATAAAATGTATATGGTAGTTGATTGTGTCCACAGTCTCTATTATTTTATACTCAGGCTTATATTTTATAGTTTATTCCAGAATATGGGTTTTAATTGCCTGAGAGAGAAAAAGAAAAAAGAAAAAAAAAAGATAAAAGCAACAGGGAGAACAATCTTGCTTTGCAGTGTGGAAAAACAAAGAAACAAAGCATAACAGAAATGAAACTGCACCTGGTTATGAGGGAAGGCTGTAGGTAGAGCTCCACTGACACTGCTCTGAGCATCCCAGGAAGCTCCAGGGTAATTGCCCTGGAGCATTCAAGAACAGAAAGTTACCTGCCGTGAAAGAGTTTTATGTCACCACACTCTTAAGACCGAATATGCAAAATCTTGTCACTGTGTACCCTGGGAAAATCGTGCGCAGCAGAGTTGTTTAATTTTCCAGTTAGAGCTTCTGACCAAAAGCTACTCATAAAGAATGAGTTCCCTCAGAATTTGACCGGGTTCCTTTACCAATGATCAAAAAAGATGATTTGCCTTTAAACTTGGCTTTTTTGAATAGTGAGTACATTGCTCAAAATGTCAGTTGTAGAAAATAGCCTTGGATTGCATGACAATAAGGTAATTGAGTTAATTAAATAGAAGAGTAAATAGAGGCCTATAATGAAGGTATCAGTTTTGAATAGGCAAGCTAAGGTAGAAGAAAGTAATTAGTTACTCATATAGGCAACACAGCTCAGATTAACATTTCAGTCGAATGTGAAAGAGGCCTGGAAGTCCCTTGTCTTGCATGTCCAAAAATGTTCTTGAACATGTATCCCAAGAAGAGAGCTAGAAGACATTGCTCAAAAAGCTCAAAATTGGATAAATAACCAATACCAATGAGACATTAGGATTAAACAGGGAAACTGCAAGGGATGTAAAACCTTACACCCTGTAGAATAAATTGAGAATTTCCAGAAGTCAAACTCAAATGAAATTTTTATGGGGCATTAGACTTGACAATGTCCTTAGTAACCATGTAAATATAAAATCAAAGAAGAAAAAGGAAAAAATAGAGATTGTTAAGGACATTAACAGTAGCACAACTGTAGCCCTCAAATTAAATTAATTTTATTTTGTTTTCAGTATTAATAATATTGAAAAGTAATGGTAAAATCACTCTGTTTCAATGTCCCAAATAGAAAGCTTTATGTTTTCAAATTGTTCTGTTTGAGAAGCTGTTAAACTGGATAGTGGACACTACATCATTATTAGAAACACAGGTGGCTAATCAACCCAACAACATAGTGGGAGACCCTAAGCAAAGAACTTAAAAATGCCTAACCCTTGCCTTCAATTATAACTTGTCAGAATGCAGGACTGTTTCCATCCTTGGTTATTTGGTTTAAACTACTTAGCTAATTCTATTTATATTTATCTATTTCTAACTGTAGTAATAACTCTTATTTCCCAATTTACTGCTTTTCTTTTCCCAAGGCTAAAACAAATATTATTTTAATCTAGCTTATCTGACCCAATGCCTTAGCAACAACACTTGTCATTTATCTGTTTCCTCCTTTAACCCAAAGTTAATAGTCTTATTATAACAGTTTCTTCTAACTCCCCAGGAGTATACTCATGTTCATATGCTTTTTTTGTTATTAACTCCATCACTTCAGCATCAGACCTTCCAACAAATATGAGTTACTGTGATAAGGTAAATGTTACTTACCCTTGGAAGCATGAGGAGAACCACATCCTCAACTGAAAAAGATACACTAATGCCATCACACAAGACACAAATGAAACTTCATCTAGAATGCTATGGATAGTTGTACTTACTATTCAAGACTATTTCTAACTGGAACATGTAAAGAAAAGGGTTACCATAATAACAGAAGAAAGCCTTTTTGTAAGATAAGCTTTTTCTTTTTTTTCTTTTTTTTTTAAATAGGTTTTGTGGCTTAGTCTAGGTAACTGAAGCCTGTGAGAGTATGTGACTGGACATTAGCCATAGGCAAGAAAATAAACACCAAAGAGCATGACCTGTTTTAGGGACAATATGGGTACAAGAGCAATTAGATTATAATAGTAGCCATGGACAGTTGTAATCATAAAATGAAGAGGTTTCTGGTTGTCAATGGAAGTAGGCTTTGGAATAGCCTCTAATTAGGAGAAGTAAGCCAAAACAGTACAACCAGTTTTTCAGTTTTAATGAATAGTGTGATTGGTGCAATGGGTGCATGAAAGGGATGAAATTGATACACACAGGGGTCTGATGGAACTTTGAAGTCCTGTATGCCTTTTCTCTTTTTAAAGGGTACAATTTGTGTTACTTGAGCACTAGCCTTTCTCATTGCCTACACTGTAATTGAAAAAATCAAGGTAGAGTATCAATTGAGGCAGAATATTTAATTTCATTGTCATTGTGTCCTTTTTTTGAGGGTAGACAAAAATGTTTTGCTTGAGTTTTGGTATTTGCTTTGTTTTTGAAGTGAGGGCTAGATCTAGTCAAGAAATCCAACTACATTTGTTAGCATTTTTGGTCTCTTCTGGATTGTATTTCTGAGTGAAGTTCATCAAAAAATGTCGCCTAACTTCACTGCTGACCCAATCAGAAGACCATGGCCTTAGTTCCTTTTTTGGCACTCAGTGCTTCTATAAATATTAAATACACCAATTGTGCACATTCAGAGCTCTACTAAATCAGGGCTGAGATTGTCTCTTGTGTCTGCCCCTTGCCTGGATGCTCAAGGAAACAGGAAGAGCTCCTTGTACCCTTTTGTCTGATTCACTGCAAGCCCATGCAAAGACAGATACAATCTAGCCCAGATTTATCATCTGTCCTTCAAGTGCCAGGGGGAAATACGAGGAAAGAATAACAGATGTAGCCATGTGTATAGTATCAAGTGGGAAATAACTCTGAGAAATGTTTTGCATTTAACTTTAAAACGTTAAGAGAATCACTTGAATGACTGTCAGGCGGAAGGTCATTCAATCCTTGGAGAAAGAAGGAAAAATGTCCTATGCTGTGTCTGGAGATAGCTGAGATAGATACAGATGGTACTTAAAGCAAGCTCTCTGACCCAGAGCTCAAAGTTGATATTGAACTGACTCTCAGACCTAAATATTTTCTGTTCAGTCTAATAGGGCTGTGTAACTTGCAAGATGGTATGTATTTATACATTAGAATCCAGTAGATCTCTATGTGAAAAATGACTACAGACAATTTATGGCAAGTATTATTCTTCCTATGTATATCTAATAAATCCACTTCTATGAAAGTTGAAAATTATTCTTACATGCCAGAATGTATCTTGATATTATGTGGATACATATGGGAAATGGGCAGTCAGGTGAAGTCCCTGCTGACTGGAAGAAGGGGAATATCACACCCATTTTTAAAAAGGGTAGAAAGGAGGACCCTGGGAACTACTGACCCATCAGCCTCACCTCTGTGCCTGGGAAGATCATGGAACAGATCCTCCTAGATGCCATGCTTGGGCACATGAAGGACAGGGAGGTGATTCAGGACAGCCAACATGGCTTTACTAGGGGCAGGTCCTGCCTGACTAACCTAGTGGCCTTCTATGATAAAGTGACTAGGTCAGTAGATAAGGGACAACCTATGGATGTGATCCATCTGAACTTCAGTAAGGCCTTTGACACAGTCCCCCACAACATCCTGCTTGCCAAATTGGAGGGGTACAGATTTGATGCGTGGACTGTTCAGTGGATAAGGAACTGGCTGGATGGTCGCATCCAGAGGGTAGTACTCAATGGCTTGAAGTCCAGACGGAGAGCAGTGACAAGCGGTGTCCCTCAAGGGTCCGTGCTGGGACCAGTACTGTTTAATATTTTTATCAACGATATAGACAGAGGGATTAAAGGCACCATCAGCAAGTTTGCAGACAACACCAATCTGTGTGGTATTGTCGATACACCAGAGGGATAGAACGTCATCCAGAAGGACCTGGACAGGCTGGAGAGGTGGGCTCTGGTGAACCTCATGAGGTTCAACAAGAGCAAGTGCAGGGTTGTTCACCCAGGCCGGAACAATCCTTGCCATCAGTATAGACTAGGGGGTGAGGTATTAGAAAGCAGCCCTGAGGAAAGGAACTTGGGGGTGCTGGTGGATGAGAAGCTGGACATGAGGAGGCAGTGTGCAGTTGCAGCCCAGAAGGCCAATCGCATCCTGGGCTGCATCAAAAGAAGCGTTGCCAGCAGGTCCAGAGAGGTGATTCTGCCACTTTACTCTGCTCTGGTGAGACCTCACCTGGAGTATTGTGTGCAGGTCTGGAGCACTCAATATAGGAAAGACACGGACCCGATGGAGCAGGTCCAGAGGACGGCCACGAGGATGATCAGGGGGTTGGAGCACCTCTGCTACAAGGACAGGCTGAGGGAGCTGGGGTTGTTCAGCCTGGAGAAGAGGAGGCTCCTGGGCGATCTAATACTGGCCTTCCAGTACCTGAAGGGGGCCTACAGGAAGGCTGGGGAGAGCCTGTTTAGGACAAGGGGGCAATGGCTTAAAGCTGGAGAGGAGCAGATTTAGATTGGAGATTAGGAGAGGGTTCTTTACTGTGAGGGTGGTGGAGCACTGAACAGGTTGCCCAGGGAGGTGGTTGAGGCCCCATCCCTGGAGATATTCGAGGTGAGGCTCGACGAGACCCTGGGCAACCTGGTCTAGTTGGGGGTGTCCCTGCTGACTGCAGGAAGGTGGGACTAGGTTACCTTTGGAGGTCCCTTCCGGCCTGGACAATTCTATGATTCTATGATTCTAAATGAAGGGCTTAACAGAGTTTTCCAAGCCCGTGAGGACCTTTTAAGGACTCAGCAAAATTACAGTTCTTGCATTCAGAGAAGTATAAAGGTTTTTTTCCAGTTTCACCTGGTATCATGTAAGTTGGAAATAAGGTCTGGTGGTGGTTCAGCTAACAGTGACTGGTATCCCTAGCATCCTACCAGCTGTCAGAAGTGCACAGTGAGAACAGTTGGTAAAACAGCAAGGGCTAATACAGGGAAATAGCACCATGAAAGGCTCTGCCCCTGGAGGAAGCTCAGGTGTACTGTCTGCAGGAGCAGTGAATCAGGTGCCTTGCAAGAAATGTCAGCCAGAAATGTTACAGTTCAAAATGCTGCAGAGCCAAAGCTCAGGAGGTTGCTATTGACCAGTGTAAGAGCAACAGCAACAAAGCTGTGTGGTCAAAAAATCAGTGCTGTATGTAGGGGCCTGTGCACTTAACAGCTGACACTGTCAAGCTAGCGAGGCAGAAATCATAAATGGTCATTGTAGTAATCAATTTTCCAGATGACTAGGCACAACCACAGCATTGTCCAGTGTTCTGTACCAATATTCCTAGACAAATCATGACCCAAGCTTCTCAAGAAAAGCCTGTGCCCTTTTCTTAGAACACTGTTTACATCATCTCCTACTTTTGCTCTGTGTTTATGAGATTACTGTTCTTTTTATCTTTGCTCGTTTTGCTAATAGCACCTCACAGTTTGTATTACAGAAAACTGATGCTATTACAATTTGCATTATTTTACATATTCATTTCCAGTTTATTTCCTCCACAATGTTGTTTTCACATCGTGCCTTTACACCTTCTGTGTGCAACTGCGAGGATTTTGCTGTTACTTTAAGTATATATAACTTTTCAGAGAAATTTAGTCCGATCAAAATGGTTGATGTTTTCTTAGGAGATTTTCCAATGCGCAAAGCTCTAAAACATCGCAGAGTGATCCAAAGACAATTCACCTGAAAACTCTGGTTTACAATTAACTCGTTTTTTGTATCAACAGTTTGCTGAGACAGTTTGCAAGTTGTAATAAATGGAGTATGTGCTAGACAGCTTTCATTTTCCAATTAGAAAAATAGTCTGACCAAGTCAGAAAGAGCAACAGGGAATTAAGGGTGTAAGCAAGCCAATAAAAGAGTTAGAAGATACAGGATCATTATAGACAATAGTTTGTTAAGACATTTGCATTGGAAATGATGAAGCTTCAAAAAGAACCAGGTTGCACAAATTTTTTTCTCTTACAATGTGTCATGAGGTCAAGAAAATTAAAATGGTCCTGTGGAAAATTCTTTGTCTCTTTAGCTATTGGCGGAAATGAGAAATTTGATACTGAATAATCTCAAAGTCATAATCTGGTAGATATACATCAATTATGCAAATAAAATATTTTTAAAAATTTGTTTTGAACAAGGGATCTCAAGTGTAAGGGAGAGAAGAAGTGTGTGTGCTCAGAGTGTGAGTGCCGGGCACTTAGGCAACAGACATTTTGACAACTCTTTTATGCTTAACTCATGTGCACTGAAGTAATGGTGAGAGATAATAAAATTTCAAAAATTAAGCCTGCAGTGAAAAAGTAAGAGGGAGGTCTCTGGCTGGGGACCAGCACATCTGGAGGAAATCTGTAAAAGACTCCATGACATTTCAGTGTAACAGCACGTTACTCAAAGGGCCAATGTAAATGGCAGGGCCTCCATTTTCTAGCCCAAGACCTGGAGCATGAAAATGAAAGATCGTTCCTTCTCCTTTGCATCCATGATCCATGGAGGGAAGAGAGAGATGGAAATGTTGATCCATCTTTCCTACTCACTTGCTCCAATGAGAGCTAAAAGAACAATACAAGTGTTTACATCTATAACACGGTTAGAGAGAGATCTTAAGATACCACCAAGTCACTGCAGCCCCTCTTTCTTACTGTGGCTGTAAGACACCCTGTGGTCTTTGCAGAGGCCTTTTAGTGCAAGTATACATGTTGCAGACCCAAACATAATCAGCCACACTTGTCTGTATCATGCATTACCTGCAGGACTGGGCATTCAGGTGCTGAAGTTCAATTCCAGTGCATCCAAGTCTGAGTCCTTCTTCCATGACAAGGCACTGACCTTGACATTCTGCTTCCTAAATGCCAAAGGAAAGTGAAGAGTAGCACAAAAAGAAGGAGGCCCAGTGGACAAAGCAGGGAGAGGTTTTGGTGGTTGGTCATCACCTTTTCAGTTCCTCTGCCCCCTCACACGTGTCTTGCCACTCCTCAAAGGCAGCTTTGATTGCCAGGAGCTCATTATCTCAGGCATAATTCCTCTCAGTGGGGTGAGCTACCCAGAGAAAAAAGTACAGATTAGAGCATCTGTTCCTACAATAAAAGACCAGGGTTAGGATAAAACCGACAGTGAATACCCATTTTACTTTCTCAAAAGCTGCTGGTGCTTAAGGCATGCATGAAAATCAATTCCTCATCTGGGTGAGTACTGTTATGGCACCCACAATACCAGAAATCTTCATGAACTACCCTTAGAGGCTGGTAAATCCTGAAAACCATTGCACCTGTGATAGAAGGGGGATACAAACTTGGGCTGTCATCAGTCTCATTGGAGTCTATGTGCAAGTCAACGTCACCCACAGTTACCCCAGGAACTCCAACCTCTGCTGGTGAAAGGAGCATTTCTTCAGTTTGACAGAGTCAGCACTGTTCCAAGTGATTGAAGACATCCTGGATACCAGCAGAGCATACATCTCAAGAGGTGCAGAATACCAGGATGTCATCCAGGTATACCATGGCATAGCTATGAATGTTGGCCCCTGGGCCAATGTTTACAGAATGCTGGAATGTGGCTCGAGCATTGCAGATGCACCATGGTGACCTAGGGAGCCCACTGTAGATGTTTGGAGCACTCCAGAAAAAGAGGCAGGGAGTGCTGGTTCTTCACTCTGATATCTTTCCACCTCCTGTAATCCATGCAGGGGCAGAGACTCCCATGCTTCTCTATGAGAAAAAATGTGGAAGACCTCGCAGGGGAATTGGAGAGGTAGATGAATCCATATACCAGATTGCTCTTGATGTACTCCTTCAGGGATGCTGATTCAGAATGACAAGGCATAGGTGCTCCCAGAGAATACCTCCTGCTTGAGTGGGGGGTAACAAGTGACAAGTCTCTCATACCATCAGAATCATGAAAGATCTTTTGGTATTAGGTATGGAAAATGTGGAAGGCAGCACTTCTGTAATTCCTAACATGATTATGGCATATGCTGTGTGTGCACATAGTTTATCAAAATATCTCTCTCAAACTAAAAGGATGCTGAAAATGCATGGGAAAGGTATTGAAAATGCTTGCCACTGGGGTAAAAGCACTATGTTGATAATATTTAAAATGCTAAATCTTTATATACACATTAAATCCTATATACATCCCCTAAAATTGCCATAAAGAAACCTGAGTGCCCCTGTTGGGATGTAGCATGCTGTATATAGTAGATAGACGTAACCCAATATAGAAATCAGTATATCACCTCAGCCTGAAAATGCCATCAGAATGTAATGCAGGAAAAAACAGTAGTGAAATGATGCAGAAATGAATGATACCCATGGCCTGCTAATAAAACAATATTATGCCTTCTTGGTCAGTATGCCTAGTATACCTTACAGAAAATCCTTATTTAAGATGTACAATATAGACTGCAAGTAGCCCTGTATACAGATATAATCTTGAAAAGTACCGTTGAGTTGGAACACCAAATGCACCCATTGTAATTGCTAACACCCACAGCACTCATTACAACCTATCATGACCGTGTTGTATGTGCCTTTCAGTCTTCTTGGCAGCTTGTTCTGTTTGAGGGGTGATTTGGAAAGGGAGCATTTTATGAAAAGGACAAGGACAAATTGTTCCAATGATGGGCCAGGGGAGAAAATGGAAATGCAGAAATGTGATGACAAATATGATGCTTGGCTTTGCTTCAGTCACTTCAGTACTACAGTGTGTAGCATGCTCAGAACTGCCAGCTTCTGAAAGAATGGAGGTTTCAGCATTGTCACAGTGTTTAAAAAGAAAACATCTGACAGTGAACAGAAGAATCTCAAGATTTTTCAGTCTTGGTGGATCAACAAGATTTGATTACTTGAACTGGCACTGTCAACACAAATGCCCTTCAGGTATTTTGTTTGGTGTCTCTATGTATTGCATTAGTGTAAGGTATGTGCCATTCCAGAAGTGTATACTATCTTGCACCATAGAATGGTTTCTAAATTTATACAGCCTGAAGCAGCTGTTGAATTGAAAACAATGTCATTGTCAAAGAACAATGCTTTGTGTCATAGAAGGAAAAAACAGTTCATCTTGAATGCAGAAAAACTAGCTACATAGTGATTCAACTCAGAAAGTCAACTTTTACAACAAACTTCATTTGAAGTTTCTTTTGAAAAGAGTTTGCATTTTTGGAACAAGGTGCAAGAAAATTATTTCAATAAACAGGCAAAAATGATCTACCTTTAGGTATCATATCACTGCCTTTAGGTGATATGACAGTACATCCTTTGGTACATACACTACCACCCAAATGGTAACACGTATGAATGGTAACCTGAATACATGGATTTAAAAGCATCCCCTTCAGTAGCTTGTGTTTGATATTGCGAAGTTCCTCTTGATAAAAAAATCAAAAGAAGCAGTTAAAATGGTGATTCATATTGCTAGTTGACAGTACTAATTCCTTGAGTAGCTCAATGTCATTGAAGGCTACATGATATGTTTCTTAACTGTATTGCTTTGACTCTTGCATGATGAGTTCTTTCCAGTAGAAATGCCTCTTTGGACTGAAAAGTAATGTGATGACTTTTTGAATTAAGGGCAGAAATGTTCATTTGCATGCTTGATCAGCCATGTTCCCTTGCTTTTTGCTGCCTGTATTCATCTGGGGTGTTTACCCAGATATCTTGGTCATGTAAAGTGTATAAATTCTCTGGAGTGGCGTATGCTGTTCATAAAGAGCAAAACTGTGGCAGCTATCAAACAACTTTGAAATCAGGCTTCTTGAGAGCAGAGAAGCTATGGGTTTTTCTTAGCTCAAACTATAGTGAGAGAACTGAAAAGCCAACAGGAACACATCATGAACTCGTTAATCATAATCTGAAGGAACTTCAGAGGCATCTGTGAGAGTGTTTTATCTATTGATCCACATAGTAGAAAGAGGTGATTCACTAATCCTTTCATCCCAGATGCTGTGGACAGTGCAGTACAGGTTGAGCCATCCCAACAATAGCTGACAAGCTTGACCTCTGATAAGACCATAAATTCAAAGTTCTTCAGCCAGGAGCTGGATATGCTTAGTCTGTCTCTGAAGAAAGATTGTCCAGCTTGAATTGTAAACATTTTATCCTGTTTTATCCACTGTAAATCAAAATGTTCTCACTGTTGGCAAAGAAAATGAATCATTCGTAGCTTGTTAAATGACAGGCACTGAAGGCCAATACTTCTCTTCATCATTAAACTTTATTTGGAACAGGTTTCATGGATTCTGGATGACTCTTGTGACTGCTCTTTAAAATTACGAATTGCCATCTTGAACCTTGATTATCAGCTGTTACTTTTCCTATTAATGTAGAAAATCAATGCAGATTAATATAGAAATCATCTAAAATGATCAGCAGCCATTATGTCAGCTCATGTACAGGTATGACATGAGATATTATTTGTCCCCAAAACTTTCAATCCCAAATGTGTGGGAAGTGATATGTCAGATAAATAGAAGAGGAAAGGAGATAAGTAAAAGTTAAGAAGACCATTTAACATCTGGTACGTAGCATTTGTAAAGTGAATTTAATTTTACTTAATGAATGATTGTAGTATGAAAAGTATGGTAGTTTGCAAATAACTAGCTTGTTCCTGGGGAGGTGGGAAACCCAGTCCTCATTAATATGGCCTTGTTAGAGATCATGTGATAATTGTTTCAAATATTGTAACCTTCTGCTGAAGCTTATGGTTCTTGGAAATGCCAATTCCAATATGGGAATCCTACATGTCTGATGACATGCCCTCCTTTGAGTCCTGTATGTACAAACTGTCTGTAGAAAGCAGTAGTTATTTTGCTTATGTAAAAGCTGCAAGATAAACAACTTTTGATCACTAAGTTTTTCTAGCATATTACATCTCCCAGTCATTACCCTTGTATTTATCTTTCTCAGGATGTACTGTAAGATTGCATCTAATTCAGTACAGCTATATGTTGCCTCTCAAAAGGAGGTTCTAGGGCTGACTGGAAATTCATGTCTGTCTCTTGCAAACAGCAATTGTGTCCATAAATTGCTCAGTCTCACTGATCTGACAGACAATCTTTCTCCCCTTTTTTTAATGAGTTCATTTTCTATCAAATCAGTGAGCTGTTTCATTTCAATAACAGTGAACTAAATTATAGTATGGAAACACAAAGAAAATGTTTTTGTTACAGGATCCCATACAAATCCTACCATTTGTGTACTACTGTCAATGTTTACCCTGTGTATCAAAGTTCACTGTTATTTTCCGTGCTGTTACCAGTTTGTCTCATAAACTTGTTTTAGATTTCACCCTATCCATAACACTGTACAGTAGTAACCCTGACTTTGTACTCTAAATCAGATACAATTTGTTGACCTTTGTCCATGCCAAAAAAATGCATTATTTCCATTCACATGAACCATGTTATGGTGAATCAGCTTCATGATGACTTTGATTATCTGACAACGGAGTGTTTCAGCCTGAATTCACCAGCCAGCTCTTCGCCAGAAAGAAAAGTAATAATAATAAAAGTACACCATTTTTTTTGTTAAGGGTTGATGGTAAGGAAACACACAGATGTGACAGTTGTCACTCTAGTAGTAATAGTAATAGTCTTAGAGCAAACTAAAACTATCCCATGTTATTGGATTATTAAAGGAATGGATATTACCTTGTCTGTCGCTGTTTTCAGATGGTTTTATCCTGTATGCCCATAACAAACTACTGAGGTTTGATAAGTTTTTTAAGACTGGGGGTAGGGAAGGTGCTTTCGTCTTCAAGGTCATAGTTTAACCTGGAGATCTCTACTTTTGTTAATGTTCATTTCAACTGTGGGGACCAGTACAAAAATGTTCATGCTTTGCTTCCATTTTCTTGGAGAGCGATAAGTGTCTTAGAACAGAATTGTCATCATTTGCACAAGTCAGTAGGTATTGGATAGATTCAAGTAGAGGAGCTCAAGAGCAAGCACAGACTACTTTTTCGCAGTTTGGGTCTCTGCAAAAGAGAGACATGACAGTGAAGAGGAACATGTACTAACAGTACTCATTCAGTAGCTATTCATGACTTAGTAGCAATCTTGTTTTAAATTACATCTGTGCTCATAAAATCATTATTCTGTACTTTTCCAATGGGAATTTAGTCTATACTCTTTAACATTATAAATCAAGTGGCTTTGAAATTAATGAAATACATTTTTAATGGTTTAAAATGCTATATTATGGACAGTATCCATTAGATGCAAAGGACAAGTTGACTAGCTCAATTTTCATTCCTTTAAAGCTTATCTCAGGATAGCATTACATCTAAATATAGTATGGCTTTCCATTTTTATGGATCCTTTTGCAGTGTCATGTATTTTGATTTAAACAAAGGTAAGGAATGTATTAATTGTTGCTGAAGATGTATTCGTACCTTTATTTTAAATTTGCCAGTGATTTTGTTGTGTATTTTTCTAAGTAATGAAGAGATTTTCTTGATTTGTTTTGCAACACACGACACTAGGGAAAAATAATGGTTTAATCATCTTAGAAAAAAATAAGAATAGTAGCAACATTTATAAATACATTAAAGGAGGAAAATGTTTGGAAAAGATCATTTAAAATGTATTTCCCTTGAGGAAATATAATATAAGCTTGCATGATTAATTTACAGCATCTCAAGAATTCACTAAAACCTATCTTAAACTTCTTTATGTGATCAATTCCATTTTATTGCTGTGAGATTTATGCAATAAAACAAATAAATGGTTGATTTATCTCACTGTTCTACTTGTGTGACAAAGCATAAGACAGAATGGATGAAGAGAGATGAAATCAACTGATGTACAGATAAGAACTGATTGTATGCTAATGTTTAGATTTGTGAAAAGAGTTATTTTAGACTTTTTTATCACTTTGAATGTTTACTTAACATATCAGGCACATGAAATAAATGATTCAATTAAAAGAATTATTTTTGCATTCAAACTTGAATATCATGTGTGTATACTTAGTACCAATATTTTAGAAAGTTCAAGAATTCTGCCTTTTGAATGGAAACTGAGTTCTCTGTTTAGGTCAAGAGTACCTAGGGCAGTGGAAATATGCTATAAGCTTCTCAAGTGTTGTCCAAAGGGCCTGAGCAATGTCCTGGCGATACCACCTCTATGAATGACAGAGCCATTTAGTTTTTCTAGATATATTACTCAAAAAGTTTTTTTATTGACCAGAAAAAAAAAAAAAAGAATGAGCAGGGATGATGCTTGTCTAAGACAGAAACCAAAATTAAGTCCACATAACAGAAAAATTTGGAAAAGACTCTATATAAGGAGAACACTTGGAAAGCTTATTTTATAAAGGAATGTCTTTTGTCAAAGAAACTGGGGTTAAAAAGGAATCTTTGTGGTAGACTTTTTCTGAATTGTCAACCAACTTTAATAATAAGAGGCAATAAAGTAATTGTGACTGCTAAAAAACTTTTTACATAGACATTTCCTTAGGTCACTGTTACGATTTTTGGTGATGTCAAAATTCTATATACTCCTTTTTTAGTAGAAGGTATTGTAGGCCTGGAGCCTGCAATGTATAGAAATTAAGAAGACTTTTGTACGGAACCTTCCCCACCCACACATACAGCCAAAGTCAGGATCAGCAAAGCTTCAGCCACTAGCAGCAAGAGCAGAATGCAGCTTCTCACTGATACAAGAGTCAGTGGATGACCACATCTTCCCTGGATGCTGCCTTGCATCTCATTTACTTCTGCCCGCAACTGAATGTCCAGCTGATTTATTTGTATTAGATGTAAGTTGGGCCCTAGCTATTCTGATAATCAGCAGGGATCCTTTCCTTGCAGCACCATTGTATCAGTCAGAAACTGCAGTGAAGCAAAGGGCTGAAGAAATGACAGGTCAGGAGCTGAATGGAGGTCTCATCACTCTGCTGAGTAGAAAATTTGGGAGGATCTCTTCATTCCCTGAGCTTGTCAGTAGAATTGAATATTAAAACTTCTTAATATTCTAATTGTGATTTATCTTTTTTTTTCTACTTTTGGTTTGGGTGGTTTGGGTTTTTTTTTGGGGGGGTGGGGGGGTGGCTTTAGTACACATTTAAAGGTCCCATGTTAAGGGACTTTCACTTGAGGTGTGTAGCAAGATTTCACCTCCAAACAAGATCTTTTTAAAGCCTTATATGAAACACAGGGCAGCAAGCCATTCCACCTCCCCTTTTGTCCTTCATTTATTTAACTCAAATTTCAGTCAGCTGGGGGGTAATTGTGATGTGTGTTTGAGGAAGATGGAAAGAGATTCCCTTGAAAAACAGTCTGCACGTGCTTACAGATATTTGGTTTCTACTGAGTATCTCCCCGTCCTCAGAAGATCTGGCCAAACACCTGCATTGCTTGCAAGTGAAAATCATAGAGGAGAAAATAAAAAGTAGCATGCAACCTTTACCATTAAGCAGCTAGGTCAATATGGTAGATTTTTTTTTTAAATACATATATCATAATTAGTAACCACCCTTTGTTTCTGATATTAGCACGATCACAGTTCCCACTAGCAACATAGACCTGCATATGGACTGCTTATACTTTCATTTTTTTGTTAAATAAGATAAGTGAACGAAATGAAATTTCACCAGACTTGGGGTTTTTTTGGTTTTTTTTTTTTTTTAAACAACATGAATGTTAAAAAGATTCTTGCTGTGGAGGAAGTGCTGTTGAAAACCACAGACAAATTTTTGGTACATCTGCTGCCCTTGATAGCTACTCAACCACAGCAGAAAAGCCTTAAATTTCACCTTCCTTCTTTTCAAGAGGAAAATAAATGAATGGATCTGACTCTGAAACCAGGAGAAGTGGTTTGAAAGTAGGAGAATAGGTTTTAGGTTTGGGCTTTTTTCCTTTTTAAGATTTTTTTCAAGCTTCTCTTAGTGGTCAGTCATGCACCTTTTATACCTTTAATTTTTCATTAGGAGTCACATGATTTCCATTTACTTCCCTGGGATCACAGCTGAGCTGCGCTGATGCAGTGGCTGAAGGGAGGGTGCTTTTTAGGTTCATAGTCTGACAGGCAATACTTTACTTCCGTATGGGACAGAACAACACCCACCTCCTTTTATGTAGTATAGACCATCGCTGATTGATGCTGAAGGAGGTGGAGCTGAGACTCCACTCTTCACACCCATTTTGTGTGCTTGTTACAGGTAAGATGTGATAAAAAGCATCCATTTATGTCTCCTTGTGTTGGAAGCTGAGATTTGAGACAGCCTGCAGGTGTCATACAGGAGTAGCACATATCCTGTGCTATCTTGAGCAGTTTAAAAATTACATTGCATAAAAGGTGTTTTAGATGCTACACCCAGTCCAAGGAAAAGATGTATTGTTGAGGGGAATTTAAAAATGTAATTGTTTCAAAAGACAAAACAAGATTGCTGCAAGAAGTTGCCAGCATCTCTTTATACAGTCCCTTTCCCTTGTATTTTCAATTACATATTTTTCATTACTAAAGGTAATATGGAACAAATGCTACAAAGACTATTATTCTTAGATCTAACAAATATCAGGATCATACGAGCAATAAGACAGAGTATGCATTAGAGAGTCATAAATGCAGTCCTCAGAGGGTATGATACATTTACGAACACTTCTGTCATTTTTTGTTGCATCTTAGTCTTTCCAGAACATCTTGTAGAGCTTGTTGAGAGCATCTGGTTGAGCACTTTGAGAGCAAGTCTGACCTTAGGCATTCCAGTCAGTCCTGCCTGCCTTCAGCATAGCTTTGCTATGAAAAACATCTACAAAATGGCCTTGTCCATTTCCACTCTCTGTGCTTCAGCAATTCCAAATCAGGTTAACTTCATTAAGAAAAGAAAACTAGGTCTCCCTCTGAATTCATTCTTGGTGAGAAATGTCTTTTGTGGAGATATACTTCAAGGACAATGAGGAAGGTGAAACTGGTGAATGGTGAGGATGAAGAGATGTGAAGTAGGATATCTGCTCCCCCATCACAGGCGAAACCTGTCAGCATTCCTTGCTCCTAGGGTAGACATTCCTCTTGAGTCTTCTGATGCTGTATTTATCATACTTACACTGAAAGGCATCTGAGTGATATTTACTGAGTAAATATTCTATTATGCTACAGTGCTCAAAACATTCAGGATCATTTTCAAAAGCGATTTAAGCCTGCAGCAGCTAGAACCCATTCAGCTTTATTCACTTCGACTTCCTTTGCCTAAGGAATATAGCCCATGGTTGGTACAGAGGTGAGTGAGTGCTTTCTAGCAGTGAGGCCAAGTATGTGTATTTGAAATGATTTTCAATAGATTTGGTGTGGTGATTAAGGCACAAATGTTAATGGAAACAGATTATTGGTGGGACAAAACTGAGAAATAGGCTTTCTTGAACAGAATCATGTTTTAACTTGAATCCCCGTATATTTGTGCATATACTGTTCCTGTTTTATTGATGAAGCTAAAATCCATGTCTATGTTCAACCAATATCTTGCTAATGTCTGTGGTCCTTGTGATTTTATAAACAACATCTTTTTCCTGGGAAACTTGCTTGTAGGCATATAATTTTACTTCTGCGCACGCCCAGGGGTGTGGCTACTGTGGCAAAAATGAGCAACTTAGTGCCTGTCTTATAGCCAAGTGTGTTTGATACCCAGTAGGTGCATATTCCCTCACTGAAGTCGGAGCTGAGGCTGATCCAGTGCATGTCAGTACTCTGGGCTTCTGTGCACAGCACTGAATCCAAAGGTAATTTCTTCTAAAACCAGAGAAAGAGAAGAATGCACCTGCCACCTTTTTGTAACAATACTGCAGAGGACTCAAAGTCAGAGCCAGAATCTAATCCCTCAGAAAGTTTCATGGAGTCTGAATGTCATTTTGCAGGTTAACTGCCTGGGGACTAATTGTTCTGGGAAACTTTGGAGGTTTTGGGTTTTCCAAACTTCTAACAAATCAATTTATCCCAAGTCAGGTATTCTGTTGTACCTCTCTGCGTGCAGACTTTTGTCAGATAATATTGTAAGGCAGAAGGCTGTCAAAGATTGATTTTCTTCACGGACGTGGCTGGTCTGCTGCAATTTATCCCTGTGTGAGGTAGTTCCCACAGCTGCCAGTCTGTTTCACTACTTGGAGCTGCAGTTCCTGGTGAAGAAAGGTAGGCAGGCATCCATGATCACTGGAGCCTGTTCAGGTCTATCAGCATTCAGTACACTGAGGCATCTGCACACTCCTTGCTGGGGGTAATGAACTGAACCCTTAGACTTAGTGGTTAGACCTAAATAAAAATAGTTACTAATGAGGCAAGAAACTCATGTTTTATTCTCTTTTCAATGTAGGACTTGAAATCTACTTTGTCTCTAGACTAGAGTTAAGGTAAGGGAGAACAAAGTAAGCCTTTCTTGGTTTAGATGTACCACTGTGCAGCCAGGAACATTGCAAGGAAGAGGGAGCACGTGATACTGCAAGCTTACACAGAGGATGTTCTTTTGAAGGAATTCTTGAAAAAAAAAAAAGGAAACCACTCGAGTAGTTCTTGAGTAGTTCTTTCTACATCATCTGATTAAAAATAGAATTGAATCTGTGAACAGGTTGATATTGTGATATTTCACTGCAAGACTTCAGCCAAATAAATACTAACCAGAACCTGCAGACTCACACATTTCAGCTAAGTGCTTCTCTGATGTCATAAAATTTAATATCTTTGCTAAGCTAACAGCCATACTGCTTCCAGATACTGCACCTAAGTATCTCCTTAGTCCCCTTATCTCTTTCTATGATATAAAGTGTTAGAGAAGCATACGCCTTATTCCCCCTTCAGAATCTCAGTGAATGACTTTCTTTTCACTTTATAGGTGATAGAGGTGAACTATGTTTAAGGTAAAGTGTGGACATTAGCTGATGTTTAAGATACTACAACAGACCATATGCATAATTTTCAATAGGAATTGAACTGTAACACCTACAGTCTTTCTTCATACAGTCGATCAATCATAAATCAAAAGCTTTTTATTATAGATATTAAACAGCAGAAATTTAACCAACAGGTAAATAATTACATTTATATAGCGACAGGAGCATTTATTTTAATTACTTATCAGTTTGTAAGCCTTAAGGACTTAGCCAAGAGTTCAATTTATCTTTCTTATCTTGAGATTAAAATACTTCTTTCCACTAACTCACAAACTTGCCGGACAGAAGTGTTCTGCCATGCTTTTCACTTTAGGACACTATATGTTATAATTTCTATGAGCAGAATATCTTTTACAGAGATGTCTGGGAAATATGCCAGTTATAATGGTCTCAGGAGAATCTGCAGGACTGCAGAAAAACAAAAAAGTATACTTGTATTTAAGTACATGAATGTCTCAAATTAGCACAGCAAATGGCAATTGACAGCTTTTGATGAATCTTGGCACTAATTTCAGATCAAACTATGTGTGAGGCTTAAAATCAAAATGCATTTATCTCTTAGTTGACATTAATACAGATCTGAATCTGTGGCTTCCAAATTATGTCTACTTATAATACATATCCTTTTTTCTTCCAAATTTTAATGCTGTTTGTGTGGTTTTGGCCTATCAAACAACCGTATATCTCATAAATGAGCAGAGAAGTGTCATTGCTAGGAAGGACAGGATCATTTTCAAGTCACCCTGTTTGTTAATTTTGATGGCAAAGTAGTCAAATTGCATTTTATATGTGTTTGGCCACGGATGCCTGGTCTATCTTTGAGAAAGATTACCTCTGGCAAATATTGATAAATTATTTTTTTGTCTCCATCTGGAGTCAGTCCAAAACATTCCAGGTGTCAGAGCTCTGACTTACCACAGTGCCAGATTTTGAATGAAAATTCCCAGGAACAGAGTTTATTGGTGGAATATGCAGATACTCTGCTATTTATAGAACACTAGTGTTAATCAAGTATCAATATAAGTACACTTTTAAATGGAAAATCGTGGTGAAAAGGTCTTCTATTACCCATTGATATAGCTGTTCAGAATTTTGAGTCTGTATGAAGAACAAGTATTACAGGTTAATTAAGCACAGTTTATCAGAGTAAGTTTAAAGACTTGACAGTACATTTATTGTAAAAAAGTGAACCCTCCTCACCCTTACCTTTTAGTCAGATAGTGGGATGGTGTGCAGTTCTTAAAAAGGGAGAAGATTCAGGAATAATTTCAAACTCTCCTTACCCAAATGTTAAATCAACAAAGAATGAGAGTGAGTATTTGTTAAAATTTGGAATTTTCACTTCTTTTTCACATTGAAGTATTTAAATATTTTTAATTTTGGAATCCAAAATAAACTTTTAAATTGTGTCACATTATTTATCATTTTCATTACTCTTATGACATTGTTTTATGGCGTATCAGTAACAATTATGATGTGTTTCATTCCTACTGATGTGTTATAATAGGATGTATTGATCAAATCAACTTTTAGGTTGGCATTTTATTTTGTGATTTTCTTATTTTTAAATTATTAGGGCTTAATGCTACTTAACACTGACTAAAACATGTAGATCAAAGTGTCCCTTGTCTAGGCTGTAATGAAAAGAAGCTAAGCATCAAATGTACTAATTAGAAAAACAGCTGTTTTCCTATTAATATCTTAGCTTGAAATAATTTTTTCTAGGAAGATGAAAACATCATCTTCTCTTTAGAAGTTGCATAGCATACAGTTGTTTATTAAAAAACAAACAAAAAAAACCCCCAAAGGAACATATTTTTAAAAAAATCAAAACACATAATTAGTGACATCCAGATCCATTCCTCTATATAAGGCACTTAACCAGTTACATGCCTTCAGAAACTAGGTGTTGTTAGCCTTCTCCATGATCAAAGAAGAGACAGGTCCTTCCAAAAGGTAAGGCTTCATTTCATTTACATGATAAAAGCAATTGTATTTTTTCCTCTAAGACTACCAGACTATACATTTTTAGAGCATTTGATATGATTTGTGTATTCTAACTGGAGGAACCTAAGTAAGATAACCAAGGCATGTGTACATAGTTGCATAGTTGCAGTATGCACTAAAAAAAATGTATTGCCTCCTCAAAATGTCTATTTTTGTATAAAAAGTGTCCTTGACTAACAAAATCCTAAGTTAGGGGTTTAGATGCCCAAAGGTCAGCAGATAATTATAAAAGCCCAGGTTTTTATTTTTCATATAGAGATACTACATAGTTTCCCCACAGCACAAACAGATAACACTGTGACACTGAAACTAAGACAACCCAGTCAGTTCTAACGAGTGATGCTGATTATTTAAGTAATGAAAGTCAGAATTAATAGCATATACTCATAATAATGTATGTTATTACACAGTACTACTCCTGGGATGCAAAATGAAAAAGTAATTTTTTCACTTCAAAATGAAAGTTTAACTTTTTCCAATACCACTTCTTTTCTTAAGCAAAATTATTCAAAATATTTTTACATGTTCTTGCACCTATTGAGTCTAGCAGTGATAAAACACCTTAGGAGCAGAGTTAATCATTGTGTGTAGAGGAGAGTTGCAGCTAGCCTTACAAACAGATGTGACTGCTGGGGCAAATTTTATGCTTGTACCTTGCAAGTCTGTCTTTCAATAGCACTTTCCTGCCGTGTTGTCATTCCCACAGTGGTCCCTGTGAATCTTACAGATCTGTGGAACACACCCACATTGTCTCCCACACAGAGCAGATTTCCTCTCCCACATAAAAAAAAATTGCCTCTCTTTCCCATTTCTGTTTAATTAATGAAAAAGAGCCAATGGCAGAGAAACACAAACTATTCCTTGTTAATTAACCCTGATACAGTGACATCTCCAAGAAACTCATAGCCTAAGCCAAATGAGGAGAACATACAGGTCTCCTATCTGACAGCAGAAAGTTAAACCATATGATACCATTTGTGCATTAGTTCTGTTCTATATGACATGGAATTCTTGACCTAAAAGGAAAGATTGATCCTGACTTCTTCCATCTGATATTTATGAAATGTTGCCTAGCATGTCTGGCAGAGTCAGCAATACATTTTCCTCTTCTTCTGTTTTGTCTCTTGTTTCTATAGCATCTGAGTTTTGTGTGATTTCTCATAAAACATTCTCAAGTTTCACCCACGCAGGCCATCTGGACTATAGTTAATATTTTAGGACCTATCCCCTTAACTTTGATGTACTTTCCTGTAACTGCTAAAACATGGTGATATCTCTTCCTTCTGTCTTGAGAACCTCCCCCTCACAAACCCAGACATATCAGAGGAACCAGGGGCTTGATATTGCCAACAGCTGAAGTCTTTAAATCTCTTGTATATTTTTTCAAATCTGAGAAAATCTATGAGAAAAAGAAATCTGTGAATTCTCAGCAGCAAAAAATTTACCATAATGAGAAGAGTAAAGTCCTAAAGATATTGAAAAATAAGTTTTGTCTTCCTGGAGTTGGTTTGTTGCATTGGATTATGAACTTAGAAATGGTTCTATGATGAACACCACAAGTACTGTGTGATCCACCACCCTGGGTTCAGTAATGACATTGTCAATACTGTATCTTGATCCCTGTCTTCACCTGAAGCTTATTTCCTTCTCAGGTTCATTGACTTTCATCTGAGTAACTGTTTTATGAACCAGCAAGGTCTGTTCTACACCTACGATTGGAACAAGTGAGGAATGGAAAACTGCATTTTACTCTGATTTAATTCAGAAGTATCTCTTAAATAGCTCGGTCATTTTTGAAGTATTCTCAGGGTCTAATGTTGCTGTTTTGTCATTATAATGTGAAAACAAGCTTGAAAGATAACAAAGGTCCAATAAATGTTTCTAAGAAACAAATTGACAGCTCTCATAACGCTTGCAATGACAGGTGCTTAGTGTATTAAGACACTTATCTGTGATCCCATCCTCCTTAACTTCTAGGATTGTGTGATCAGTGCAATGACATTTCTGTATTAGGGATGGGCCCACACAAATGTTTCATTGTCTGTCTTGTAGCCTTAGCTAACTGAACCATGATTGCTTGCTTCTAAAGCACAGGCATTGATCACAAGATTGGTATCATATTCCTCTTCACTGTCATCTGTGTCACTCAACCTGGAAGAAATGATCAGTCACAAGAATATGTTTTGGGCAGTGATGCCTGTGGAGTTACTGTAGGGTCTATTGGGTCACTCATGACCAAATGAGGCCCACTGAGTCACAAACAGGAGATGCTTAGGACTCTTCAGCTTGAGAAAAGATAGTAAGGGCAGAATTCAACTCCCTGAACTCATGTCCAGGTCAGCCTAGGTGCTCCAAGAATCTAAGATGTGTTCAGGACCCCAAATGTATGACACAAGACCTTTTGAAGCAGCATGTGGAGATCAGGAGAGATGTCCAAGGATGTCCCACAGGCATGAAGAATCTATGTTTAGGCAGAAGTGAACTCTATAAGATTGTGATAACCCACGCCCATTGTATTCATGGGGAGTGGAAGGGCTGTCATGGAAGAGACATGGGGCTAGGCATCCCTAAAATCTGATTGAGAAAGGTTACTGCAGGGTAGGCTATTTGCCCCACTCTATGAGAGGCACATGAAACTAGATAAGCTGGTAGATTCTCCAAGACTGATATCTTTGTGTGTCTAGAGAAGAACAAATTCACTTCCTCTCCTACTCTCCGAAAGTTGTATTGCAGCTGCTTTTACATAGTTCTGTCTTTTGTGTGTGTAAAATTTATTGTAAATTAGAGAAAATTCCTTGACATTTGCCACAGTTTATTTTTCCTCTTTTGTTGTTTGTTTTCAGTCTACTGCAGAAATCTGATCACCACAGCACTGCTTGCCAAAATATCAGAGAAATGGGGTAGGGAGAATAACGGTGATCTTGCCAAAGAATTTAGATCCAATATGCTGCACAGCGTACAGAGCGCTCTACCTCCGGTAGACAGTGACACACTGGTTGGTTTTTGAACTACTGCATTGTATGCATCCCTAGATTGTGTTAGGTTTAAACATATTTGCGCTCTTAATCAGAATGCTCCACAGTATAATGCATTTAGGTTGCTGCTTTGCCACCAAGAGATTAAAAATGTTTTAATTGGCTAGTTTGGGATAATGATCCTTAAATTCCCTGTCTCATTGTTCTTTGCAGCTTTGCCATAGTCATGCAAAACTTTAAACTAGAGGATGAGCACAGATGTACAAAAGGTTATTTTAGTTGGGATTACGAGAATGTATCACAAAACAAACATAAAGTATTTCCTGAAAGGAAGTACAAGAGGATTTGAAAGTCTGCAGAGATGTATGGATATGATCCTCATTAAACAGAGGATCAACATATACTGCTGTATGCAAAATTCTCTCCTCATCTCAATTTTCCCCTTACCCTGTTGAGGAATATCCTCCCCCTCCCCGAATCTTGAAGAAAATAGTTTGTTAAGTCACTAAATTTTCCACTGTCCTTTCAAAATGTTTAAGGTTGAATGAAAGACTGAAGGATCGCTAAAAAAATGTCAGCTTTAATCTGATACAAGACAGGAACATTGACTTTTTAGGTATATACATTTCACTTTCCTGAAGAACCTCACTGTTTCTGTGGTGAGGTGCTTGAGGGAGAAATTTTTCACATTTTATAATGTGTCTTTGAGGACAGGAACTCATAAACCTTTTAACAAGGATGTAACAATCTGTTAGGCTGGGAATTTTTGGTTTTGCACTGAAAGAGAGTAGAATCAAGGTTTAAAAAGCTGAAATAATTTGTGCTGATACCTACTTGTGTTGTTTTGCATGTACGTATTAAAGGAGTGTCTATGAACAATTCTTGTTTAGAAAATTTTTCCTTTAGAGAACCTGCCCTTCTTTGCAGTGGACTTAAGGACTGTTTTTCTGTGTTTGCAGTGGATGTTTTTATGTCATTTCTACAGAAGAATGCTATGTATGTTCTTGCTTTTGTTTTCGAACAGGGTTATGAGAGAATAAAAACTCTCCTGCATTCTTCTTACCTGACCTGCATATCTATATTCCTCTACCCCTACTCCCCGCAGTTGTCCACTTACTATTCTCTCCTCAAGTCACAGAAAAAAGCTAAAGAGACTAATTTTAAATACTATAATTTGTTTCCTATACACAACATATTTACGAAGATTGCTTGTTAAAAGTCATCTACTGGGCTACACTGTTTTTTTGGAATGATGCGAAACAAGACTGCTTTCTCAAGCAATAGCTTCTCAGATGGAATACATAAAGCAGACAGGGTATCTCACTGGTGAACGCTGACTGTTCAGTTCCTTCACTAACAATTGAACTTCCTATTTAAAGCTCATGCTTTGCAAGTCAGAATTATCTCTTTTATTGGATGAAATATCCTAAATATTCCATCTAAAATCATATTGCCTTTTCAATGTATTATTCATTTAAATTTAACTATTTTCACAATCAGTTTTAGGAAATCACTGAATTTTTATTGTGAATGTGAGGCTAACCTTGCACCAGACCAGCTGCCTGTCAATCAGATGTCACTCACAGATTCCTCTGAACGATCTCCTCCTCTAATTAGAGAAGAAAAAGTAACAGTTCAGATTTGTCTGTGGATTTCAACGCTGACTGATGTGGGTTGTTGTTCTTTTTTTCCTTTTTTCCATTAAGTACACTAGTAAACTTTACCTAGGCAAGACTTTTACCAGACAAGACTGTTTTTTAAACTTTATACTTAAAACTCACATCACCCTCTTCATGAGATACTCTTCTGTTGTGGCAATACAAGCATTATTTTATGGAAGATCATAGTATTTATTATACTTTTATTAGCACACAGAAATATTTAAGGCATTTTCTCAACAAGAAGGTTTAATGTCATTAAGGTTATGTCTTTGTTAAGATTTGTTAATCTATAAAGAGTATGCTTTCAATATAGGTATATAGGTATGAATATTCAGAACTCAGTATACATTAAGGTACTGTATTTAAATAAATATAGATTCTTAGATGCATCGGGGATTTTATCTGATGCTGTCTCCTACCATAGAGAAAAGTCTCAGGAATGGTAAATCCAGGTTATTTTTTCAGTACCCTGAGGAAAGCCCCTGGCTATTCTTCTATACTTTCAATTGAGCTAATATTGCAGTTGCTTTTATTTGAAGAGTAAAAGTGAGGTAGAGAAGTAGTCATTTTTCAAGTTTATAATTCCATGCCAGTTACAAATCTTTCTCACTTTTGCCTGCTCCTACGCTTTATATAGGTGCATGCCTCTAACCATTTTAAAAGAGCAAAAAGAAATCAGATACAAACGGGTTACTTGCTCAAGGCCTTTAGCTAGTGTTGTGTTAAGTGTATTTGGTTTTCACCCAGCACGTGAGAGATTAAAACACTCTGGTTTGCATTGTTATGCCTTACATGATGAGTAATTCCCTCTTTCTATCCATGTTGCTTCAAGAAGCTGACTTTAGACTTTCATGGGGGGCAGAATGAGGGCAGAATGAGCCTGGCTGACTCTTCCGTTACACACAAGAGCTCCAAATGCTACTCCAGCCCAGAATCCCCCATGATCACCTTTGTGCTCTGAGGCTTTGAATGTTCTGAGCACAGATGTTCTTGCTGAAGTTTCTTCTGACACCTCCACTGCTTTTCCATTGCATATGTTCAGATGCTGCAAAGCAAGCTTGCGTTATTATATATGCCTAAGCCTGAGCTCTTAAACACATCACCTACATGACCCAGGGTCCAGTGGGTTACAACACTTGGTTCTAACATTTTCATTCACTGTAAGGACTATCTAATTACAAATGCAGTCCCACTGCCTTCACTAGTATTGTTCATGAAGTAATGGGCAATTCAGTAGAAAGAAGAAGCATATAATCTGAGCCAGCACATTCCAAGATCTTGAAAATTCAGAAAAGGTAATATGAGACAAACAGGATTTTAACAGAAAAGGAAATTAATAACCAAGATGGTAGTCTTGGCAGGTGGTATGGGGAAGTTGAGAAAATAGGGCTAAGAGTGTTATTTAAGGGGAAATTAAACTTTTGGCTTTTAGTTCTGGACACATTATTGATATTAAAATAATTTTTATGGGGAAAGAAAAAACCTCATTTGCGGAGTTTCAGAGTTGGAATAAATACTTCTTTCAGTGTCTAACTTGAATAGTGGAAGTGAAAAAACCCAGACAGTGGGTGTTAAAGAAAAGGCATGTTCTCCTAGAAGGTGTCTAATAATTGACTTCTACTACCTGTCATTCATGAATGCTACTTTGTTGGAGTGCAACAAAGGAAAGCATACCTGTTTATACACTATATATCTAATACACTACGCTGCTTTCTATAAACATTCATCCACAAGCACACACACTAAAGTTGACCAATCTTATTATTTCTAGTTCTGCAAGTATTGCAGTTTTAACTCTGAAGATATCCTTCTTGTGGCTAGATCAATGAGACAGAATGCAGCATTACTAAGTATAGTAGTTTCATACTTCTTTTTCTTATTTGTAACAGCCACAGGCACTTTAAAGGTGGGTTACCTTGTCTGTTTCTGGAGACTAAATTGTTCAATTTGCATATATGAACAACATAGAGAAAGGAAGAGGAAGGGAGGACAACAGAATAAATTTTTAGGAGGGACTATGGGAGTTCTCATAAATGCAACGGGTCATTTCTACTGCTTGGATCTTCACCAGAAATTTACATTTTTATTCTTGTAATGCTTCAGGTATCTTGCAAGGCAGTTTTCCTTGGACATTTTAATGCATTCATATCTTTCTTTCTGCACTACTATACATACATAGTTATTCGGGGATCTAGAACAGACAGCTGCAGAAGCAGAGGGGAAAGACATGCCATTTATCTGACTTGCAGTCGGTTGGTAAAAGGTTTGGAACTGTTTCCATCATGAGTAGGTTTGTGGGACAGAGACTGGCCCAACCTGCATCCATCTATGTAAATTATCTTTGTGCAAAATATTATGTGGTTTATTTGGTTTGGTTTGGTTTCATATAACAGTATAAGAAGAAAAAAAAAACAACAAACAAAACAAAACCAAACGCCATTTACACTGATGGGTGCTATACAGAATCCTGACTTTCAGAGGCATTTTTAAGACTGTAGTTGAAAGTGTAAAATTCACAGTTTATACAAGTAATTCAGCTGTTAGGCAACACTGAAACTTCTTTAATGTGACCAATTACTTTGTAGGCATCCAGATAATTTTCAGAAATCAGTGCTGGAAACATGACAGATAGTTCAGAGTTGTCATCACAGAGTGCCAGTATAACTTCAACAGACGGTCATGTAAAAGCACTTGGTTTCTGCAGCAAAAATAACGACTTTAGTTTACTCTGACTTTCATTTTTATTCTAAAAACACAGAGCGAAAACCAAATGAAGCTGCTAAAACTTTACCAGGCTTGAAATGGAATTGTTGGTATTTATGTGGATTCCATTTAAAATAAAAGGTCAGGCCACACATGCCTGAAACTCAGTCCTGACTCTGAAAATCTTTGCCAGTTAAGAAAATATTTACAGTAAGCCTGGCTCAGTTTTCTGGTTTGTGATAAGACATTAAAACACTTTGGCACTAAATTAAATTCTAGATACTACACTGAAAGACAGACACAGGTTATTGGGTGGGTTTCTTTTGGCAAAAGCCTGTGTAAGTCAGAAAAGTACCACATATTCCCATCTTCTCAAGGTGACTTGCATAACTTGTTTCCTTTGTCTTTGACCATAGGACTCAACCAATGAATTATTTTTTTATGTGACGTTAGGGCACAGTTGGAGATAGACTGTTCCTTATTTTGCTCCCTCCAGAGTAAGATAAATTAAGTGGACTGTATTATAATTGCTCTAATAAGCCAAACATTCTCAGGACGTATTCAAGCCATCCTAGAACAATATTAATATATATATAGTCATATGAAATGTATTGTTTCTTAAGTTTTGGATTATCTATTAATATGCAGTCAGGTAAATAATTTTTCCTCTTGAGCAGAATTCTGTGGAGCATACAGGAGCTTGGACTTCCATCATGAAAACAGTCAGATAACGTACAATAGTATTTTAGTGTCTGGTATTAGATGCCTGCTCAACATCTCAAAATTGAACAAGCTCAAGACTACTCCAAACTTAGAGCCAGAACATCTGGCTCCTTCAGAAGGAAGCAGAACCTGCTCTCTGAAGCACTGGGGAGAAATTCTGACTTCATTGAAGTCAGTGACAAAGAAACTTACTCAGTGGTACCCAGAACTGACATGAGTCCCGTGTAGAGATGGACAGCAAAGAGAATCTTGTACTATGTGATAGGTAGCCAGTCTCTCTTTAATTTGATGCTGCTGCAAATTTCCTACTTGAAGGGGAAAAAGGAACAAAACAATGCCAACACACCTTTCCCAAGCTTTAAAGCAGTTTTGTGTATGCAGTTATTGAATTTGCAGTTTTCATTGCAATTTATTGATCTAATTAGCATTCTAGAAATTGTTGCCAGTCATCAAGACCATTGTTTTCCTTTAAACTTGCCCTTCAAACCATAGTTCATGGTTTGAACTATGAGTATAAATATAAACAAGTCCTTTTTGTGGTCATTTTGGGAACCCTTCTTTTCTCTTGCTTGATCTGTCTTGTTTTCTGGGGAGTGATTAATTCACCTCTAATAAGGAGTGAAAGGGGAAAAAAACAGGAGGTGGGAGGGAAGGTGAGCATTCTTTCTCTTCTCTGGACTCCTCATGCTCTCTCCTATTCTCTCTCTCCTTTTTATCTGTTGTGCCTGTTACCTATCTTATTTTTTTTTTTCATGCCTTCATTAATTAATTATGTTTAAACTTCCATGACTAACCTATGCCTTTTCCTCGCTCTCATTCCATTTTCTCCTGTCATTGTCCAAAGCTGTAAATTTGCCTCCTGTTCTCTAATCTATTCCTTTTCCTGTCATCACTTTATTTCAAGCTCTCTGCCCTGCCTCAGCATTTCTGAAATGTGTAATTGTCTCCCCTCTTCTCTCCTTCTTTTAAAGTGTTGATACCATATTCACACAGCAGGGATGTGCAAAGTGGAGACAGGGATAGCAAATCAGGAAGGAATCTTTTATATCAATAAAGTGACAAAGTAGTAGGTATCTGCAAACGATTGTGATTGTACCTGAATTCTCTCTCCATCCTGGGAAAATCATGGTAGAGATACACACTATGAAAACACCGAACGCACAGTCCATCAGCAGTTTACGCTGTTGCTTTTAGCTTTGGGCCATTCCAGCGTAATTCAGGAAAGATGGAGCTAAGTCAGCCTAAGTCTTAACACAATAGTAGTTCACCTTCAGACCTACTAAACCATAAATCTTTTGCTTTGTGTCTTGCTGCCTAAAAAGTATTGCTATCTTAAAAGCTGTGTTCTTTTCTAATGGGAATCAAAATAGGGGGCATAGCAGAAACCCCAAGAAAGAGTATAAAGGAGAAATGGAACAATTAATAGAAGCCAAACTTTAAAACAATTTCTCTTGATGAATGTATATTTAAAAAGGGGAATATACCACAATAATCAACCAGGTTTTTTGCCTTCAGCCTGTCTGAGGCCATGTGGTTTGGAGATCTGATCACTAGTCCGAAAAGGAAAGGCTGTTTGCAAGATTTCTGGGGTGTTTTTTCCTGGAAAAGGTGAGAGGACAAAAGCAGAAATCTATGACATACACTTTATGCCTTATAAGGAAAGTATTCATCTATCTGTCTGTCTCTCTGTCTATCTATCTATCTATCTATCTTTCTACATACATATATATAGAGATCTATATGTTTCAAGCTGTCACTAAATTGATTTGGAGGCAGGTATTTCATTTACTGTTCTGAGGGTTAGGTTAAAAACTCTAAATTTAATACACGGCTTGAACCATGCGAATTGGATTTTTTTATTTTTATTTTTTTTTTTCTCTTTCACATTCACTGTTCAGTATTTTCTGGAGTTATGCATGGTATTTCCATCAGTAATAACATTTCTGACTATTTGAAGACAGAACAAAGACAAAGCAGAAGACAGTGTTTGAACATTCAAACAGCGTTCTGTAACAATCATGCTTGCTTAATACACCTCAAAACATTTTGTCTTGTATAGTATCTGTGTAATTTTGAAAACATTTCTAAACTGATATTTTGGTTGAGCACGAGTAACTGAGTCCTTTTGTATAAACCAGTCATTACTTTCTCATTTGTGTTTGTGCTGTCTTCAGTATTCTTTCTTTAATAGCATGAGCTTTGGTTCCGTTTCTCTTTCAAACCGCTGCTTCCATTGCATTGTCTTTTAAACAGGTTCATCGCACAGTCCGTTGCCCAGTTTCCTTCTTTTTGGTTTTTTGTGGGGTTTTTTTTGCTGTGTAACTAAAACAATTTTCTGATTCAATTGACTATTAATAAACATTACTTACATTAATTTGCACTTGTAATAACATCGCTAGAGGGCAGTATTGATTAAATTAGGCACACTCTAGTGTGCATTGGAAACTTAAAGGCAGAAAAGCCTCCAGTATAAACACTTCTGCATTTTTAACAAATGGTCATGGCTTTCGTGTCCATTTTTCATCGTGTCCTATATGTAAAAAGTAATAGTCAGCTAAATATGTATTGGATATTTTTATGTGTAACTTTAATGCAGGTAAAAGAACATTCTGTGATATCATTTTTATGAAAAAGAATGTGCACGGAGCTTGGTAGAAAGTAGACAACATTGCAAATATTGTAAATTATCATTATAGTAATTAATTTATAAATAATAATGATTGAAGTGTTAATTTTTAATAAATTAAAATATAGGTTTGTTTTTATGTTTTTCTCAGGGAAAAGGTTTGCTGTGAAAAATAAATATCTTCTAATTAATGAACTGTCCCCTTGAAAAATCTGAGTACAGTATATTTTAAAATAATGGACAGCAAAGATAACCAGGATTGTAAATTAAGAAACTGACTCATTTGTTCTTATTGATTTACAGGTCTCCTGACAAATGCAGCAACACAGAATCTTCGTAGGAGTGGTTTAGGCTCTGTGTGAGCTACTTAGTCAAGTTTCACTGCTGTGGATCATCATCCGTTATATGTCATCAAATCAACTGTCTGTTTCTCTGTATCTCATGAATGAGAGCATAATTCCTCTGCATTATGAGCTAAAGTTTGTTCTACCATACTAAGGATCACTGGACTAAGGAATATAGAAAAAGATATATGCTCGGGCATTAGCAATACAAAAAAGTTCATGGTTAACGTTTCATCTGCGTTATACACCACTGCTGGACTTGCTGTTACCTACATGTTTTAATCTGAAGAGTCTGCTACAATGAAGAGTATCATCCCAATCAGCCTTAGAGAAGACTGTTTTGCCTATGGGAGGACACTAAGGTGCAAAAGAGAAACTCTTCTTGTGCCCTAAACTGTCTGAATTGCTTTTATTTTCTTATACTTTCAGTATATACAATAGACCAAAGAGCAAAATCTATTTTAAAGTGGACAAAATCTTACTGTTAACAGAGTTATGTCATTAAATTGTAGGAGGTCTCCACAAAGACATGATTCCAGCTTTCACAAAGCTGAGATGTTGCTGTCCAGCAGAAGTCTTTATGGAAAGCTGCAGTAAAAACTAACTCAGAGACCTGCTCTTGAAATGCCACATTCGAGAGAACGTAATGGACCACTGAGAGAAAAAGACCTATGGTTGAAAAACTTGGACAAAAAGAACACGAACTGTCTACACGGCACCTTTATTTCTCTGTACTTAGATTGACTTTCTCGTACTAAAATCATTTTCAGTTTTAACCAGTTAAACATGCCTCTTCTACAGTTCCATTTTTGATAGTTAAAGTTGGATAATACAGTATTTGCAAAGAGCATGTTTGGTCATCTGTGGCCTATGTCTCATCTGATACACCATTTAGCACCAGAAAGCAAATTAAAGAGAAAACAAAAGTAACACTTGTTTGAAAGAGATCATTAAATGTATTTTGAAAAGCCTAAAGTTATATATTTAACAGTTTTTATATGTTGTATATTTGTAGAAAATCCTATTTAACAATTAACGTGATAACTCTGACAGTCATGACAAGTGGTTCAGAGTTAAGTTGTGTTTTATTACTTCAGTTGTCTCTGAAGTGACTGGTGTCGTTTGCTTTCTTCCATTGGGACATTCTGGATGTAAAGCATGACCAGAGAGGACTGTGTAGAAAAAGCAAAGAATAATGTTGTTTATATTACATAAATGCATTCAACCATTGCACTGTTGGAAGGCATTTTTTATTTTTATTTTATTTTTATTTTTTGTCTTTATGTACTGATAAAAACAGAGTGTAAGATATTTTACCCATTGCTCTTCATAGCAAGGTTTGGTTTCCTTCCTTCCTTCATCCCTTTCTTCCTTCCTTCATCCCTTTCTCCCTTTCTCCCTTCCTCTCTCTTTCTTTCTTTGTCTTTCTTTCCTTCTTTGTCTTTCTTTGCTTCTTTCCTTCATTCCTTCTTTCCTTCTCTCTTTCCTTATTTCCTTCTTTTTTTCCTTCCTTTCTCTCTCGCTCGCTCACTCTCTCCCCCCTACTTTTATGTAAGGCTCAGTTTGAAGCCTGTTCCTTGACCCCATTTTCAGTATTTTACCTCATTGTTAGAAAGCCCACTTTTTTCAGCATTATTGGTTAGCGAAAATTTAGCCAAGATGGCATAGATGAGGGGGAAATTGTGATAAAACAGAGAAACAAACAAAACCTTGTTCCCTTTTACTGTACCTTTTGGTATAAAAGTTTGGGACATACTGGTATGATGAAATCAACAAGGGAGCTTAATTTGTTCCTGGCAAATGTATTATGGTTTCAAGTATACTACCTAATACTCCAATTAACTTTTAGTGTTATGCTAGTTCTATTCTACTAAAGAAAAGTATATAGAAATTGTTCAAGTGACCATAGGTGAAAGGTACAAAAAAAAGTTGATTAAAGAATTTTTTTTAAAGCCTGCTCTAATACTGACGCTCATTTAATGCAGCAGTTGCAGGAAACATGAACTATAGATCATTTATCTTCAAGTAAAATAAATATATACAAAATTCTTATTTAATCTTAGGATTTTGACCACAGTCCAAGTAGCAATTAAAGCCCAGTCACTTGAAAAGTGTTATGGACTGACTGCACTATAAATGACCAATGTCAGGTTTAACATGTCATGCAATAAATGATGGTAAATACATTTACTGTACATGTAGACCTCAAGAGCCAGATCCCTCATTTTACCAACTCTCTGTTTTGATTTATTTTAAAGGGAGTGTAGTAGCCTTATTTAGTAAATACAGAACAATTAAAGATGTTACATCATTTTTGTTGCTTTACAGTATCCAGTTTTGTGTTGGTTCAGCTAAATTATGAAAAATAAAGAAAATCCTTTTATAAGTGAGACTTTTGTTCCCTGAGCATGACGTCACCAAAGGAATTTCACCAGAGGATAAGTAAGGTGGGGGCACAGAGAGGAAGACTTAGTGATGGAATGGAAAATCAAGGACATGGGTTGTGTTTTGAAAGTCAAGTTTTACCCTTCCCTATTCAGGTGTTGGGTACCTTCATTCTGGTATGTTCAGTTATAAATTAAATTAAGGTCATTTATTTTCCGGAAACCGGCTCCTACTAGAGGATCTAAGAATGCACAATCTGAAATCTTTGCATCTAGAATCATACCTTCCAATCAGTTCTGAATATGCAAGTTTATGTCTTTGATATTTCTTGTCCAGAGTAGACCTTACAACCGATGTACATCTATCTTTCATTGAGCATTTAAAGTACTCAGAAAACAAAGACAAAAAGTTCTGATTATTCATCAGAGATGAATTCTAGTTGGTGAGTCTCCTGTGTACAACAGACACCTCAAAGCACTTAAAATGTGTTTTGTATTTTTCCCTCCTCCCCCAAAATGTACAGTTTCTAACAAAATATACTGGCTGCCTTTGTCACTGTGAATTACTACTCTAAGAGCAGTGGTGAAATGCTTCTCTCTCAGGAAAAATATGTTTTCAGAGTATTGTGAACTTCTAATTTTACAAAACTAAGTTAGATAAAAATAATTTGTTTGTTTCTGAAAGTATTTTATGTGCCTCTTCCAAAGCAAAATTGAAACACAGAGGGGAATGTCTTATTTGAATGCTATTAAATATCCTTCATTTCGTAGCTTGCAAACAAGTAACTTTTTCAAAACACTCTTGAAACGTAACTGGAGAATACAGAAAAACACATAACAGACCAATAAAAACAACTTCTAGAAATGCAGTAAACCCTTAAACATTTTTTGAAAACTTCTCTGTAGCTTTCTGTTAACCCAGGCAAGGACAGATGCAACTACTGCTTTAAACATCTGGGATATTTAATGGAGGAAATATTATTATACTATAGTAATCAATATGACACATCATTCACCCAGTTAATAATTATGCTTTTAACCTTTTTTTTCCAGTTCATTTCTTCTCTGCAGTAGCTCAGGTCTTATGCATGTGGTACCCTTAGTCATTCACTTGTTTACTGAAACTGTTGCATAAATCTTTAACCCAGGCACTTACTATCTAATATAGCCTATTCATCACCATTGTGAGTACTAATTAGAGTTTCCAGAAGAAAATAAAGAATTCAACACTGTGTCTGAAGAGCCTATATGGCTATGAGGAACAGCTGAACTAGAAGGTGGTAAAGGTTGGTTTGTTGACAGGACAATCACAGCACTGAGTACCTGGGCCACTGAACTAGATGAAAGGAAAAAGCACAAGTGAACAGCGGATGTAGACACAAGAAGCACCCCCTGCCTCCCCAAAGAAAAACCACCATGCAAAAATGAAAAAAAAAGAAAAAATAATCGGAATATTTGTTCAAGGGGAAAGAAACAGAACCAGCTTTAATCACATAAACCTACACATATGCAGTATCTTTTCTGATAAAAAAAAAAATAAGGTGGCATTGGTTTTTAAAGCTCTTTGGATGATTTGTATTAAGAATAACATAACATGTGAGTAGCAACCAAAGCTGAGGAATGAGTTGAGTAAGGGTGCTGTGTACTTCTACACAAGCAGTCGCTTCTCCCATTACAGGGACAAAGTGAGAGATGACAGGAAAATGGAAGCCTTTAGCACATAACCTTCCCAGATTTAAAACTGTTTTAGATGAAAGACTGGCTCAGTACGACGTAGAATAACATTTTCTATGCATTTCTATGAGATTTGGACTGGACTTCATGAAGACTGGGTTAGAACTTCCACGAATTAGTGGAAAATAGCCCTAGTTTCTGATTCCAAAGCAACCTTTAGCAGAACAGGTATAGTCAGAGGAAGATTCTTCTAGTGGTGAGAATCCTTGGAAGGTAAAATACCCCCTAATTACCATACTTCTTCCCAGGGAGCACAGGTTACCATCGTTAAGGCATGTAAGAGCCACTCTCCATCAATATAACTTAAATCAGCTTGCAAACCAGCTTGTTTTTCAAAAAATTTCAAGATGGGCTAAGGGTAAAATTGTTTTCCAGGAACTTTTATTCCTCCTGCTCCAAACACACAGAAAACAATTTCCTGACATCCCAACAAGGGCAGTAATTTTGTGGCTGGAATTGGGTAATGACTGTCTGAGGAGAATGATGAAGGCAAATGAAAGTGATTTGCCACCTTTGTGGTGAAAATCATAAACCCTGAAGAAGGTGGTTCATATACTTAATGAAAAGAAAAGAAGTAACTTGTGTTTTCTTTTTCCTTCTTTCAGATATATTTTATAAATTATCCTTTTTTATTTATCCCACCCTCTTCAAAGAGAATTGATATCAATGAAATCTGGGAACTGTCAAAGCAGTTCAGCCAAGCACTTCCTTTCAGCTAATGCCATGTCTTAACTGGAATCTTTTTAAAATTACTGGGTTCTCCAGGTGGCAAAATATATCATAGCCTTCCCTAAAGTGAAGTTTCTTCTGATCTTCCAGTTACTGTTTGGTGTAAACTTTACAACTTAGAAGAATGCAGTCTTTATATATATTTTTGTCTTACATAGTTACAGAAGGTATAGCTAAGTAATTGTTTTTTGATTTTTTTTTTTTTTTTTTTTAACATCACAAAATTGATGCTACATTGATGCAATGAATCTTGGACTGGCCTTAGGCAAATAAGGATGGATGGAAAACACCTGATTTCAAGCTGGGACTTGAATAAAAAAGGAAGCCCAGCACAAGTTAGATTCTTCCTCAGTAGCACTTGGTTTTCAACACAGATTTTTTTCTTTCCAGAAGTTTGAAGATAGCATCATAACAGTGATAATATTAACTTCCAGCCCATGCAAAGCAAAACAAATTAAGGTGACCTCTGGAAGGGCAGGAATTGTAGCTGAGTAAATAACAGGAAACCGATACCCACAAAAATGAGAAAAATCACAAATAATTTTAATGCCACCCAAGCTCTTTGTTACGTCGTTATTACTCAAATTATAACAATCATAGGAGAATTTGCAATGTAATATACTCAATAACACTTAGAATTCCATACAATCAGATGCTTGTTTTCATTTTAATAAATTTAAAAAGCTTATAGGACATGTCAGTCTCCACTTACCCAAGAAAAAAAAGAAGACAGGGCTCCATTTACCTTACTAGAAAAGAGGAATGCAGAGAATACAGGCTGCACTTTAATATGTTCCATGTACTTCTCACTACATGGAGCCTCTGGAGATAGCAGGGCAAATGTGG
Source organism: Calidris pugnax (assembly GCF_001431845.1). NCBI lineage: Eukaryota > Metazoa > Chordata > Aves > Charadriiformes > Scolopacidae > Calidris > Calidris pugnax. The sequence goes on along the minus strand of NW_015094506.1, from coordinate 40,741,153 downwards.
GAAGAGTAGAAAGCTTTGCTTCAGAACACTGAACCTTGTGGCAGGAAAAAAAATCTATTTAAGGGCCTGAAGCCAGAAGCTTTGCTGATGGATTAACCAAGTGTCTGTCCAACTAGTCAAGAGAAACCTGAAAGGACAGGGGATATGTACAACATTTAAGGGCATAATTCTTACTTTAGAAATTATAGTTTTTTTTATTCAGCTCTTTTTTTTTTGACAGAAAATATTAACCCATTGTGAATGTACTAGCATCCAGTATTATGTCAGGTAGTGAAAAGGAACACGTATGAAAGATTGCTGGAATTCTGAAAGGAAGGACTTTTTGATAATTACTTTTAAAAATAGTATTAAAAAATGTAGCAAGCATATAGTGCTGCCACAGTTTAATTTAACAGGTATAATACTGGGTTCGTTCTTGATGGTAAATGCCTCCATAACTTTGGCAGGCAAAGCTTGTATACAGACACCTAACCCAGGAGCAGGATTAAGTTATCCCCATCAGTTCTGCCATCTGGAGGCTGAGCTGGGATCTTGGCGATACCAGATGCAAATAGGAAATATCTGTTGCCAACATCAGATCTTTTGGAAATTCATTGGTACAAACGTGATGCCGAGTCTTATTTGTTATATAGTCCACAGTTGTTAGTGTCACATAGTTCAAGTCCTTCACATCCAAAGAATAGCTCTCAGAATCTGAAATATCACACGTGATCGATTTCTTTAGACTGTAAGGATGTTTCAGTGTTTATGGGAATTATGGCTGACTGCAGCCATACCTTTAAGTTTCTGGCACAGCAGAACCAGACATGAATGCCAGCGTCTACTATTTTGGACATTCTGACTAGTGACACTGGAGTGTGACTGAGTGGTGCCTTTTAACTGTTATTATGTGAAATTTCCTTTAGATTATATTGTCCCATAAATCTCTGGCTTGGAAACATGCTACTTTACAATGGAAAGTCATTCCTGATGCCCAGTTTTAATTCCCTTATGTATGCCCAGAATTGCAGTGAGCCATGCAGAAATCCAGATGAGTTAAATTGCTTCTCAGTGTGATCAGTTATATGTGTTCTGGTGACAAAGCAAATTTTTTGTTGAGCTAAACCACAAGTAGAGAAAATCTTAGCAATAGATTCTAGTCGAGGTGGATGCGGAGTAGCCAAAGCCAGTCTCTTTTCTGGACAGAGAGTCCATCTCTTTTCTATATCATTGCAAATAACAAAGTATTCTCTTCTGGAAGGTGATTGCTAGTAAATTGTATACTTCTTGGTAGTTCTCTTCCAAAATATTCACTTTATAGCTGAATAGACTTTATCAGTGTTCATGAGATGGCTGAGCAATCTAATTTCAGATTATGTTTAGCATACCGGTTGTATATTAAAAGGAAGAGAGGAAGACTGCTTGCTTGCTTTGTCCTGCTTGCTTCACTCTGTTTCAAATCTTATCGTGGAGGAAAAGAGCAAGTTTGGGAATGCAAAATGCAATGAAGAGTCACAGATGAACACAAAGAGTGCAGAAGTTTAGGAACACAGGAAGTTCCTGAGAAGAACAAGTGGTCATGTGTTCTACGTCCTGTAAAGGAGACTTCTAGGAACCTACACGGGTATGCTTTTCCAGAAGTCTTATATCATTCTTTCATTTCCTGTCTTGTGGAGAAGAATTAGGAATATGAAGTCTAGATATATGCACATTAAATCTTGTTGGCTTTCTACTTACTTGTAAAGATGCCCTGGGTTTGGAAACAAGGGAATTAGCTTGTAAGACAATTATTTGCATCCAAAAGCATTTTTTGATGCTCTGAAAATAGCTCTTCCTTAAGAACCAACTTGAACTGGAGGTAAAAAGGAAAGAAATGGATTGTTGCTTTTCAACATAACCTCAACAGGGTTCATAAGCTGATGAGTGCTCCTAAAAAATATTGCCATCTACAAGAAAGAATATTTTACAGAGCCTTCTAGTATTAATAATGAGAGGCATGTGTCTGTGGAACACCCTGCTTTCATTTTACCTTCAAAAAATTCCTTACAACAAGGTGCACCAGTTCTAAGGGCACCTAAGACAGTGAGGTGGCTGCAGGGAATATATGCTGTGCAGTAATCTATTGCTCAGCTGTAGCATGTATCAGATTCCAAGGCAATACTGAATTACTATATTCATTTCTCTGAAAGGTTTCCCTTACTAGAGTGCATTGGCAATATTTCAGTCCAACCATGAGCTAAACCAGCATGCTTACTACTGTACTGAAGTAATTAATTCAAAATGTAAAAAATAAAATTAAAGTAAACCTACACTTAGTTATTAAGAAGTTCAGCAGAGAACTCTTACAGTGACAGATGACATTAGCCTATAAGCCTTTATAACTTACATGGTAATAAAATGGGGTTACATTTTTGAATTAAATTGATAACATGACCAAATCGATTTCATTAGTGTATCTGTCATATTTGCTGTTAATGATGTCTAACAGCGGAATAGAAACTGACAACAATCCCTGAAAAACTGTGCAGATCAAAATTATATTATACTGGCATTCATGAATTTTAATACCCTTTTTTATCATGGTTTCTTTGAACTCTCTTTTTAAATTTGAAGCTCACCAGAAGAGAATTAAACTTTCTACACCTGTCTCAGCTCCTATTATTTCTATTGTTACAAGTTAATAGGTTCAAGAACGGAAGACATTTCCACTGACTAAAACAAAAGAAGGCCCTGCCTGAGAGCCTGTTGTGAGTACTTATGGGGGAATGGATGAATCTTTCTGCTCAAGCAACATTTCTCTTGAATGACTAGAGAGATTTAGGCCACCCAAATTGCTGTTTAGATGACTGTTTGTGGAAGACTCTATTCGTATTAATAGACTGGTTCTCTAGCGTGTAACTCCCTTTAATACTAATGGAAGTTCTGCAAAGATCTACAGGAGAATATACCTACTGTCATGAATCATCATAGCTCTCTAATCCCATTAGTAGGGCTTCAATGTATGCGAGTTAAAAGTGTGCAAGTAATGAAATGCTCACCTCAGAGCACCAATTGAGAACATCAAAATACCCTTACGTAATGAGATAACTTGACCTCTCTGATACTTGAAAATGTGACAAGGTATTAGATATGTCATATTTACTGAAAGACCATTACTCTTTCCTATTTCAAGTCTCGATTAGGACTTCTTTCTTGGGTTAAAATGATGTAAAAGTGAATAAATAATAAGCAGAAGCTGTGGGGTTATAAGGGTGTGGGTAAGGTATAACTTTATCTTAAATATTTTACTAATTAAATAAATTTATCTTCAATATTGCATATAAATCTATACATACATATATACATAGCTAATGGCATTGTGTCTGGCTTGAGCTTATTGCCTTTCTTACTTTCATAGGTGATGTCTCTGTTACAATCTGGAGCCATGATAGCAACTGGGTAAACAAATTCAGAGATGTAGTCCATACAGTTTAGGTGGCAGAGGGAGAAATGTTTAGCCTACTATATGTAGGGAGCTGTTCTGGCCTTGTGGGAATGTTAGTCTTAGCAGGAGAAACTTCGTCTTCATATCTTCTATGCTCCTATTAACAAAATTAGTGAGATTTTAGTGAGATTCTCCCTGTACTGTACTTTTAGGCTGTAGATTCTTCACAGAGAAAATATCTTCTGTGTATGTGTGTGATGAAACGGGAAAAGGGCTTCACTGAGAGGTTCAAATTAGCAATTTATTTGGACTTCACTCACAGGTCCAATACGTCACTACTGCAGGTTCTATGTGTACAAGGCGATTACACTAAAGGCGATTACTACTTAAAAGCAATTCGCAGAATACACTACTGCAGCCTACAAATGATCCCGACAAGTAACAATACAAACCGCAAGCGCTAGATATGAATACCTTAAAGGAGTGCACCAATCACAATCTTAATAGCATGCCAGATACCATACGTATGTTTCTTAGTCACTTACCCTCTCTCTCAGGTAAGGTCTCTCAATCCCTGGTAAGTTACCCTGTACAGCGTCCTGGACAAGGTGGGGACGAATCTCCTCCAGGCCAGCTGGATCGTTGGAAGATTCCCACCCCTCTTTCTCCCCAAACCTTGCGGTTTATATATCCTGATTCTGTGGGGGTGCGGGATCATGCCTGAGATGGTGTGATAGCTAAGTCTCCGTTGCTAATTTTGTGATGTAAATCACGGGAATAGTGGTGGTCTGGGACTCAGGGCATTTTGTTTGTTAAGGGAGATAAGGCTCCATTTGGTTTTGGTTTCGGTTTCGACTTAAGACAACCCCCAAGTTACTTCTGCATATTCAAGGCAAGGCGGAGATGATTCGGATGGCAACGCCCTGCATCTCACCTATTGTGCTCTGAAACCGGTTTGGCTGGGTGCTCCCATACAATGTGTTGACAATGTCTACCAAAATGTTGTTGCTTTTGGCACTCAAATTAATATTATTTGCATTTTATGTATGTGGTGGGTTAACCTTGGCCTGCAACAAGATGCCTACTTGTTCACTCCTGCTCCTCAACACGACACGGGGAGAAAATATGATAGACAAATTACACATTAATTACCAATTAACATCATGGGCTAAGCAGACTGAGTTTGGAGAGAATTAGTTCAATTTATTGGCAATTATTGCCGGACCTAGTTTGGTCTGGATAGTAAGAAAAAAAGATAAAATTAAAAGAACACCTTCCCTCACCTCTTTTTTTCAAGGTCCAACTTCACTACTTCATTTCCAGCTCCTCTACGTACCTCCTCAGCCTCAAGTGGTGCAGGGGGATGGGGAATGGGGGTTGTGATGTCCATAAAAGCTGCTCTCTGCCACTTCTTCCTCCTCACACTTTTCCTTGCTCCAGGGTGGCCTTTCCCAATAGGCTGCAGTCCTTGAGGAGAAACCTGCCCCCGTGTGGGTCTTCCACAGGCCACAGTTCCTTCAGACCATATGGACCTGCTCCATGATGTTGTCTTCCACAGACTGCAGTGTGGATATCTGCTCTAGCATGGTCTTTCCAAAGGCTTCAGGAAATACCTGCTCCATCATGGTCTCCTGCACAAGCTGAAGGGGAATCTCAACTCTGGTGCCTGAAGCACCTTCTCTCCCTCCTTCCTCATTGACCTTGGCGTCTGCAGGGCTGTTTCTCACATATATATATATTTTTTTTCCTTACTCCTCACTGCCATGCAGTGTTTTGCCCTTTCTTAAATCTGTTTTTCTGGAGGTGCCACCACCTTGACCAAGGTGCTCAGCTGTGCCCTGCGGTGGGTTGGTTGGACCTGGCTGGAAATGGCTGAAACCAGCACAGGGCAGCCCCGGCCTCTCCTCACAGAGGCCACCTCACAGCTGCCACCCCATAGCTGCCGGTGCCTGGCCATGGACGCCCAATGCAGTATGTCCTGCTCGAAGTGCTGTTTCATTAGTATCTGGCATTACTATGAAAGTGTGAAGTAAGAAAAAGGAGAGGAATGCAACAGGAGGAGACAAAAGGACAACTGTGGGGAGAAATTAGCATTTCTTTACTGTGTAATTGGAACAATCTAATGCCCCTGGTGGTGTGCTCTGCAGAGATAGCGGCAACAACACGCACATCCAGCAGTGCGTATCCAGCAGGGAAGTTATCTCATTTGGGTATTTCCAGACAATCTGCATGTTCCCTACCAGTGGTTCCACTGGACAGTTTCATCCAAAAAGCTGTACAAAACCACATGCTCTCCTACCTGCTGTGAGTGTGTTTGGGTGTTTTCTTTTTTCCTTTTAATTGCTTTTTTTTTTTTCTCACAGCTTTCTTCATTAACTGCAATACAGGGGATTTAGTTTATAATCCAGTAAATTTTAATAGCAACTGCCTTCAAAAGAAAACTCCACTGATCCTCAGTGCCACTTAGTAACAACTTTAAAAAAAAAAAAAAGTTATTTCTGAACTGTAGACATCAATATAAAAATTTTTGATACAGTTTCTTGATGGGGGTGCTGAGGCCTGAAAGAATTCAAGAAATAAATAAATTAATGGATCCAGTGGAGTCTAGTTGTACATCCCTGACAATCTCATTTTTGGACTGAGGAAATTTCCATTCTCCCAAGTCTGTTTCATCTCCTATCTCTTGGATTTCTGTTTTTCACAGAGCAGACCCTTGATCCAGCTCACTTTTGTTTATGTAGCATTCCAGACTCTGCTCACAGGACCATCTTTCTCTCTTTTGTGTGATGGAATTTTGTGTTAGCTTTTGATTGCTCAACAGCCAACTTGAGGAAAAAGACTTGCCTGGTAATACAGTCAGATCTCCACTAGTGAAGGGATTTCTCTTCTTGAAAGACATGCATCTGCAACATAAACAGGAAGAAGTTCAATGATCCGTAGAAAGGAAAAACAAAGATAATACTACTTTCAAACATAAGTTGTCTCTGTGTGGAATTCTTGTGTCTCTCTGAACCAGCTCCTGAATCCAGGCTGTCTTAATAAGTGACAGCTGGGATCACCTGTATACGAGGAATAAGCACTGCACCCTGTGTAGTATAATTACATTCTTACAACACAGATCCCTTGGGAATAAACCCCTCCAGAATTCAAAGCGCCCAGGGGAATTAAACATACTACTCAGCTGTCTGCTCGGGGCTGCTGCTGTTCTGGCAAAGCGTAGGAACGTGGGATCAGTAATATGTCAATATGCTTTACTGTAGCAGGGAGCTGGTTCTGAAATCAGAGAGCTCTCCCTGTATGACAAGGGATCTAAACTGATAAGCAATGTTGGATGCACAACGGCTCTGTGAAGGATGATTTTGTGATGCACCATTGTATGTGTAACATGGAGAGACATATTTCCTGGGCTGCATCAAGAGAAGCGTGGCCAGCAGGTCACAGGAGGTGATTCTGCCCCTCCATTCTGCGCTTGTGAGACTCTACCTGGAGTACTGAGTCCAGCTTTGGAGTCCTCAACACAGCAAGGACATGGATCTGTTGGAGTGGGTCCAGCGGAATGCCACAAAGATGATCAGAGGGATGGAGAACCTCCCCTGCGAGGACAGGCTGAAAGAGCTGGGGTTGTTCAGCCCTGAGAAGAGAAGGCTCCAGGGAGGCTTTTCAATATCTGAAGGGAACCTTTAGGAGAGCCAGAGAGGGACTCTTTGTCAGGAAGTGTAGTGAAAGGACAAGGGGTAATGGTTTTGAATTGGAAGAGGGGACATTTAGATTAGATACTAGAAAAAAATTCTTTACTGTGAGGGTGGTGAGGCACTGGAACAGGTTGCCCAGGGAAGTTGTGGATGCCCCATCCCTGGAGGTGTTCAAGGCCAGGCTGGATAGGGCTTTGAGCAACCTGCTCTAGTGGGAGGTGTCCCTGCCCATGGCAGGGGGGTTGGAACTAGATGATCTTTAAGGTCCCTTCCAACCCAAACCATTCTATGATTCTATGATTTGCTCATTTGCTTGGTACTGGCTTGTTAGATGCTGATGTAGCCACAGTGATAGCCATAGCATAACAAAAGGACAGAAATCATGACTTATCGGTGCCTCTGTTAGTTTGCACTGTCTGCATACTTGGAACATAATCTTTAACAATGATGTTCTTATGAACTTATATGATTCTTTTTGCTTCCTTTTCTTAAACGAGAGAATAGTATATTTCCCCATAATGCATTTAAAAATGCATTCTTCTTTAAAAAAATATAATTTTAGAGAAGCTTTGCAACATGACTAGGGGTATATTTCTAATGTATATAAAACCCAAGCACTCAATTTGACTAATATTTAAAAATATATATAGACATTGTTCAGGCCACCATTTAATGCATACAGCCATGAGATACAAACATTGTTTACAATCTAAATTTAATTAAAGGGTATGCAGGAATGAGAAAGGGATCAATATCTAATATGTTTTTTCCATCTGCTTTCCTCATCACTGCTAAGATGTCAGAGAAAATGCCAATACTTTGATCTCATACATGTGCTCTGTTTCTTTTTCCACTGATACAGACAAGGTCAGTTGTGATATAGGTTGCTCCAAGTTCTCTGAAGGTTCCTCAATTAATAGGTGGCTATCAGACAGCATATTCAAAAAAATGACAGAAAATATAAATGGATCTCAAATACTAACTCTGAGATATCTTCAAACAAAATACATTTTTGATTTTCAACATAGAAACACCACCTGATTACCCGCAAAAATATTTGACAGTTCAGAGATTAAATACTTGTTAGATGTTTTTCTGTTGAAGGTGTCTAAAAGCTGTCACTTTTATAATATATTTCCATGAATGCAGTTTCACAGTAAATGTGGGGAAACTAGTGGAAACCTTCCTGTGATACAGCAGTCAATTTATTGAGAACACAGGAATGTAACCTTTTTTGTTCCCCAAATGCAGTTGACAGTCTTGATAGTGGTAATCAACTTTTCCCTCATGCTAATGGTTGCTTTTGTTAGACTGAGCTCTTTCCCCGATTGTGCAGAGGTTTTTATAATTATTTCATGCTAAACTGTTATTAAAGATGACTTGTGGTCATACAAATATAAGAAATATTATCTACATTAAAGTTATTGTTCCCCATTTTTATTTCCTTATGTTATTCCTCCAGTTTGTGTGACATCTTACCTACAGACTTTGTGAATGGTTCTTTTCCCTTAGTGTTTGACTCTTCATTTTTTTCAACATAATGCAGCATTTATAGAATTAGGTACAATGTTTGCTAGAGAATTAAGAGTGTCCCTATACCCCTGGAAGGCAACATGTTTGCAAAGACATTTAAACAACATATGGAAAAGGACCCAATATTGTAGAAGATGGCTGAATACATCTAAGCCAAGATATCAGGTGGATATAGTTCTGACACAAATAGAAATGAGACTTCTTTCAGTGCTTTCAAAAGGGCTGGGATTTCATTCTTCTGTTTTGACTTCCCTCAACTTGTTAAATACAGAGTTAAATGCTTGCAATAGTGAAAGAGTCAGGTCCACTGTGAGCTCAGGAGTAGCACTAGCAATGGTATGTCAGATTTTCTGCAGGAAACAATCCATGAAAGGCAGAAGAACACAAATAAGGTGAAGATCAATGAAAGGATATAAAAATATGGGAGTATATGGAAAATTAATCAATCTGTTTTCACAGTAAGGGTATACCATTTACCCATGAGGTTATAGCGGATGTAAAATAATAAAATGCGCCATTTGACTTTATTTTCTTGTAACCTTGTACTTCAACAAAAATCTTACAGCAACTTATGTGGAAACTTATGTTAACATCTGTAAAGTGTTTTTACAGTAATTTCAGGTGACTGCATTTTTTTTTTTAATATTTTTTACTCTTATGCTGCACTCAAACCCATCAACTTAGAGAAGACAACTACATAGTCACATTATGATTTTTGCCAAACATGAATAAAACATACTGGCTAAATGACTACTTCAATCCTTGGCAGAATTTTTATAATAAACAAATAAATATTGACATTTTTAGAATTTTTACTCCTATTAGATCTCAGCTGTTGTAAATAAATAAATGTCACTCAAATAATACTTGTCTGAAATAGATTGCATTTCATTAAATATCTTACGAATGTTGCCTAAAGCATTGTACCTGAATTAACCTTTAGAATTTAAGTACATGTAAGGAAAATAATACATTCACACTGATAATATGAGCATTGAATAAGAGGTCAGTGATAAAAAACTGAAAGAACTATGTGGAAATAGGAGCTATGTGATATAACGTAGTCATATAAAAGAAATTTCAAGATAATGGACAGATAAAGGTCTAGAGTGAAATAAGTAATGGGTAAAGTTAATCTAATCTAAATTTATATACCTAAAAGTTAGGCATTTGAGAAGGATTTTTCTAGCCTCAGCTTTAACTGCCTCAAGCACAGTTGAGGTTTTTTCAGGGCCTCCCCTATACTCAGTGGAGATCGTGTAAATGCAGTTAATACTTTCCTGAGAACAATTTACCTTATCTTAAGGGGGAAAACAACATTTGGCCCAGTGAATTGCCTACAAATTACAAACTTAGTCTCTGTGGACTGTAATGAGAGCTTAAACGAATAGCTATATAATTGCATGCATTTTACACTGCTAAAATTAGGCCACAATTTTCCCCTACTATAAACTGCTTTTAGCCCTCTTACAGCCAATAGATCAACTCCAGAAGATAAGTTACATCGTCTAGTGTAGGATATGTGTGATATTCTAGTGTAGGATATGTGCCAGTGGCCAGAGAACTGAATCGCTTTGTAGACACTGTAGAGGAAGCTTAAGTGTGCAAGTTAAGCCAGATATCTAACTTGTATTATTTGTACTTCTACATTTCAAGACTGGTAGGTGAATAAAAGTAACACAATTCTTTTCTGCCTTGGTTTAGGGTATCTCAATTTCCATAAGTACGGTCTTCACTTTATAGAGTAAATCAATATGATTTTATGTTTGATTTTCCTGACTAAACACCTTTACATTGTGAAATGGATGATATAGATTCTATAAAATATAGAAAATAATCTAGAATTGTTAATTTTTATAGTGTTTTTTTTAAAAAAACACCTTGTAAGATGAATTGCACTTTTATGTTCATGAAATTCATGAGGCACTAGTGGAGACAGGTCACCTACAGTAAGAATCTTATCCATCAACCTGTTCAGATGGAGAAGAAAAAAGGATAGTATTCTATATGGAGTTTCCGTAGTTCCTTCCACTGATCCTAAAGGTGGTGAAGGTGGCTAAGTTGGTTAGTTACAAAACTGGGATATAGGATTGTTCTTTCATTTTGGTAGTGTAAATGTTCTAGTAAAAACTGTTTTCCATAAAATTTGTAAAGACGAAGGATGAATTTCTAATCAGCAGTGAACACACCTGCACACGTGTGTGCAGACACACATACAAGCTCCAAACCTAGCTCTGTGAAAATCTCTTGTTCTGTTCTTATTAATTACTTGCATAAGAATGGTGGACCACAGTTCAGTCCACTGAGTATAAGGATATCACAGGACCACCAAAAATGGAAGCACAAATTATCTTTTTGCCTTCATCATGTTACCTTTCCAGTGTCATAAAAGCAACATAGTTGGAGGTCCAGATACTGCAAAGCATTTATATGTGCTTGAGAACTGTAGAAGCTTTGCTGACTTCAACAGGAATTCTAATGCTTTCAAAATTGAGCAATTGTTAAGGCTTCAGTTGGATAATAATTCCACTGCTGGCCATGATAAATATGAGCATACATCCTGACAAGAATTACTTCTTCCTCTTTCCACTACCTCTTTCTCCACTACCTAAATCAGCTGTTTAACCTTAATGTAGCTAGCTGGTAGTCAATATGAATAACATTTCTATTGTGTCCTTGAGTCAGATGAGGTAAACTCGAAATATGTTGGACGCACCACTGGATTTCACCATGAAAGCTTCCATTAATTCCTATTCCTTCTATAGGCAGTGGAAAAGATTTTAGCCTTTCACTCTCATGCTCAGTGGCTTAAATGGGAGTTCTTTGTGTAGATGTGTTGTAGAATCAAATCCATAATCCATGATTCAAACAGAAACATATAACGCAATCATCCCTTTCCAAGAGTATTGAATAGCAATGTAAATCAGAGGTTTCTGAATCAAATAATTCATGTGCTTCTCTCTTCATAGTCTGAAATAAATGAACACAAGGTCTAAAGGTTCACTAAGGTGTTGCGATTTGAGAATAATTTATTGTGTAAAAGAGTAAGCAGCCAAACAATGTTAATTATAACATTGTTAAAAGCTGAAATGCCTAAATCTAAATAATTTAAAAGTTTATGTGATAGATATTAAACACCTCTGAGATGGAAAAATGCTGTAGGCAAGCTTTCTTAATAAGTCTAGTTTGGTTAATTATTGCCTGAAGCATTTCTGAACTAATTATTTACCTCCAAAAGGGGCTCCATGTTTTCAGCATTGAAGTGCCAGATATTGATTTTCTCTAATTGACAGGGCATAGTACTAGACAGACCACACAAAGCTGAAGGTTAAGCCATTTATAGAAAGTGATAGCCAGGTCGTCCAGTGTCACACACTGCACCAGTGTGAAAGGGAGACCCAGGCCTTGAAACTCTGCACTTTCAGGGAAAAGGATTATTTGTCTCTGTCATCTGCCCTTTATGGTTCATTTAACATCTTAAATAACCTGTGTAAATTCAGTGTGTTTACTAGCTGCACAACTCCCAAGTAAAGATAGTATTCTGTTCAACAGGACAACTGGAGTATTTTAGCCTTTTAGTTAACAAGATGTACATTGCTCAATGAATAATAAACATTGAATTATGTTGTTAGCCAGTTTTACTGGCTTAAAAATTAGTTTAAGATGTTTTTTCATTTTCTGCACACTTTTCCCCTTACCTCTTATTAAGTGAGTGAATATACATATTGCACATTTTATTCATGGGAATTTTGACATTGGTCCTCAGTAGAGTCTGGGAATTTACCAACGGTGCTTAGAGAATTCTTGCTTGCCTGGAGGGATGCAATTTTTGGACATAATTTGGGATGTTTGAAATATTGCAAGTGCCAGCATACTTCAAACCATCATCAACTTTACATCTCATCAAACCATATGTGATGCATGGACAGACATTTGCCAAATAGCTGGAGCTATTCCAGCCTATCATAATATAAAAATAATATAAACAATAATAAATGCAGTATAGCCTCTTAATTCACTCTATTAGTGCCAGCCCTGTTCATTCAAACTCAAAAATGAAAAGAAAACCCTTTTTCTTGTTCTGAATTCCTTGTGATTTCTTGCTTTTTTCTTCAGTCCCTCAGTTTTCTCTATGTGATTTCTCTCTTCCATGGCGATTAACTTGTGTTTAACCTCTTCTTTTTCATGTTCTTTAACTTTTGCTCCTTCACCAACTATCAATTTCCATGTCCTGCTACTTTCTTGCCACTTTGCTCCTCTCTTGTTTAAGCTCAAGTATGCCTTGAGGAATAAAATTGAAATACCCTAGCTGGGAGCAAAGGCACTATAGGTTTTCCCTGTAGTTAACAGTGTGAGACACACCAATAGGGATTATTTGAGTCTTAGGTGGGATAAATTGCCCTCTGAAGGTTCCTATGTCTAATTGTTCTTCTGTAGAGGGAACATATAGTGGCTGATGCTCCTAACCTAACAGGCTATCTCAAGTTAAGTGGAATGATTCTACAAATAAACAAATCAAAATAAATATTCTGCAATGCATTTCCTTTCTAAAGACATGGTGTTTGAAATAGCATATGAAAATGACAAGCTTTGTAGAATATTTTTCTTAAATAATGACTAACCCACTATTATTATTGTTGTTGTTGTTGTTGTTATTATTATTATTTTATTTCTGCCTCATACAGTTTTTTAATTACTTGGGTTTTTTCCCCTTCATGTCAGAGTAAAATCTTTTGAGGAGATTCCTATCTAAAACTATTAGCTTTATTAACAATATATACACCCTCTCCCCAAGCTCCAACGTGTCCCTTTTTTGTTAGAGGTCATAATACTTGAACTGCGGCTTTCCTTTTTATAAAGATAAAACATTTTTATGGAGAAGATACACAGTAAACAGAAAAACAGGCCTGCATAAACGCAGTCATTCATTCTCTCTCATTCCTTTAAATTGGGAAGTACAGCCAAGTTTTATGTTTATAGCAATATAACAAAATAACTGTGAAAACGTATTGGCCCTGTCACAATTGTCAGTTATCCATTCTTTAGCATAGAAAACAATGGTAGGAAGAAAAATATACATTTTTCTGTTCTTTTTAGTATTTAAACTGGGCTTATGTGAAAAATGTGCTATGTTTAAAGCAGGCTGAACTCCAAACCGAATGCCAGGGCCTAGTTTGAAGACTTTTGGATTTGGTTCTTATTTCACATTTGCATCTGGGGTCCATCTTGAGCTAAAGTGCATATGTTTGTGTAGACAGACGAGTAAATACCACTGTATGCTGAAATTATAGCGCCTTAGAAAATGCCTAGTGTCTTTAGTGGTAAACAATAGTGTCTTTGAAATTTGCTTCACTACTTTTGAAGACTAAATTAGAAACAATAAAATGGCTGCTAAGCATCTCTTACACGTTTATTGGCATATGGAGAATGTGCACCGCTCTTGGGTAACCATTGATACCATGACAAAATACACCTCTGAGGCTCTGATTTGCTCTATAAGTAGTAAGAATTTCCTTTCAAGCTGTTGAATTCAATGAAAGTTCAGCATTTTTTTTAAGCTATTCAAGCCTGTTGATTGTCATTTTCTTTCAGTGAGGTACCCGCTACATCGTTACAATACCAGGATTAAGAATTCGACACGCTCTATTACAAAGTGGTGATATAATTGCAGAGATTGTTCTCATACAAAGGATTATTCAGATGCCACTGAAATAAAGGTGTTGTCTATCACTCTCAACTAATTAAAACATTTCAAATAACCTTATGAACTTCAGTAAGGAGTAGACCCATCAAGATCTCATGATGATTGACTTTCTGCCTAAATACTTCCTTCTGAAGACTACTCGTATTACTTCCTGATATACCAGTTGGCAAAAGCATTATAAAAGGATTCACGTTATCAGTATATGTAAATTAGAGTAGATGGATACTGAAAGATGGTTCCCAAATCTTCTAGGCACGTATTGTTGGGACAATTGGCTTGTATTTTTCATATAGTATAAAATAATGGGTATAATTCTCTTTCTTGAGCTTTGGTTCTTCATTTTGGGAAATGATGGTAAGGAACACAAACAATAGCCACAGATACTTTCCTAGAGAAAGATTTTCTCCTAGTTTGTGAGTTGAAGTGTGCAATGATGTTTCAGATTGCAGCACAAATATTTATATGAATATATAGGAAATATGAATATATATAAAATACCACAAGCCAACCAGGTAAGCTTCACTGTTTTCTTGGCCATTCATTTTTTTGTAACTTTTACACATTGTGCAAAGTGTATGGGTTTAGCTATCTGTTTTCATGCTGAAGTTACATAGGCAATCAAAGCAGTTTCAATTTAGAAATATGAGTAATAAAGTGTATGTGAACAACCAAGAGATCAAGCAATAGCAGCAGTTATTCTGCAAAAAAATTAAGCAAAAATAAATTGAAGTGAAACAATCAAGAGTTGCTCATCAACAGTTTGGGAGCTGTTGATGGGAGGGAGGAAAAGAAGTAAAATCAAATGAGTTATCAGTCACAGATATTAAAAATATGACTGTCTGAATGCAAAATCCACCTAACCACCCCCAGAGATTCTGTTGTTTTTCTCTGATGTTTTATGAAGCACATCCACAAATTATTTCAAAATTTCTGCTGTTTATATCTCTGTATTTATTCCTCTTCTCAGAGACTTCCTGAATTTTATGGAGACATTTAATTCTTTTTCCAGCAATCTTCTCTTCAGCGATGTCATTTAACAGAACACCTTTTTATTATTATTTTTTTTTAAATTTAAAATCATGTAAATGGTCTTTGGAATAATATGTGTCTGATTTTGTAGGATATGACATCTTTCAGAATTGCCTCTACTATCTGTGAATTCTAAAGAACTACAATTTTTCAAAAGACAGAAAATATTTTGAATCATTATGTGGGTTAAAATTTTTGGAAAATTTGGGGAAATTGGTAAATTAAAATGTCATTACTAAACCTCAGATCAACACGACATGACACAGATTCTCAAAATGAGCGCTAATTTTTTTCCCACTATTTCTTGTCTACTCTTTTTTTAATTATTTATTTCATTTCTATTTAAAAGCAAACTGATGCTGTTTTGTGGCAGTAAGTAGGCTATATCTTAAAATGTTACTTTAGAAATCAATTTTAAAAATTCTAGTTTCTTCATATGTCTTCCACTTGTCCCATTTTCCAGTGCTCATCTTATTTTAAAACAGAACTAAGAAAGTAGTGATTTCTTCTTTCAACACCAGGTGGAGTTAGATGAATTTCTGAAGGCAGTTCCCAGGAGTCTTAAAATTTTCTGGTCTTCGAGGTTTTTTTCCATAGACAGTATAACTAGAGTATGACTAAGTGAGGAATACGAGTTCTTTTGTTTTGGTTTTGTTTTTTATGTCATTGTAATCTTACACGATGTAAAGGCAAACAAGTAAAATCTTTCTAACCTTCATTCAGATTTACGAGGTCTGTGCTTAGCCCCATGGAAATAAATTGGGAAGACGTGATTAGAATTAATCCAGTGATGACGTTTTCTCTTTAAAACATTTTCTTGACAATCTGTGTGTAGATGGTGGTTTTCAAGCATGTCTAATTCTACTGTGATATGGTTCCAAACTAGTAACTTTTATAAATAGTCAGCTTGAATTCATAACTGCAATAGGGGAAATAGAATAACATCCTAACAATTTGTTTAATAAGAATTTGTAGTGTTAAAATCTGCTAACCTAAAATATCTGAAGAACTCTGAAGGCTCCTGTTTATTCATGTGAGACTTGGCATGCAAATAATTTTACTCATTTTTTCTGAACTGATTTCAGTTCTCCTTTGAGACATGCTCTCCCTGGGAATTACACAAAGGATTTCTTTGGGAAAGTGGAAATGGGATTCTCATGCTTATGATTTTTTTCTATTATTGACTGTGGTGAGTTGGTTTTGGCCAGATGCCACTCAGCTGCTCTCTCACTCCCCTCCCCAACAGGACATGGGGAGAAAATATGAAAAAGGTCTTGGGTTAGGATAAAGACAGATGGACGACTTACCAATTTCTGTCACGTGCAAAACAGACTTGACTTAGAGAAAATTAATTTAGTTTGTTGCCTATTAAAATAGATTTGGATGGTGAGAAACAAAGATGAAATTAAATCAACACCTTCCTTTTTCCCAGGTTCAACTTCACTCCTTCATTCCTGACTCTGCCTCGTCCACTCCTCCATCAAGCAACACAATGTGAGTGGAGGGGCCATGGGCAGAGGATGGGATTAAATGCCTCTCTGCTGCTCCAAATACATTGAGGTATACCTATAAACCAACAACCTGACTGAAAGCAAAACCAAGTTTGGTCCACAGAGGAACTTATGCAAACATTCCCATCTTTAGGGAGTCAAATCCACAGGCTAGATTGGAACATGACATTTCATTTAGGAATTAATGCTCTGTTCAAAAAGATGTATCAGTTCTACATTGCTCTCTGCAGTTAATTAAATATCACATGGTAATGCAACGAGTTATTTAATGTATATATGAAGTTTACTCCACCATAATCTCCCTAAGGTATTTCTATGAAAGATATATTTGCTTTTGTAGGATAGAGTTGTTTCCATGAATTTCATTACACCCTTTGAGAGGAGCCCCAGAAAAAGAAGGCTGTATCAGAACAGTGCAATGTTAAGGCCTCTCAAATTGAGCTCTAAGCTATCTCATGGGTTAGTATAGCTCCATGAAAAGATGTCTGCTCAGGTCTTGATGGCTATATATTAAGTTGCTACTGAGCACAATTAAAGGACAATTGTATTCTCAGCTATTCTTACAGATAGGGAGATGTGAAAAGAAAGATTTGCTGTAACAGCGTATGATACTACATATTTCAAACTGTTATTTGACAAGGGACAAATGTAGAGACCAAAAATGTTAGATTCTAGAAATAAAGTTACCTCGAAATTGCTATTGAAAATATTTTTGGGGAGTAAAAACGTTCCACTGCTTGTTTTAAAACAGATATACAAAAAATAACAAAAGGAAAAGAAGATCTGTCTTTGTATTTATGTGCCACCTCATCCGCAGCACAGAACATTTGTTAACAAACAGTCCCTTGCACTGTGTAGTCAATATTATAGTGTTTATAGGTGTAATCAGCTGTATGAAGCAATGAGAACTGAATTCTTAAACACTGAACTACAGAGATATGTCTGGATCATGACGTGAAAGTACATAATGGGGTGTGCAAACATGCTTTCTTGCACACACATGGCTCGTTTCACCCGGATAAGGGAGTTAACAGCATAGTTGGCCCTATTAACATATTTTCTGAGACAGCTGATGGGCTCAAGTTAATACTTGGCATAAGCTGGATGAGCTTCAGAGGTATTTTAATTTGCAGTGCCTAGCAGTAGCTTTCTAGTTGCTGATCTTAAAGCCAGGATTCTTAAAGTAAATAATGAAATGTCCTTTTCCAAGTGCCTTAAAAACCTATGTCAGAGTTGTTAAAGGGATACAATGCCTTGAAGAAAGACTGAAGATGCATGAAACAATACAAATACCACCTAGACACGATGCAGAAATTATCCAAATCCATTAGAAGTATCTCAGTCTTTTCAGTAGTCTGGGAAAAAACATTATTTTACTATTAAGCAACTCTTGATTTACAGTTATGTAGTCATTATGGTCTACATGTATCATAGAATTCATAGATCTGAAGAATATTGAAAATGCTTTGTACTCTACGTATAGTTAGAAAAGTCATGCAGAAAGCATAGCTATTATACTATATACCTGCAAACTAAATGGATATATGCACTCCCCTTATTCTTTCTTCATCAAATGTACATAGAGATGTACGTGAGATAATTTGCAACCTTCCTACATGTTATAGAGCATGCTTTTTACATTGATTTATTGACAAATTTTATGTATGAATCCTAATGAGCATAAACAACAGGAAGATTTGCAAACAATAATTATCTGAATATAATATATAAAATCTAACAGTACTGGCTGACATCTATTTGAAATTTATAAGACTCACACATGGTCATAAAGAGAACATTATTTTCTAACAAATATATATGTTTCTCTCATTTAAATAGGTCAACTACAAAGTGGAGGATAGCAGTATATTGTGCAAACCTTATATTTTAACCTCTAATTACAATGGTGTTTGCATGTTTCACTGATTTTATTCTATGGGGTTTTGTCTCATTCCCTTTTGTCCCTGCAGTTAATCTTGTTCTTCTTTCACAACTTTAAGACTTTCATTTAATTCAGTGTCTCACACTTTCACATCACCATTCTTAGTAGAAACCACTGCCCTTTTATTGCTGATGCTTTGTCCTGCCTTGTCCTTGGTACAACCTGTCTTGTTTGTTCTTTTTAACCCAAATTTACAGAGCTGCTATAAGTTACTAGTAACAATATATTCCACCAGTATCATAAATAATTTTAGTTTTAATTTAGGATATGTGAAGAATAAAGGCATTTATTTGGCTATCAATTCAAACTCACTAGTGACTGTTGACGAAACTGTCATTGCAAATGTTCTGTGCATACTGCCCATGAAAAGTCTTGTACTAGTACTGGTGGCAGGAAGCACTGGTGAGGCCTCACCTCGAGTACTGTGTCCAGTTTTGAGCCCCTTACCACAAAAAAGACATTGAGGTGCTGAAGAAGGTCCGGAGAAGGGCAATGAAGCTGGTGAGAGGTCTGGAGAATAAGTCTTATGAGGAGAGGCTGAGGGAGCTGGGGTTGTTCAGTCTGGAGAAGAGGAGGCTGAGGGGAGACCTTATTGCTCTCTCCTCTCTGAAAGGAGGTTGTAGATAGGTGGGGGTAGGTCTCCTCTCCCAAGTTACAGGTGATAGGACAAGAGGAAATGGCCTCAAATTGTGCCAGGGAAGGTTCAGGTTGGATATTAGGAAAAATTTATTCACTGAAAGGGTTAGGAGGCATTGGAATGGGCTGCCCGGGGATGTGGTTGAGGCACCATCCCTGCAGACGAATTGACATGGTGCTCGGCAGTATGGTCTAGTGTTGGTGTGTGTGTTTTGTTTGGTAGGTGTGTTGTGCTGTGGGGGGGGAGTTTGGTTTGTGGTGGTTTTTTTATGGTTGGAATAGATGATCTTAAAGGTCCCTTCCAACCTAGGTGATTCGGTGATTGTGGTTCTCCCAGACCCAACAGAAGGGGCATCTTCGTTCAAGCCTCTATTTTCTTTCTGATTATGCTGATTACCAGCCTAGAGGGAATGTTGTAGTGGCACTTCTTCAGTCTTTCATGCAAGTCCTACTTGTATGAACAGTTGATAACAGCTCATGCCACTGGACTGTGTGCTTAGTTGTTCATTCTTTGCGGTGTAATAAATATGCACTTACAGGAAATGAAATATCTACAGAGAGACAGGGTTTTTTCAAGCTATTAAACTCATAACCTGATGTTTATGGAACTCATTTGGGATGGTGATGCATGTGTTTGCACACACAAGTAATCCAAACCTCCTCTGTTATATGTTGAGTATCCTAACAGTAACACTCCCTTCATGGCATCTCTGTTACTTGGCTTGTTATTTTTAGGTGAGTTTTTGAAAAAATGTTTATCTAAGTGAATGACCTAATTCACGTTGGTGCCCATCTTGTTGGCTGTGCTACTGAAAGCAAGTAAGGGGCAAACAAGCATTTTGGCCTTAGGCTTACAAGAAGCTGTGCTTATGTAATTAAAGACTTAGCAGACTAAGGAATTAATTAAAATAATTCCAACTGTATATGCATCTCTTGCTCTCTGTCTTTCTCTATATATAGAAACATTTTTTTTTATCATTAGCTAATACCAAATGATTTTTTGATTAGCTTTGAATAGAAATTACTTCACTGAAATTGATGAACAGCAGGAAACAACATAGCAATATGTGTTTTTTCAGAGGAAACAAGACATGAGAAATAAAAAAAATGAATTTGACACTGAAGAGTAATAAAACTAGGGACTTATAAGGAAACTGATGAAAACAGGACATTTGTGAATTTAGTCAAATACAGTGAAGAATTAACATAAGAAACCCAAAGTAAGATGAAGAAGACAACTGAAAATAACAAGGGAAATAATTACACTGTGATTTTGAAGAGATGGGAAGAAAAGAGAAGAAACATTCTGCCTTAGAATAACAAGGAGTCCACCTGTTTGTCTTTTGATCAGCCTTGTGCACAACTATCTCAGCAACCCTAAAAAAGTTGCAAGTGTATTCAGAGTTCATCAAATCTGCACATATGATGATGTATACTCTGCTATGGTATTTGTTTAAGAGTCTGTGTTCTACTAAAAATATTTTCAAGGGTTATAGTATTTATTTTGCCTATAGTTATCTTACTTCTCTCTCTAGTTCTTCGTCTAACAATTCCTCTGGCCAATCGAGAAAGAAGGTGAGCTATACATTACCTTAATAATATTGATGATTGATTATGGATCATTAACTGAACAACAAGGACAAGAGGATGCTTCTTCTAATTTCAGAGAATATCAAACTGAGGGAAGTATCTTTCTAAGGCTGTATCTGCTCTCCCGTAGGCACATAGACATGTAGATTGTATCCAGATTAAATGATAGGGGAAAAATGTTTGAAAATATTTCATTCCATCTTTAAATACTGAAGATAGATATAAGAAATGCACAATAAATCATGAGATGTCTAAGACTGCTTTCGGTGTGGCCAGAACTGTGAAGATTAGTTTAGATTACATGACTGATTTATAAATGGCTAAAATTAAGCTAAAAATTAGCTAATATTATCATCAAAGTTAAAGTCATTTCAGAGGCTTTTACTTTAAGCTGTTTCTCATCTCTCTCATCTCCTTCTACTGTTATACATCTGCATTTTGTGGTATGGTTATGATAATTACCACCTGATTATCTGGATATAAATAAGCCATTGTGTTCATTTATTCGGAGGTATGCCGTGTAATAGGCACACCTGTATATCAGTGAAAAGATATAATAAAAACCAACCAACCAACCAAACTAAAAAACCCACTTAAACCTAAACTCCCGAGATTTTAATTTAGGTTACTTGGCTATAGTCTTCATATTCATGCTCTTTGGGCCCTTAATTTGACAGTGGGATAAAGACTGGCTGCTGTCTGCACCTGCATACATACCATTGAGTACCTGATCTATTCCAGGTCCTGACCATGAATCAGCTCAAACATGCTCCCTCTCCTTCTGTTCTGTGCTTTCAAATTTCTTTCCCATGAAAATGAAGATCTGGGATGGGACATATGATAGGAAAACTACAGTTTTGCCTTGACATGGGGCTGGGCTACAATTAAAACAGAGACCTAAAACCAAGAACCTCTGAAGATTCCTTGCTCAATGACTTTGAATACTGTGGTTGATGTCAATAAACCCCATGGATGGTCTATAAATTACCAAGACTGTTTTTAGGATTAAAGCTTTATTTAACCTCAGCTGGGTCTCAAATGTGTTATTTTTAGAAAAGTGATGCTGAAATGACCCAATCAATTTCATAAAATTCACAAAGTTATTAAAGCAAAGTAGATTGTTATGATTGCATGAAGTTCTGGAGAAGATTCTCACTCTTTTTTTCCTGTTCTTCCATGCTACTAACTCTTAACACTTGAAGAACATGGCAAGTTTTCAGGGTACTACAATGACTGACCAACTCCAGAGTGCTGTGTAGAATGGCCTCACCAAAATTACTAGGTCCTGATGACCACTCACCATTAACCATTTATGTCAACTATTCCCTTAGGTCCAGGGAACCAGATACCTCATTAGTCTCCATGACATAGTTCTTCAGTAATTGCTTCCAGTAACCATGTTTGTTTCTAGTCATTCCCAGTAACTATGTTGTATTTGCTTTGCAACTGATCTGCTGGCAGTTGTTTTGCTCTGCTGTTGCTTTAGGCTGTAATTTACTGTGCAAGGTTAGAAAAGATACATTGATATGCAATATAAAACCATCAGCCTTGCAAAAACCTAGCAGTTTCTTGACAAATCTTTCCTATCTTGTCAAAACCACTCTGACTCCTTGACAAAAATGTATTTATTCAAAGTCTACAAATGCATCATTTGTGAGAGAACTCCTCATCTTATAAGTACTGTTCCACTCTTGCATTTCATGGCATAAATACAGTGATTTGATTTCCCTCAATGTTAGTTGTTTTCAACACAAACACACACAAAATGTTTTAAACACACATGTAAAATTTGATCTGTTCCTATGCACATTCTAGTCAACTTGTAGGTGCAACATATTGTAATATGTGCTTTATGTTAGCATGTTTAAATTATATTTATTTGTGTGAAGTACCATGATGAATGTTGCAAAGGAACAAAACATATTATGCACCCCAAAATGGCTGGAACTATTGCCAAGAAAACAGCAGATGTTCACTCAATTGATAGCAAGAAAACTGATATTCAACATTTAGAGAACCTATTTCAGAGAATTCATGAACTTTTACTGGGGATTTTAGAGACAATGTGAACTGAAAGACAAGAGACTCGTTCCATTTCTGGTTTTGTTGTGACTTGCTGTGTGGTCTCTAAGCATCACTTCACCTTTCTCTGTCTCCATTTCTTGTTTCACCCTTTGTCTCCTGTCTTTAGAATTTAAGGTCTTTGAAAGAGTCTATATTACACATTTGTGGCATGCACAATGAAACCACTGCAATATAAATAATAATTATAATGAGGCCAATTTTAACTCTGCCCTCAGCAGACAAATGAAAGAAAATTTCTCATTTTCTGTAATTTCAGAAAAATTACTTGTTATTAATGTTCTTGTGAACACAACAGGAGGAACTGGAGATGGATCAGACTCATGTCTTCATTCTATAAACTTTTTGGCTGGTTTTGTGAAACCAACTCACAGCCGAGCTGGAGTCCAACCAACCAACAGAAAAGACAGGCTTTTAATCAGGTTTTTCTGCAATGGAACACATCCATTTGATAAATGAACTAATTAAACAAATGAATAAGTATAACCTACCACTGTGAATGACATAACTATGAAAAAGCTTCAGCTCCATATTAATAGCTCTAGAAATTGAGAGAAAAGAATGGAAAAACTAGAAATTCAATTCATGAAGCACATTTACGTAAATGGAGTTTTACCATGGCAAGTGGTGCAGTATAATGTACACTGTGTGGGTATAAAGATGACAAGGGGGAAAGAAATCTGAAACAAGTTTATTCCACTTCTGAGGGGTTTTTAATAGCAGCCATTTCACAGACTGCAGAATGTAGTAATGACTTATGCTCTTTTTGAACTTCTTTTGTAAAAGCAAGTGGAATGCCACAACACCTGTGTCCTCATCTTTCCTAGAATATCCCAAATCCATGTTTAATCTCTCTGGAAAAAAAGATCACATGACACAGAAAAAATGAGAAGAATGAGAAAAAAACTCAGACTCAGTTATATGTAGCTTTATAACCTCAGCTGTACTTTTCCAAAGCAGGAAAAGTCTGCTTACACATTTTGTCTGATTACACATTTCTAGGATTGATCTGACAGTTTCAGAAACAACAGAAGCCAGCCCACTCATTTTAGGCAAAGAGCAGTGGCCCCTGGGGTTGTGTGACTTTTTGCCAATGTGCTGTCTCTCCCTAACAGAACCCTTGAAACTGTGGGTTTCCCTAAAATATTACATATATCAAACAAGAAGGACCATCAGTCAGGTAACTGAAATCATACGAGCAGGTTAGAGTTTGTTACTGGAACTGAAAAATGGAATTTGTATCATTGTGATACAAATACTATATGCTGCTGCTGGCTGTCTAATCTTCAGCTGCTTATGCAATTCAGGATGGCTTCATTTTAGTGATGTTTAGTGAGGTGCTTCTTTTCCTATTTTAATCATTACCTCTTAGTGAATTGTTGTGGGTTTTTTCTTTAAGACAGTACCCATATTAATGACTTCTGTGATAGGGTCTGTTCCCAGGACGTGCTTTTTTCATTATGAGATTAAGAATCATCAGTGACATATTAACCAGAAACAGAAATCCAGTAAGTGAGTGCCTCTGAATGGAACCTGTTGAAAAATTACCGTCAAAATAGATAATTGACCTAAAAAGAGAGAAAGAAAAAAGAAAAAAAAAGCAAAAAACACCTAAACATCCACACTTTCTTTCTAGCTATGATTATTTTTTTTTTGCAAAGAACAGTTTTTTCCATCGTACACTCACTCTAAGAATGTCTTTATTCTAGAAAATGTGCCATGAGATACCTAGTCCCTCATACGGTGTACAGGCAGATACTATGAAAACTGCTCTAACCACACTTGTGATCAGAATGAGTGCTCCTGAGGGTAGGAATTGATTAGTCTGAGTTTGTGAGGGAACACTGACAAATCTAGTTTGAAGGGAAAAGGCTGCTGGTTTTTGTGCCCTATTCATGCAGAAGGCTGACAATAACTGGATCTCATCATAATGCAAATACAATATAGTACAACAGTGCTATAGTTAAAAAGGTAAATCCTCCAATTATAACATTTTTTAACACAATAAATTACTCTTCCATAGACTGTTTTGGATTTCTGGTGCATCATTACTTTACTGGGGTTATTTTTATTAGCTTTATTTACCTTTTCCATTTTCCATACATCAACCCTCTTTGTCATCTGCCTCAGACCTGTCTTTTGCTCTTCCTACTCATGCAGCACAATTTTAGGTGAAACACCAAGCACCATGAAGTAAGAACCCAGGAACAGTAGGAAACCAGGGTTTGGAAACTGCAGAAATTAATTACAGCAAGCAATATCAAAAAGAAGGCATAATTTAGACCATTCTACAGGAAAGAGACTATGATTGCACAGATAATACATTGTTAAGATTCACTTACTTCTATGATATGTCAAATCTTTTACCATTGACTTTACAGTAAGTATTAGTATAGCAGTAACTTGTTGAAACAACTACAGCAAGTGGAGTTTGTTGTATGGTTGGCAAATATAATTTTAAAGCAGGTTAAATTGACTGTAAAGGTGCTTTATGGGTTATTAGCTACACCGAATGCATGAATATGGGAAATGAAAAACAGTCCTGTTAAAGTCCTGGCTATGTATGGAATAATAATGACTTTCTGTGGTTATCCGGCAGAACCTCCTGTAAAGTAGCAACATATTCATAAAGTACAGTTGTGTAATAAAGAATTATTAATTATGATAGTTTGGAAAAGTGGTAAGGATCTTTGATACAGTTGCAAGTTCTTCAGACAAACTGTAGGCTATTGCATCTACATATCTTGTAGTATATTTCAGACTATTTAGTAGCTGTATAATGTGAATGTCCTCTTTAAGCCTATGATGTGAACCTACGGTTTGTCAGCATTCATTCTGTGATATACGTATAGATTAGAAATAAAACTAGCTGAACTTTAACTTTTCATTCCTTATAAATATTTGATTGGAAAGTGGCTGTTGAGTTTAAATTAATAAACACAAGTGACATTTGTAGGAATCTGTATGATCATTCTTTTTTTTTTTTTTTTCTAAGAAACCCTTCTGCTCCACTGGCCATAGAAATGAAAAGGAATTACGAAACTATTTTGGTGGCAAGTCCTCTTTTATTCAAGAAGTTCTGTATTATTCCTGGGACATCCTGATTTGTAGAAAGAAATCTGACCTTGAACAACATTTTTTCTTTTTTAGTGTTAACTTGTTTCTTTTCTTTTGTACCATATATCCAGCAGCCAGTGTACCATGGATGCTAATCTCTGTTGTGGTACATTTACCTTTTTGCAAACTGCCCCGTGCCATGAGACTGAGGGATAGGAAGTAAACATCATTCTCTCTGCTCAGTGCCTCTGTGGCACCTTAACACCCGTGTCAGAGGTTCCTGGTATAAAATTGCATTAAGTTAAAGTGGGTAGTAGTGTAGAGAAATCAGGGCTGGAAACAATCAAAATGTTGTGTTGCAAGCTGAGAGCAATGCTCTTTTGGGAGAAAGAAAGGGAATGTAAAATGCTACACAAAGTCACTTAGAAATTTCAAGACTGCTGTGATGCA
Source organism: Calidris pugnax (assembly GCF_001431845.1). Taxonomy (NCBI): domain Eukaryota; kingdom Metazoa; phylum Chordata; class Aves; order Charadriiformes; family Scolopacidae; genus Calidris; species Calidris pugnax. Next base: position 40,714,524 of record NW_015094506.1, on the reverse strand, counting down.
TTCAATAGTACCACAAGGGAAAGGCATTTTCTTTACAGCAAATAAGCTGCCAGTTGAGACTATTAGCCATTCTGTTAGCCCTGCATAATAAAGTTAAATCATGTAAGCTGTACAGATAACAGATGGACCAACAGAGACAAATTATTTGTGATGTAACTGATAACTAGGTCAAAGCTGAATTATTGTAAGAAATGGACTGTACTCTAAGAGAGCAGGGAATAGTTTGCAAGATTAGTGAAAACTTGACTTCCCAAATGAAAGCAGTGAGAGAAATGAAGTGCATCTTGTTATGAACACAAACCGATTCATAAAGACAAAATACAGTGGTAAATGAATGACAGAGAACAGATTTGTTAGTAATAAATGTGGAGGCAATCACAGCACAACACAATTGTCCAGTGCCAAGGACATAGAGTCATGGCAACAATTAAAGCCATCTCCTGCGGACATATATAATTTCCTGAACAATTTGTAATGCAAGAAATGATTTTTTTTTTTTTTTTTCTTGTGGTTGTGGGTGATAAGTGCAATTTGTGTTTATGAGATGCTCTAATGTCCTCACATGGCAAGTTCTGCAGAAGTGGAAAATGTTCAATAAATAACAAGTTATTAGTCAAAACTATAAATAAAAAGAGAGTCAGGAAGGCTGCTTTTTGCAGGATGGTGGTGAATAAGATTGTCCCAGACCTCTGCTGTGTGAATTTTAATTGAAAAAATTTTTTTTTTTTTTTTTTTTTTTGCTTTGTATACACACAATTGGATGATAAAGCTGTGATGACATCAATAGTCTTCATAGATCTTGAAACAGACATAGCTGATTTCTTGATAAAGAACAAATGACAGAATAATGAGTACTGGAGGTGAGCATAGCATGACTGCAGGGAAGATATGGAAAACATGATATTTGTCCAATGTTAATATTTAAAACTAGCTCACTTTTCATAGCAAAATCAATTAGTGGTTCTGTTGTTTTGCAGTATATTCTACTTTTTATAATTTAAATCTCATATATACTCTTTGGTTTGAGAATACACAATAGTCATTGTTGGATACTGGCTTTTGTCATTGGGCAGAAATATTAATCTTTTTAAACTTGCCTTATGCTAATAAATAAATTGTAATCTCTTTCTAGCTTTCCTACATATCACATTTTTGTTACATTGCTGATCTGTATATGATGAACTTTTACCAGATTCCAAAGATAGACGTAAGTTTTCTTCATTGTAAGAACTGACTGTTCTGAAGCCTGCCAGTTTTATTCTTTTCTTTTTTTATTGAGCCAACTCTGCATTGTAGAGTGATTTTTACTCAGAGTATCCCAAAAACCTCACTCAAACCAATAATCATGTGTTGATAGGTGAAATTAGTTTCAGAATTCTAATGAAGCTCAGCAGCTGGGAGACAGACAGCTCATCTGAAGATTAAATGAGAAAAATTGCCACTTTTGCTGGTTCCTTTAGAAACTAATTTACATTCTGTCAGCTCCCATTAGGAATGGGAACTGCGAATATTGAGGGAAATATGCATGAATTCAGTGCTGAAATGGCCAATCGTGATCAGTTCCTTCTTGCTTACAAAGCTGCCAGAAGATTTTATGTAGTTATGCCTTCTGGAAACAGTGGGTGATAATCTGCTTGCTTTCAACTGTCTTCTAACATTTTGAATTTAACATAACCAAAAGAAATAACAGCCAGCATAACAAGGAGAATAGAGGATAACCATGTAATCCTAAAGTTTGGGATTCAAGTTCCTGGAGCCGTCTGCACACTATTCTGTCCCATTTCTTTTTCTTGCCCCTTTTTGCATTCTGGCACCTGCAGAACTTTAGCATTTTTTCTTATGTGATAGTATCAACAGCAATGAGAAGTATTTTACTTTCATTTGGTATCCCTCCTGCACCACACCATTCTTCTTTCTGTGTCCTTGTTACAGCCCTGAATTTTTATGCAGTTGGGTCCTCATCGTATCGACAATTTAGCATGAGTCCTGCTGACAGAGTCAATAGTAAACTTAAAGGTTATAATATGCAGGTGTTATCCATTTCTCCACTGACTTTGGAACTACGTATATAGACCACAAGTAGACGTGACCATGCCAATGAAAGTAATGTATTTAGGAATTTAACCAGCGACAGAGAAGACAGTGCAAAAATGAAGACGAAAAAAAAAAGTAATGCTACTGTTGAACCTGGGAAAGTGTAATGCTGTGGTGTTGCAGTTTTCTGCTGTTTTCAATTTATTTTTATTTAAATAAAGGTTGTAGAAGTTTAATGATGACATAGAAAAATGGCGTAATAGGTTCAATAAATGTTTTCCTACTGCACATGGATGACAAATTCATAGTTTCAATAAAACAGTTATATTTTCTATTTCAGCAATAATTAGGAAAACTGCTAAATAGAAATCTTTTTTTTTTAGATCTATAAGATTAATAATAAATAACAATTCTAACAGAAAATAAGACCTCTAATGCTCTTGTTTTTTAATAAAGCTGCATAGATCACCACAAATAGTCTGGCACTTGTGAAGAACATACTGTCATCATTGGACAGGTACATGAAACATACAAGTCAGTTCTACAGAGTATGCTAAATGGCTTGAATCACAAAAGTAGAAACTTAACATTTACATTACACTTGAAAGGAAGTGATTACCTTAGAGCAAATGATGTTGCAAAAGCAGTCATGATAAACAGCTAAATTAAACTTACATTTTGAGCATGATGCAGTGCAACTTTATGGTGATACTAAGTGTGAATACAGAGATGGCAAATACTGAGAATGTTTAGAGATGTTAAAGGATATTTCATACAGCTGCAGATGTAGATTTTCAGCTGGTGCATTTCTTTCAGTGTATCACCTGACAATCCTTTCCTCCTTACTCTTTAATTCCACTCTTCTAAAGGATAGAAAAATAGGCAGGATTTAGAAAAGACCTATAAGAATGACACAAGTCTTGAAAACACCATTTCAGACCTTTGGAGAGAAGGGCTTAACCAGCTAACCTTCATAAATTAGTTTAAGAAATGACGTGATCACAAACTTGTGTTTCAAGCACTAGAGAAATCTGGAAATTAAAAATAAAGATCCCAGCACACTTATAGATGGAACTACTGGGTCTGGTACTGTACAATATCTTTACTGTATAAATATATACTGATATATATCAATATATATCTTTTAGACAGTGGGACTGAATGCACCATCAGCATGTTTGCAGATGATAACAAGTCGAGTGGTGCAGTTGATTCACTTAAGGGAAGGCACGCCATCCAGAGGGACCTGGGCAGGCTGGAGGAGTGTGCTCGGGTGAACTTCATAAAGTTCACTAATGCCAAGGTCCTGTCGCCTGGGTTGGGGCAATCCCAAATATCCATACAAACTGGAAGAATAATGGATTGAGAGCAGCCCCTCTGAGAAGGACTTGAGGATACTGGTGGACAAAAAATTGGATGTAAACCCACAATGTGTGTTGCAGCCCAGAAAGCCAACTGGATCCTGAACTGCATCAAAAGAAGTGTGGCCAAGGGAGATAATTCTGCTCCTCTACTCCATTCTTATGAGACCCTACCTGGAGTACAGCATCCAGTTCTGGAGCCCTCAGCACAAGAACACAGACCTCTTAGAGTGGGTCTGGAAGAGGGCCACAGAAATTATCATAGGGCTGGAACACCTCTCCTAAGAGGACAGGCTAAGAGAGTTTGGGTTCTTCAGCCTGGGAAAGGGAAGGCTCTGCGAAGATCTTATAGCAGCTTTCAATACTAAAAGGGGGCTTATAGGAAAGATGGAGAAAGCCCTCTTACCATGATCTGTAGTGACAGATGGGGCAACAATTTTAAACTGAAAGATGGTAGTCTTAGATTAGATGTAAGCAAGAAATTTTTTACTGTGAGGGTGGTGAGACACTGGATCAGATTGCCTAGAGATGCTTTGGATGCCCCATCACTGGAAGTGTTCCAGGTGAGGGGCTTTGAGCAACAAGATTTAGTGGAAGATGTCCCTGCCCATGGCAGGGAGCTGGATGGTCTTTAAACGTCCGTTCCAACTTGAACCATTCTTTGATTCTACGTTTCTGTGATTCCGTGCTATCTAGTTTATATATCACTCCTTTCACATTTTTCCCATTTGGATCTAAACAGAGAAATAAATGTCTTAATATGTCTTAGTATTACATGTTGGCCTCAGAACTAAGAACAGATATTGGGTTGAGTTACATTTGAATTTACATGCAAGTGCTGTTTTAGAAGGTTCCTGATTGGTAGATATTAATTTTTGAATGTTACCCTATGTGATAGTGAATAATAACTTAAGATCATTTTCTTGTCTGGTTTTGGTTTTTATACCTGTAATAGAGTGTTTGATATAAAAAAATAAGGTTGAATTGATTTATTTTCATCTGAGATTTGATTTATATAGAGGAGATTTACATAGACAAACATGACCTATTTGCATTGTTGGCATGTCTCATTTTTTTACTGGCACTCATAAGTTAAGAAGCTTTCTTCATTAATTTCCATATAGGTCAATGACCTATATAACAGCTCTGTACTGTAAGCACTTTTAAACTCTATAAATTGCATTACATACTAAAAATATTATCTCCACATAGAAAACTATCTGTTAATGAATAGTTGAGTGAGTAAAATACATGTTGAAAAATGAATAAAGATTTCATAAGGCAATTAAGCTCAGCATTATGTTTGCATTACTCTGATACTTGCATTACAAAAGAGTATTGTACAGTCAGAAAAGTGATATGAAGACAGATGTTATTATTGTGAAACTCAACAGCCTTCATAACTAAGTTCTCTGTTCTGTTTATACCATGATGAAAAATAATTTGTTTTGAAGCTATAACATTCAGTATGTCAAGAATAAACATTTATAAATGTACTACTGATTTACAAGAGGCTAATAAGAATGTGAAAACATATTGACCATTTGTACTAGATAACTATTTTACAAGAGTGAAAAAATAAGGCTGTCATACAACAAGCAAATGTATTATCCTCTTTCAAGTAAGAAGCCAAGTCTCTTCTGATATAATTGTATTTTGCATGCAATTATTGTTACTGCTATTTAACATTTGTATTGAAGTATTGCCTGAAGAACAACTCATTGCACTATAGGGTGTATAAAATAAAACTTCCCAGTCTATGATATAGTATTTCTTTGAAAAGGAATGTGATGGAGGAGCAGTGAGGTGGAAGCTCAATCAGGGCTTTATAGTAGAAAAAGAGATTGAACCAAAGCCTCAGGTAACTGGCATGATCCATACTTATTTGGCATAATATCCCCAGTATTTTGTTGAAATCTAGGAATTTTACAAAGAATAATCTGCTGGAACCCTAATAAGCTTTGTAAATCAGTCCTAAATATATGGCATGCATCTTTTGGGAATCTTGCTTAGGCTCCTGGTAATTTACGTGTACAATCCATCAGCAGTTTTGGCTTCCCAGGTGTGCGATTCTGCAGGCATGGCTCCGCATGGTGCCAAGAGCCATGCTCTGGTGCTGAGCAAGCAAGACCTTGAACTGAATTCAATATAGCTTAGAATATATTGCTTTGGGATTTGTGCTAATGTATCTGCATGGTGTTACAGTGTGCCCTGTTGACATTTTACTTAGAGATAGGTTGGCTGAGGGAGATAACTTGGCTGATGCAGCTGCCAGCCACTTTGATTGCCATTGCGCTGAGGAACCCACAGCTCCCCCCGTACTGTAACACCAAGCAATTTTTCAAACTAATTGCCAGAATCTACAGACTTAAGACAGTTATCCACGTTGGCTAATCTTGAGCCACGTGGACTGAACACAGAAACATGAATTCTGGGGTTTCTGGGATAAAAAATTTTAAGGGACCCAGATCTTCCACCATTTGAGATAGGGCTCTGTTTTCTTTCACCAAGAAGAAATGGTATTTTTGTTTTTGTTCAAATTCTGGATTAAACCTAAATTTCAAAATATAAAATCTTTCATGAAATGGAATCACCCCTTTCTACACAGTTCTAAATAAGTATGAAGGATGGGAAGAACAAGAAAGTGATGGGAAGATTAATGATGATTACTTGCTACCTCAGGGCCTCTATCAGCTACCTTATTTGAAGCCGTAAGGTAGAGAATGAGAATACTAGCAATGAAAAAGAGGCCATTACTAAAAATGATGGTAGTTCCCCTAAAGCAATGTTTCTCAGTCTTTTCAATTAGGTGTCTGCTTATTCAAAGTTGAATTTTCATGACCACCTTCCCTACAGTTGCTGCAAAAGCAAGTACAAAAATATATCAGTGGGAAGTAAATAAAATTTACTTCTGTGTCTCTGTTTGGAAACAACATCAGAGAATATTTTCTCCTGAGATTAGGGTGTTCAGGAGCAGGGGAGTGAGATTATCTTCACTTCAGTTGGTAATTACTTTTTCAGTACTTCAGTTGCACTCAGTTGTCTCTCATGACACCATGACTCTGGGAAGGTAAAATGAAGTACCTTTTCTGCACTTGTATCTATTAGATTGTATACTGTGATCCCCATGTGTTTGGTAATGTGCTGAACCTATAAAACATTATTAGTCTGATCAGTAAAAGAGCACCATTATTTTTCCCACTGTCATTTAAAACTTCCAGGAGGAGTGAAAGGTTTCCCCTTAACAGAAGCCATAATCTATTGGGCTATAATTGCATAAATGCTGTATCAGACTGTCTTTAATGAAATTCGGAACCAGTTTCCCTGGAGCAGATATAAGACTCACTGGTCTGTAATGCCCAGGATCATCTATGGCTTTTTATTTTATTTTTAACCTAAGACAACAACTTCCCAATCTTTAGGAACAGTGTGTGGTTTATTGAGGATATATTGCATATCTTCATTGCTACCTTTGCTATTTCACACTTCAGTTCCTTCAGAATTCTTGCATCAGCACCATCTGGTCCCAGTGATTTACTGTCCTTGAGTTTTTTTGAGTTGCTCAATAACATATTTCTTAGAGGCATCAGCTTTTGTTAAGTCCACACATTAATTTCTTACAAGAATTATCTTTGAGTCAGGAAATTTCCTCATTGCCCTTCCTAGTAAATATGAGTGTAGAAAAGCACATTCATTTTTGCTTTGTTTCGATTGCTTTATTCGTTACTTGATGGTTCAAAGGACTGGTAGTTGTTACACAATATGTTTGCTGGTTTCTGAAGAAAGCTTTAGGTTTCTTCCCACCTCTTAAAGATGATTTGATGAGATCACTCAAACTTCTTCCTCCTTTATTGTCTTCCCTAATTATAATTTTTTTTTCCCTTTTTGCGCATTTATTCTGAGTTTAATAGGATGTGGGTAGGACTATGTTTATGCTGATGTTTAGCTATATACTAAGTTCTCAAAATAAGACTGAGTACATTTTGGAGCTCGGGCCTGTATAGTGTGAAGCATAAGTAGTAGCATTATCAATTTCCCTTGCAGAATCAACTATACTGTGCTACATGATGTGCATTTTTGCACGTAGCTTTCTTACCAAGTGTCTGGGTAAATTACCCTAAAAATTTCCACCTATTTTAAGTTTGTGCATATGTGCATATGAGCAACTTGGGCAGGGATGGGTGTTCAGGGCAATGCCTCTGCACAGGCAACGCCAGATTTCTAAAGAACATCCTTGGTCTTTGTCTCTGATCTCTGTATTTCACCTAGAGTGCAGGGGAGCTTCAAAGTTTTAGAAGAACAGGTCATCATTTTATTTCCATCCAATTTACTAGAAGGAAAACTGTCCAATTTAAGAGAATGTGATCAACTTGAAAACAAACTGGAACCTGGTTGCTTCAGAGGTCACCTTGCCTCAAACTTTCCACTCCAAGCCCTTTACTTTAATAAATATATTTCCTGATGTGTTGCTGTCATTTATAGAAGAAAAAAATTGAAATATTTTCCTCAGGCTGCAAAGAAATGCTTCAGTGACTTTTCATATCTATAGAGGTCTTCTGAACACAGCAGAACTTCTTGTGTGTATAAAGTCATTTACATAGGAATGCTAAATATGCATATGATGGCAAGACAAGAAGCACAAGGTAGACTACCAAGTTAAGGCTGAAATATAAACAGAACAATGGAATATAAAATTTGGTTCTTTTCCAATGTTTATAAAAACCAAAGGACTTTAAAAAAACTGAAATTGAAGCAATAATATAAAACTGTCAGGAAAGAATGGTTACATTTCATGCTTTTCATAACTTCAATATTTAAGTACTTAGAAAAAAGCAACTAACATAAAGCTGGTGTTTATACTTCATTCAATTAAAGGTGAAGTCATATGAACCTCATACAGAACCCTCTGCATTGGGCTGGGCTGGAGCTGAGTTTCACCATAGCAGCCAATATAGCTCTGTGCTTCTGGCTATAGGTAGAACGGTGGAGATAAAATGCCCATGTTCTGGCTGTTGCTGAGCAGCACTCAAATAGCATCAAGAGTATCTCTCCACCACCACCCTCCCTCTTCTAAAGGCCTGTAGGCTGGGGCGGGCAAGAGGATAGGAGGGGTCATACCTGGGATAGCTGATACAAACTGACCAAAGAAATATTCTCTATCATATGATATCACACTCAGCAAAAAAAGCAAAGAGAAAGGAGACGGGGGGCATTAATCATTAAGGTGTTTGGGTTTTTGTTGGGTTTTATTTGTTTGTTTGTTTAATTTAATTTTATTTTTATTTAACTGCTTTTCTCTTGACTCAGAAGGCCTGCCGAGGGTGGAGGGGAGGGGAGGGAGAGGAGAGCTTGGCCAGCCAAGGTCACTGGGTGTGAGCACTGACACAGCCCTGATCCCAGCTATGCTGTAACTACAGTAGTGAGATTAACCATAATTTGGTCCTTATAATTCAAGTTCAACAGCTCCTGCTGCAATGCTAGAGAGTAGACAGTACTTTGTTATGGAAATTACTATTTTCTGTCTTAAAATGTGCTCTGTAAACCAGCCTATACCTTTGAAATGCATAATTCTTCTTGTAATTACACTGGGCTTGAAGGCTGAGAAAAATTTTCTTCTTTGCTCTTGAGAGTGCAAGATATTTTCTTCCTGCATACTTTTCTCTAGGTGACTATATAATCAGCCAGATCATTAAGCATGACAAAATTTAGAACTCTGATCTTTCATTTTGAGATCAGGGCAACAGGTTATCAGACAGCCACGTGTGCATTCTCTGCTTTCACCACTTCCTGTAGCTCATGATCCTGAAAGGTCCTACACTCCTACTGTTGCTCTATGCCTCTGTATATTTATGGGAAGGTGGAGGGTTTCTTTGCTTCACTGAAACTCTGTATATTACTAGGACCATATCTGTGCTGGGCTTTTGTTTCTCTTCATTACTGTAATGTAATTTCATTTTTTTCCCCGTATTACAATTCACCATTTACACAATAAAACATATATGCATAAGAGTGTTTGATTGCAGAGGGAAACTGAAAATCCCTTTACATTTCTACAGTATGAAGCTGAAGCTTGAATGCATTTTGTATAGCCTGAGCAACAGGGTTTGGCAATCCTAGCAAGAAATCCCAGGCTCTGCACACACCTGAGGGCACAGGTCTCAGTGTTGGCCTTGCCTCACCTTGGCTGGAGCTGGGCCGAGCCGATTTCTGCATCTGCCAATTCTAATTGTATTATTAAAGATTTTTTTTCTGTTTCAATGTGATAATTTGGATTTTTAAACTGTTAAAACATTAATTCTACTGCCAATAAATCTCTAGCTCCATATATCTAGTCTCGTTCCTTTTGCCCATAACAAGATTTTGAATGTAGCATTACTAAGCCTTGTGTCTAGCTTTGATCCAGCAATTTCCAGCTGTGTCTTCTTTGAAACAAACTCTAGGTAACCACCTTTCAACCCCTGACTGCTGAGCCTGCTCTCTGGTTCATCTCAGAAAGCTCCATCTTTCTCTAGGTTCCATCATTACTGTCTTTTTGTCTGCTAGCCCTCCACTGTCATTTTCCATACATGAACGACTCCCCTCTCACCTCCACTTTCCAGAGGATTTGGGAGACTCAGAGTGCAGGAGATGAAACACAGCAAATGGGTGACTTTCCCTGATGATCTAGCTGCAGCCTGCTGGAGGAACAAAGCCCATTAGAATGAGCAACCATACAATAGCAAAATAACAGAGTCCCAGGATCCTTTTGTTGTTCATTTCACACTCAGACTCACATCATTCCCTGAGAAAGCTTTTTCTCTTAACCAATCATTTTTAACCATAGGGTAGAAATTTTCATAATACCCGAGAAATGTATTGACTATCCTGATGCAGACAAACATGCTGTAATGATGTAAATTACTTTCTTTGATTGTACTACTTCATGAAAATGTACTGTTAAAAGGATGTTTCATATTTCTATAGTGGCTTTTTTGACTAGTAAAACATGAGTTTTCTAAAAGCTGTTCAGATATTGTCCTGATATTTTACATTACTATAGCTCAAGTTCAAACCAAGTGTATAAGAACCAATGGAAAGTGCTAGTACACACTGTGAAAGTTGACCTTTTTTTATATGGACACAAATTATCTGGCCCATCAAAATGTTTATTTATTTAATATGGTGCAAAGCAAATACTGCAATTCAAATCAGTAATTATTATTGCCTATTTGGAATTACTCTCTATGTGTAATTCACATTCTATATAATACCAACACTGCATCAGAAGCTTGCTCCCATCCCCTCTTCTCTATTAAAATAGTTCCTTTTTTCTATGCAGTGTTGGCAGTTAATTTAAAAATAGGCATCATGTTTGAATTCACCTACTTGATTTAAAATAAAATTGTAGCATCATTTCATCTATTTTTATAAGCACAATGTTCAAAATCAGGCTTTTCTGAAAAGCTTTTAGGGATTTAAATGTTTAAAAAGTTACTGTAATTCTAAACAGCTATACCACAGGCAGTACCTGGTTGTATATTGTACACAGATACAAATATATAACTCTATGCAATTAGCTGGTACTTAAACAGCTATTTTCACAGGTAGCCAACTACATGTATTTTGTGTATTGCATATTTCTGTATAATCATATTTTGACGCATTAGAAATGCAGATATGGCATAAAACAATATACATACATATGTGTAACTCAGATAATATTAACCTTTGTATTCTCTGTGAATGTGTATAATAATGTGACAGTCCGACATCTAAGAACAATGTTCAAATATATACTGAACATAGTATTCAAGGAAGAGCTGTGCATTGCTGGAATAGGTTCACAATGTAAACCAGATAAATTCTGGAAAGACATAAATATATATATGTACACACACACACACAAATATATATTCCTGTGGCCCCAGATGAAGGGGTATTGTACTTAATATTACACTATACAGTGGACGATTGGAAGGAGGAATTCTAACCTCTAGTGTTGTATTTTAAGCTTAATTCATGTTCACCAATTTGTGGAGTGGGGTTCAAAAACACTTTGCTTGTTTTCCAAACCTGTCTATCAGCTCTAGTCTTGACCTGGTGAAAAAAATGTGCATACACACTGAGAGTAGGCATTGTGACTTATGTTCACTGGTTATTTCACAACAATGGTCTCTTCACTAATGTAATAGACACTATTATATTTGAATTGTTGAATTGTTAAATTTTTAAAACCAATTCTTTGTGCTCATGCAATTCATAGATTATCTTTAAATAATCACAGAGAAGTCAGAATGAAAGTAGCTAATTCCATCTATTTTGCACCCAGCTAAACCTTGATTTTTCTCTAGAACTTTGATTTATACATTTTAATTTTATTTTTAAAATGATTGGTTGTTAACATTTCACTCTTTCTGGTGGGAGACCACTTCAAATACTGAGTAGCCTAGGCACTAGAGAATCTTCTTATTTGTCCTCAGTTATCTTTGTATGATTATAGAGATTGTTCCATAAATGCACAAAGAATTTTCAGCTTTCATTATGGCTATTATGTTATCGCTTGAGTATTTAGCCAAGTTAAATATATTTGGCTCTTAAATCTATATCAAACTGATTTGCTATTTTAATACTGAAGTTCCCAGAACTACCCAGAACTACTACTATAGTGTATGCTACCACCACATATTCATTTTGCTGTAAAGATTGGCCCTTGCGAGATGGTGATACAAGGCATCTAATAAAATTAGTACAGTTATTTAGGTAAAAATAAAACTGTAGTCAGTTTTCTTTTTCAGAAAACCTGAAAATGTTGCAATGATCTAAGTCTTGCTTTTCATAGGAAACAAAATGCTTCACGTTCCTAGAAGAATTAACATTTTCTTAAACCCATGTACTCTTGACTTATACCCACATTAGCTACTGCAGTACTTTTTCAGCTCTACCAAACTTTAATACAAAAGGTGATGTGAATTTGAATCAGATCCAGGCTTTCTACCGAAATACAGCAAATCCACCAGAATCAGCATCACTAATTTTTTAATAAAATATATATTTTATGAAACCTGACAACATTAGTAGAGATTTTTTACAATTGTAGATTAAGCCTTTCACGGGGAATCACTAATGACAGTCAGGTTCAATAGAACAAAGATTTCATCTAGTATTAGTTTCTGGCAAGTCAATTTGCAAGGTTATTTTTGCAGATTAAATTAGCTATATTGGGAGGTCACCCTCTTGGTTCTAAATCAAGAAAGAAAGACAGATGCATAATAGCATAATGCCGTAGATGTATTATTAACCAATCTTTCACAATAAGGAAATTAGCTATTCACCAAGAAGGGGTGAATAAAATAAAAAGGTGTTTTATAACATAATAAATATCTTTGGGAAGATGTTGGTGAAAGGCCAGCTGAATATGACTAGGTGTGCAACCTGTCTGTATCTCAACATTCAGTCTCTGGAAAATGTAAGTTCTTAGCTAAGAGTCAGAGAAGCAAGATATCATAATTTAAACCAGTTTAGGACCTATCTATTCTGGGCTACATGATGTAATTGTATTCTCAAAAACATGGCTTCAGAATTTTGGTTATTACCTTAACTAATCGTAAGCTCTCAGTCCATTGGTATTTGGGACTTATAATGTCCAGTCAAAGTAAATTATTTGGATTTGAAAATCATTCACCAAATTTTAACTAATTCCTAATGTTTTCTTATAACTATGTTTTAGAAATAAGCTATTTTTTAATTCTAAGAAATGTTATAAATACAAATATGCAGTATATTATAAGATGTGCACAGAGAATGAGAAAAAATTCTGGGAAAAAAAAGAAGAAAATAACAAGCAATCGACCTTAAAGACGCGTCATATCTTGCATTAAACAATCTCTTGTCTGTTTTCCAGAAACTTTTGTCATAGATCAGAAAAAAAGCAACAAACCAACCATGTTTGAATCCCTGTTTCCATTTGACTTTTGTCCGAGGACTGAGTATCTTGCAGGGACATCACTCACTCACACTGAAACAACGTAGTCTGTTATGAAGAAAAAAGAAAAATCAAAGAGCATAGAGCTTTTTGGGGCTAACTAAAGAACTTTTCAACCCCACCACAAAGGGCAGTGGAGCTGAAAAAGGTACACAAAAAACCCAGCAGGACTGCACCAAGATCCCTCCCCTCACACCTATCTTATCTGAATGAGTGGTGGCACCTGTGAGCTCAGGATCAGCCCACCTCTATGATTAGGGTTAGGGTTCAGAGAATGGCAAAGGCTAGAGCTGCAGGGGTGGTGAAGCTGAAAGGTTCTTTCGTCAGTGTGAATTTGTATAGCTCCAATGGATTCAGCAGAAAAGCTCTTTACGTCCAAGAGCCAAACCTCTGACTCTCAGGTCTTTTCTGTATAAAGTACTCTTCTGTTTTGCTGAGTGAAGTTGCTATTTTAAGTGATAACTTCCAGTATCAGTGAACATTCAGTACAGGAAAATTAATTTAAAAGAAAATTCAAGTGTTTTCATAGACTTGCTATAAAAATGGTAAAGTTATTTTTACATATAGCTTTTGGGGAAGGCCTAATGCTAATTAACTCTTCTCACTAAGTGACGAGAAAAAGTTTTGAAGCAATGAATTTGCTTTCAAATTGTCATTATTGTGATTGTATATTCGGCCTCTAGTAAGCTCTCATACCATCTAGAAATAAATACTCTGCATCAGATGGACTTATAATATAGTAAGCACCCTGAAAGATGGTGGGCTACTAAATCTCTTTGAAATCCATGAAAGTTTTGTTGTCCAAACAAGACTTGGGTTTTCTTACAGAAGAGCTGATATAGCATGGCTTCAGATACAGATACTGTACAATATATTAAGGCAGTACATTAATTTTATATGATCTCTGCAGAATCTCCTAAATTTTATTCAGCTTTTGGCAAAAATAAATGCAACAGAGAACCATTATTTTTGTTTGTATTACAAAAGTATCTTCAAACTCTGACCAAGAGTAGGATATCAGTGTATTAGATAGTGAGATAAGCTGTGTTCCTAAGTAGTTACAAATTACATAAAGTTGATGAAAAGGGTATTATTATCCATACTTTGCAGATGTGCCACTAAAACATAGTGAGTGTCATTTGCCCAAGGTCAACTATCTGAATTTTTTTACTTAGCTATTATTTTGATTTACTAGCAATGCAAAACACCCATAGAGAAGCATTGAACATTGTTATCCATCTAATGCATTTGTCACAGTGAGGTCCTTGGCCATGAGTGGAACTCAAAGGCACTGTGTTAGTTAAAGTAAATATGATAATAAATGCCATGATTTTTCCTCTCAAAAGCATTTGTGTTTCCTCTGAAAGTGCAAATGAATACATACTAGGGAAATGCATTCCATTTTATAACAGAGTCTAGTCAGTGATGTTATTTCCCCTCCTACTTGCCTACTTCTCAGTAGAGGTCACTTTGGGGCTCCTTTCCTACACCTCTCAACTGACTTATTCAGAAAACTTTCTCCAACAGTGTGATAGAAGACATCTCGCTGACAGTCTGTTTTCTTCTCTAATGGCTACGTGTGCCATGCGACTGCAGTCCCTGTCTGGTAGGTAGTGAGTAATGGATTGCTTTATTTTTAGAGCAAAGGTGTGTAATGGCTGTGTTCTTGTTTCTGATGGCAAAATTGGGAGGGAACTGTGACCATTATAATAGCAAATATGGTATTTTACTAGCTGTAAGTTGTAACAAATAGACATACATATCTTTGACTTGCCTTTGAAACAAACAATAAATGGTTGAGACAAATTTAGCCATTGACTGCTGATCACTGCAGGAAAAACTTAAGCACCAGATTTTTGAAAGAAACAGAAAAATAGAGAGGGGGGAAACAGGAAGTGTAATGAAGACGTGGAATATTTTTAAGAAGTGTTTAGTTAATTATATCCTTCATCCCTCTACTTTTGTTGCACTTTTCAGATTTCTGTTTAAAAGGCAATTTTCCCTTTACTGCTTCTAGCTAATTTTTGTGTTGTACCTTCTATTGGTTATGTCTCTCACATACTTCAGTTCTCATTCCTTCATTATCTTCTTGTTCATTGAGCTATTCTCCTTATTAATTTAATTATCTGCTTTAGCTTTCCTTTGATTCAGTTTTATCTTGAATTTGTCTTTATAGTCTTCTGTCATGTCACTTCCCTGCTGTTTAATTCTTACCCGTTTCCAGCACAGGCAAAGGGAACATTTGCCTTGAGTTCAGTGAGCTTTGGAAGGACCTTTAGCTGTTATTTAGACTTTATATGATTGCTGAAAGCTATTTGATGACAGTAACTTCCCCTGGGAGTATGACATGAGCGGTTGGTTCTTATCTAGGGAAAAATTCTTCTTTCATCTCTGATATATAGAATATGTACTGTATCAACTCTAGAAGGTTTTGGTTGATTTGGGGTTCCCCCTCCCCACTTTTTTTTTTGTTGTTGGGGTATTGAACGGTAATAAAAAGAGATCCAGCAACCCAAGATCACGAAGGAAAACTGGAACCTGTGTTGCTGTGAAAGTGAAAAACAGCCCTTCCAAAAGAAGAATCAAGAGAACATGCCATAGACTCATTTCCCTTAGTATGGCAGAAAGGAACCCACATTCTCAGGGAAGGCTTACATACTTGTTCTGTTTTCCTTTAAAGTTTCAACATATTTTAGTGACTTGGGAGAAGCAGCAGAGTAATTTAGTAGTACATCTGGGATTAGGACGCAGATCTGAGTTTCAATCCAGTGCCTATCCACCTTGAAGAAAATGGAGAAATTAAGTCTCATGTGAACGAAATTCAAATTTCTTTACTCAATCTATCTGGAAACAACAATATAAGACAGCGGCTGTGCAATCCACACTTGATCAAAGAGATAAATTATGGCTTTACACGTGCACATACATACATATATGGATAGGTATTGAACAGTTTAACTGATCTCAAACAGTAGGGCTCAGAAGTAAGGCTTAACTTTATAACTGGTTTTTCTTGAATATCTGGATTTTAAGTAGAACCAAGTGAGAGGCAAAGTGCCATCAAAAAGTACTAGCAACAAAAATATATCTGCAAGTAAGCAGATTGAATGCTAATTAAATCTTTTCTCCCCTGCCCTAGTCATGAATCTTAACTTATGCTTGGATGAATATCAAAGGCTAATCATCATTTTACTACTTCAACACCTTCTTCAAAGCGGTACCAAAAATGGACCAAGGATGAATAGAATTTAAATTTTGATTTAGTAGTAGCATATCTATATTCAGAGAGCCTATTCCCCTTGGCAGATAAAAATGTGATATACTGCTACTTTATTACTTTCAACTGTAGTGTACTCTACTTATTTGGCCCCATTGCTGCAAAAAGTTCTATATATTCCTGAATTTAGAACATGTCTGCAGTCTTGCTAAGTTAATGGGATAATCCACTGCTTAAGTATACAGCAGTATTTGCATGAGAAGAGCTAGAAGTTTGAATTTATAAAAAGTTATCACTTGAATGTTAGCTACATTAGTAAATCGTTCATTTGATAACACTGACTTATAGAATTCATCTAACTTCCTCAACAGCTTTGTTCACATAATTTGTTTCATAGGATAGAAAAAATAAGTGGATAAATGGTAAATATTTCTTTCCTTTTTTTTTCCCTCCAAACTTAACGCAGCTTCATGGATAAGGTAAATGAATTATGAAACTTTATCCTTAGGCTTTTCAGTTAGATATCTGGAATGAGTGAATAATCTTTCTCAGTGCTTTCTCCCTCCTGATTTCCTTCACAGACTCATTCTCCATGCAAAACTATAGAAACTTGTGCTGTAAATTGCAACGGGACAGCCTAAGGAAGGGGTTCATTACATCACCACCTGATAGTACAGCAGAGAAGAAAAATGAATTGCAGTTAAAAATGTGCCTTGTGTGAGTACTTGTTAGACCCTTACTACTGTGGTACCCTTCACTTCTTTATATCCTTTTAATGATGATACAGTTTATTTATGATTTAAAACTGCACCCAGAGTCATATTTGTATTCAGTAGTAAACCTGACAAAATCTCAAATTTCTCTTAAGTTGGGCCTATATTGTCAGCTCCACGAAACACTAAAATTCAGATGGAGCACAAATTGCAGTTTAACTTCATCCGGTGATATATGCAACATGCAGCATTTTAAGAAATATAGCTATAGACCAATATTTTGGTCCAAAAATTCTAATGTTATTGCAGAGAAAATGGAATGTCAATACTTACACTTCTAACAATAATAAGTTTAATTCAAGTTTGTATCACTCTCATGCTCCTTCCTAAAGTTTTTTAGGGTTTGATACAAAAGTGGGAGTCATACCTTATACTTAAAGTTACTTATTGACCAGCCCCAGTGTAATGACTCCCAGTGTAATGATTCCTTGTTCACTCCCTGAGTTTATACTCTCCCCACAGCACCAGCACCAAAAAGCCAAAAAGCTGGCACAAATAGTGGTCTACACACCCATGAATTCAATCACTCATTTAAGCAGCCCTCAGACAGAGAAGTGTTTATATCACAGTTCTACAAAAAGAGGAACTGATAAAGAAACATGAATTGTCTTGTCCAAAACCAGAGTTGTCAACGTTAGTGCCAAGGTTGGATTCACTCATGATTCATATCCTGGTTCTCTAAAAATAAAAAGGTATCACTCAAGGACTGTGAAAACCCCTGCATGCAAAAAATGAAATCAGCATGTTTCTGCAATGTCTAATATTCTAAAATCTTTGGATGCTGAGAAACACAGGTGATCATGGACCAGGAGACAGGTATGAAAGCCATGGTTAATTCATAAAAATGGACAAATGCTCTGGTGAAAATCTTAGGTTTTGAATCTACAGAAGCATGAGGCATAAACATATCACATTCCATGGAAAACTTCAAGTCTCAAAAAGAATTCCATCCAAAACATAATGAAATCCAAGAAAATTCTTATAAAAGCATTTGGCATTTAGATTTGGAAGCTGGCATGGGTTTAATGCTGGATTTATTGTGAACATTGACAAGAACGTAGCAAGTGATCTAATACTGTGTCTTCCTTCTTGAAATTTATCAGTCATAATTCAGCTGTTTATTTCTATTTCTCTCTTCAAACTATATCAGTTTTTTTGTTAATTATATTCCAGGTCCTTACTTCCAGTCTTCTCTTCAAATCACATAGGTTTTTCAGTTACATCTAATCTATCTCTGTGCTTCACATTTTAAATGTCTTCAAGTTTTACATTGATCTTATTTGAGCTCACCATTTCCATTGTTCACTTAGAACTGCATCAGTTTTTTGAATTGCTTTATTTTCCCTGTCTACTTCAATTTCTTGGTTTAAATCACATCAGTTTTACATCAACTTTTCAATCACTCTTATCTCAGACATCTATTTTTACTTCTTACTTTAAATCACATCAACTTCCATATTGATGTAATTTATATAACCATCTCCTATTACTTATTCTTGGCATATTGACTTAAAAAGGATTTCCAATTTGTATAAATCTCTGTGTATGTGTTATGTTTGCAGTACCTTTATGTGATATGCTGAATTCAAAAATAAATTGAAAATTATTTTCTATATGGAAATATTGTAACTGGCAACACAGAATTCTTAACAGAGAATGTTTTCCTTAACAATGGACCTAAACTAAATCTTCTGAAATTAATGGGAGTCTTTCCAAGTACCATTTAGGAAAAATGCAAAGACAGCATTTTAAAAGAAATATACTCCCATGCTATTAAATTCAGATACATTTTCAGAGGAAAGATCAAATACGAGATAAATTTAGGATAGAGGTTAAACTTTAAAATAGACATAAATTATAGACGGGTGCTATTTTAGTAACACCTGTCTCTAAATGACAAGATAAGTAATGTAAGCAAATGTAGCTTACCAAGCTGATCTGAAAGAAGGAAGGCAAGACTGCATTTGGCTTTGACTTAATGAGAAATCCAGAAGAGTTGACTAGCTCCACTGCAGTTACTTCTCCAGGGAAGAAATATATCTCCTTCTTTTTCTGATTCTGAAGACCAGGAATGCAGGGCCAGAATCAGTGCCATGCCAAATGACCTACCGGTTTTAACAACTCTGGATTTTCAACCATTCACTAGCTGCTATATTGTTACATTTTGCAAGTTAAACGTGGAGATGTTAGAATCTTATTACTCAGCTATACACTCAAATGGATAGAGATGCAGATTACATCCTTTCAGTTAGGACATTTTCAGCTGTTTTCCTGAGTTAGGCATCAGGTTGAGTGTCCTGCTAAACACAGATATCTGAGCTAGTAACTCACAGTTCCCTTCATAGCTGATAGAGAGAAAATGGCACATCATGGGTATGCCTCATATTATCAACTGAATGACACTCTAAAAACATCTCTTCTTCTGTGAACAAAAATTACTGACTAAACAAAACCTAAGGCAATTAGTCATAGAAGTATACATTACAGATATCTTCAACTAAGTAAGATGAAGGTCAGCTGTTGCACCTAAAGCACAATGCCACGAACAGGAGCTCCCATGGGGGAAAAGGATTTCCAATGTGCTTTACTGTAGATTGATGTGGCAATTGGCTGCCAGTTTCTGCTGACCACAGATCTTCATTACATTAATATTTAAGAATGATAAACTTCTATACACAAGAAGATTCAAATAAATTCTAATGTTTATTAAATGGAAGATGGTTGAATATTACCAAAAAAAAAGGTCAAAATGGCAATTTTTCTGCAAATGGCAAAAGAACCCCACACCACCTTTGTTTTAAGTTAATCTGTTGTTCATAAGTCAGAACAAACTTCCAAGGAAGAGATTGCTTGAAAGTTACACAAGTCCTGGTATATATTAAATGCATAGGGGGTACTTCCATTGTAATTATTTCTTTATCTGCTTGTTACTTAAATTGCATAGTTTTCCTCTCCCAAATTTGCTCATAATTCAGTTGCTTGTTATTTTCCTTTCTTTAGCTTATTTGTACTTATAGTTGTTCTGGGTTTTTCATTGCAGTTTTATAAAGTTGTTTTATAAATTTTTTCTTTGTTCACTTGGCCAAGGTGTCACATAAATCATTTCCATCCCAGAAAATTCATAGGTCTCAAAGTGAATAACTATGATGACCAAACAAAAATCATGTAATGACAGTTATACAGTTCAAGCGGATACCTGTGACACCTATAGGTTAGAAGTTCATTGATCAGGATATAATTAATATTATTTTTCCTCAAACCCAATTGTAAGTATACTACAAGAGCGACAAATAACAGCATATAAGTACTTTGTAATACTGTGGTGGCATAGCCAAATAAAATATATAGACATTTTGCACAAATACGAATGCAACGTGATAACCTAAGGGACAAACAAAGACTTGTGTGGTTGCATGATGTGGAGGCATCCAAATCATAGATCTTTCAAGTCAGAGAAAAAAGAACAAGGTAAGCACAAGGGACTGCAGACAGACAGGATTTCTTCCCAAATCCACAAGGATTAATGAAAAATACATATACAACATAAGCAGCATCAGGAGCAAAGGAGTACCCGTTTTGGGTGAAGCTTGAGTAATATAAATGCACCTGGCATAACTGAGGAAGATGGAGTAACAATTCCACTTCATGGTTCTGATTTCTTTGTCAGAGAGTTTTCACGCCTGCTCACTGTGACTTCAGGGACAAAGCACCACCAAGGACTATTGTTGGTAGCAATACAACATCAGCTCCATGGGCCTGGTTTTTGGTCTTCTTAACGTCACTCCCAGCACAATTTCTAATTCCCTAACTGATACAATTTTTAATCTATACACAAATATATTCAGTTGTAATACTCAAAAACTTAGCATATAAATTAATATTACTTTGAAATAGATATGTCCAGAGACCTGTTCAGAAAAGCAAAAACAAAACCCAAAGCCAAAATGTGTGAATTACAACTGTTGCAGTTATTTGTATGCCAGAAAGTCCTTAGCGTCTTGAAAGGTAACATGGTATGTTTTAAAATTTTATGATTGAGATTGAAAGCTTAGATTAATTATAACAAGAACAGCTGAATCTACAAGTTATTGTTGCCTAGTGCATAAAATTAAATGTGTAAGAAATCTATTTATAATGTAATATATGCCTAATCAGGACAATGCTTCCAATCAACAGTATGAAAATTTTCATAGTAAGTTTTTGTCAGGGACTGAGAAAAATTTTTCAGTGACATAGGAAATTCCTCTAGTCCCGTAAGTTTTCTTAAGGAGAAAAGAACTTTCTCCACAAGCCTGTCTCCAAAAACAATGAACTTTTTTTTTCCTAACTTAGATGGGAAAGGAGATAGAGAAAGAACAAGATTATCAGGTCAGATTCTGTGTCCTTTTAATGCAAGGATATCTCCTTCTCTTCCTTCTCTTTGTTCCTTACCAATCCTTACATCCCTAGTCAAAGAAAAGGTGATCAAAAGGCTTTGAAATTGCTTCCGCCTCCTTCAGTCCTGGATCAGCGATGAAGGTCCTGCTGTAAACAATCACTCCCTCTGCCCCTTATTGTAGGAGATAAGATGGAAAAATTGGTGGGGAACAGAAGTGAATCTGTCACTATCCAGCTGATGTAAAAGTGATTGATGTAGGACCTACATGTGAAAGTGGAATCTGTGAAGCAAGTAGTAAAGCTGAGAAAACGTGAGAACTGGACAGCTTAACTGATGAAAGGAAAAGAAATGATGGTCTGAGGAAACAGGACTGATTTGGAGGAAATGGTCTAATTTCAGAGTATTGGCATGAATAGATGTAGGAACAAAACATCCTTCAAAGCTGTCAGGGGAATAAGGCAGGGACAAAACTCATCTTTCTGACATGTGCAAGGCGAATTGTATTATTACGCAAACCACTTCAGGAGTAACCAGGAATTCCAGAAGCAGAAAAAAGAAATCCCCACACAACATCATCTTAAAATAAATGATAACAAGCAATTAATTAGTAGCAGAATGAATGAAACCTGGTTTTCTTATAATCTTTTTTGCATGTGTCTGTTTCATTCCACTGTAGCATACATAAGGCACTTCCTGCAGTACCTCCCCACAGCCCTAAGCTCTTTTCCCTATGATGCATTCACTCCCTCTGCATTTACCTGCTCTGCCCTTTCTTCTCAGCATCCTTAACTCCTCTGCTGATACTTCATCTCCTTTCTGTGACCTAATATTAACAGCTCAGTAAAAGTCTGTTATAGCTGATTCTGACCCAAATGGGTGGTGATTAACCAGACAGTGACAAATAGGCCAAACTGGACAAATAAACATTGAGCCCATTCTATTCTATGGTATTGTATCAGTTGGGGAGTTACTGTGTTTTTCTTTTCAGTATCATTCAGCTACAGATTTTCACAAAAGTTGTAGGAACTTCAGAAGAGGTTCAGCTGCCTAAATTTAAACCTGCAGCTCCATTTTAGACTCTCTAACTCTGGCAGATATGACACAAGTTGTAAATGAGTGTGTAACTTTCTGCAGTGGCTGATGGAGGCCAGATGAGATTATCTGGTGACACAATACCTGTGTTTAGGTACTTTGAAAATACAGGCACAGAATGATACTGGAGGCCCCAGGACTATAAACAACTTACCAGTGATCAACTGCTTCTTATCATAGGAATGCCATGGTGAGAGATGACTAATGAAGTTTTAGGGAGTAACAGAACAAAAAACATATATCCAACATAAGTGAAACACACCACAGTAACAAATTCATGTCTATGTAGACTTGCAGACCAATGAAGAATGAGCAAGGTGTAAAGTGTATCAGCAAACAAAAATATTCCCAGGCAAGTCTCAGAGGGAAGAGGAGGAAAGCACAATCATAGTCTCAACATGCTGAGGATTCCCCCCACAAGCATTATGCACCCAAATTAAAGTTCCTATTTAGTGAACAGATGAACACTACACCAGATAGAGGCAGTTTGTGTATTTATGATTTTAACTGTATATAATTTGAACTATAATTGTTACTATTACTGTAACCAGAGTAGCAATAGTTCTTTTGTCAGTCTGTTAGGTCTTCAATTAGACTCAAGATATATTCTTGATTTTGAAGTTTTAGTATGTTACTTTTATCCATAACATGCATTTGAATGGAAAAGACTGTGGGGAATTCAAGCCACCGGTTCTGTGTAACTTAGATGCAAGAAATTAATAGTGGAAAGCTATTATACTCTCGAAGTTAAAAAAAAAAAAAAAAAAAAAAAAAAAAACTTAAAAGGGGGATGTCCTGGAGAAAGAGCTACTGGAGGGGGAAAAAAATAAAATAAATAAAAAAAAAAAAAAAGGGTCTCCAAAAAAAAAAAAAAAAAAAAAAAAAAAAGAAAAACACCACTTTGGCTTGAATGAGAATCAAGGGTGTGGAAGGACATCTTAATCTTAATCTTAACTAATCAGATGATTTTGGAGGTGGAGCAAGATATGAAAATGATTACGGGAGCTGGTGTGGCAAAGCCATTTGACCCAAGAAAAGCAAGGACTCTTCAGGTCTCATCCTGGGTAGGAGACAGGCTGAAGAAGGCTAAGGTTCTCCTATGAAAAGATAGGAAATAGAGAGCTCTGAATAAAATGCAAGTAGGTTTGTTTATACTCACAGTAAGGTTCCTCATTTTTTAATATCTGTCAGAGATTTTGCCTGGAATAAGTGAATTTTTTATAAATTTGCATGCAACATGTTCAGTTACCAGAATTACTCTCATGGTGTGTTGCAGAATTGCCAATGTATATACTGTTACTCAGATGGACTTAGGTCTTTGTGTAGAATAGATTCCAATTTTGTAATGATACATATTCCTTTGCACTGAATTAATTCTTAATTCTACAAATGTTTTTTGTAAGTTTCAGCTGAGACTATTCACTACTCTACATCATTTTAATGCTATAATCTGTCTAAAAGCAGCTTTGCTGATTAGACTGAGCTAGCTATAGAAGCAATTGTTATTTTTATGGTTGTGGTTATGTGTTTTTCTTTAGGAATGATCAAACTTTCTTCAAAATTTAAGAAATGAAAATCCTTAGCAGACAAGACATGCACAGGCATTTGATATCAGCACCTTATACAGAGCAAAGCAGTTTCAAAAAATCTGAATCCTGTCTGCAAACAAATGACAGCAAAATGTACTGTGGAGAGTATTACTGTATTATTAGGGACATGGAAGAAATGACATAATAAATTGATCCTGTTTTTAACTTCTGTGAGTAACTTAGAAATTATTCAGCCATCAGTTATGATGTTGAGGAAAGCTAAATTTTCATATTTTCCTTTATAATTCAGAGACAAGTTTTAGCTCTTGTTATTTTTAATCACACCTCTACTTTGGTTACAGTTTAAAATCTGTCATCTAGAAATCCCTGAGGCTTACAGTGTTTCTTAGTCTGCTGAAAATACTTTTGCCTTTGGCTGCCCTTAGGGTTGAGGCTAGAAGAGCACAGGGAAGTATGCCAAGGTCTTGGCTGGATGAGGAAAGAACTCTACTGGGTCTGGGGTACTTTGTAACTTTTCCCTTGAAGAAGAACAAATGATCATTAGATCATTTGAATATGGGAAAGAAACACCCTAGATTAAGTGAGGAAAAATAATAAAAAATAAATTACTCGTATTGCTTTAAAGCTCTTCTATCTACACCTGAGTGAAAATGTGAAACTCTTTTAATAAATATAGAATCATAGAATCATAGAATGGTTAGAGTTGGAAGGGACCTTAAAGATCATCGAGTTCCAACCCCCTTGCCATGGGCAGGGACACCTCCCACTAGACCAGGCTGCTCAAAGCCCCATCCAGCCTGGTTTTGAACACTTCCAGGGATGGGGCATCCACAACTTCTCTGGGCAACCTGTTTTAGTGTCTCACCACCCTCACTGTAAAGAATTTCTTTTTAGTATCTAATCTAAATCTCCCCTCTTTCAATTTAAAACCATTACTCCTCACCCTATCACTACCTTCCTTCATAAAGAATCCCTCCCCATCTCTCCTGTAGGCCCCCTCCAGGTACTGGAAGGTTGTTATGAGATCTCCCCAAAGCCTTTTCTTCTCCAGGCTGAACAACCCCAGATGTCTCAGCCCGTTTTCATAGGAGAGGTGCTCTAGCCCTCTGATTATTTTTGTGGCCCTCTGCTGGACCTGTTCCAACAGGTCCGTGTCCTTTGATGTAAGGCCTCTGAGAATGTAATCTGTGAAGGAACTAATTACTAATTACTTTGCTTGAAAAGAAAAAAAATCCTCCAAACCTTCTGGTTGCACAAGCTTCTAGATCTGGTAGTAAATTTGTATTCAGTAGGATCAACAATAACTTTTATATTTACTCATGAAGCAATTTTGCTACCTTATTATCCTCTCCTTATCTTTTCTCTTGGTTGCAAACAAAGTCAGAGTCCAAAAGGTAAATGAAACAACACTGTTTTCTTCAGATCTATAGCATGTGGGTTGATCCATGCACATTGTACATTTAGATCATTATTGTATATTTGTGCATTATTAGTGATCATTACTCTATATATTCAGCAATCTGAAGTGTGTAAGCCACTTTGCAGAGCAGCAGCTAAGATTGTGTCTCTTTTGTGTGGTACCTATAATTCAGCTTTCTATCTGACACAGTTCAGATGAGGATGTGAAACTCTAATAAGAAATAAAAGCAAGGCCAGGGTCAAACATAGTTCACCAAAAGTTGGTCATAAATGGTAAATATCTACACAGATGAAAAAAAAAACCATCAAATGATATTAGAGAACTTTCTGAAGTTTTTATTTTGCAAAAAAATCTACTGAAGTAAACAATGTCATTTTTAGGGCAGTGTGTATATGGAATAGTTATATCATCACTAAAGGAAGCCTTAGAGTGCTGGACAGCTGTAGTAAATATCTATAGTTTGGATATCCCGAGGAGTGTCTGGTTTCCCAAGTTCTTTGAGTTCCCATTGGGGACTCTATCACAGTACAGCCTGAGGATTTAGAAGCTTGGATGTTCAGAGTTACTGAGCATCTCTGTGTCCCCCTAAGTGAATCTGGCCACTGTCCTTATAATAAATTATTTTAAATATATTGTTCACATGTCTAAACAATAGTGTTTACTGCTTTTCTCAGCAAGAGCACGGTTCTGATTCCTTGAAATGTTGGATTTTTCTAGGATTGTCACAGTCACCTTAAGATGAGGGGCTCCACATGAATATTGGCACATGTACCAGTCAAAAAAACATAGGAGCAGGTGAGAGTAGGAGAAGATTAAAACAGACAAAGCAGGATGATAGTATAAACAGGACCTAGTATCTCATTCTAGAAATGACAGACACACAGGACTTAGCTGTTTACCAGCCCCACAACACTAAATTGGATATATATCTCTTTGACTAGGAAAGATATAAAGCTCAGGAACTTAGAGCACTGTGAGCAGTGTAGTGGTGCTCTGCCACTATTCTGCAGAGAAATGACTTTTTTCTATTTAGAAAAAAAAAAGGGCATGAATGGCATGAATTTCCTTCAGTGAATTTCCTGTTTATATTCACTTCAGATTAAACAGCAAAGGGTAGTTGAGCTTGTGGACATGCATGTTACAGGACATATATAGGTTCCCATTTTCCAGCAGAAGGCCACAAAGATGATCAGAGGGATGGAACACCTCCCCTCTGAGGACAGGCTGAGAGAGCTGGGATTGTTTAGCATGGAGAAGAGAAGGCTCTGGGGAGACCTTATAGTGGCCTTTCAATACCTGAAGGGAGCCTATAGGAGAGCCAGAGAGTGACTCTTTGTCAGGAAGGATAGTGAAAGGACAAGGGACAATAGTTTTAAATTGGAAGAGGAGAGATTTAGATTAGATACTAGAAAGAAATTCTTTACTGTGAGGGTGGTGAGGCACTGGAACAGGTTGCCCAGGGAAGCCGTGGATGCCCCATCCCTGGAAGTGTTTAAGGCCAGGCTGGATAGGGTTTTGAGCAACCTGCTCTAGTGGGAGGTGTCCCTGCCCATGGCAGGGAGGTTGGAACTAGATGATCTTTGAGGTCCTTTCCAACCCAAACCATTCTATGAGTCTGTTCTGTGATTCTATGTCTTTGATACACCAAAGCTGGGTTTGTGAACAAGTAAAAGTGAACATCATAGAGTAAACATTGACATTTACTGCTGGCACATCTAGGCAGAAATTTAAATAAGTACATCATTCTGATATTGGATAAGAAACTTATTTTCTAAAATTAAAGACTGAACAAAAAAGATATCTTTTGTTCTAGGAAAGGAGAATGTTAAAAAAAAGGTCTGTGTTTTGTTTACTGTGTAATTAGAGTATGATCTGTATATTTAAATCTCATGGTTTGTTGAGCCACATGTAATAAACTCAGTGAATCACTTTATTTGCAGCCTTTAGAAGAATTAATTATAATCCTATATCCCCAACAAGCTTTAAACATTTATGTTTGCACAGAAAATGGAAATGCATTTTCCAAATCTTGACTCTCTCTGAAATATAAATAATTATATTTACAGTGAGGAGAAGCTAGGTATTTTGCTTATCTGTTATAGAAGCATAGAATCATAGAATAGTTTGGGTTAGAAGGGATCTTTAAAGGTAATCTAGTCCAATCTCCCCTGCAATGAGATGTCTCTACATCTTCAATGAGATAAGGTTGCTCAGAGCCTACTCAAATCTGATCTTGAACACTTCCAGGGATGGGTCATCTACAACACCTTTGGGCAACCTGTTCTAATGTTTCACCACCCTCATTGTAAAAAATTTCTTCCTTATATCTAGTCTAGATCTCCCCTCTTTTAGTTTAAAATCATTACCCCTTGTCCTATGGCAACAGGCCCTGCTAAAAAGTTTGTTCACATCTTTCCTGTAGGCCTCCTTTAAGTACTGAAAGACTGCAATAAGGTCTCATCAGAGCCTTCTCTTCTTCATGCTGAACAACCCCAATTCTCAGCATGTCTTCACAGCAGAGGTGTTCCAGCCCTCTGATCATTTTTGTGATCCTCTGGATGTGCTCCAACAGGCCCGTCTTTCCTGTGTTGAGGGCTCCAGAGCTGGATGCAGTACTCCAGGTGGGGTCTCACAAGAGTGGAGCAGAAGTGTAGAATCCCCTCCCTCAACCTGATGGCCGTGCTTCTTTTCATGAAATCCAGAATACAGTGGGCCTTCTGGGTTGCAAGCGCATATTGCTGGCTCATGTTCAGCATTTCATCCAGTAGGACCCCTCTCGGCTGGGCTGCTCTCAATCCCTTCATCCCCCAGCCTGTATTGATACCAGAGGTTGCCTGAATCGAGGTGCAGGGCCTTGCGCTTGGCTTTGGTGAACCTAATTAGGTTCACATGGGCCCACTTCTCAAGCTTGTCCAGGTCCCTCTGGACAGCATCTTGTTCCTCTGGTGAGTCAACCACACCACTCAGTTTGATGTCATCTTGCTGAGGATGTCCTCAATTCTACTCTCTATGCCATTGATGAAGATACTGAACAGTGCTGGTCCCAATTCAAACCCCTGAGGGACACCACTTGTCACTGATCTCAATCTGGACATTGACCTGTTGACCACTACCCTCTGGATATGACCATTCAACCAATTCCCTATCTGCTAAGCAGTCCACCCATCAAATCCCTATCTCTCCAACTTACAGACAATGATGTTGTTGGGACACAGTGTTAAAGGCCTAAAGAAGACCAGAATATCTGTAGCTCTTCCCTTGTCCACTGTTACAGTCACTCCATCATAGAAGGCCACTAGTTTGTTCAGGCAGGACTTGCCCTTGGAGAAGCCACGGTTGCTGTGCCAAATCACCTCCCATGTGCCTTAGCATAGCTTCTAGGAGGATCTGTTCCATGACCTTCCCAGGTAGGTACAGAGGTGAGATGGAAAAGTTGGTAGTTCCCAGGGTCCTCCTTTCTACAATTTTTAAAAATGGGTTCAATGTTTCCCTTTTTCCAGTCACTGTGGACTTCACCTGACTGCCATGACTTTTCAAATAAGAGGGAGAGTGGTTTGGCAACTACATCAGCCAAATCCCTCAGGACTCAGATGCATTTTGTCAGGTCCCATAGGCTTATGTATGTTCAGGTTCTTCAGATCAGAGAGATGCCTCGCTCCATCCCTAGTGATCACACAGTTGAAAATTATGGTCTCAGTCTTTCTTTTCAGTTTGTCCTCTCAGGGTATTAGAAATATCATGTTTATTAATAGCTTGGTAATGTAAAAAATAGTAGAACATACTGCTTACAGTTGCATGAGTCAGCTATGACAATGTAGAGACTGCTGTTAGCTTCTATATTCATGCCTGTGTTTTCTGGCATTTTTTCTAGATAAAAATATCTGTGTAAGTAAAAATGTCTATAACTCACTAACGTGCTAATCAAATTCTTTATTTTGGAATTTAACAACAGAAGAATTTACGTGGATGTGTATTTAAAATTCTTCTGGACACAAACATGTTATGTTTACTCCTTGTTTTCCTTGATTAAATCTGGAATTAAATAAAATTAAATCTGGAAAAATAATCAGATATTTTTCTTGGTGCTGTTTTCAGCATGTGCAGCCATTGAAGACATTTTCAGTCAAGTAGAATATGAAAATAAGGGTTTACAAGTGTATGAAGACAGTCATGAATATATCATATCAGAAAGAGTTAGTTATTTTAAGATATCAGAGATGTTTTTCAGTTTAAAAATGCATTACTGTGATACCACATTGCTTCATATAATGTGTTCATACAATTTTCTCTAATTGTAAATACACTGTGACAAAAGATTCCTGATTGGATTTTTCATATATTTCTATGGAGCTCTGCAATATCCTTAATGATAATTCTATGATGAACAGAAATTTGAAAATTCATTTTTACTTTTTTTATTTTTCTGATTGTTCTCCTTACACAAATATAAAAGAACACTGACTCAGCGGTAGGTAGTTAAATTTCTTTCAGTACACTGGATAGTTAAGCATATTATGCAGTTGGACTAGAAATGCTCGTAATTAGAGTTATTGAACCTGGCAGGAAACAGTTACATTAATTTCCGTTGATTTTATCACAGTGCTCAAAAATGTTATCAAACATAAAAATAAATGTATGAAATCCCACTAATATAAGTTTTTATTAAGGCTGTAAAACAAAATTAGACAATGAGAGAGAGAACGTAAAGGAACCCATATTTTTAAAGGGGTCTCTTTGTTTTGCTCTAATCTTATGACAAACGAGAGGACATAGGCCTGGATTCAACCTTGGTGTAACTTCACTGAAGTTAGTTGAGATACACCAAACATAGTTTTGCCCCAGAGGGTTTTAGATTAATTTATTTTAAATTAAGTCTATACATATTTTAAAATGAGCATTGCCCTTCAGAATGCTGAAGTAGTGACTGTAAAAAAGAGACATCCTGAAAGATAAAAGAAAATGTGTGTGATAGAAAGTATGTTAGTCCAGAAAGTCAAACAATTTAACTGCCTTCCCAGTCTCATTCATTTGACTCTCACTTTGCTTATGCAATGGCTGTGAATTAAACTCTGGGGAAGATAGGAGAGGACAAATAATATGCTACTTATGCTTCTAACTGATTTGGCTCCTTCGTAAAAGAAACTGCATCAGTCACTTATTGGGTATGCTGCCATACTCAGAAAAATAGAAAGAAAGAGATTATGTCTTCAGATATGGCGCCATCCCCAGGATAAAAGGGTCATTAAAGTCTTCAGCTCACTTTTTTAATGCAGTTATAGCCATAATAACTACTGTCTGAAGAGAGTTATGGAGTGTATGGAGTTCTGCATGTTCAATCCTTCCTCCAAGTCTTCCTTCTCAGTGCATAGAAAGGTGGGAGAAAATGTAAAGGTCATGGAGTACTATTTGACTCCGCTGTTGGAAATGGAAGTCAATTTGTAAAAGTATGAACGGATCAATTGCTGTGTTCATAATGCTAGATAAATTGCAGGTCTAACAATGAACTTTTAAATGTTCAAAATAACTTCTTCCATCCACGCTGTTGTTTGTTAGCCAGGTGTGCACTCTAGAGTTTCCCTCCTGGCTTCCAGCTGCTGGTCTAAAAGGCTGCTGTTTTCCTCTAAGTCCTGAATTGTGTCTGTCCCCTTCATGTTAATGTGCCAGATATAATAGGAAATAGCTGGCTGTGTCTGGTTTACTGTATCTCCTCTTATGGGTCACAAGGAAGGTACCATTACCATTTGTTATAGTCTCAGTGGGATGGAAAGGTAGATACAATATCTGTTTCCTTTCTGCTATCAAACTGAAAGAACTGAACCTACTTGCATGTGAGGGTACTGCAGAAACCATATCTCCTTGAACAGGAACCACAGTTAAAGGGCTCTTTCCCTGAGGCAAATAGTGAATGTGAATTCCTGCTATTTGTGAGAGGGTTATTAGGGGATATACAAGTCTGCTGAAAAGGATTTTTTTGTAGGTTTTTTCTGTGGTTTTATGTTTATGCAAGTGAGCATATATACTATGATTATGCAAGTCTCTTTGTTTGTGACACATTCAGCAGGATTAAGTTTTCCTACAACAAAAGGGAGCGCTTTAAGAGTCAAGCTAGACAAATTTACAAATACATATATTATACCTAAACAGGGAAGAAGGAGAAGAGATTCTTGGGCCAGCCTACCAAACCAGTGAGCATATATACTACTATCAGAATGAAAGTATATCCAGACAGGATGTGTGAGCAAGCTGCTTCTGTTTTAGAGATGAAACTCTGTTGTGTTCTTGAATATGCTTTGCCTGGAAGAATCACTCTGAAGAAGGCAAATTGTTCACTTACACTACTGAAGTAATCAGGGTTGAATTTAACTGTATATGTAAAGGTCTATAATTTATAAATTCTACATATTTTGTTGAACATATTTCTGCTAGCATTAATTCATTATCAATGTCTACAGGAGCTACAAGGAACCTCGAAGACCATACTGAGAGATCAGACTTTGGATATACAAATTTTTGTGTTAGGAATTCATTAACCTGGATCGATTTCTCATGTTACCTCTACTATATGCTGAAAAGTGAGAGCCACAAGAGCCAATGTCCCAAATGAGAAGAATTTGAGAGAAAACACTAAAGAGAAAGAAGGCTGTAGCTTAAATACGTATGTCTCTTTCCTTTGTTTAGGTGTCAAGCTGAAATATTGAGTTAGGCATTCAGGTAAGACTTGGCTTTAAACCAGAAAAAATCTTTTAGCGTAAAGGCATTTCAGCTATTCTGTTGCAAAGGTTCAACTAAATGCCTTTCTAGTAGAATATGCAGACAAGGTGGAGATTCCACTAAATTTTGTGCCATAGTCTTGTGCCTAGAATGTATGTTTTTTATGAACTCTTCAGCCAAGATTCAGATGAGGTTAATTGCTCACGTTCCATTTCTCTGGACAGTTCTTTGAACTCTGACACTGTAAAATTCATGGGTTGAATAAAAGAACAATAAAAGGTAAGCAGGAATTGCAGCTCAGGGGTGAGGGATTCCTATGAGAGGAAGGAATACTGGGATCCATTACACAGAGACAAGATCCAGCACAGAGGAAGTAATGAAGCCAATAAGTTAAAGTGTCCCTCAAAAAGCAGTGTTCCCACCACAGAGTCATACCAGAGACCAACAGGTGACAGTTAAGTGTGAGGTAGTCATTGAGATGCTTTGATTAGCCAAGGTGACAGCAGTTCCAAGAATGTTCTGTAGATATCTGGATAAGTTTAGTGACCAGAGCTAAAACAAACACAGACCTTGTTATAAGGCAGAGATTTTGGGGAGTATAATTTTGGATTTACTTATTTGGATTGATGACACCAAACTAGGTGAGAGTGTTGGTCTGCTTGAGAGTCAGAAGGCTCTATAGAGGGATCTGGACAGGTTGGATCAATGGGCCAAGGCCAATAGCATGAGGTTTAATAAAGCCAAGTGCCGGGTCCTGCATTTCAGTTACAACAACTCCAGGCAACGCTACAGGCTTGGGGAAGAGTGGCTAGAAAGCTGCCCAGAAGAAAAGGACCTGGGGGTGTTGGTGGACAGCCAGCTTAACATGAGCCAGCAGTGTGCCCAGGTGGCCAAGAAGGCCAATGGCATCCTGGCCTGTATCAGGAAGAGTGTGGCCAGCAGGAGTAGAGAAGTGATCATGTGTCTGTACTCGGCACTGATGAGGCCTCACCTCGTGTACTGTGTTCAGTTCTGGGCCCCTCACTACAGGAAGGACATTGAAGTGCTGGAGCAGGTCCAGAGGAGAGCCACCAAGCTGGTGAGGGGTCTGGAGAACAAGTCCTATGAGGACAGGCTGAGGGAACTGGGCATGTCTAGTCTGGAGAAGAGGAGGCTGAGGGGAGACCTCATTGCCCTCTACAACTACCTGAAAGGAGGTTGTAGAGGGGTGGGTGTTGGCCTCTTCTCCCAAGTGAATAAGGACAGGACTAGAGGAAATGGCATGAAGTTGCAGCAGGGGAGGTTTAGATTAGACATTAGGAAGAATTACTTTACTGAGAGAGTGTTCAGGCATTGGAACAGCCTGCCCAGGGAGGTGATGGAGTAACAATCCCTGAAGGGATCTAAGAAATGTGTAGATGTGGCACTTGTGGGCATGTTCTAGTGCCTGAGATTGTTGGTTTGTGTCTGTTTGTGGGTGGGTGTGGTGGTTTTGTTTTTTTGGGGTTTTTTTTGTTGTTTGTTTTTTTTTTGTGTGTGATTGGACTCGATGATCTCAAAGGTCCCTTCCAACCATTAAGATTCTGTGATTCTGTGATTACATTACAGTTGAAATTCAAATTGTCTTATGGGTGATTTCGGATCTATCCCTAAGTAAGTGTTAGCTCAGTCTTGAAACTAAGATGTGATTCTTGCTTTGTTGCATTTGCTAGAAGAAGCAAAAATAATGTTATATTCTCATGCAAAAATTAGCCATTATCCAGTAATATCTGGAAAGGAAAATAGCCAGTATAAGGAGAAGCTTCTTTATGATAAGAGAGAGCACTGGAAACGGTTGCTTAGGGAGACTGTACAGACTCCATCCTTGGGTATTTTCAAGAGCACATTGGGTAAATCCCCGAGGGACCTGGTTTTACTTTATTGTTGACCATTTTTTTAGCCAGAAAGTTTGACTAGAGATCTCATGAGAACCCTTCCAAGCTGAATTATCCTGTGATCCTATTATCCTAACACTAATGAGACAGACCGAAATGCTTGCTTTGGACACAAGTGAGAATTAATTTAAAATGATACATAGACATTTCCACTGCAGATGTTTAATACGTATGTGCAATTCTTTGTACATTATACCTTAAAACTTTTTTAACAACTTAAAATAGGTGTTTCATTGTATTATGTTTCCATGGCTAACAGAAATCGTATAATCATTAACATCTGTCAGTACTTGGAACTCACAGGATTGATTAGACATTTTAATTGTAGATCTTGAATTGTTGTTACCTCAGCCATTGCAATATAACAAGAAGCAGTTGAGTTATTTGTTAGGGCACAATGCTATACAATATCTGAACAACATGGCTTAGTGTCTTGGAGTTTAATCCATAGGTATTACGTAGAATGAAAGCTTTACATTTTTCCCTGAAATACCAGTCAGTTTCTTCTGAGTTCTATAGTTAGTTTAGAAAAAGGCCATAGTTACACAGGTTGCAATACATTTTGGGATAAGATTCTGCAGATCATATTTATGCTGGCATGCTTTTAAAGCAGCAGGTATAGACACAGGTGACTGGGAGTCTATCAGCTATGCAGACACATTTCTCTTCTTTTTGTATTCTCAATTTGCTATTAGGAAGAATGAGACTGACTTCTCATGTTAAGTACATACAGAGGCATTAGGAGACAGAAACTCTTACTGAATGACTTCCTTTCTGCTCAAATAAGTTTGCAAAATCAATCCATCTAGTCTTCAGCCAGAGAATGCTTATATCACCAAACTTGTTCTCTTTCCTATAACTTTTCTCTCCATCTGCAATTTTCATTTCTATTTCAGGACTGATAAAGACCTGTAAACTGCTACATAAACCCCAACTCCATTATTCTTAGATTCAGGAGCACTACAGTGTTTATAATTTATTAAAAACAATGGTGCTGTTGCAGATTTAAGCAGACGTTAACACCATTCTAACTCATTCTATTTTTATACTTAGAATTAGACCTGAACAGAAATAATACTTGCATGATGAAGATCTCATACCCAAACCCATACCTAGATACACGATCAGATATCAGCTCTTGCTGTGAGTTATAGTTTTACTGGGAGGAGGAGTGTTGTATTGCTTGATTTTTTTGCTGTATTGTTTGTGGGGTTTTTTTAAGTATTTTTGTAATTTACTGATTTTTGTTTTCTAGAAAGAAAATACGAAAATAAATTGACCTTTTAATTTTCTTAAACTAAAAATGCCTGCAGTTAGTCTCTCTCACTGGTTCACTAAGGGCAGTACACAAGCTTGTAGCTGTTCTTCATAAGTAGTACACTCAATTATAGCTATGCACTGTATTCTGACCTCTTTATTAGTGCCCTCTATGTCCTTTTCACTACATCTGGGATATGGTAATCAGACTCCTGACACAGACTGAAATTTATTGATCACATTATCCCTGAAATGCTTTTTTTTGCACTGGCTCAGCTCCTTGTTCATTGTGCTGTTTTTAAAATGTGATTCCACACCAAATAGTGCATGTCATTAGTTGGCATTAACTTATGAATTCATGTCTGAGCCAAAGACTTCTCAGGAGTCCTGCTTCTTTGCTGTGACTCCCTTTCTGCAACATCCACTCTATATATTTCATTGAAGAGTTTCTAAAGACCTTGGAAATTTCAGGAGTAAGAAGTCTGTTTTCTGGTAGCCTAGGCCCACCCAGTGAACATCATTTATACTGATTTCTAAACAGCTTCTAATTTTGATTTTGTTACAGAAGAGTCTCTGAAGAGAAAAAAGGAGGATCACGCTGCACTCTCTGGCACAACTGTTCTGGGAAGCTCTAACAAACAACAAGACCAGGGCTGGGGACCAGGATTTAGAAAGGTGAAATGTGACTTAGAAACATCTTTGCTCCTTTCTTCAATCCTGAGACCTTTCAAGTTATCACAGAGGTTCTGGCTCCTAACGCATAAGAACTTTATATTGTCTTGGTGGTATGCATTTGCATTACATCCCTACCTAGGGCTCCTTTGACCAGACACCCTTAAGGGAGCAGGTACTCTCCTTCCATATATCCTCACAAATTATTTTTACCCAGACTAAAGCCACTTCAGAAGAAAGTAAACAGGTAAATCATACAATACAAGAATACAGAGCAGAAGAAACAAGGAGGGAGTAGTATTGAAGATGTCCCTTTATGAAACAAATTTTAATTAGTATTACCTTATATAAAGGAAAATAATCCTACAGTTGATGATATAGGTGGAGAAATATCAAAAACAGAGGAGAAAAATGTTCTAGCAAGGTTTTCAAGCAATTCCTTTGATAATTCTCTCAAATCATCTCATTCTTTCTGAGATGTGTAAATACTTGAACAGTACTAAAAGACTCAATGCATTTACAGATGAAAGGTGAAAAACACTTAAAAGAGTACACTTTATGGAATTGGTTAAACTAACACATTTTAAAATATAAACACATATCTGACATTTCTCTGTTTTGATGTTCTTTTATGATGAAAGAATTGTTCTGATATTTTTTTCCTATAGGCATTTTTCTCTGAAATGCAAGTTTAGGAAAAAACCCCACCTTTGGAAAGTATTAATTTAACAGAAAACCTGGAAATTACCCTGTGCACCTCTGCCCATCCAAGGATCTACACTAAATATCTTAATATAGCAAATGAAAACATATTTAGGTCTCTGGTGTCGATAAAGCAAAGAGTTACAGTAATATGTTTTTCTTCTCTGATCTCTGACATGTTCTTTTGTTTGCTCCTTAATGAGTACCTTTACTGAGTCTCTTTACATCATTTCCTTCTCCATTCTTCTATAACTCTTGGACTTGGTTGTTATATTGGCTGTTATCTTCTTTCCCCACAGCTATAACTTCCGAAGCAGAATCTTCTGGGAGAATGGTTTTCTCTTGCTGTGCTCCCAGGGGTCTAGTTATGCCCCTCATAGTGATGTCCCTGGTGACTATTTTGTTTAGACTTGGAGAATATCTGTTTTACTTTTATATTTTAGCAGTGAAAAAATAGTACCAGTCACAGCAACAATAGCAACATTGAAATCCTGCAGGGAAAAAGAAAGAAATCCACCACAGACTGGCCAATAAGCAAAATCCAAGAGGAAATTTTAGCCCCAACATATCAAATGTTTCAGTACCCAGATGCCAATTTGTAGGTTAAAAGAAAATAAAATGGAACAACCTCTTCATTAACTTGCAATGTCATCCTGCAGTAGTGTTAGAGATGGAAATTTTCCCTCTGTTAATCTTGGACTGCCACTTTGGAAATCGTATATTAGATCAGGTTTTTTGAATAAAAGCCCAATATGTGAGCACAAAAGCCTATGCAGTACACAGGGAAGTTAGATATTTCAAAATACTCATGTGTTGATTAGGAATAGGCGGATCAGAGAGTTGGTACCTGAAAGTTCTTCAGGCTTAGGTTTCTGACTTATGGGACTTCTCTGTATTTAAATGTCTACAGTTGTTACAGTGGCCCGTTGCCACTGTTTTCTTTCAAAGCATAATGAGAAAAAGATAAAGTCCTTCCAACTTTTTATATAATGTTTTATGAATCATGCAAGGAATTTGTGACAAAGGTAAAACATCTATTTCAGCTCAATGGTTTCAGATCCATATCTCACTACGACAACTTGCTATGGGCTAATTATGTGACAAAGCTGTGTCACTCTACAAATCAAAGTATATGATTCATGAGACCAGGGGAAAAAAGAACAAAGTGGAAGCACAGATGAAGTGCAGTTGTTATGAATGATAACTTAGGAAGAAGGCAGAGGAGCTTCTAATTGTACTATTTTCTAAGCCAGCTTCTTACTAGAGTTAGAAAACCAGTCATTGCACTATTGCATCCCCTGCTGTGGAAATCTAGCTCCCTTTCACTGCCAGCTCCAGAACGAGGAGCTAGGACAACAGCTACTGCCAGAGAGTGAGAAGACACTCCTATTTGAAGCTGTCATAGTTCTCTCTTTTTTCCTTTCACTCCCCCCAGGTGTGATGAGGAGACTACAAGCCTTGCATCTCCACTACACCCTTTCTATGGTATAACTGGCCAAGCCAGTTCTTCATTCTTGCAGTAGCGAAACTACACTTCATTTGATAACTCATAAAACAGCTTAAGAGGAAGTCCAAAATTTCAGTGCCGCCTCAGAGGGCTGCTAATACCTTTTATGCTGGATAACAATTGAGAATTTCTAAGTTCTTGCAACCTGGCACTCTCAAAAATGAATTTTCAGTCATTCAGACAATGTTTCAAACTATGAAGTGTAAAGCCAGCTACCAAAGTTTTAAAAATGTAAAAAAAGAAGCTTTTGGGGCTTGGATTTTCATTTTTATTGACAGCAGAAGAAACATAATATCAACTTGCTGTTGACTATTTATGCACAGAACTCTGTTTTTATCATCTTAAGAAGGAGATTTTTTAAAAAAGACTGTATAATCAGATAAGTATTTTCATGTATATAATATTTAGTGTATTAATTGTTCACTTTTTATAAGTGAAATAACCAGTAGAAAGTAACAAGTTTTGGTTTTATTTTTAAGAAAAACAATTTTTTCATTGTTTGAAAGAAAGAACAGTGTGCAAAACAAAGCAGTGGTACTTTTTATTGCTAATTCCTGGCATGCAAGTTTCTTTAGGTCCTGTAAGATTGCATTAGTCACAGTAACAGCATGTCATATCTGAAATGCTAAGGAAACAAAGTAGGAAAGTCACCAGAAGTGACACATTGCAGTACAGCCTAGCATGAAGCAATACATCAGAATGTGTAATGGCTAGAACCAATATATCCATTTATTCTATAATCCTTTAAAAGAGCAATTTATTTAAGCGCTGTTTTGGGAATGTTTTAAATCATTTTTAAAGGATCTGCACAACAGCTTCCTGTATTGTATAGCAAGCTGCTACTACTCAAAAGTTTTGGGGCCAATTCCTGGTTCACATGAGAGAAGTGTTACCAGTATCATAAAATAGATGCAAACATATGTTAGGAAGTTAATGCTAAGATAGAAACAGATTGGGCTGACAACATCCTGGAGACTGCATTAATGACTCATTTGCATGAAGTCACTTCTGTGGAAAACTTTATATACAGTTTGCTAATTTTCTCAACTTGAAGAGAGTTTAAAACAGTAGTGAAAAGAAGATACCTCAGAGAACTGGTGATAAAAGAGTTGTACTGTGTACGGTAACATAACCATTTCCTCAGCTGTGACTCTCTTAGTTTTTCTAGATCTTCTCTATACTCTGTCCCAGTACTTTTCTAACATCTCCTTTCCTTTCTTTTTGATACAGGAAGACAGAGTCCTGCCCATTCAAAAGATCTTTGCATCTCTCAGCTTTCCTTCCAGTTTTAGAGATCTTCTAAGTGATAGTTTTTGCAAAGTGTGTGTGCGCATGCATGTATGTATAAACCGTTCCTTCGAACATTTCCTGATTTGCCAGTCATGAACACAAATAAGTAAAATTTTTGGTTTTTAATGTTGTTTTCCCTTTTTTTTGATTTTTCTTTTACTAGGTGTTCTCATATTTAAAGAAAAAGAAGTTTAAAATTATTTTGTACCACATATGTACCACTTCAAACAAGTGCTTTCCTGGAGTCATCTTTTTTATGGAAAAAAAAAAAAAAGTTATTCTGACAAAACATTCTGTAGTTCTTATTCAGATAAATGAAAATTTACTTTAAGAAAATAACTTTTGAAGTAATGAGCATATAAAATTGGAATGTTTTGGGATCTCCTTCTTTCAAAATTGGTCATGAACATATATGTAGTTTGTTGCTCTTTTGTATTCTTGTGCTGCAGCCAGGGGTGTTACTGAAGAAAAGAATCTACAACGGAACATCTTAGGGAAGTATAACATTTTTGTTATTGAGCGTTTAAATAGAGTCACAAAAGAATATTTCCTTTCGAAGATCCAAAGCAAAATCCAGCAGAGATCAATAACTGATACAAAATGGGAGGGTTTGCCAGGGAGGTGTGGCCTGACATGAAAAGATATAGCAAAATATGCACAACACAGAAGAAAAATGTTACAGTTTTATTCACAAAAGAGGACTCAGAAAAGGATGAGGCTCATAAATCAAAGACCTATGATTTCCAGGGAATTAGAGATGAAATTAAAAGCTAATTCATCAAGATTTTAACACTGGAAATTCCAAGAGAAGACAAACATTTTCTATGCAGATTCACTATGAAGTTTTATTATATAGGCTTTTGATTAATTAACACACATTTAAATCTCTGCGATGAAACTCTCTCCCATGTGTTTCCTTAAGTACCTTTCCCCGGGCCAAATACAAAAAAGAGAGAATTGGAACACAGTTATAAAAAAAGGATGCCAAGCCTTTTTAAAGTGATACTTTAGAGCAGCTTGTAGCTGCTTATAGCTTTCGACTTTGCAGTCGAGTTTTCACTTCAGGATGCCGTGCCAGGGCCACACCACGTGGCTAGCAGTGGGATTCTGCCAGCAGGCTGGATGCTGAATAATTCAAATTTCCAAAGTGGAAGAAGAAAACTAGCAATCACTCCAGTTCGTTTCTATCTGTTGTCCTTGTGACTGTCTCTTGAAGAAGTCTGGTCACTGTATTTAAAATATCAATTCCTGTATTTATCCAATGTCTTGTCCATTCTGTATTTTTACTTCATAAAAAGTATTATTTGTGTTTTGAGACACCATTTAAATTGAAAACATTTTGAACCTGCCATAATTATTAAATCTAACTAAAAAATTATTCAAAACTAAGCAGCAGTTTAGCATGAAATTTTTTTTATTTTTTCTGAACAATTAGCAGTTATATGAATTACTACAAATAGCAAATATACAGAATTTCTGATGAATGAAAAATGAAATTACACACCCAGATAACTTCTTAGGATCAGTATCTTGTGATGTCTGCAAGATTGTCTTTGATTTCTTGAAAACCTGGAAGTCTCTTTTGGTCTATTACGAAAAGAAAAAAAAAATCAGAAACACAGCATTTAATCCCAATTCCTATCTCAATTTATCTACTATCTATAATTAATTAATTTGGAATACTTCAGTTTGTTTTTCTCACTATATTGTATCATGACAGAGAATTAGGAACTTCTGACCCTAAGTTTTTCCATTCTTAGAAATGTATTTAAGAAGCTTTGGTAAAACTGACAATAAATACAATCACATGGAAAAAAATTACACATTTTACACTCTGTAAGGCAACAATTTGTTGAATAAATTTCCAAGGAATACAGTAAATTCTCTATTGCTTCAAAATGTTAAATTAAATTTGAGAACCCCAGAGTATAGCATGGGGTGGAATCCTATTCCCATTGAAATAAATTGGAATGTTGCTTTTTGGGTATTTTTTGGCAGAGAGGGGGTTTCACTTAAGGATGAAAATAACAACTGTTTACTGGTGTTCTTTTGGTACAGAAGTTATTAAAAACAGCTATTGGACTTTCAAGATTCAAACTTGTGTTTCAGCAACTATGATATGTGCCTGAGCCAGCCCATCAGCAGCTATATCTGTATTTTTTTTGGTGCGCCCTGCAAAATAGTGTAGATCTGCCCATAGTATGACACTTATTTTTTCTACATCTGTAGAAAAAACGATATTAGAAGGTTCTGTATTTAACACATTTTATGAAATCCAACTGGGAATACAAGCAATTAAATTTTCATTCTAGACCCTTTCTCTTCCATGTAAAATTAATAATTAAAATAACAAATATTTAAAATATGCTCATTACCCTTTGGTAATTGTTGTAAGATGACAAATATGACAGAAAGTAAAAGCTCATTCTCACAAAGACAGCTAAAACCATGACTCAAATTATACCATCAGGTTTTGTAGACATTTTGCATTCTTTCCCACTGAAAAACCCTTTAAGAGCTTTGGGATGTGACCAACTAATCTACTTAATACTTATTTAATTGTCTTGGTAGTCTGTTTTATAATTCTTCATGAACTACTTAGATGTGAACTGATATCATCTTATCACAGAGCTTAGTATACAACCTCCACAAAATTTAATCAAGGGGAAAATTAAAGTATAACAATATATAAAATTATTTTACCTATAGGATACCATTTTTGTTCATTTACTGTTATTCACAGAATTGATATGAATTACATTTTACATCTAAAACTTGTAATTTCGTTATGAATTCCAATGGAATAAAGGCTTTTAAATAATAAATTGAAATCTCATATATAATTGCAAATGAAGGGTATAGGAAATCATAATGGTAATAATTTAATATATTAATACCTGATGTATTAGGTAGATACGGGGTTTTTTGCAACTCTATATGTTATCTTCAGGATCTTGACCTGTTACAGTTAAATTTGTAAGGTCAACAGCAAGCACTGGAGGGCAGTCTTTTTTCAGCCATGCCCATGGATAGGACAAGAGGAAATGGGCACAAACTTGAATATAAGAAGTTTCACCTAAGCATGAGAAGGAACTTCTTAACTTTGAAGGTGCTATATCATTGGAATAGGCTGCCCAGAGAGGTGATGGAGTCTCCTTCTCTGGAGACATTCAAAACCTGCCAGGACACGTTCCTGTGCAACCTGCCCTAGGTGGACCTGCTTTGGCAAGGGGGTTGGACTAAATGATATCCAGTGGTCGCTTCCAACCCCATATCATTCTGTATGATTCTGTGTGTGTGTGTGTGTGTGTGTGGTTAACCCTATTAATTAAAATAGGAATTAGACCTAATAGAGATATTGCAGTGGGGTAAATTGAATAGGTGTCAAGTGTTTAACCAGAGCTTCAGCAATAAATGTTGAATTGACATTAGAATATGTACACCGGCTACTGAAGACCTACATGAACATATGATTGAGAAAAATCATATCAGGTAAGAAAGATTTCACAACCATTTGTAACAGTTACTGTTTCAGCAAGACAAACTCTTTCTAACACATCCATGTCTGTAAGACTAATTTATTTATCTGTCCTTAACTGACATAAAAAATAAACAATCATGTCTTACAGAGTCTTTTTTTTTTATCTCCAGGTTCATTCAGACCCATTATGACCATGTAGCTTCAGAGATGTGATCACACTTTAAGATTTTAGTTTTATGTTCTTATTCTGACTATGGAACTGAAGTTGAAATTTTTAACATCACTTTGGAAATTAAACTGATTACTTTAACTTGTGAATTATTGTGAAATGTTGCTAAAATATAAAAGGTGCTGAGTAACATTTGCATGATTTGAGACTTCCTTTGCATTATCTCTGTTCACTGGAAGTGACTTGATATTAATCTTAAATATGCAGCTTTAGAATCCATTCTTACATCTTCATCTCCCTCAGCTTCCTTTTAAGAGCCACAGAACTTATAAATTCAACTGTCTATTTGTGTACATCTGTGAAAAATATATCAATAAGTATTTGATAAATAATCTCAACAGGTTAAAGTCTGTAGAATTTGTATTTATTCGTTTTTTTTCTCCCATGTTGAGTTTTTTCATACTTGGTAGTAATGATTTTTTACCCGAAGGAAAGATTCAGTGCATATGCAGTTGTGCTCAAACTATTTAAACTGGTATTGAACCAAACCGTATATGCTTTGGTCTTACTATTTATGATTTGTTTGTACTGGCTTTGAAATCCTTGCAGAGTAGCCTTTGGAGTTTGTATACAACTGTAGTATAATCAAATCTAGGCAACAAGATCCCACTCCGATTTGGAATATAAATGCAAACAGGTGTGAAAGGTTTATTGGTCATTTTTGTCACTGACTGGGAGTTCCTCAAAGAAGGAATAGAACTAGCTACATTCCACAGGTTCTCCTTAAAATGATTCCTAGGTGGCTC
This sequence comes from Calidris pugnax, assembly GCF_001431845.1. Classification (NCBI taxonomy): domain Eukaryota; kingdom Metazoa; phylum Chordata; class Aves; order Charadriiformes; family Scolopacidae; genus Calidris; species Calidris pugnax. Next base: position 40,670,230 of record NW_015094506.1, on the reverse strand, counting down.
TTAGCCCTCCAGAAGTCATCATCAAATGAGTGTGCACAGGGATAACAGATAGAGATTAAGGTATGCAGCCAAAATTCCAGTCATGACCATAGGAGGTATTTTTCCTGGAAAGTATTTTTATCTGGAACTGCCAAAACAAGAGTCCATTATATTACTCTACTGCAATAGGTGAAGTCAGTGGTAGCCTTGCTTCATATGAGACATTCAAAATCTTTAGAGCAGAACATTCAGACACTAATCATAGAAAGAAAGAAAAATTAAGTACATAATCTCACTTTATAAATATGTTTTTGTTGTTTGTTTTTGATTTGGTTTTGTTGGTTTGTTTTTTGTTTGGTTTTGTTTTGTTTTATTAGTTTTCTTTTATGCCTGGCATAGTCCTGCTGGCAATATCCATTGTCTTCAAGTCATTCTTCAATATATGGATTATTTTCTCCTTTCTGCCTACATTCAAATTCTGCGCCATTTCATCTACAGACTGTGTGTTATCAAAACCTTGCAGAACTATAAATGACACTGAACCATAAGGCTAGGCTTATGCTACTATTTCATTGATCCTGCAGTTAAGACACCAGCTTTCACTGGTAACTACCACAACTCTGCATATAAGTTTGCACAGACTTGATTCAATTATCATCTGTGAGAAGTGACTTTTGCTTGCTAAGTAATTTTTTTTTTTTTTTTAAATCATATCATATCTGAATTATATCTCTTTTTACCTCTTAAATCAATACTAACCATATGATACCGGGTGATATAAAATGCATTTCCATTTGAAGATGTTACTTTATTAAAATTAAATAAATTTCATCTCTATTTTAAAAGCAGAATATATGCAAATAAAACAAATCTATTATTCTCTCAGATAAGAGGCAATGGCCAAACCATGATGACAGATGCAATCTCTTTAACAGGCTACCAAGCAACAATAGCTGTTATTAGTCCCATCTGTCTTATCTCTATGAATGCATGGCGGAGGTTTATAATTAAGTTTCAGTTTCAGTTTCTAGACTATGCAGCAATTCTAGAAATCAAGAAATACAGACCTGGGTTCAATGTTCTGATGTGATTAAGCTTATTATGATCACAGCTACACTAAAGAGACTGTATCTTGCTTTTATTTTCACTCCGGTCAACACTGGTTTATGTGGACTAGGTTTTGAAACGGAAATTATTTAGATCTGTGACTAGTTGTATCTAAACCACTAAAATTTGAGAATGCTGGAGAGAGAACAGTTTAGAATTTGTAATGAAATGAATTTGTCAAAATATATTAATTAATCAAAACTGAAAAAGTTGGTAGGTTTTATCAAATCTAAGTGTTTTTTAATTTGTTTGTTTTAGGTTTTTTTTATTTAGAAAGTATTTTCTGGTCAAAACAAATGAGAATTAAAGTTATAGCCTAAATTCTCAACTATATGATAACTTCAGTTAGAGCAGCTAGAGTAAAAGCTTGACTGTGCTTTTTATTAACGTACATATTTTAACACCCATTTCTTTATGAAAAATTGAAAGATCTCAATTTTGTACAGTCACTAAGTTGCAAATTTCAATAATTTTTCTAAAAATCTAGCAGATTTTCATTTCCTGATCAGCTGTAATAAATTTTAAATATTTCATTTCTGATCTATTTCTAATTAAGAAAGCACAACAGGTAAATTTTGTTTCCATATTTCTGGCACACTATACAACATATGGACACCTAATATGTTTGTATTGACCTTGAAATTCCTTTTCAAAGAGAAATAATAAGTCCATAGATTATTTGACCCAAATACTGTTATATCCAAGACATTTCTTAACAAGGAAGAAAGTATGTATTTGCTTTATGTTGAAACAAATTGAAGTAAAGGGGGAACATTTTTCTTGATATCTACCTAGATTTTTTAAAAAATCTCTGTGGCTCGCAACGTGGAACTATTTTATTTTTTTTAATACTATTAGATACTTTTTTTCATTTGTTTGAAAGGAACAGAAACAGTAGTTTATCATGCAGTAGCATTTTCATCTCAAACATGTGGATCCTTCAGAATAATTCTTGGCTTTTGTGCAAAGGCCCAATTGCTATAAGTCTTTGTGCAGCGCACAAGACTTTTACTCTATCTCAAGTGTGAGAGGAAGCTGCACTTGGGCACAGAGTAAAGCACTAAGCTTTATCATTTGTGCTCAGCAGGAAGAATTCCAAGGGTGTTTTTCTGGACACTGGCTTTATTCAGATATGCTGAAAATATAAATCTGCCCTGACTCTGCAGGGAAAAAAAGTAAAATTCTCCCTTCATCTTGCTGATCAGGCACCTCAACACATACTTCCTTTACTGTCAGTAGTGAGTAGAAATGATGGCTTCTCAGCAGCCTCCAGCATGTAATAGCAGATTTATCTGCCCCACACTCCATCTTCTGATTATACATCAAGCTGTGCCCCACTGACTTAGGAAAAACTAGGTTCGCAAATAGTGCACTGTGTCAACATTCCTACAAGAAAAAAAATACACATGCATTGTTAGAGTGGAGTAGGCTGGTTTTAACATTTTCTTGCCACCAAAAGAGGAATCATTTGAGATGTTAATTGACATGGTTAGTTCTATATTGATTTTACAAATTCTTTTATTTGAACCTTAGACTTTCAGTATATAACCTACTTTTGTCAGTTTTATTAATCTATTTCTTCTAATGCAGTAGAGACCAATATTGCAATGCAACATGCAGCTTTTTGAAAGCCTAAGCAAATTAGAGAAAAAGATCCATGAAGAAAAGGTCAAGATACCTGTGACAGTTCAACAGAACCCAGGACACCAGGTTTAATTAGAAGGTTCAAACTAGAATTCTTGATTGTATCAGTTATTAGCACTGAGATTATTTGACTGCAATCCTTAAACTATTCTTACCTCTGATCAGCTTTAGAGACTTTCAGTAAAACTTTCTAGATGTATCAAAGTGCTACACAATTTTGAAAATCCTTCCCATCCCTTGCAGCTATTGTTATACATGGGGACTTCTATGTTCCTCTCCATTTCTTGTCACTTAATCCTCCATGTATGATTTATTCTTCTTGTCCATTCAATGCAATGTCAATGCACAGCGAGCGCAATCCCTTACAGAATGTCAAACCTGTGAGTATACTATTGGATTAAATTAAGATTAGGATTTAAGTATGACTGTAATTCCAATGTAAAGAAATAGCAATAGTGTGGCAAGAAGAACTTCTCTTAGAGGTAACATGTTTCTAACCAGCTCAGTAGATATATCGTTTCTTAAGATGCATATAACTTTGTATCCTCTGATTTTAATTCTTTTTTTCATGTTGACATTCCAAATGAGTGAGTAAAGGAGGAAATTCTTAAGAAGAAACTGATGGATTGTATTAGTACTGGGAAATGATTATTAGCATACTGGAAAAAGAAAGAAAATTCTTCTATCTTTCTGAGTAAAATGCATGAATGGCATATTAAGGCAAATAGTCAGTTGAGAAGAAAGATGTCATGTGACACCTGAAAACAGCAGCTTGATGTTGACGATTATGCTTTAGAATTAAATAGGAAGCCTCACATTACCCTGAATTTGATTTGGATCAGGCAGCAGAAGGGAGATTCCTCAAGGCAGTTGACATACACAAATATAAACGAAGTCACATTGTATGAATTGTTAATTTGTTTAGATTATTGGACAATAGATGTGTCCATCTGTATCCTCAAGTAAGGGAGGGAGTACCTCAGGGACAGAGTACTTAGAAAAGCAGCCACTGCTATGAACACACAGTTTCTGGCTTCAGTTTCTGACTCAAAACTCATCTCACATAATCCCTAAACTCAAATGAGAAAGACAGGTACATATGAAAGAAAAGTCCTCTCACCCCAAGCCATGTGTCTGAGACAGGAGAAAAGAATTACACTCAAAATTTCTTAGTTATTTTTGAGAGCTTATCCAGCTAAAGGAAGGAAGGAATCCAACACTAATTATGTGAGCTCAGCCTGCAATGAAAATTTTCCTATCTAAATAAATTCATTCATGAATATAAAATAATCTGAGTGGAAAAATTTCTGCTTCCTCCCTCAGAAAACTCCATAATCAAAATATACAGTATAAAAAGCCTAAAATCTATTTGAAATAGGTATTTCAAACATTACATAAGCAGTATTATTGTTAAATTATTAAAATGATTTTTTTAGCAATTATTATGATGTGAATCTTAGAAAAAAAAAAATAAAGAAATATGTTGCTAAATGAGAACAAAACATTAGCAGCATTGATAAACAGCAGAAAGAAAGGTATGTATGAAGCATAATTTTTAAGATCTCAGCAAAAAACATCCATAACACAGTCATAATATATTTGGTTTTAATCACTTGGTAAATAACTAGAAGATTTGTGTGAAATTTATTGCATCGCTTGAGTATCACTTTTCCAAAACTAACACATTAAGCCCCAGCTGGGACAACTTAGTTTAGAGATGGTATTTCCACAGTGTTGCTTTAGCAACTTTTTTAAAAAAATATTTTGCTTAGAAGCAATTCTTTTTTTAAAAAAAAAGTATTTCTGTGCTTTAAGATGTCACTTATTTTTACTTCTTTTTTTCTTTTTTCCCTGGTCACAGCTTCATGTAGCATAGTTTCATTCTGGCACATGATGCAATATGTAATTAACAAGAACTCAGTTTTCTTTTGAATGACAGGATGGCAGCAAAAGGTAAGGTGGACTGGGTGCTGAGCACCAAATAGTATTTTGTCCACACTTTGGATTCAATATTTTAACTTTGTTTTTTATCTCCAAATTGTTTCTAAGGATGTATCTGCAGGGATTTGCTAACATCCCTGTTTTTCAGTGCAGCTAGAATTAACAGAAGGAGAAAAGGTGAGATTCTTGGTAACTGTAAGAATAAACAAGGCCATACATAAGTTGGAAGACTCCTTAAAATGGTAACGTACTTAGAGTTTGACTATGGGTTACCAGGCCAATACAAGGACAATATAATGAGAGTAGCTGGAGAGTAACAAAAGCAGTCAGGTTAGCTGATCACAGGGAAAGAAAATTTTTGGTGGGAAGGGAAATGGCCACTTGGCCACTTATTCCTATGTCTCAGCCTCTTCCTAAGAGACGTCATACAGACAAAGCTCTGAAAATATGATTGTCAGAAAGCTTTTGCAATTCATAGCAGTTTGGGGATGTTGTGGTTAGAGAGTCTGTAAAATAATGTTATCTTTACTCTGTAAATGGGAGACAGAGACACAGATCTATCTGTTATTAAATCAGGAAATGAATACTGAATACCTGAATGCAAGTCCAGCACCTGACCTGCAAGTCTTTTTTTCAGAGAGCGTTTTCTTTCACTGCTTCTGCCTTGTTTAACGTCTTGTTATTACACCTATGTGAGGTCAGTGAACACATCTGAAAGTTGCCTTTGAAGATGTACTGTGGATTTGTTCACACGTCTTCATAACTCTCTCTCTCTGATTTGGGTGTCTCCCTCTTCAGTGCTGCTTGGATGCAGCAGAGATATACGTCACTACAAATCCAGAAAACACAGGTGTTCTCATTTCAGTTTCAGGACAGAGGCAGAACTCAGCTCAGACTAGACAGAAGCAGTATTAGAGGGAAAATAGTTTTCCCATTACAACCCTGGTTGACCTAGGAGGAACTGAAATGTGCAGAAAGGCAAGAACAAGTCTGCTATAGAAAGGTGTTGTGATAGAAGGTGAATATACTTATTTTATGTAGTAACATTATGAATAACCCTGGTCAGCTTGAGATTTTAGGAAAACTTGGGCAAGCTCAGCAAGAGCCTGTGAGAAAGCTGTTAGCTTTTCCAAAGCTCAGATTAATTTAAGAAAAAAATTAACATAGAGGAGAGATTCTTGATACAACTAAAATACCTTTTCAAACTGAATTTGCTACTACAGACTTAATAAACAAAATGATATTCAAAGGAAAATTTTGCCAACATGTCTTGCAGTCTGAAGGAAAAAGTCATCTCTTTCTCCTTCTTAGAAATGGCTAAGGTGTTGTAAGAGAAATTCAGACAGGGCAGAAAAGGAACATACAAAGAAACAAAAATTGCTTGACTAAGTTGCATAAGTAGTGCTGGTATTGTTCCTGCAATAAATTTTACAGAAAATATCAGCGTCCATTAATACCATCTCCATCACACTGGAGGCTGAAAAGGATTAATTATCTACAAAATGGTATAAAACACTGGCAAAAACTGTATAAGCTAATGGTCACCTTAGAATGAGATAATTTGTCACCCTCTCACATATTAGTTCTGTGTGTCATGATAAAGCAAGTTGCTGGAATGAGACCATTACTGATTCCACCCACTCAAGATTTTGAGGAAAGATGAAAGCCATGATGTCAATAGGAATACTTGAGCCATCTGCTCCCTCAAGTATTTTTTTTTTAATGTACTTATTCTGTAGACTCCTCAATCTTAACTTCAACAAGAAAGCATTGTGCTCAGTTTCATTTTTAAATGCTTAAGAAAATAAACTAGGATGGTTTTTCATGAATGCATGTTTAGTATTAAGAAAGAATTTTCTAGCTAATCATGCGTAATCTTGGTGATTATACTGCCACAGGAGGAAGATAAGACCCAAATAAAAGTTTCAGATTATATTAAAGTTTATTTACTTCAGGCTAGTTGTCAGTGTTTCTAGATTGATAATTCAGTAGGTAATATGTTCAAAAATGAAATTAAGAATTCTTGCTTAAGGACATCAATATAAAGCAGTAGAAAGTTAAAGATGCCTAGGTCACCTCCATGTATTTGTGATTGCAGTTGCCTGAAAGCAAGGTATTTTCTGGTCCACATTAAAAGAAATATTGGGGTGTTTTTTTCCTTTCAAATATCAGTGCCTGAGAAGCTCTGTGCAAATTGGCTTCAGAGACAGACTAATTATTTCAACTCAGCTGGCTGTATAAAAACAACTTTAAATACTGGGCTTGTGCCATGTCATAATTTATAGATTTCAAGAGAAAAGGATGCTTTTAAAGCTCAGACTGCTGAGTTTTATTCAAGACATTGTTACATGCACTTCTTTGTGTATAACATTAGTGAAATAGATTAAAAAAAAAAAGAATACAAAAAAAATATAATCAAGAACTTTTACATGTGATCTGGAATCTTAATATCTTCTCATTTATGCTCCTGATGGACTGGCCAACAAAATGGACAGCATTATGGATGCTGTTTCCATAGGCAGAGAGGTTTTCAACTGGTGGTCAATTATTCTTCTTTGGTTCACAAAGAACAACCAGACTACCCAATTTAAATTACCCAGAGCTTACTCATCACCTGCTCGGAATCTCAGCCTTCTCACAGACCTTATTCTTCCTTGTTCTGGGCACCCTCTTTCTAGCAGGGACATAGCAAGAAGGAGGCTGTCCTGGCAACCCTGGCATGCTGTAGGGATGATGGTAACTATTGTTTCCTGAACAAAAGGGAGTTAAATTTAAGCCAAAAGCTTGGCCCATTATGCAAGCCTCCCAGGACAGGTATAGACAAACTGATTTTCCTAGCCTGATGAAAAGATAACTTTGCTGGGTAGTTTGTGAAGATCAAGTTATTCTTGCTGTGCTCTTGCTGACAGTGTAGAGAACCTGCATTTTCTGGAATGATCTCCTTAACAAAGAAAAAGAAACTTAATTGAAGTTCTTCCTGTAAGAAATGCCACTGGTTTTGGTTTACTACTAATCACAATTGATGTTTACTTGAATTTAAATATGAGCACAACATGTCCATAATCATGAGGAGCTGACCCTAAGTATCCAAACAGATCAGAATCCAGCCTTAGCCTTAGATGCTTTTTCCTGTGTCATGTCTTTTGCTGTGTCATTTTAGAGTGTGCATAATATTGACCCACCTTATAATTTTGCAGTCAACGTATCAGTATAATAACAGGCTGATTTATTACATCCAGTAAAGTAAAATTCTGTGGTTGTAATATATTTGATATTTACATGTATTTGATTCACAGAAGTTCCTTAGAATGGGCTGGGAATGCTGTCAAACAATTGTGCCTTTTAGTGTAGATTATGAGATCTGAAGTCTTAGAGAAGCAGTAGGAGTTCAAAATAGGTTGCTGTATACACAGCCAGGTGAAACTGAAGTACTTCTAAGCATGACTTTTTAGTCTTAAAAAAACCCCACATATTCTTTATTTGTTAAAATACAGAAATATATACTATTCTCTGGAAATCAAAACAAACATTTGGAATATAAATTGTTCTTGTGTTCTATTCCAAAGAAAGGCAAATTTGTTGCAGACTGAATAAAAACTAGATAACTGAGAAGAAAACCATGACTTATATGTTACAGTCTTACTTCCTGCTGCCCAAAGAAGTTGACTGTGCTACTTTTGCTGCTGCTGGCTACAGGTTATTCTGTCGATTTTTGGTGTTTGGTTTTGGGTTATGTTTTTTTTTTTTTTTTTTTGCTTGTTTGTGTTTGTTTTTTTCATTTGTTTGGGATTTTTTGCGTTGTTTTCATTTTTGGTTTTTTGATTGGTTTTTTTTTTTCCATTTTTGGTGAGTAAGATGGCAGCAAGGGCAGGGAAATAATCATTCTATCATCTGCCTATTGCTATACACCTTTATGAGATGGGAGTATAGCAGAGAACTTGAATGTAGATCTCTAATTGTGCAGAAATATGAGGGAACTGTGTTCATTCTCTTACTCGCTTGAGTGCTCAGGCCAACAGACACACAATGCCGTCTTGTGCAATTTGGGGTAAATTGCACAGTATCAGTATATCTAGTATATCAGTACTAGATATCAGTAAAACTAGACTGCTGGTATTTTGCAAATCTGCAAACATTCTACTTGCTTTTTTAGCTTCTTCAAAGTCATTTATTTGTCTTCTGTCAGAATTGGCATGCTCAAAAAAAAGTTAGAGATCTCTCAGTGTAATAAGAGGCCATTGTTTCATGAGGCTGCTAAATCAGAAGTGATGCGAGGTCAATTTCATTTGATATCTTGTGTAACACAAGGCACAACATTTTCCTGAATTAATTTTTCTTTGAACCGATTTTTGGAAAATAATTTAATCTCAATTAGAAGTCTTTTGTGATTGGAGAACCAACCATAAATCTCATCAATGCTGTTGAATTCAATAGGACCCGTGAAGGACAGTACTGCAAGAGCAAAGTCTGTGGGACTAATATATCAGTGCTGACTCATGCAAGTCAATTAGTAAGGGAAATGATTGTAGTCAAACAGGCTCACAGCTTATGATTTAACTACATTTTTTCTGATTTTGGGACGAACAAAATGAATCTTCACTCTCTGGTGAACAGATTCTGGTATCACATTTTTCCATAGCCGTATTTCTGTTCTGAATGTAAATACAAACAGGTTCTGGTCAAATGAATCCTTCACCTTCTTTTATAATTCTTGAGCAGATTGAACTGTTTGGGGATAGTCACAAACACCGACTTCTTCCTACAAGCATTGGTGCTATGCTTTCTATGCCAGAAGAGGTGAAAGAAACTGCTGCATCAGAAAATTTAAAGCAGTTCCTTAAATTTAGGTGTAAGATTTATTTTCTGATGTTTAAATAATTGTTTAATGTTTCTCTGTACTTGTTTTTCAATATATCAGTGTCTTTCTTTAGTTGAAAAATACAGAAATAGACTTCACTTTCTAAGTGAGGTAGTCTGAAAGCTGTATGGGTCAGGATTACATTATGTTTTTCCACCTGTAGTAGTATGTTACTGCTTGTCATGCCCAAGGTTTTAGAGTTTTAATTCTCAGGATACAATTCCCATTCCCTAAGTGTTCTTTACACTGTTGTCCCTAGATACATCATTTCCATTGTCTATAATAAAATAAATTGCTGTATCCCTGATTACTGGTGAATGCCAACTGCTTGTCAGCAACCTTTCCTTTTCCTCATTGACCGCTCCTCCAGTTGCTGTGTTATCCACAATTTTTTAGTAATAATTCTGTAGTTTACTGAGGCTGCAGATAATGCAAAAAATACTCCCTCTGGCATTTTATGAGAAAAACACATGTTTGTTGATGTTTCTGCAAATACAGTTGCATATTAAAACCTTCATGATAAAAACTTTTATACATTTAATATGTATAATATTGATGTTTGCATTTTCTTTGTTAATCAGCTCAGTGTGAAACTAAATGACCTATAGAAGTAAAACAAGATCATCAGCATCTTCCTTATCTGTCCAATGATATTTTTTCCTAATCAGCTTACAAGCAAGTTCAAAAGTATGTCTTTCCTATAAGCCCATGCTGATTGCTATTAATTATATTATCCTTTTTTAATAGGTTATTCATCAAATCCCATATCTCTTGTTCCATAATTTGTCTGGGATCAATGTCAGGATGACAGGCCTATAATTAGATGTCCCATTTATACTTTTAAAACATTGGCATAACATTAGCTTCATTGCAGCCCTTTGGAAATGCTCCAGTGCTCCAAGACTTATTGAAAATCATCACTGATGATCAAGAGATCTCCTCAGCTGACTCTTTACAGCACTTGGAGGCAAAATTATCTGGACCTGCTGATTTAATGACATCTATCATACTGTTATTTAGCAACCTTGTTATTTCCGATTACAATGAAAAGCTTTTTACAGTTTAAATTTCATGCAAGTACATCTAGCTTTTCACAAAACCATAGAGATATTTCATGATTCCTAATGATATAACTCAAAACTACTCTATTTTCTAGAGTTTTTCCCTTCTATGTTTTTGCTTCTACTCATCTTTTTTCTTCCAATTTCTAATTTCTGATTTATCTGAATATCTGTACATTTCTTTTTTCTTTCATATCTTTTACAGTTACAGAGACATTCTCACTCTGTATATATGTACTGAATAAAGTCTTCTAGGCTTTGGGGAATTTAGCTAAGGTTTTGCAAGTAATCTTATGGCTCTGACTTTCTTGGGTAAACTATGATTATACGCCTAATCTGCTGAGTGTTTGAAAAGGCAGATTAATTTAGTATGAGGAATACATAGGATTCTTGAAATTTGGTTCTGTTTAATACCACAAAATTAATAAGTAAAATGAATCAGGTCCTGCTTTCTGCAAGGTATAGTCTGGTATCTTTATTACCAAACTTAGACACAAAATTCAAAAGACAATAATTTTTTGAAACACATAGACTCCTTTGAACACAGACTCTGAATTCAAGATACTAAAAAAAGACAGTGTAATTGCAACTTCCTGCACTTTATTTTTTTGACTCAACTGATTCCACTGTGTCTCTATTTTTGTTTGTTTGTTTCTTTATTTTCTATTTGGAGTTCTAGTGAAGGAAGTTAAAGATGATTCTGTGAGAAGACATGGGTTTGGATGTTTGTTTTTCTTCAGTGTTCACTAATCAAACTAAAAACCCCATCTTGTTTATATAGTTTCAGAAACTTCTGAGACATCATTCAAGTAGCTGGAAGGTCTATAGGAGAAAATACAAAGTCATTGCTAGTGAAGTCGATGGATGACACAAATATTGTCTGTTTTACAGACGACTCTGTTCTACTCAGCAGACAGTTAAGTATAAAACTGCCCTTTACGACAGTTAAGTATAAAACCAAGTAACCAACCAACCAAAATTCATAGGAAAACACAAATATTTTTTGAGTAATCAGAAAACACTTCAAACTTCCCATGGCAGGCAATATCTCGAGACTATTGAGTGTCAGTAAGCAAGAGACCATTGAGTAAAAAGAGGGAGATTATATTACCACAGTCCATTACATTAGTGAGGTCATTACCTGAATACTGACTGTGTGAAACTCTTTAGAGAAAAATGACAGATTGGAACAGCTTCAGAAAATAGATATATATAAAGTATTCAAGGTTTGAAAGTGTGCCTTAGCAGACATGCTTTTTGGTTTATTTGAGAGAAGTTGAAATGGTGACTTCGTCGTAAACGAAACATACTGAAAATTGAAATGTGTCTAGTGATTTAATGAGCCATTGGAACAATTTATCAAAGGTCACGACAGGTTCTGCCTTATATGTTATCATTCATTCAAGAAAACATGATTTTTGGAAAGAGACGGTAAAGTTGAAAGTAATGAATGCATTACAAGAATGATGTGAAATTATATGCTCTACACTACGCAAGATACTAGATTAGCTGGTTATGCAGACTTCTTCATGCTTTAAAATCTGTGAGTTTAGTGAAGAATTAATACATGAAGTATATAGCTATATAAGAGTATTCCACTCAACAGTTTAGAGAGTGACAATAAAAATTTTACTTTGCTAGAGATGAGGTTGATACTGGACCATTGTCGTCAATGAGAATATTACTGCAGAAATCAGAGAAGCAGTATCAAGCCCTTTATGAAGCCATTCACTTAGGGGGAAAAGAAAAAAAAGAAAAAAGAGAAAAAAGATTACAAAAACAGAATTTTGAGCAATGAGGTATGTTGGATGTAATAAAGCATAAACAGAGTCAGAGGTAAAATTAGAAGAGATTGTCAGAGGGACGGTTTTCAGTTTATTAAAACTAGGTGCTGCACTTTGCCTGTCCTCTGACACTGCACATTTGCTTAAGTTTATGTTGTCCATAGCCTATGAAACTTAATGAGAAATATTGCATAAGTTGGATATTGGATGTTCATGCTGACAAGATAATGTCACAATCAATACCAAGGAGCTTGGCTTGAAGGGTTCACCTCCAAAGTGCATGTTAAATTCTGGAGCTTTTCCACATTTACAGTGAGCCAAGATCTTAAATTTCCACAGTGAGAGATTTAACCCTATAAACACTCAGGCTGCTTTTCATAAAGAAGAATGGAAATATCTCTTTTTTGTTTTTAATGCTTTTGATTCACCTCTGGCAGAAAAAAATAGCTGTTACTCATGTTCATATACTGCAGAATTTGGAAACACACAGTTGTAACAGGCAGTGGCAGCTTTACTGTTTTCCGAATAATTAACTATGTGAATTTCCATGTATTGGAAGTAGAAGTTTTCTGAGTGGAAAATAAATTTAAATCCATGCATTTTCTGATGAAAAAGAAAATGAGCCTAGAGCTCTTATTTAGTAAAGTTCTCAGTTACACGATTAACTTTGAGCAATCTACTCTCTGTCCCAGAAAACAGTCATATCAAAGGCAAACTGGTGAGTTGGTGTCACTGTAGGAAGAATGCAAAAGTAATAAAGTGCCCTAAGATTTTTAGGACAGGAGGTGAAACAACATGGAAATGCCAACGTGTAATGCTGACGGAGTTAGTAAGGTCCTCTGGAAATCTGCATTTCAAGGCATTGGGGTCTATGAATGCTGGTCACTTTTTAAGTGGTATCTCTTAAGAGCGCAGGAGCTGGCAATTCCAGTGTGTGATGTCAAGCGAGTAAGGCAGAAGGCCAGCTTGCCTGAGGAAGAATCTTCTTCTAGAACTTAGTCAGAACAGGAAAGTGTATGGACATTAGAATCAAGGACAGGCAAAATGGAAGCACTGCAGAGATGATCGTTGCCCTGTCAATCAAAATGGCCAACTTTGTCCTTGGCTGCATCAAGCACAGCATAGCCGGTTGAGGGAGGTGATTGTCCCACTCGACACTGCACTGGTGTGGCCCCACCTCGAGTACTATGTGTGGGTTTGGGTGCCTCAATATAAGAAGGAAATCAAACAATTAGATTTTGCTCAGAGGAGGACGACCGAGATAATGGAAAGCCTCAAGAGCAAGACCTATGAGGAACAACTGAGGTTGCTTGACTTGTTCAGCTTGGAGAAGAGAAGGCTAAGGGGTGACCCCATAATAATTTATAGAAAATGAAAATCACAATAAAAAAGGAAAGATTCATCTTTATATTATCTATGAGGATATGTGGAATACAGACAAGAAGAATGTATGTATGTCTCAAGAAAATTAACAGTTTTGTAAGTTCATGTAAAAGTTATGTTTATACACAATACTTAGTCTCAAAAAATACATGTTTTGTCCTGATCTATTTCTGAAAACTTTTCCTGTGACTTCTTGTTTATTCACACATAATTTCAACAGTAGGAAATAACCAGAAATAACTTTGGGAGCAACTTAGGACTTTAAATTGGTCAGGCAAACTATTGTACAGTCATCAGAAAAGAAATGGGATTAAATACCATCTTAATTAAAGCCCTTAGCAAACTTTGAGTGATTAAGAAGTAATAAGTACAATCAATTGCTTTGAACTGTGGAATTAAAATGTATTTTCAGCAACTATAGATTTAAACAACTAATAGGTGATACATATTTTGTAATAGTCTTTTTTTAGCTCTCTTTTAAACAGACAAATATAGAACCCTGTACTTGACTGCAGCACAGGCACAGGTCCTCAGTAATAGTAGTGTAGAGGTTACTCATCTATGTATTCCCAGATCTGCATTAATTTCATGGTGTGGGGGACACTTCTACTGTATTTTATACAACTGCTTTCCTTAGTTTTGTCCGTAATAAAGAAATATCAGATTTATTTTTATTGATATTCTTTGGCCTACATTTAGTTCTAAATTTTGTAGTTGGGATTTGGGAAATGAATGTTACTTCTACTTCAAACATTTGAATCCATTGCCGAGGTGTGACTGTCTATTTTTTAAATATATTGTAGATGAAAGATCAATCTAGTAACCAAGCTGTGCTGGATCAATAAAATAAAAGCCCCTGTCTATAGTGACATTCAAGTCACTATAGAACAGAATTCGTTCTTCAGTTAAGGGAAACACTTTTTTAATTAGAATTGGAAAGTCAAGAATTTTTTCCTGTGCTGTGCTTATTCTATGATACTTTCTTTTCCTCTTTTTCTTGCGAGCACAGAGAATATGATCAGATTTTGTAATCCTGCTCCTGCTCAGCTGAGTTCCTATCCTATTTAGCTCTTACAGAAAACCAATGAGAACTCCTTGCCTTCTTCATGTCTGTATCTCAAGCTGATGTATCAACAAAATTATGTTTCTCCCATCCAATGGCCTTGCTTGGTTTGCAGCAAGGCAAGACTGAACCACACTGAGAGTGGCCTTGACTAAAGGCATTAGGCTAAACGGGCTGTGCGACCAGGAGCACACATATGCATTCTGGACTGTAAAATAAGGACACTGTAGCCCATTTAGCCATAAGCTTCTATTTTCCTTCCACTTCCTAATATACATGTCAACACCTAAGCTGTCTGTTGATATTTTTCTACGTTTTGAGCTTGCTTGCTCCTGAGAATGTGTTTGCAAGCACTTTGGTGTCTGCTCCTCTTCCTGGATTAAATCTGAGCAAGGAAGGGAGAGCCATCAGCAAAGGAAGTAAACATGAACAGATAGCAGTTTGAAGATAAAGTGCTCATTTTAGTGGAGTTTTTCTTGCTTCTGTATAAGCAAAGATGGAGAGGACAGCTATGATGGTAACTGAGGTGTAGAGTGATTCAATGATCCCAAGGGTCTTTTCCAACCGAAATGATTCTATGATTTTATGCAGATATTGAAGTGAATTGTATGTAGAAGCTGTGGATAGTACATCTATCTAGATACTTCATTAAAATAAAGTTATTTTTAACTGAAGAATCATCTGATACAATTTTAGGAGGAGGAGAATATCCCAGAAGCCTGCAATTAAAAACAGTGGTGGACTTCAGAAATGGCCTGTCCCCATCCCCACAGCCCTGTTTGACCATCCCAGGGCTGTGTCTATCCCTGGGAACCCTCACCATGCCAGACCCTGGTCCATGTTCCTGGTTGGATTAGGTCCACATCATCATCACAAACTTGCCTGATGATCTGGGGCTTCTCCCCTCCCCAGCATGCCCTGCTCCCTTGCTCAGGGACAGTAGGAATGCCCTGGGATTTCTCTCAATTCCCTTCTCTCCAGCCCCCAGAGAAAATACTTTGCCCAAGTCTCTGAATGTAATCTATTAGTTATGGTTTTGTGTATTCCAATTTGTCATTGGGTTGGTGCCTGCCTTTTATATTAAACTCCTACATTTATTGTTACTAGCAGAGTCATGGGTTCCTGAGGAACTATGACAGCCACTCAGGGAGTGCGAAAGCTGGTTTGGGTCCTCCCTTAACTTGAAGTGATATTGAAAAATAGTTTTAACATCGTAAGAGTTAACTGAAAGCACAGTGCTATGGTGTACGCTGGGTAGAAATATTCCCCATTTCTGCAGTAGCTTGGCAATGTGAGACCTAGTAGGCTTCAGTATGTAGACAGGGATGCTGATTCTTATTCCCAGAGTTCTTATTGTTTTTATTTATTGGTAATGTCATATAAAATATAATGAGTTTTCATAGAGGAGAGAGTCTGACTTCAGAAAGAGAAACTGAACAACTGAACATGACTGTTTAAGTCAAGTCAAGGTAAGTCAGATCTAGAATCTAAGGCTCCTTTACCGAGGATGTTAACCATTAGCTAGTGGAAGGAAACAAAACCCCAGTTAGGCCTATTTAATTAGTTACTGATCATTAAAAATAATAATAATAAAAAGGTCCTAGGTGGGTGGAAGGATCTAGTATTTCTTAAGTACTCCCTCCACAATTCATGGAAAACAATAAGTTCAATGGCTCTGATTGCCTGGAGAAATGCTCAGAGATTCCTAGACACAGCCCATTGTGTCACCTTGCTACACTGCGACACAACTCCTCTTCTGCTAGTTTCTTTCTGCAGACAGCAGGATCTTGCCATAACATGATATAAGCACTCAGTCAGGCAACAGGCAGATCTAGGAATCTAGATGTACTGTTGCATCCTTTCAGGAGCCAGGAGACTTAAGAACTGGCTCTCAGAGAACTGGATGCCTCCAATAAAGGCGGCAGCCAAAATAAAGAAGTATTACAGCTGGACTTCAGGAGCTAGGTGCAGTATTCAGAACACTCATGTTAGGTAAGAGCTAGTGCTTAACTCCAGGGAATAGTCAATGAACCAAAGACAGTGATTTTATTTTAGACTTTTTAGTGATTAACAAGGATGATACAGACTAGTTGATTACACAAATGAACAAACAAGAAACCTCCAAGTATTTGAGTTGCTTTCATATTTTTGAAGGGTAAGCTTTAAAAGACAAAGGAAATAAGATTGACCAGACAAATGAGCTCAAGATGATCTCCAGATATGAATGTATGTAGAGATGTCACATTATTATAAATCGTAATGGAAGTGTTCTTTGGAAGTGGCATCTTGCTCTCAAGTGAAAAAAAAAAAGAGAAGAGCTATGGCTAGTCTCAAATAATAAGTCTACTACAAAAAGGATATCTCAAATTTCTTGGGCAGGATACTATAAGAGTAAACCTATAAGATATGTAAATGATTTACTAAGAACCATGTCTTGAAAATTAGAAAAGCTCAGAAATCAAGTGAGAGAGAGTGGCCAAAAATCACAGAATTGCCTAATCATAGAATGGTTGAGATTGGAAGGGATGTTTGGACGCCTTCTGGTCCACCTTCCTCCTCAGGCAAGGCTGCCTACAGTTGCCAAGAACCATATGTAGATGGCTTTTGAATATCTCCAAGGATGGAAAGTCCACAACTTCTGCGGGTAGCCAGCATTCAGTCACCCTCACAGCGAAAAAGTGGTTTCAGATGTCAAGACTGAGCCTCCTGTCTTTTACTTTGTGTCCATTGCCTCTGGACAACGCTGAAAATAGCCTGGCTCCATCTTCTTTGCATTCTCCCTTCAGGTATTTATAAACATTGATGAGATTTCCCCCAAGCCTTCTTGTCTCTAAGCTGAACAGTCTCAGTCTTATGTCACAGGAGGGATATTACAGTGCCTTAATAATCTTTGTGGCCCTTCATTGGACCACATTTCTCTTGTACTGAGGGGCCCAGAAGTGGATACAATACTCCAGGAGTGGCCTCAAAATTTGTTAACAATATGATTTTCACCATAGTAAATTTTTTATGCCATCTTAAGTTACATGACGCATCCAAACTAAAAAAAAAAAAAAAATAATTAAAAAAGCAACATACTGTTTATTTGAAATTGTTTTTCTAGAAAGATATTGTATTGTATTGTTATTATATTGCTAACTTTCTGATTGATTCATTCACAGTATGAGTCAAGAACTAACGTAATTCATCATTCAGTGTCATAAACATTGAAATATGAAGTATATTCTTCTGCTATCACATGCTTTCCAACTAGGAATATTTATATTCATATGTATAAGTTTACATATAAAAGGGTTTTAAGTTTACATGTAAAAAAGGAGGACAGTTAGTAAGATGGTGTTTAATGTTTCTGTTCTTTCAAGACTGTTCATTAATTTACTTTTAATATTCTTCCTACAGAAGGACTGAAAAGCAGAACTTCCAAAGTCTCCTGAACTGTATTTTGTACAAAGGAATCTCATTATTTGAGTATCAAAAGTTTTTTTAAAAAGTTTGCATTGCAGTCTTCTAACCAGTGTTGAAGGTAAAATATATAAGATAAATGAAGGTAGAATATGTAAGATAAATGAAGCAATACTTCTTAATGGTATCAGTGAAAAAGGAAGAAATATGTTCACCTGTGCTCCGTATCAATGTAATAAATCACTTAGCTTTCATAGTAGAATCTTCCACCATTTTGCACAGTAACATATAAGAATTATATCTTGCATTTAAAAGACAGGATTCTTTGAGCTGCTTGCTTTCTTACTGCCTAGCTCCCTGAACTGGAGCTTTTACCATTAAAGCAGATTCTGTTGTTGGGAAGAACGGCTGAGTGAATACTATAGTTCTTTAAAATAATATCTGCTTTAGAAACAACACTTGACCTTGTTATGTATCACATGACCTTTTCCCAGACACTATTGGCCAAGGGAGATTATTACCTGCACAGTTCATGGACAAAGGCCTCACATTTAAGTTCACATCAAACACGCAAACATTCCCATCCCCCTGGAAACCAACAAGCATTTACCTGTGTTGTGAGAAACGTAGTGACGTTCACTCATTAATTTCATCAATAAAAATATTTTCAGGAAGGATTTTTTCTCTGTTTTCTCCACACGCTCTCTAGTATCAGATAATTTTTCTTTGAGAAATTTTACTTCTATGAATCATTTAAAAAAACCCACTTCTTTCAGATAAGGAGCACGAGAGAGAATACAATACATTCAGCTCAATATGGCTTGGGTAGCTCAATACAACTATCCATACAATTGCTAAAACAGAGAAAGAAATGAATAATCCAGACTGGGATGTTTTAAATAACAGGGCAGATTTCAAGCTGGTATAAGATATTGTTGATCTCCTGACCTGAACAAAACTGGGGCACCAGCTAAATACCTATCCCGAACAGCCAGAAGTGAAAGTATAGAAATTAAGAAATGTGACAAATACAGTAGATATCTATTTTTCCTCTCCTTGTTTCTAATCTTCTCTCCTATTTTATCTCTTTTTCAAGGACTAATTATAAAGCAAAAAAAGAAAAAAAATATAGTTGAAACTGAGTATAAACCAGTGAAACTTATGTCATAACTGTCATCTCTTTGCTTCCATGTCTACCACCAATTTTCTGTTAGATGCATCTATAGGCAATATCTGCAACGCAGATTTTTTCACTTCATACTATTTGTTGTGATTTTGTTTGGTTTGACAATGACAGCTTTGACAGCAACTTTCTCCTCTCATCCTTTTAGTATGATTTCTACTCCATTTGATGTTTGCATGAGAAGGACAACACTAGAGGTTGTATGTGAAATTATCTCCTACCATCTGTTGAAGGCAGACACCTGGCTAATGAGATCTGCACAGGAGAATCCAGGGTGGTTTCACTAGATTTAAAGATGCAGTCTTATATCAGCTTATCCCAGAATATTATCCATAGGTATGGTTTCATACTATCTAATGGTACCCAAATATTTCAGATGTTTTACCCTGAATTTTTGTTCTACAAGAAAGACATGGCAGGGTTCTATGTCTGGTCTAATTTTTTAGCAGGAAAATTTCAGAGTATTTGTAAAATTCCATTGGTTACTGTCATTTTTGCAAGTAAAATTGCACTGTGGAAGTCAACCTTTATTCTGACTGACAAAAACAAACACAGAATTTGGTGCTTCAGCAAGTAATGGTCTTTTTGCTCTCAAAGCAAGTAAAAAACTGGTAGTTCCAGAGTAGATACATGTTTCTGATGGAAACTTTGTGCTCTTGATTTTTCTTAATCTAAAGTAAATGACTGCTAAATTTTTATCAAAATCATACGGCTGCTCTGGGTGATTAGAAAACTGAATGTACCCTCTTTGCTGTGAATTCAATAAGTCATTCTTCACAGATAAGTTGTTTTACAACGATACAATGTTAAGTCAATTTTTTTTGTAGTAAAGGATGGCACATTTACATCCATATAGATTGTATTGAAATTACCTCAGGCAAGTTACTGTTTGCTCAGGGTAACATCAGGAGTTTGAATTACTGAAGGAAAGCAGAAATGTAAGCAACAGTTTTGAGAATTTCTTTCTTTAGTATTCAGACAAATAAATATTGGTTGTATATCTGTTCTCCTGTCAAATCTGACAAAACATCCTCTTTTTTTTACAACCTTCTATATTTAAACAACTACTCCAAAATGTTCCCAAAGATGCTGAACACTCTATTTTTCAAAGAGCATTTATATTAAGTGGATGATTCTTTTATATCAATTGCGTGGTGTGTGAAACAGGCTTTCATTCTTTATTTGTAGCTCAGACAATTTTATTTACATTTCTGGTTGTAGGTTTTTTTTGGCAATGAGTTTTCCATATTTTTTTTTGTGCTGCTGCAAGGGAAGTAAAAGCCTACAAGATGTGATGCATGCTCCTAGCTAATACAATGTAAGCAATTTACATGGTTTTGTCATGTCCTCCTGTTTTATGTTTTTCTTTCTTTCTAAAGAAAGTAAACTAAGGAAATATGTTCAGAATAATAATTTTTACTTTACTAATAGCATCTTAGACAATCTTCTCCACAGTAAAAAATAGCTGCTGCTGTTGCCACAGCCAGTTTTACTGATGCTTTACATGAAAGCTCTAACCTTGCAATGTGGAGAAGCTTGTAGAAGGTCACACAGGGTTCAGTCAAATGCCTTGTATTACCTTTTACTGCTAAACTCAATGTATTGGGTCGACATGGCAAGGTTTTGGTAGAGGGGTGTGCTGCAGGAGTGAGAGGAGGCCAGGTGCTTCCCCATGCTGAAAACGGCTGCTTCAAGCCAACTCCAAAATGGACCCACAACTGGACATAGCTGAGCCCAAACAGCCAAGCTGGTGGCCCCTCTGTGATAACACATTTAAGAAAGGATAAAAAAATATTATGCAGCAGCTATGAGAGAATGCAGTAAGGGAAAAGTGAGAGAAACGGCCCTGCAGACACCAAAGTCATTGAAGAAGTAGGGAAGGAGGTACTCCAGGTTCCAGAGCAGATATTCCCTAAAACCCATGGAGAGGACTAGTGAAGCAGCCTGTCCCCTGCAGTCCATGGAGGACTCCACACAGGAGTGGCCCTGGGGGAGACACACACTGTTCCTGAAGAACTGTACACCATAGAAAGAACCACTGCTGGAGCAGTTAATGAAGAATTGCAGACTGTGGGAAGGATCCATGTTGGAGAAATTCATGAGGAACTGTATCCTGTGGGTAGGGAACTAGCACTGGTACAGGGGAAGAGCACAAGGAGGAAGGAACAGCAGAGACAACGGTTTATGGCCTGAATACAACCCCTATTCTCTACTTGCCTGCCATGCTCAGGGAGAAGAGGTAGAAGAGTTAGAAATGAAGTTGAGTTTGGGCATAAAAATAGGTCAGGAGTAAGAGTTTTTAATTTTGTCTTTGTTTCTCACTGTCCTACTCTATATTTAATTAACAATAAATTAATTTTATTTCCCTAAGTTGTCTGTTTTGCCTGTGACAGTAATTTGGGAATGATCTCCCTATCCTTATCTCAATGCATGAGCTTTGTCACGTTTTTTTCTCCTCTTGACCTGCCAAGGAGTGGGAGTGGCATCTGGCAGCCAGCTATGGTTAACCAACCACACTAGTTCAGATGCCTTCTGTACTTATCACAGAATCACAAAATTGTCAGCATCAAAGGGACCACTAGAGATCATCTAGTCCAACTCCCCTGCTAAAGCAGGATTGCCCAGAGCACATTACTCAGGACTGCATCCAGGCGGGTCTTGAAGATCTCTAGAGAAGGGGACCCCACGACGTCTCTCGGCAGTCTGTTCCAGTGCTCTGTCACCTTCAACGTAAAGAAGTTTTTCCTCATATTTGAGTGGAACTTCCTATGTTCCAGCCTATGCCCATTGCCCCTTGTCCTATTGCTGGAAACCACTGAAAAGAGTCCAGCTCCATCATTCCTCAACCCAGCGTTTAGGTACTTGTAAACATATATGAGGTCTCCCCTCAGCCTTATCTGCTTGAGGCTAAAGAGCCCCAGATTTCTGAGCCTTTCCTTGTAAGGGAGGTGCTCCAAACCCATATTCATCTTAGTTGCTCTACTTTGGACTCTCTCCAGTAGTTCCCTGTTTCTCTTGAACTGGGGAGCCCAGAACTGGATGCGGAAGGCTGATTTTGATTAAAACAATTTTTTATTATTTTTGAGTAAGGCTGAAAGGGTGTTTGTTTATAAGCTACCTTACTTTCATAAATACAGGCTCATGGGGAAAGCTAATGTATGTTAAAGTACGTAAAATCATTTCTTTACGAGCATAGTCATATCTTCCCTTCTACTGCTTATATATAGCAGTTATATATGTTGGAAAGACTGACTGATGAAAATGCTGATGAGTTAATATATCAGAGCTGCTCATTTCTGAGAACATCTAAAAACATTGATCTGTGGAAGAATTTCTGTTTCAACAACCAACAACTTGGAAGATACTGAATGCAATTTCTCCTACTACCACACAAACTGAAAAAAAAAGTTTCTTATCCTCATATGAATTAGCAAAGATCTGTTTCCCATGGCAATGTTCCAAGGGATTATAATTCTGTTTTGTTCTTGGTTTCCCACATAATTTTGTTCCAGCATAGATTAGTTCTGCAAAATTTTAGGACAGGTTTTCCAGTTAGACTTGACCAGCATTGGAGAACAGCTGACAGCAATGTGAGGCAAACTATGCACCGATCACTCATACATATTCACTGTTCAGTAGACATTGCCAGCCTCCACAGCCCCATGTCATCTTGCACAAGGTTAAATTTGGATACTAGTATTCAGTCTTCCATCCTAGCATTCAGTGTAAACATATAAAAAGAATGAAATGAGTTGGAGATGCCTAAGATTTGACAGCCATGACCAAATAATTTTAACAAATATTTTTAAGACTCCCCACTCCCTAGCAGTATCATCAATGTCATACTCGATATCTATGGATGTACATTCTTTTAAGGTTGATGATGGGAATATAATACTGAATTCTATTTGACTGCAACATCTGGCGCCGACTCACGTGCTATGGATGTCTCCATAATGCACATAGTTGTCATGGGTAGACAGACATATTTCTGATAGAGAAGAAGAGAAAAATTGTCTGTTCCTTCCTCTCTCTCCACAGCGTAGCATTCCCATTTTTTAGATTCTGTAGTTTGTAAGAAACAACCCTGAAATACAGTTTGAGTATTCACATAGTTTGAAACACAACTTTAATAGTGGTTACATATATTGCAAAAAACAACATAAGTTGTATTTTTGGCAAATCAGATCTTAACATTTATTTTGGACATGTGTCATTGAGCCATAGTATGACTACTGGTAGATCAAAGGTTAAATAAAAAGCATGATCATTGTAATTTTTTTTGTTGCTGATGAGTCTTCCAAAAGATGAGCTATGCACAGTCAATACCATGGCTGTATTTTATTGAATTAAATTGGTTGGAATTCCAGCACTATTTTCAATTTAGTGAGGTTTATGTTATTCACTGCTGTAGCTGTAGTTATTCAACCTATTGTGGATCACCCTCACTAGGGCCCATCCTGTCATGGGTAACATTAATGCATATGTCAATTGTCTTGTAGCCTGCTACAAATGATTTGTGTGTTCAGCCCCTTTACATGTGCAAGGAAGCAGCACTAATCACAGAGCAATGAGCTCTGGAACCTTGAAGACTGAATGCACTAATTCATTAAGGAAAGTGAATTGCAATGACTGAAAGGATTCCCAAAACTAAACTTGTGTAGGTGCAAGTATTATCGGACTAATCCCAGAAACATCACTTTATTTTTTACTTTGTGTTTTCACCTGGTAATAACTACTGGCTTTGCTTTACTGTTCCTTTGTTATCAAAAATTTTAAAATAAATATAGCAATAAAAATTAAGATAATTACTTCTTGAGATTTTAGCGATTCAAAGTTGAGTTGTTGATTTATTGCTTGCACATACCCTCAATGAGCTTTCAAATACTCAAGAAATTTAGAGAAATTACAACGGATGACAATATTTTTGTAAATTGTTATATAACTGTCCAATCTAATACTGACCCGTCATGTGACCATATGAAGTACAACAGTACTGGTTGGCAGCCGGTCACCAGGGCTCAGTTTTGGGGCTAGTATTGTTTAAAATCTTTATTGATGATCTAGATAAGGGGATTGAGTGCACCCTCAGTAAGTTTGCAGATAACACCAAACTAGGTGGGAGTGTTGATCTGCTTGAAGGTAGGAAGGCTCTATAGAGGGATCTGGACAGGTTGGATCAATGGGCCAAGGCCAATAGCATGAGGTTTAATAAAGCCAAGTGCCAGGTCCTGCATTTTGGTCACAACAACCCCAGGCAATGCTACAGGCTTGGGGAAGAGTGGCTGGAAAGCTGCCCAGAAGAAAAGGACCTGGGGGTGTTGGTGGACAGCCGGCTTAACATGAGCCAGCAGTGTGCCCAGGTGGCCAAGAAGGCCAATGGCATCCTGGCCTGTATCAGGAAGAGTGTGGCCAGCAGGAGTAGGGAAGTGATCATGCGTCTGTACTCGGCACTGATGAGGCCTCACCTCGTGTACTGTGTTCAGTTCTGGGCCCCTCACTACAGGAAGGACATTGAAGTGCTGGAGCAGGTCCAGAGGAGAGCCACCAAGCTAATGAGGGGTCTAGAGAACAAGTCCTATGAGGACAGGCTGAGGGAACTGGGCATGTTTATTTTGGAGAAGAGGAGGCTGAGGGGAGACCTCATTGCCCTCTACAACTACCTGAAAGGAGGTTGTAGAGGGGTGGGTGTTGGCCTCTTCTCCCAAGTGAATAAGGACAGGACTAGAGGAAACGGCATGAAGTTGCAGCAGGGGAGGTTTAGATTAGATATTAGGAAGAATTACTTTACTGAGAGAGTGTTCAGGCATTGGAACAGCCTGCCCAGGGAGGTGATGGAGTAACAATCCTTGAAGGGATCTAAGAAACGTGTAGATGTGGCACTTCTGGGCATGTTCTAGTGCCTGAGATTGCTGAGTGTCGTGATTGTTGTGGTGATGGGGTGTTGGGTTTTTTTTTTTGGTGGGGGGTGTGTGTGTGTTTTCGGGGGTTTTTTTGGTTCTGGTTTTTTGTTTTTTTTTTTTTTTTTTTTTTTTTTTTTTTTTTTTTTTTTTTTTTTTTTTTTTTTTTTTTTTTTTTTTTTTTTTTTAGAGATGCTTGAGCAGGAGGAAATCTAAAGTGACGTTTTTGTTTTTGTTTTTTTTTTTGTTTTTGTTTTTTTTGTTTTGTTTTGTTTTGTTTTGTTTTGTTTTTTTTTTCTTTTTTGTGGTTGGACTCGATGATCTCAAAGGCCCCTTCCAACCATGAAGATTCTGTGATTCTGTAGGTGGTGACAATACTCTGTGTAGATTACGGGTAGTTTCAGGACATTTTGATTTTAATCCTTCAAGATAATACATGGGCATCACACGAGGAAGTGCAAGACAGTTTTGTATTTACAGAAACTTGGAAAATTTTTGCAGTCTGATGGTGAAAAGGAAATCATTGACATTGGCTAGGTTTTTCTTCTCAAGTCCAGTGTTCCAATTGCATTTGACTTTGCTGAGTGACATAAATGAGTGGTATCAGGGTCTATTTAATAAAATTTGATTTATTTTTCAGACACCTTTTCCCTTAAAGGAGAAATTAATTTGAAGTGCAACCAGACACAATAGATAAAACCGCTTACGAGGTCTTTCAGTGGACATTTCAAGAAAAAAAATGTTTGTAAGAAAAAAAAAAAACCACAAAAAAACCTCCAGCTGCTATTAGAACTTTAACTCTTCTTAAGTGATTACTAAAACTTATGAAAGCTGAAACTATCAACCTTTCAGCTCCTAAGGAGTCCAATCTAACATCCAGTAAAGTCAATTAAAAGATTCAAAACAATGGCTTCTGTTTCACATAAACTTAACAAAACTAAATCATTCGCTAAGGCATTAGCTTGTGGCAGTGACAGATTTCAGGGCTGGGTGAATCTTTTGGAGTATTTTGCCCTGGTAGTTTCACCTCTTGTCAGTGACAGTAGTTTCAAGTTGAATGTCTCAGCTGGAGCAGTGGCACACAGGCAATTGCCATTCCCTACATTTGTAGCTAAACTAAGGTGTATTTGGAAAAGCTTTGGCTCCCTTTTCTGAGCAAGCTTTAATGGACCACAGAGTATGAGCAAGTGCAAACGATCTAAGAACACAGAACTGATATAAGCCCTCTGAAACTATCCCACTGTTACAAGCAGTCTAGTCCTGCCAGACAGCATCATTATAAGCACAGCTGTATTTCATGAAGTTGCAGAGTGCTTTGTGACATTCCTGCTGTGTGGCTTTGTTTTGTGCTCTTTTGCTAATCATCTCTCTCAGGTCTTATCCTGTCTCTGGAAAAAATATTGCAAGTGTCTATACGGTGTGTATTTCAGAGTAAGTGATGCAGGTCCCTGATCCCTGACACAGACAGGAAACCAAAGCGTGACACAAAAGGATTGAGCTCTGCAACCCAACATGCTACAAACACCATTACTTTAAAAATGGCAAGCTGGAGCTGCTGACAGGTTTGTGTTACTTAGAAGCAGGGAGGGCTTAATTGTCATCTGGCTAACCCCATAAGGAGACATAGTTGAATTTCATTAGTAGAGTATAATTTTGTACACTTCACAGTAGCTGCACAGCTTGCCTTAGTTACTCACTGGCTCTACAAAGTAGATTGCAGAAACCTATCCCCTTACAATAAAAGGTGATGCCAACAGAAAGAGAATGAAAAGTGGGTTCAGGTAGAGAGGTCTAATCAGGAAAGTACTGTCAGTTCCTTTCAGTTTCTTTCCTTCAAAGGAATTTAGGCATTTCAAATTAACTCTCTCCAGTATTCACTGCCCTTTTCAGAGCATCTGGAAATATGAATCGACAGTTATGTCGTGACATACTGTATGTTTGGAGGGCAATTTACAGATGGCACTATGAACTGCAAAGGAAAGAACATTAAGGGGGGTAGAAGGTAAATATTTACAAAACACCCATGCGGTCCTATGAACGCACATTTGTGTATATACAGTTATGTATTTGTGTGTGTATAAGTTCTTTGTTATTTCTGATACTAATCAGTGTAGCTGAGGAAATATGTTTTGGCTAATATAAAAGGAGTTTAAATATAGATTTCTATGTAGAGTATCAAATGTCATAAAATTATATTATTTTAATGAATACCTTTCTATCGGGGAAAGATGAAGAAAAATTGTGTGTTTGGAAATGTTGTAATAGCATTTTTTATGTCTTTTGAAGCCACCTTTTCTCATTTTCTGTTTTGAAATGGAATTAGAACAGAAAATTAAATAAAAATGTTAAAATTTCTCAAAATGAAAACAAAAATATATATTTTGCTTGACAAAATGTGTATATTTGCAGATTATTTTTGTTTGCTGAAAGAACTAAAATTTATAGCTCATTTCAGACTTTAATGATTTATCTCTAGGTATTTTCTATTAACCTCTTCTGGGAAAAAAAATTAAGATATATTAAGCTACTGAAAGCTGAGGCAACCACAATATTCAACTAGCTGAAGTATTTATTGTCAAGGGGCTTATAAAAATGAAAGTAGAGGCATTGGAATAACTTCTTAAAACTATTTGAAATAGCATCCCCTTTCCCAATAATTCCCATTTTCTACTCCTGTTTGCCCTTGTTTCATTGTCTGCTGCTTGCCCTCTCAGTAAATTTGTGTGGTAGCCTAGGAAGACATTGAAGCTGATTGTGAAAGACGAAGAAAAAAGAATAGTTTAAAAGCAATAAAATGGTATGAGAAAAAGAAATTGAAATGAAAAAAAAAAATAAATGTTTTGCAATGTAGTGCTACTCAGGGAATAATTCCAACAGAATTAATCAGCCACAGTACAACAGGGGCTTGTTTTATTGCAGGCTTTAAAAGAGCCTTTAGGGTCTTGAGTATGCAGTAAAAGGAGCCCATCTTTCTCTCAGGAAAATCAACGGGAGTTTTGACATTGACTTTAGTGTGAGTAAGACTGGTCCAAAGGCCACATACAGAGGAAAGCTACACTATCCTTTTTAGCACTGGGCTTGTACTAATAACTCTAATGAAAGTCATTATGCAGAAATTAGAGCATGCATGTAAATTATGGCATTCCTGAATACTTACCTGAAACATGGCAACTGCAAGAGCAAGTGAATAAATAGAATTTATTGTATTTATCATATCGAAATGAAAGCTAATGTCACAAAACTTTGTGTTATATTACTGAGGCCAACCAGGCAAAACAGGAAATTTCTCAATAGTAAAAAATATCCCTATAGCTCACCTATATGGATTGATGTTTCACAGAGATTAGTTTTTCATAGTTCTTTTTATCTTTATGAAAAAAAAGAACAGCAAAAATGAAGCCTTGTTATAAAAATGTGTTGGGTAATAGCCTAACAATAAAGTGTGCAAGCAACTCTCAAATTCTTGTTATTTGATTACAAGACACTTCTATGCAGACACAAAGCTATTTTTCAGCTGTTATTCTGTATTGGCCTTTTCAGAGTGCCTGCTTCAAATTTTTAAAGGTGCATCCCAGAACTTGCCTCTGGAAGGACATGCACTTAAAGCAGCCCTAGCCAATAGTACACCTTCCCGATTTTTGCGTTCTTGGAGCCTGGAGAATCTTTGGAATAAATTAGGAAATCCTGAATATTTCAGTTACTGCAGCTTACTGAAGCCAGCTCCAGCATACACTTGCATTGTCTCCAGTCCTAGATAAGCTTGTGACACTGGAGTTGTGATAAGGCTTTTGAAGAGCAATGCCATTGCTGTTTTTCCCCCCACCCTGAATGAGAAGGCTCCTTCCATCACTTTGACCTTTAGCATTTGTTTTAATAGAATTATTTTGCATATGATATGAATTAATTGAGGTATATCCACTGATGAATTTGTTGTTATTTTTCGGTGCAACAAATCTTGCTAAAATTCTATTTCATATTGTAGGCATTAGGATAACCTCTTGAGATGAGCAGTTACCTCTTTTCATTTGTATCCCAGGTCATTTTTCTTAACGAGAAACATATCAATGTCTCACCTACACAGACCTAAGAGGTTATGTCTTTCTTTCTACAACAGACCTGCAAAACTTTGAACTGCACAGCTACAGAAATTGAGATGATCTATAGAGTTGAATTCTAAAACTCTAAATCGTGGTGGCAGAGACTTCTGGTCAATAAACTCATGTGAACTTGTTTCCATTTCTAACCTGCATGTACTTACATCATGTGTTCCACACAAGTTGTTCTTTGTCCAAGTTCAGGGACTTTCAGCTTTAACCTGGCACAGACATGGGACTGAAAAATAAAAGGTCACATGCTATAAATTTGCACTGCAAATGCTGAGCAAAAATCTCAATCAAATAACAGTGACGATGATTTCTACTGGTATCAAGAAATGGGAAACATTAATAGGAAAAATTATGTATGACTGCAGTGGTGATATAATATAACTATTGTGACTTGAGTAAGAGTTTTGAAATTTTGTAGACGCCAAATAAAGATAAAGGATCCCAGTTTAAGGAAGTTACATTTAAAAACCTTGACCTGTGGGTATTTACTTTACAGTAGTAATGTAATTAACAGTTACAACTCTAGATCCTAATGACTGAGATCAATGCTATGGCTGACAGAAAATAGTTAGCATAAAGCCACACCCAATGATTTCCCAATGTTACTTAAAGAAAGAGCTTCTTTTGTATTTTTGTACATACAGTTAAAGTTTATAGGGGACAGAAGACTCATCTACTTTGTACTGCTGAGAGAAGGAATAGGGATCTTTCTTGAAGTTTTTTGTTGTTGTTTGTTGTTTCTTTTTTTAATAATATTTATAACATTTGCAAATGGTCAGAATTTTCTAGAATTTATGAAGATTTAAAATTTGTGTACTATGACTTCTTCAGTCACTGAAGATAATGGCTCTGCATTAGAGCAATAAGAATTCCAATAGATTATTTTGATATCAAGTGCCGAAGGTGATGTTTAATGAATTGAACATATCTTTATGAATTGAACAATTACTATTTTATTTGTGTTGGGAGTATATTTTATGAAATACATGAACACTCTACGTTTCCTTCTTACTGTATATGACAGCATGTCTGACTTCTCATTCTAGACTCAAATAAAGAGGTATACATCTGCTTTGGCTATGACATAAAAATAATCGCATGAGTTAAACTAAACTCATGAGGAGGGGACCTTAAAAATCAAGAGGATTTCCCTTGTTACAAGTGCTCCTTCATTGCGGACTGCATATTAAATTGATGATCTATCTAAGATTTTTCTTGCTGCAATTCGAACAATAAATGGCATTTTAATAAAGAATTAATTCCAAGGGTCACACACAATTCTCCTTGAAATGCCCACTACTTCATACTAACTACATCCAATTTCCTTCTGAATTATTATATTCATAGACCTATAGATGCACATCAGTTAGAACAATTTCTCATTTTTCTTTTTTTTTTTTCCAATCTTCCTTGTCATGAAAATCAGAAGGTTAAAATCCATCTTCCCTTTTCACTACTTCTGTAAGCTAAAAAGTAGTTGTTGATGAGTGCTTTTTCTTCACATTTGAATGCAGGCAGTCACACTGGCTCATGAATGAGCAGATAACTCTGTAAATACGTATCTTTTCTCTCCATGATCTCACACACTGGGCACAACAGTGATTCTTGTTGCAAAACAGCAAAGACCCCAAATGGTGCTGAAAGTGCTCTCATCTAATTCTACCACTTTCATCGACTTAGCAACATAGTGCCAGTGCTCAAACTCAGCAGTTCAGCATCCTGCAGGAGCTCAGGGAAAAATTTTATGAAGTTGCCAGTGGCTGGCTGGTAAATTATTTGAAATCACCAGGGTCTTATTAATCTAAAATGGCTTCAAAATAAGAATGATGGAGTTCTAGACCTGGACTTTCCTTTTTTCCCCCATGGAGACAGCCATCTAATAAAGGTAAATGATTATTGTGAAGTATTTAAAAAAAAAAAAAAAGAAAGAAAGGAGTTGTAAAATACCCTTATAAAATTTTTTTTATAAGACTGTTTTTAGATTTTGGTCATCATTCCATTGCAAAAAGGCTTGCTGCGGCAATTATAATTTAAAATATCTAAGGGGCTGCCTGTTGGTCTCCTCATGCCAGAGGTATTTTTCATTTATCAAGGACATACTGAAGGCTCAATTTACAAGGTGGAGAAAAAGCCATTTATAGAATAGTACATTCTTGCTGTTACTAAATAGCAGGCCCATTAATATTTCTTGCTGGTTTTCAGCTCTGAGATTGTTTGCCCCATGATATATCACAATGTATCTTTAAACTGAAATTACCAACAGAAAACTGAAGGAAATGAAATGAGAAATGAAGAAAACGTTTTACACTATTTCCTCTTAATCTGGACACTGTTGATTTAGCTCCCTAATGAGAATTTTTTTCCTCTGATGGGAAAAAAAAAATCTGTTAAAGAGTGGATAGAAAGTATCTAGTTTGATTAAATTGTTTTGTATGGACCTCAAATAAAATTCATAAATAATCTGTTTAACAATGCCACTTGAGTTGTAAAATGTGGGAAGTACTGCTCTAATCTTTATTTTGTGTCCTATACAAGCATATATATCTGTAATATTAAATTAATATAAGATCAAACCAGAAATTATCACTACAATGCGGGTAGCATTTTAATCTCATTTGGAGAATTATAAATGAATTTATGAAAAGAAACCCATTTGAAATCTGGCTCTAAGTTTCTTCAGAAACAGCCTCCTTAGCCTTCAATGGTGGCATTGAAAATGTTGCAGGTAAAGTAAATGAAAGCTATAGCTCATGATACGTTGGTCTCATCTTAATACATTGAAAGTTTTTTTTTCCTTTTTTCTTTTTTTTCCCATTTTTATTTCTTTTTTCCTTTTTTTCTCCCTTCCGATCTATTTTGGGTTTTTTTTGTTTGTTTGTTTCATTTTTTTGTTCTACCTGTAAGTTTTTTATCTTTTCTATCTTTCTATCTTGGTTTTTCTATCAATCTGATTATTACTGCCAAACATAATATACAAAATATGAGCTTTATTTCAGTGGTGCAGGTGTTTGGATATTTCATACATGTTTTCCATTTAGGCGTTTCAGGACCGTGTTCAATAAGGCACTTGCACAGACTTGTATATTCCATTAAAGTCAAGCTCTATATGGAATGAATCCAAATTGTTGAAACTGATGAAAATGCTTCAAAAGGCTTCAAAAAGACTTTGACTATAAAACCCTTGCTTCTATTCCCATTGAAATCAGCAGAGTAGAGAATTGCTGTTTTCGGGCATAGACTAGACAGGGACAGAATTAAAGACTTTTACACAGGAAACCAAAGATGTGTTAGATTCTTAGGATTCTTGTAGGGGGTGAATTAGGTGCCTCACATTGGGTTTAACTCTTATCCTTTGCCCTGAGCTCACTCACCAGTGGCATGATGTAAAGTTGCGGTGGCAATCTGTTCAAGATCTGACACCCAGAGCCCTCTGCTAAATGTAAATGCTAATGACTGTTCTAGCAAGAAGGAGTTACAGGTCTGCCTTTGACATGCAGCTGCCAGAGACACTTTCCCGTTAGCCCAGCGCTTAGTAAATTCACACAGCCATGTCAGGGAATCTGATTTATATATCCTGTATTCTGTGAAAGTTCCCTATTTATCAGACCAAAGCTAGTGCATGCAGATTCTTTGCTTATCCCTAGACACAGGGCTTTACAGAACCAGGGAATGATTAAAGAAGAAATATAGTCTTCTGTATTGAAAGCTTTGTGGCTAGGGCAGTAGGCAACTGAAAAATAATCAAGGTTCTAGGCCTTATTGTCAATTTTCTCTAAAACCCAATTAGTCTTTACCGTAAGACATAAATAGAACTAGAAAACTGAGTTTTTCTTCCTCTCCTTGTTGAACCCAGCACTGCTCTGAGAATTGTTCCGTTCCTTGAATTTCTTATGCTTTGTTCATTAATTTGTGACTGTGTGTTCATATCAGTGCAACCTCTGAGGCTTCACACATGATACTATTATTTGCATTTCCATAGAGTGTTGGATTTGCACTGAGAATGAGTACCTCTTATACAAGGCTCAATACAGCCACGTGCTACAGTGTGTTATCCAGAAATTACAAAATGCATTTGTGTTATTTCTATTCGCTACTTCACAACATATGCAACTCTAATCAGGCTATTTAAAATATGTAAAGTGATGGTGTGGACTGAATTCATTATTAAAAAGTAAGCATTTGCACTGGCAAAAAGCCAGATAAGAGACTGATAACAGGATTTGGCAAACAGAACAAAGTAACAATAATTTGCATGGCAGTAATTGGAAATATATACTCATGCATGCTATTTACCTTATCAAATATGTCATTGATGAATATGTAAAAGGAAGTGCTTACAGCTCACTTCTCCAATATTTTTTAGAAATATAACATTTGTTTTACTGACTAAACTCCTGTATTATTTTCTGCATAGAAATATAATTGCTTTTTTCTTGGCTTAAAAAAAAATAAATCCTTCACATTCCTTCCTAGCACTCCTTGTCCTTTTTCCAAATTCAGATTTCTGTCTAGTGGCTTCATTTGGCTTGATTTTTATCAGTTCAGTGCTCTAGAACCAGGTAACTTGTAGAGCAAAACGTCAAAATGGCATGAAATTTCATTTCTTTTCTGTGACACATGCCTATCTTGCATATAAATATACAGTCACTAATTGTTATTATCTTTTTGCTTTTCTTTCAGGAATCATTATCTTGTGATTTAGAAGCTAAGACTATACAGGGCCTATACATAGTCTGATGTAAGTATTATAGACACCATGTTTTTTCATAATTTTGTCCAATATTTGAATGTTGTTATAAGAATATCTTTGAAAACCAGGCATTTTTGAAACCCAAGACTCAAAGCAAAATGACTTTTTAAATTTACAAACTTATGGGAGCTGAACCTGAAGAAAAAAATATTACTTGAACTGAATACTAATAGTTGTTCTTTGGAGATATATTCAGCTGTAGAATATCAGTCAAATTGGGAATAGCCTCCCGAGACACATCAAAATGAAAAAACTTGGAGAGAGGACAAAAAACTAGAAGCACTGAGTCCTCACAACTGTAAAGAGAACAGTGCTATATAATGAAAAAATCAGATCTTTCGTTTTTCAAATAATTCATCTATGGTGATTGGATATGGCCAGCCTTAACCTCTGTATGTCTCTTTTATGCATCTGTAAAATGGAAACAATAAACGTTCATCTCCCAAGGCAGTAAAGTCACTGAGAAAATTTATCTTAATATATGGGCAAGAAAACTCCATAGCAATGTTGAGAATTCTCCCTTCAAAGCAGGTTTTGAATAAAGAGCTGTAAATTTAGTTGAGATAAGAAGCGTCATTGAATAACATATACATAACAAAATACTGCATGCCCACTAATTCACTGACCATTATGCATTATATGTATTGACTGCAGCATCAAATGCTATAGAAATTAAAATATAATCTTTAAGTTACAGGTTGTTCCATCATTCATAACATTATGAAAATTCATTTTTCCAATTTATTTTTCTCCTACTGAACTTTTTATATTAAAAATAGTATTTTTAGATAAATAGTATTTTTTAGATAATCAAACTCACGAAAGGAAGGAAGCAACAAAAGGACAGATACTTTCTAAAAACCTGTGAAATTTACCTTTAATTGTCTTTCCTTCCAATGACATGTAGAAGTCTAACTTCTGTCTGAGCATCTGTCTAATAAACTGACTTGAATGTCATTATCTAGCTCAATTCCAGTACCTTAATATAACAGCTAACTAAAAAATGGAAATTATTCCAATTAAATTAAAACATATAAAGTTGCTTCTGTCTGTTGTTTCACTCAGGAGATTCCAATGGGAATAGTTCCTAAAGAGGGACTTCAGAGAAGATGCGCCTACTCACAAAAATAAGAGGATAAGAGTTGGATTATTTCAAGCAGTGGGAGAGAAAAAATAAGTAAAATAATTATGTCTATTCATATCTCTCATTCACATATTCCACTTAAACCACTTAAACAAAACACAAGTTTCCAGGCTTTTTTGTCTGAATAAGAGCCCTCTGGGTTAAAACTGTTACAACACTTATGCAAACCTAGGATAAAAACTGTGAGCTGAATTCATGCTGATGCATGTCTGTGCAAGTCTGTTGTGATAAGTTAAGCTCAGTGTCGTTTTAAACTCCGTAACTGAAGATCCTACAGTATGCAGAGTAGCCTTTGTGTGTCAGAGAACTACATTTAAACCTTGTTGTTATAATCACTATGGAATATTCACCAAGAGACCTTTGTCTTAGGAAGACTATTAATGGAGAAAGATTGCTTAGAACAAGCTTTGGGCTCACACTCCAAATATTCCCTTAGAGAATCCTCTTTTTCTTTACTGAATACAGAGGGAACTTAGGGAGATGGGACTGTAAGGTAAAGAAATGCTCAGTGAATATTATTTCATCTTTTGTTTTGCAAGAAGGTATTTTAATATGAGATCTATTATTTGTTCTCAAGCTGCAAGTAGTTCCCTACATATAGCATACCAAAGATGCTTGGTAAAAAAGGAGGAAGTCACAGAAGTCCTCACTGCCCTTTTTCTCCATGTCTCACATCTTTTCCAGTTAACACATTTATTCTGTGCTAATAAAGCTGAATGGATAGGAGAAAATTAATGTTAAAGGCTTGGTCTGGATCTCAGTTAACCTGTGGTGGGCACTGACTCATAGATATAACTGCTGCTTCTCCTCAAAGGCAAGTCTATATCTTCTTCTGAAGCAACAGCGTATGTCTGGTTAGCGCGAAGCTGCTATGCTAACCTGGAGCCAGCTCCCCAGGGATTGCTACATAGAGGCTAAAAGCAGTGGACAGAATGCATGGGCTTCTGAGAGCTGCGAGAGGGTAAAGACAAATGAAGAGAGCCATCCAAACTACCTACAGATAAAAAAAAAGCAGAGCCTGGTCTGAAAGCTAGAGAACAGCTGTACCTAGCATGTATAAAAGTCATAAGAAATTAATAACTTCTGCCCAAAGAACATGTACTGGATAAAGGGCAACAGTGCACACAGATACAACAACCTGCTTCTAATTAGGTTTTTATACCAGCTGAGAACACTCTGATCTGGGATTGAAGAAAGATTTCTTTGCAAGGAGAGCAACAAACAGTTTTGTTCAGAGTATTCAATATTCCTTTCACATTTTTAATGTTGTTGAACAGCTGCCCACAATTCAGAAGTGGAAACATAAATAAAGGCATAGAATGGAAATGAAATAACCTCATGCCCTTCCCTGTTGTAGTATCAAAGCTCAATGTTTCTGTTTTTCAGCACATTCAGAATACTATGTATATGGTTTATTTCCTAAGGTATAATTCAAAACAGCCTATGATCTTGGGGCTTGCTATGTAAATTATCAGGCAATACCTGGCACTCTTCTCTTGTCTGTTGTGAAATTTGTATTGTGATCAATACCCTGAAAATTGAAATCCCTTCATATCAATATCATAACTATTTACAGGATTCCCTTAGCTGCTTCAACAGTTTTTGATCTTTCTTATTCTACCTCAGAGCTCTATAATAAGCTGCCTGTGAACGCTGCTTTCCAAATTTAACTCTCCCCACACTCCAAACTGACATCACTGTAGTTATAAAACTATGTACATGATATCATCTCTTTAGATACAATGTTCTCCATTGCTTATATTATTGCGCTCATACTTGCCTTGCTAATGCTCACTTTTCCATGTATCAAGGACTGTGATATTCCTGTCAACTTCACAATTTATCTCAGACTTGATTGCAACAGTAGTTTGAAAATCAATTTGATTCCATATACTTTCAACTGAAGTATTTAATTATTTGTTTATTTTTTAAGCTTAGATTGTCTCCAAATACATTACTGTTTTCCTAGTCCATGGTACATGTCAGAGGCATTCCACTCATTGCTTCCACTGTGATCTCCAGGTTCTTTTTGTATTTCTATGAATAAGTGAAGCGTCTTTTCTTGTTTCTAGCAATGTAGCTGGAATCACTTTCAGACAATATGGAACTTATGCTGGTTTGTTATAAATATAAATATCTTCATGTAGAAAGATTATGATTGTGTTTCCATATATTCATAAGAGGAAAACAGCCAGTTCTTCTTATTGAGTAGGAATTGTTTTAAGTATTGAGATTGGTTTACCTAAAATGTTAAGTAATTTAGGTATATTCAGAAATCACTGCTGTTCACTTTGTGTGCCAGGTATTTCTTGTCCTTGTGATCCACAATTTATTAAAATCCTTGCGTACTGAAGGATATCCAGATAGAAATTATTGCTAATATATCACACTATTATAGACAAACACTTATTAAATTGTTATTAAATTTGAATTAGTTTCTCATTACCTAAACAGAAAGACAGGGCAACACTGAAATTCACTATTTGTAATTCCACATTGTCCACTGTTATGTCATCAGCAAACCTATGCGTTCGGAAACTAACTTCATATAGGTTAAATAACAACACACAATGTATTCTAATATCTCAGTGTGTTATACAAGCAGGTGTATAGATGTAGGAAAACATCACTTGGTATTAAACTGACTATGTGAATATGTTGCCAGATTTCGAATTTAGGCATCCTTTAATTCTGGTGGTTTGTTTTGGTTTTTTTAATTACTCTACTGATGCCTGTGTAATTATTGTTTTGTATATGTATACCTTCCTAAACATAAGGTCTTTTGTCTCTTGGCAACTGATATAAAAATGACTTCACAACAAGGGAAATGAGGAACAGTTTGTTGGATATAAATAGCAAAATGTGATAATTGTTTATCTTCAGTGTCTTTGGGTTTTTTTATCTTGATCATAGTGTAAATTAAGATAATTTGAATGTTTAAAAACATGATCATAATGTAGTTTTATGTTAAATTATTTTTTGCCTCCAAAACTCACAGTAATTTGTAAAGCAGACTCAACATGATAAATTTGGGAATTTTCAAAATGGCTTATGCAATATAAGGAGGGAGATCACCACATTCAACACTGGAATGCAACTTATTTCCGAAGTGTTGATCTGTTTTTTGCGCACAGCAATTTTGTATAGTTCAGGAAAGAAATTAGGGATAACACTTCTCCCTTTTGAATAATGTCCATTTCTATCATTAGTTCACCTAATATTTGTTTACCTCACTCACCAACATTACACGTAATTTTAAAATTGAAAATTTTTACAATATTTGCTCTGCTTCAGCTCAGAGCATCACTGGAACCTGGCTATGCTGTTTGGCATATTATTGCAGAAGAGCACTTACAGTCCCCCAGCCTCTGGTTGCTCCTTAAAGTTTTTTCAGCTAAACATTGACCTAGAAAAACTCTTCTTAGTCTATAAAAGCACAAACCCAAATGCTATGGGTGCAAATCATAACATGCCACACAGAACTATGTAAAACTCGCTCTTTCACTCCATGTGAAAGTAATCGCTGCAAAACTATTAAGGGAAATGATGGGGATTAGAAGGTAAACAGACAAACCCTGGATTAAAAGGTAAACAGAGACAGTCAAGTTCATCCACAGGTGTACATTTGCATGTGTGATGCCATATGTATATTCTGTTGCCCAGCATATTTTAGCTACCTGCCTTCTTAGCTTTGCATTTCAGTGGTCAATATACATTGGAAAGACAACTCTTCTTGGCAAAAAAAAAAAAAAAAAAAAAAAAAAAAAAAAAAAAAAAAAAAAAAATTACACTAAATCCTCAGGCA
The DNA here is from genome assembly GCF_001431845.1 of Calidris pugnax. Taxonomy (NCBI): domain Eukaryota; kingdom Metazoa; phylum Chordata; class Aves; order Charadriiformes; family Scolopacidae; genus Calidris; species Calidris pugnax. The sequence goes on along the minus strand of NW_015094506.1, from coordinate 40,631,120 downwards.
CAATGTGTATGAGAGCAGATTTGAGGAAAACAGAGTCTGTTACCTAACTATGATTTTAATTAATCTTTCCCTTCCAAGATTTTCATTCTCATGTGGTGCATGCAGAATTATTTCATTGAACTGGGAAAACAGAAACGAACAACTTTGTTCTTTAGCAGTTTATTGCCTTGTCACTATGTTCTGCTACACTCAAATCTCGTAAGTAAAAAGGAACATAACATACATTCAACTATGCATTTATTTTTATTCCAATTAACTATTTAACAGTCCAATAGTCTAAATAAATAATACTGAGAGGTCTGTAATAATATTCTTAAAATTGTTGTATGTGAACCGGCTAAGATCTGCCCCTTTTATCTGATCTTATTCTCGTTCTTACAGTGCCCCTTTGGAATCTTTGGTCAGCACTTCAGTATGCCTCCTGAGCTGCAGGGTGGAAAGGTTTGAACATCACAAAGTCTTCATCAGGAGGAACAGGTTATTTATTAAGTGCGTGGCAGATTTGTGTGTGGAGCGGGCTATACTCTTCCTCCTCAGTTTGCTAGGCTTGGATTTATTTTTAAATGTTTCCTTACCTCAGGCTGCTGTGTTCTGGCTGCCCCCATTTGAGGGATGAGTGTGACCCTTACAGTTGCCCCATGCTCAGACATGAGGACACCCTGGGTTTGCTGGACCCTTGCCATGGAGGCACTGGCAGAGCTCAAGCTCAGGCAGAGGAGGCAACAAGCACTTGGCCCCAGGGAAGACACTGAAACTGGCTCAGTGCAGCTATGGCCAAGGTGAGCCCAGGTGAGCCCTGAGAGCTGTGCTCTCAGCTTAGGGCAGGGCCTGAAGCCTTTTACTAAAAATGCCAAAAATCATATTTACATACTGGGTTACAGTTCTGGCCACAGATGCAATAGTAATTTGGTTTTTTGTTTGGTGTTTTTTTTTCTCATCTATCTATTGTTATAGCAAATATGTTCAAAGTCACATCTTACAGTCGTGCAAAAAAGACCTATTATAAAAAAAACCTGCATTGACAACACAGTTTGTATCTAAATATATCTTAATGAAGAGTTTCCTGGAACAGATGAACACATACTACTAAGCTGTTCATGTAGCCTTTATTTAGTAAATTAACTGGTAGTATGTTAGCCACCCTTCTAATTAATGAAAGAACCACATTCCTTGAAATTAATTGCATCCAGGTTTGCTAAAGAGCATTAGAACATTTTTTCTAAAAGTAATAAGTACATTGTGTACTCATACATATATATATGGTAAAAGCATTTTTGTAAAAATTTTCTTGCACGTTACTGAATAACATGAATCTAAAACTGTGATTTATTGCATAGTCCTAGCTATGCTTTTATCTGAATGCATAGCATTTATATTTAATGCTAATGCATCCTCTCTGGAAATATCACTAGTCAGTAATGACATCTTTCTTCGCTTTAGAGACGGGCATGCTTGCATGAACTCAGAAGGAAAATTTTCTATTTGTTTGCATTATTGCTGTTGTGTATTAAAACGATGAAAGATGAAATGTACAAAATGTTTTATAAAATTTTAACATGATGCATGCATAAATTAAGTTGTAAAAATGGGATTTGTTTTATTGGGACCAAAAATATATGGTTACAGGGAGGTAAGGTGTAACTGAAATTATTCACATACAACAAGAAATAAAGAAAAGCTGTATGTTTATTCTGTACTCTTCTTGTTCAATGATTTTTGGACATATAGGTTTTGTTTTACTTTGCTTACTTTCCCTGTTAAAATTGCTGTAAGTATAAGCTTTTGCATTTAGTAAAGCAGTATTGAAGTATGCAGAATTTTTTTAGTTTTGATCTTTCACAGTTGATTAAGAAACACCAAGTACTGCTAAATGAATATTTCACAAAAGGGAGAAACGATTGGTTGAAGGTGAAGAATACCCAAGTAATAAGAAGACATTCAAAGTTTCTCATTTTTTTTCTTGTGATTTTTGACATGAAGTTAATGTCAGATTACATTGATTTGGAAGAGGAAGTCTGTTGAATGTAACGGCAACATGTGATTCTTCCCTAGACCATACAAAGACTGTTACGACTTTTAGAAACACTAGTTAATTTCTGTAATGTGCCATGTTAGTATAACAGAATTTAGACTAGATGGTTGATACATCTGAAAACGGATTAGAGAACACCTTTCATGTAGGCAAGCATTATGCAAATATCGGAAAACTGAATGAGCTGGTCACTTAGCTTGAATATCTTTCTAGACTTGCAAACTTGTGTAGGATTTTCAAAAGTGTTTATCATTGGTCAAGATTTCCATCATTGCAATCAATAAGACAGGACAGAGGGTAAAAGAAAGAGAAATGTACAATGCTTTTCACATCTTTCCTTTGGCTTAAGATCCCGCTCAGCATAATTGACTTTCCTGGAGATCAAACATCTACTTCCAAGCTACTTATCTGATCATCTGAGGAGACGAATCTGCATGAGGCAATTAATCATAATGTGGCTTAGGTATATAAAATAGTTAAAATAACTAATAATAAGGGGTTAAAATTAGGTGAGATGAGGCTTTCTCTTAGAGAAAACATTTCTTAGAAGGCACCTGATCTGACAAATTGATTCCAGTGTTCTAGTGTATACAAAGACAACTGAGATTTTGCCTAGAGCTCCACCATAAGATGAAATTGTTACCTTGAATTTAAAAATGGATTTCTTCAAAAGTCAAATTACAAGACTGAGAATTTGGCCTTACAGTTCCTAAATACATATAAATATGATTTTGTTGTGAAAATTACTTGTCTGTTGTTTGAGTTATATATATTTAATTAAGATGTTTCTGAGAAGCTAATTTTTTGAGGAAGAAAGTGTAAGGAAAGAGATATGGGTAGCTAAAGAAGAGTAATTTTTTCTTCAATATGTGTAAGCTGAAAACCATCCAGCTGCACCATTAATAAAACTGTGAGACAGGATTTAAAAACCAAAGGATAAAGGAACATGCAGTGTGAAACATCATTATGTCATCCCTGATTCCATTACTAAAAACCATAATTTTGATATTTTAGCAGTATTAACAAATATCTCCAGTAATATACTGTCAAGAAATGGCCTATATATAATGGACATAGTCTTTTTCTTGTATGTATTCCAGACTGAAGAGGAAAGCAACTGTAGTAAGTATAAATACTCCTGGCTCATGGAAAACACCGTGTTTGAAATGACCAGCACTGTTCACTCCTATTATTCTACAGGAATATATAAAAAATAATTGTGAACATTGCTGTACACAACAGCTGAAATCAAGATAATGCAGTGACTCACTACAATGTACTTCTTGCCTTACAATATCAGTGAAGCAATGGATAAATTTTTGTATGATGAGTACTAATGTTGAGGAGTATTCTAAGGAAACATAATCCCAATTGTCAGGACAGTTATCACCTGGAAACAAAAAGGAACACAAACCCCAAAACCAACCAGCTAACGAAAAACCACTTAAAATTATATGCCATTGATTTTTCTTTGTATGAAGCTGCGCAAGTTAATGGGATCATAAATATATTAGCAGGAGCAAAGGCATGACATGCAGAAGGTACTTTTGTCTGAAAGCTTGCTTCTGTTTCTTGTTCAACAAAGCATTTAAGACAGTGTTTCAGTTTAGAATTCTGTAGGGTTACTGACTTCAAAGAAATGGATGTATAAGCTTCTATTTAAGCATGTGCTTTAATTCTTGGCTAAATGAGAGCCAGAATTTTCAGCAATTTACTGGATTAAAACTTTGAAAACTGAGATATTAACACATAGTATTTATGAGAAAAGGAAATGGAAATAACAAACTCCTTTACATTTTTTGTGTGCTTTCCTTTCCAAACATTCTTTCTGTCTGTTCTGTGTTAAGTCTCTCTTTTTCAGATCTTAAAATGTAGTGCAGGCTATTATCTTCTGAATATGAGCATTAAGAAGGAAAATTAAAGTAAGATGAAAGGATGATGAAATTTCTGTAGTGAAAACAAGTAAAGACAAACTACAGGCAATAGCAAAAGAACACTAATAATCAGCACAGGGAAACGGGGCATTCTATATTAATGAAATCCTTTTCTTGTTACTTTGCAATACCGTTTTCTCATCATTAGTATCAATAATAATGGTATTCTTCACTGCCTGGGAATGCACACAGAACTTTTACAAGGATAATCACATGCTTTTATGAAGATGCCCTGCTGCTCCATTGCTGCTGTATTAAACTCAGTGGACCTTTTTTTAAGATGCTTAACCCTAGCAGACAGGACAAAGACAGCTGATTACAAAAATATAAAGAATACATGTCCCACTAGAGAAAATAAGTTCCCTGTGTTACTCACATATTTTTGTGCATTCAAAGTAAAATAAAAAGGGGTAATTACACTTAAATATATATTTCTTGAACTTTTGACATTTTCCTCTTTGCTTTTTTAGTGAATGGACTGTGTTATTTATATTTTGATTCCAGAAATGTTTGCTTTTAATCCAATCACAACAAAAAGAGTTTCAGGAGACTGCAGCTATGTCAGAATAAGTAGACAGTTTATCACTTTTAAAATTTGCTTTCGGGACAGTTGTGGATCACAAAGATGTTGCATTGTTCTCATAAATTTGGATTTCCTAAGTCTCAGAGGGACTGGCTCTATAGACTTTCTGCACAAAATCAGAATTACTGAGAAAAATTGTTTTAAATAGTCTGCATAGGTAGTTTTCTGACATCTTCCTAACCTGGTAGATGCTAAGAAAAAAATCACATACTGAGAAAAGTGACAAACAGTCATGAAAGCTGCAGAGTTTTAGTCCCACCAGCAAGGCTTCTCAGACTCCCTCTGAGATGTACAGGTAACACAGAGAATGATTTTTTTTCCTCTCAGTTTCTGTATCTTGTTATACTGCTTGGGTCCTGTGTACTGGGATGAACAGTTCTGAAGATTTCCAGCTAAGCCTTGAGATCTTAGAGTTCACTTAGAGGCCAAGTGAAAGTGAATAAAGACCTCCAAATTTGGCCAGTGATTATGAAGTGTTAAATGGCTAATTAACAATGCAATAAATATTTTTATGTCACACACTATCTAGAATGCTTCTCTGGCTAAATATTTGGAAGTTGCATGGCCCACAATCTTCTCCCCTTCTTGACCCAGGTAACAGCTCTTGCAAATATCATATTCAGAAAGACAGGAAAAAATATTTTCTCTTCAGATCTTTTGCTTAATTTCTTATATTATTCTCTATTTACAATTTCATAAAATAAAAAAGACCACCACATTAAGATATTAATACAAATTCAGTATTAAACTTGAGCTACACTAAGCAAAACCAGATGCCACGCCCGCCATTGAGGTAGAGCTTTCAAATGGGAATTTCTTATAGCAGCTGTGTTTTGTGATTGCATTCCACTTCCTTCATTATGATGAGATTAGTGAATTTGCAGCACTGTAATACTTTGTAAAAATGACAGCCTCTCTAGTATACAAATAATCAAGCACATCCCTGGCCTACATTCCAGCTGCCATTTTCATTATTAGGTAGCAGAATATATGCTATTCCTTAGAATCACGAGAGATGCTCAGTTCTAACTAAAGCCGCAATGCTAGGGAGCCTCAGAAAATGCTAATGCATTTCAGAGACTATGCTTTCTGGCTATGGTCTCTGAGCACGGAGACAGCTATTGTGCTGATGCTTCCCATTCTCAAAAGTCTGTCAAACTCAATTAAAAACTGCATTCTGGTAATCCCCGTCCCTTGCAGTAGCAGCTTGCTGTGGAGATATTTAGCGTACTTTCTACCTGCTACAAATAAATCCTTCTGTGTTTTTTTTCTGTTCCCTTCCCCATATGTAGACATGTGTGTATGTATACAAATCTCTTAGAACAAAAACGACTGCCTGTTTGCTCTGTTATCTGTGTCAATATTTCATTATGCATCTTATTTTTCCAAAATAAAGTTGTTAGGTTGATCACATAAAACTGGTGATCACATAGTTTCCTTTGCTGATCACCTGTTTTTAAAATGCATTCAGGAAACATACCAGGTTGTATGAAGCTTTCTAAAATGAGGTATCTAATTTAGGTGTCTATGTTATTATGTTCTTTTCCAATTTTTCCAATATTCAGAAATTAGCTCCTCTGCAGGGTGATTTGGAACACCGCAGATAAATGTCTGCTCCGTATTGCCTTCTGGAAGAGTCTGTCTCTCTCCATCAACTGCAGAAGAAGACTAGGAAGATTGGTCAATCATACTGAGCCACAGGTTAGTTATCCTTTTCAATGTGATCCCTGTCTTAATTTTGCTGAAATCAGTAGAATTTTGTAATCTCAGACTACAAGGAAGTATTAAAACCTCGTTCAAGAAACCTATTGAGTTCCTTATGCTTAGGTGGAATCCAAATTCTTAGGTGAGAAATAGAATTTTGTGTTTATTCTAATGAAATCTGTGAAATATAAGATCCTGAGGATATTTTCTAAATGGAAAGTTGTATACCTGCCAGGTGAAATTTTTGATCTTCATCTGTCTCATTTTTAACATATTTCCAGCTTCGCTGTTTAAAGTCCCTTTATGGTGAAATTGGCCAAAAGAAAAGATTCTGCCACCACTCTTTGCATTAACTAATAAGAATGTTTTTGACTTCTTTGGCTTCTGGTACAAGCCCAGTCTATAGAATTACTTCTAAAATTAATAAATATTGTTATACACAGAGTAGCTAAAGGGGCAAATACCCAACTTCTGTTTTCCTTTAATATTACTGCATTTGGGGAAATTCTTCAAATGAAAATCCATTGAGAGATACTAATTACAAAGACATTCCTTTTAACTCAAGAGATTTCTATACCTTGAATAGTTGAAAAGTGGGAAAGTAGATGGTGGAAATAAAATGTATGCATATACACATGAATTTCATTTTCTGCTTGAAGTCTCTACTTGCATCAGGAGTCACAGGGAGGAGTCACTAGGGGGCAGCTGAATGAGCATTTGAATAAGCAATGGCAGATGTGTCTGAGTTCTGTTACAAATTTAACACTAGCATTTATGCTGTGAAACATCACTACAGGCTCATTTAATAGATATAGTTCCTTGGCTCAAAATTCAGTACTCCAACATAAAACTCTGGATATGCCAAGTTATGGTATCATACAATTATATCTAAGGTATCCAAGTTCTGTTCCAGAAAGCGTGAGAATCTAGAGTGGGAATTACAGGAATGTGGAATTAGACTCAGTCTGTTAGTCTGGATCTGTGTGTTTTGTGGATAACACAGGGTGTGCTAACAGTGGTAACTCATAAATGTGTGCACATTCCACACTTAGCTTATTATCAGTATTAAGTTACATTTTTTTAGGCACTTTGCAAGGATCTTTCTTAAAGTGTTATAAAATGCAATTGACAAAGAGTTTTATTATAAATACTTTGGTTTTTCTATTTAGTAACTTGTGAAGTTGGCTTGTTCATTACTCTGCTATAGAAACTAAAGAGTAGAGCCAGAATCATATCAGGAAGGGAAAAGAATGAGTCACAATTCACCCAACACAGCTCCTCTTTCCATACCAATTTTTTTTGCGCATATAAAGTTGGCAGGTACAATCTGGAGTTTTATTCCAAAAAAACTTTACAACAACATAATTTACTTGCTAATGATTGCAGCTGAGATGGTAAAGAAATTATCTGAAAAATGTAGAAAGCCCCTGGCAAACAGTATGTCTGAAAAGGGATATTATTCTGGGTGATCAGAGAAAGGAAAAGAAGTGCCAACTGGCTGAGGAAAGTATGGCTTGTACAACTAGGAAAAGTTTAAAATTTAAATGTACATATACATTAAAAAATAATGTAAGTTTTTAATTCTATGTGTACAATATCATTTATTATATAGAGAAATACCATGCTTTGAAATCAACTATTTTATACTATTCTATACTTCTGAAAAAAACCTGGATTCAATACAAACAAAAATAAAACCAAACCAGTTCTGAGCCAGCTAAGTAAACGGTTGTTGGGCCTGCTAGATTAAACATAAAAAAAACCCAAAAAAACCCGCAACACCCCAAACGTTATGTTCTCTTTATTGTTATAATGCCTTCTCTTTTCCCCTCCTTCTGTGAGTGACTGATGGGTATATAAGGAGAGGCTGGTTAAGCAGGAGTAGCTCTCTATTTGTAGTAATTAGTAAACTTTAAACTACATACAAAATTTATCTGCTAATGTTCTTGTGTTACAGCCAAAAAAAATATAATTTAGTACAAAGCTGGAGACATGAATTTCCATATCTGTTGAGTTGCTGGGATAGATAACTGTTAAAGCTAAATGACGATAAATTTACATAGCTTTATTAGGATATTGACATCAAAAAAATTATTGAGGAAGAAAATTGGATGCAAATTCCTAAGAGACTTTTTGGATTAAAGAGCTATCGTATCTGCACGCATTTCGTAGGAGTGAGTTCAACACGTTGTACTTAATAATTCTGAATGAGATTCATCTAATTCATTCATCTTTATTATACATCAGAGATAGTTGTGCAAACTCCCTTTAGAGAGCAGGACATGATTCATATCATCCCAGAGTAAATATTTAAGTTATGTCTGAGGAGCGTCACCCTAAGAAGCCTTTTGGTCTCCACTGGTTAGCAGATGTACATGTTTACAGTGAATGAGAGGGATTCCAATTTCTCACTACCAAATTTCTCATTATCTTCTGAGGTGTATCATGGTAAAACCTATTTCGTTTATATGAGCCAGATTTGATTACTTGTCAAGATGTTGCAACCGATAACTTTCTGTAGGAGAAGGTAGAATTTGTTTTTAAGTTTACTTTTTAAGTAGCTTTTTCAGTTTCTTTTTAAGGTTGAAAAATAGTACAAACCTTTAAGGAATCTATTGTATTCTATGTTGTCAAGAAATTTATATAATAATAAATGCTGGTCAGTATACCGGAGTCAGAAAAACTTGGTCATTAAAACCCATTACCTCTACTATGAACTTTTCATTATTATTCTCTGTGCACAGATTGGGTATTGGTGGAAATATTATGAAAAAATCATGTTCAAATGTCCAATTTTCAGGCAACACCTGCCACAAATGCATGCTGGTATGTCATAAAATATGCGATTAGGTAAGATTCTTGACTTGAAAATTTTTTATTTTTTTTTACAAGGGCAAGCTCAGACAATGAGAACAAATGCGAAAACTTAAGAAAAAAAATGATAAGCAACATTTAACAAAAATTTGGAGTGAGGAGATTAAAGAAGAGGATTAATCACTTTTAAAACTTTTTTTTTGATAAGGGATATTACAGTACAGAGGGTATTTATGTTAAGAAGGAAATGAGAATCTGAATATAGGAAGAAATGATACCAGGTTTTTACCATTTTAGGGTTTTTTTTCAACACAAAAGGACAAAATAGCTAGTGCCCTCTTCACAAATAGCAAAACAGTTTTGCATTTTCATTGATAGAATTGAAAATTTTGAGAGTGAATTCATTAGGTTTTTTTAACAGGCGTAACTTTCCCAGTCACAAAGTCCCCTAAGACTGAATATAAATAAGGAAATTGATATGAAAGTGAGATAACACCATCATAAACATGGGAGAAAATAGTTATAGATTCCATGTCACATAACTAGACCTCACTCTCAGTTTGAATCAAACATTATCAAGTGTTTTATTGCAGATCAGGATCTAGACCTCAGGAAGTCACTTGCCAAATGTCATTGAGAAAAGCTCTGTTCAATTATGCTTACTGATTGGCTTTTAAAAAAGATCAGCATTAAAAGGGGGTTTCAAGGGAGTCCTCTGGCTCTGCTACTGCCCACTGTGTTATTTCTTGTAGGATCTTTATGACAGCTCTTACAGCAAATGCCTCACATGAGAAACCTTTATGAAAGGTTCTGGCACTGAATACCTTAGGACACAAGAGTGCTTAGGGCCTCTGAGATGAATCTTACCGCTTGGAAATAAACCCTTTGGCACAAGAACAGAGCTCTTTTCAAGCTAACAACACTCTGGAGGTCTCTTTCACCCCTTTGCATTCCATAGTTAAAATATCCCTGGGGAAATTATGCAAATTAAATTATGTGGGACGGTACTTTTCATTTTTCAAAAAATGATAATAAAAGCCTCCCTGGACCTTTTGGCTTTCAAACTAAAAATTTGAAGTAAGCTTTGTTACCAAGTAAACTCAAATAAGACTGGATGTGTCTATTTCTACTTACAGGCCAGCATGAATTTAATGCTGAATTTGGCACTGCTGAATTTGGCACTGCTTAATTTAGCACTGCTGAATACGGTACCTTGCTACCACATTATATTTTGGATTTGTCATTATTTTTTTCATGAAGAAACAAAAAATAATTCAGAAGTTAACAAATAAATAAAGGAAGACATGATAGTCAAGCTACTGATTAAGGAATGTAGATTGCTTTGCTTTATTTTGCTCTGAGGGTGGTGAGACACTGGAACAGGTTACCCAGAGAAGCTGTTGATGCCCCAGCCCTGGAGATATTCCAAGACCAGGCTGGACGGGGCTTTGAGCAACCTGGTCTCATGGGAGGTGCCCCTGCCCATGGCAGGGGGGTTGGAACTTGATCTTTAAGGTCCCTTCCAACCTGAACCATTCGATGATGATATGATTTGCATGTTCAGATAATAATGCATTCAAACTATATCTTGTCAACTCTTACTTTGCTTTAAACAAAATTGGTAAATGGTTGTTTCTCATAGCTCTGTGATTTTAGGAACTATTTTTTGAGACACAGAGTTTGAAAGCATATTTGAAATTACTTTTCTCTAATGAGAATCACAATTTCCTGACAAACAGCAGGTCATAGGTACAATTCTGAACTGCAGTAGGTCACAGGAATAAAAGAAATATCTGAAAAACAAGGCAACTAATCTCTGTGTTCCTACTGCTTCTTGCTTACTGTGTATTGGCTCTTTGTGTGTTGGGGGGATTCTTGAGCCTCCAACTTTTTCTTCATGTGCTTTCAGCTAAACTGGACTTGCATCTAATTTAATTTAGCTAATTGAGGCAGCAACAGAGGATGAGTATAATAATGAAAATTTTAAAATGGTATTAATTTTGAACTAGCTTTTTATTAATTCTCAGAATTATCTTATTTATTCCTTAATATTCTAAAACTTTTGAAATACCTCACAATAGGCCTGTAGGAAAAAATCTGTTACTGGCTAGCTGAAACAATTTTCAGTAAACAGATATGGAAGCAAGCAAATATTTTAGTAATGGAAAAAAAAAAATTTGATTATTCAAAAAATATTTCAGCTGACTCACTCTCCAGAAGCATTTAGTGTAACTTGGGCTTTCTTCTTTTGAACCTTCTTTTTGGTTCATTGTTTTTGTTTGTTTGTTTTTCTTTTGTTGCTTTTTTTTGTTTTGTTTTGTTTTGGTTGATTGTTTTTTTCCCATCATGGCAGGTTGGTTTTTTTGTTTTGTTTTGTTTTGTTTTTTAAATTATAGCCATTACAGCAGTAAAATCCTACTTGGCAAGAAAATGACAAATTTGGAAAATGTAGTGTTTCAGTATTTTTTACTTGTAATATTTCTTGTGAGCAATTTTATATTTTACAAATTCCAATTTTTTCCTTTCCTTTCTTTTCAGCTAAAGTTATTTGGCAAATTTGATTTAAAATGTCCCCAGATTCTATTTTCAAAAATTTTCTATATGTTTAAATAATTCCATCCACTGACATGGTTTGTTTTGTTTTTCAATTCCTGTCATGTTTTCAGCCCCTAATTGTAATTTAGAAGAATCTTTATGCTGTCCTGAAGTTTTTCTGTCTTCTTCATTCGCTGCTCAGTCAGAGAGCCAGTTATGTATTTATTATAGCATAACAGAAGACAGAAGTAGAGTTGATCGGAATCCCCTTGTGTTGTTAGATGAAACAGAGGATGCCCTCTTTAAACAGAATACAGGAAAAGAACAGTCAGTGCTGTTTCAATAGGAAAGCCATTATCCATCTCTTTTAAAAAATGAACCAAGTTCAGCTACCTTACTAGCTTCATAATATTAATGCTGATGTTTTATAAGGTGGAAAGTGATGCTGCTGTTTGCAAGACCTACCTAGAACTGAATTATTAGAATTACCAGAGAATTGATAATTTTCTTTCTTTTTAAGATATTGGCTAAAGAAGAAAAACCTGATTTAATTCTTAGTCTGATTTCAGTGCTGTATCAGGTATATCATTTTTCCTGATTTAGTTCTTCTTTCACAGTCTGTGAAATGTAGATGTGGATGCAATAAGCCTAAATCTAAACTCTCTCTGAATATGAAATTTCCAGTGGAATCTGTGAAAATGTTACGCAAGGAAAGCTTTTTATATTGATTGAATATGGCTGATTCTGAACACTATGCATCCTTTTCCTCTTTTACACCCAAATACTAATTTCTCTGTAACATGCACTGGAGATTTGTCTTCGCTAATCAATGGGATTTTTATGTCCTGTAAACTTGGCATAATGGCTTTTCTAAAAACTTTATCCTTTTATCCTGAAACTGTAGCATAATCCTTGTTCAAAGCTAATAATGTTTTGCATGCCACTTTGCTCCCCTTTCTTTTTGACAAGGAAGTCCCTTCCATTGTCCTATTGCTCAGGTTTATATCACATTATTTTTATCATTACTATTTATAAACTCAGCCTCCTGACAGCAGGGGTTAAATGACTCCACTGATAACTGTGTTGAATACATAGTGGAGTTGAGAATCAGTATCAGAAAATTGTCATTCTGAAATGACACTAGCATATTCTCTGTTGAAATATTTTAACAGAAGGTATGGAATAATTTCATAAGAGAAGACAGCAATGATACGTATATATGCTGCAGTTGGTTTTACTATAGGTTTTGATTTTTTTTGTACAAACATTGCCTTTTCAAAGACGAAAACAAATAACCTCTCATGTTGTTTGTATAGTGCTTATTTAGTTTTAAATTGCACTTGTCTGACACAGAGAAAGTGAGTTGTAAAAAAATGTACATTTTTATTCAATGTCCAAATTTCTGTCACAGTATTTATACATACAATAGTCCTTATAACCTATGGTATTGTTCCATTTCGTATGAGCCAATTAGTCTAAATAAAATCTGATTTGCATTCATGTTCTTCTGGGTTTTTTTTACATTCATAACAAACAAATATGAATGAATCATTTAAATTCATGTCTAATCCATTCCTTAGATATGTTATGAAGTGTCTCATTTCCTTTTTTATTACCTTGGATTTTCATTTGATCTGCTTAAGCATTGTGAGATAACTATCTATTTTAATAATCATAAAAAATATATTTCAACTTCATTTTATAGTATTCTGCTTGCTACTTCAAGATAATTTCTTTATCATTAATGATAAGTTTTCTTCCATGTATTATGCTTCCCTTGTGTATCAGCTTGGGATAATCTTGTCTCCAGCTTGCTGAAAAATGTGTTAGGGAACTTCTATGTAGTTTCATATAAATGACATAGTTTAAGTTTGCACAATTGGTGTCAGCTGGATTTCCTTATTTATGCTGAGGAAATAAAAATCATACAAGCCGAAAATAGTTCAGTTTTTCAACTCTACATTCCAATTTAATTAAGATTCAACATGTGAAACACAGTAGAATGGTAGGGAATATATTAACAATTGCACACAACCAAAAAAACCCAGAAAAACTTGCCTGTAAAAACAGAGGATATTGATCAAAACATTTTCTATACCTCAGAAATCTAGAGATGCCTTTGTATCTACTAATTTGTAAACTGTTGCAGGCTGTGAGTTATCTAAAAGATTTGTATAGGAATACACATGCAACTGAATTTAAGTATCGGCTGAACTGGGGTTGCACTGTGTCGAAGTTTAAATTACTGCAAGTGCATACTTTACTGTTATAGGAATAGATTTAGTAGATATTATGAAGAAATTATTTACTATGAGTGGTGAGACACTGGAACAGGTTGCCCAGAGAAATTGTGGATGCCTATCCCTGGAAGTGTTCAAGGCCCTGTTGGACATGGCTTTGAGGAACCCTCTCTAGTGGAAGGTGTCCCTGCCCATACCAGGGGGGTTGGAACTAGATGATCTTTAAAGTCCCTTCCAATCCAAACCATTTTATGATGATTCTATGACATCTCATTCAAATTTTCTGTAGGTCTTTCAGCTAATTAAAAATGAAAAAACTGAATTGAGTTGATCCTAAAACAAAATGATAAGCCAAAATTAAAGTATATATCATTAAAATTTCTGAAATATGTTCCTCTGAGTCAATGAAAGCATTTTGGTGTTTTATCATTTCAAAATATTTAATCTGAATTTCAGAGTAGGAGGTTCTCAAATCAAAATTCAGAAAATTTTCACTCACATATGCTACAGTACTGTATGTCTAATATTCTAACCAATAATAATGTATATTTTTAAAAGTACTGCTAAACTTATTCATGTTTTAGAAATCTTTTTGTCACTACTGTATTTTAGAAGACACAGAAAAATCAATTAGATTAGTTTTCTCTGATATGCATCGTGACAAATGTTATAAATCAGTTATATGCTCCAAATAAATAGATATTCATCTAGTCTCCTTAAAATGTACTGGATTTTGTACAAAATACAATCTCTACTAACCTGGGGGTTTTGTTTGTAAAGAAATGCCACTTAACAGAAATTCTAAATTTTTATATAATTTTCTGCCTTCATCTTTTTTGAAATAATTTAGGTTTTTTCCTGTGCATCCCTGGATATATTCTGCACTGCTTCATCAGTAGAATATGGTCCTTCCTGGAAACTCCTGCCTTCATCAGGCATAGAGTGGGTGGATGAGAGGAGGCATTCCAGCAATATTCTTCCCTCACAACCCTTCCATTAAGGCACCTGGCCTCAAAGTATAACCAGGCTCCCTGTAAATATACTTCCTCCTAACCTGACCCTGGAGCTGCAGTCACTTCCTTCATATCTCTGGCCTTGGACACTCCTGTCAAAGCATCCTTCACATTTTTCTTGTGAAACTCCTTGGTATGCTTGTACCAGGGATGACAGAACATCCTCTGGATGGACTACATGTGGGCTTTAAAGGAGCTAGAAATTCAGGACACTGGGCTTTTAAAGACACCTGTGCCACATTTGGGAGGAGGAACAATGATCCCTTCTTGTGAAAGCCAGTGCTAGATGTAGAATAAATGTAGCATATGGGTGTTTTTGAACAGCTAATTCCTACTTATAATTGCTTACCTATATATATAAACATACAGGTATACATACATGTGTAAACATACATGCATGTATACACATATATTCCATCTTTCCTGTTGGCTACTTTGGTTCACTCTGCGTTTTGCCTGATAATCTCTTTAGCACATTCTGCTTTCAGTCTCATTTGAACTACTTTTAATTTGCTGAGCACACTTTATCCTTAAACGCATTCTTCTTTAGGCTCCTCTCCTCAAACCATCTTTCCTGCTTCCAGTTTTAAAGCCCGCAGCAGCTTTCTCTTGAAACATTATGCTGATATTTGTCTCCTGTTAAGTTACATGTGAATTTTCTTGGAGAGTTGCTGAGTTAATATATGTAAAGCACTTCTATGCTCTGTTCAATCTGCTTGAATCCTAAATGGATATAGCATGCCGATTTCTAGCTCTAATGCATACAGGAAACCTGATATTAAACTCTAACCTCCTTATATTCTACAACCTAAAAGATATAGAATATAACTTTAAGCCACTGTGCATAATAAGAGTGAAAAACCAATCTACTTGGCTGGTAACTTTAGAGACACTGTACCCGAGACACATATGATGTTGCTGGCATCATTGAAATACTACCAAGTTACTCCCAATACACCTTTCAAAGGACACAGACTTGTTATCTGTATAGTGATTCATTCTTTATACTTCTCTTGACATTTTCTTTTAAATACTTGTGTCTTTGCACTCTGTAAATGATTTTATGCTGTGTAAAGGGAAAGTACATGACCTATGAATAGCTTACAGTACACTGAAACTCTGTTTTGGGATTTGAAGTGAGTTCATAGACCTTCCTGTGCATTGCAATATTTAAAGCATTTGTAATGCTTATGCAAAATTTAAGTGAGGTGATTCACTGCTTAGCTGAATCCTCAGGACAAAATTAAGTACCAAAGCTCACTATGTTGTGTATGAGGAGAGAAAGCACTTCAGAATGGGATTCTCAGTGAGCTGTTGAGTGGGAAGTGGATAAAGCTGAATTAAATGCAAGAATAAGGGTTAGGGTTCAACTGCTTTCCTCCTGGGTGCAGAATGCAAGAATCGAACTAATCTCTCCCTATGGATGCTGTTCTTCACTCAGGATCTTGTGTTGTGAATGCTATCCTTGTGCATAGTACAAAAAACGTGTTTGTTCTTTTTTGGTTTGTTTTTTGTTTTTTTTTTTTTTTTCTTTTTCCTTTGACAGCACCTGGGGAAGGAAGCCTGGTTTAGGTGGAAAATATGAACTTCAGGCACAAGTGTATAATGGGTCTACTCAGCTGGTGAAAATATAAAATACTAATCGTAGTCCAGTGGTCTGGCTAAGTACTGGTAAGAAAGGATCATTACGTATTTATTAGCAGAGCTGTTTTGCAAGAGGAATTAAAAAAAAACTCACCTCAAAATACCTAATAATCCAATGGTCTGAACACTTCATGAGGCTGTCAGCCATTCAACTCACATCACTGCATCATGCTTATGACTTACTTCCTCTCATGACATACTTCCTCCTGCATTCTCTTGTTCTCTACAAATATACTGTTTTGCATGTGCTCTGAACACTTTAAAAGTTCAGGTCTTTGTTGATCACTGCTACTCCAGTTCCTTGGGAATCTGGAGGCTGACTTCAGAGCTGTTAATGTTTCCTCAGGTTAAGGGTCACTGCTAGCTTGGGTCTTACAAAAGAATCTTACTGGCTAAGCAACGGCACAGAATTAAGCAACAAACCTTTAGATGAAAAGGCAATAATCAGACTAAGGGCTGTAGCTCTGATATTTAAAGTTTATGTGATTCTTTTTGAAAATGTTTGTAAGGACCTGTCACTTCCTAGTAGGGGAAGATAAGAGAAAGAAATTGTGTGTTTTCTTATGCATATCCCCTTTCCTTGATTTTGCTGACACTAACAGAAAGGGGCAAGCTGGTTTCCAAATTCATTATCTCCTTCATCTTTGGCCTACAAAGAAATCTTTCCAGTAGAGGAACAACCCCCTGTGATTGCAGATTTTGGCATTTCTGTCATTCCTATTTGCAATTTGTTAAAACTCATCCAAATATATATTTTACCTTACAGTAAAGTTTTACCATGTGAAACAAAGCATTGGAGGTAAAAGTGTGCTTTGTTATTAAATCCTCAAAGGCTTTTCAGTTGCTTTTTGTGTTTTCGTAATCAGATATAGCTCTTCTTTAAAAACTGCCAGGGAAGTTAGGCAATTTAAACAAATGCATTATAATCTGTATAGTGTGTGTTTTCCCAGCAGTAGCTTCCCTTTGGAATGTTCATAGTTTTAATTTAATATTTGTGTCTGAACAGTGACAAGATCATTTCCCTTCTCCTCTCCTTGCCTTGCCTTGTCTCCTGCTGTTTCCTCTCTCATTGAATCTAATGACAAGTAGTTTCCTGACTTGAGTGGGATCAGAACTTGTTTCCTATATTTAAATAGAATATGGAAATAACAAAACATTTACAGTGCTGGAAGAAAATTGACTTGATTCTCAAAATATACCTGCTTTACCATGAATGGTTGCTCTATCACTTCCAGAAATAATACAGAATAATTTTAGTTCTGAAGAGGAGGACAGATACAAAGTCAGAGATGTCATGCTGGCTGAAAGGACGCCATGAAGGTCATCTCTGTCTTCTGAGCTTCAGTGGTAGGAAAATGTTCGTAAGATAACAGCGTCCTTAGTCCCAATGTCCAGAAACAAGACAATTTTTTAATTACTGCCTGTTTCTTCCTTCTGCCCCTCCCGCCAGCTTTCCAGTTAAATATATATTTGAAGGTAAAAAACAGTTTGGCCATGAGTGACACCATTGTTGGAATAAGTTGAACCAAAAGGTAGAGTTTCAGGAATGCTGTTAAATGGAAAAGTTGTGTCAAGCCTGAGAGTTTCTTTCCTGGAATAGGATAAAAATTGGCAGCACTCATGTTACTCTGGAGAATCACTGTCTGGCAGAATATCACCCTCGCCCAAGGGTGTTGCATAACGCTCTTCAGAAAACTTGTTTTTCCAAAACTGTTTGGCTGACTGATGATGATTTCTATTCTAAAGATATGCAAGTCTTTTGCATAGTCATGAAACAGAGGAGGGATCCTTCCATCCATTTGATTTCAGAGTGCAAATGCCGTCTGCTTCAGCTCCATCTTTATGCAAAGAAATCTTTCTCCTCTTGTTGATCCATGAAGTACGTTTTGAATTTCAGAAAGGGAACAACAAAAAGGTCACCCACAAGATGGAAACATAACTAGGGCAAAAGTCAGAGATTTTTTTCTTTTCTAACAGCTTTAAATCTGGATGAATTTTTATGAGAATCCTAGTAAATGTGTGGAGATTAGTGCAGTGAAAACAAGACCACTCTTAATATTGGAGGAAACGAAAGCGGGAAAACCTTGTTATTGGGCAAGGAAATTTTCACATGCTGAGGAATTAAAAATATGTTTTGTGTTTTTAACAATAGCTCAAGCTATTCTGTCAAGTTGCAAAAATAATAAGATGACTCAGGTAAAAATGAATTTTAAAGTGATTCAGATGCCACAATAGAGATGATTCAGAAAAGAGTACTTCCACAGAAAAGGCTTCCAGTGAGCAACATGTTACTAAATATTTAAATACACATGGCCAAGTGTATTGAGAGGGGCTTTCAGTCCTTTTCAGTCATGAGCCGTGTTCTAGAGCAGAAAGACAATGAATGTCAAAATACCCTTACATACACATAATAATAGACCTTTTGAGTAGAAATATTAGTAAGATATAAATTCATGCAATTAAATCTAATTTGGTACATTTTTGTGTTAAAAAATGACCTTTTAATCAAATTCAGAAATAAGAGAAGTCTACAGAAAATGAAAAGCTCTTGGCATTACTGCAACTTGAATAGTATCTTTATTCTATGAAATATTTTTCTAAAGAATTTTGTACTTGCATACAATCCTGTTGCTCACAATTAAAACTACTTTTAAAATGCTTTAATAAATGAAATTAATATGTTCTATACATTATTCTATGATTTTATCCTTAACGGATAGATAGATAGATAGATAGATAGATAGATAGATAGATAGATAGATGGATAGATGCTTCTATCATCTTTTATCATCAACGGTTCCTGTTTTACACACTTCCATAGTCATATGGTCTTTATTTATAAATTCCTGAGATAGCTATGGCATTGAACAAGTAAAAGGCTCTTGTGGCATGGATTGTAAAAGCAACGTGTTAGTGTCCACATGCCTTTTGGACTAGATTCTTGAAAGATAATGTATTCTTTCTTTATAGCAATATTACCTTCTCTAAGGATTACCAAAAATCTGTGTCATTTACATTATATTTCAAATATCCAGTCTTTTTTAGAGATCTTTGAAGGGAGGAGGTAGAAAATGAAATGGTAGATTCTTTTACTTGTTGGTCAAGCAGAACACAAGTTCTCCAGTGTGAAAAACTGAACTCATGTTGTCTTATCTATTTTTCAGTTCACATCCCTCTATATTTTCTCAATGTTATATGTTTATTAAATAAGTAATAATGTCCTATGTATTTAATTCTTTCATGTCACTGCTTAGGTAAGAGGCTTGTCATACAAGAAAACTGTGTGTAAGATGTTTTCATCTCTGTTCTGATATGAAATGTCTGGTTGAGCAGAATACATGAAGAAAGCTTATTTTTTACACACCGTTATACAACAGCCTCAGTTTCAAGGGAACACTATGTTCTTCTGATAACAATTTATCAAACAACTCAGCATGTTTAAGATGTTTAAAGTGAAATTACTTAAATCTGTTTTGCTATCTTAGGAAACATTGTATTTTGTTACTGGAAGGCTGAAAAATTGAATTGTGAATCAATAAAATGAAAAACAATAGATGTAAGTAATATCATATACTGGAAATTTTAGTCTGACAAATGTCAGAGCAGCAATTTTGATGATCATGTTTATTCGGAGAATGCAATGCTACTGCATATGGCCTCATTTTTCTAGAAAACTTACATATGTGCTTATCTGTAAGTTACCCCTCTGGGTTTATCAAAACCCATCTGGGTTCACAGCAAACATTTATCCTATTGAAAGGCAGGGTTATGTTTTTTTGTTGTTTCATTTTTTAAGGCATCAGAACTTTCAAGGAGGAAAACATAACTGGGATTACTGTTTCAACACCACAGTTCTGCATGGCCTCTGTCTCGCAGCTTCTCTGAATTTACCTCAATTACAGTGCAGAAATATCTATGCAGAAATATTTATGTTTTGGAAAACCATGTATATGAAGTCAAGTGGAACAGCACCAGCAGTAGAGATCTGAGCTATGTGTACATAAGTGAATGATGTGGTTCAGTTGGAATGGTTTTATACATTGTAATAGTTTGTGCTGAGAGTTTGATGTCCACACTGGTATCATTTCTGAGAGTATGCTTTAGGCTGGCTTTAGTGTGATCTTATGGGATGCCTGTGCATTAGGCATCCTGGATTGCATTTTCCAATTTAACTTTGTCCATAAGGAATCCAGCTGACGTATTCTGAGAAGGCTCCACAGTGTGAACTGTACAGCAAGTGGATTTAACTTGAAGATTCACATCCAAAGCGCATGTCTGATATAACTAGGAAAAATTAATGATGTAGATGCAAAGAGTCCTGATTTCAGAACGTTATGATATTCCTCAGGCACAGGCAGTATAAAAAAACACTTCCCTGAATCACAGAATAAAGAATATTTAAAACCTGGTTACCTACAACTTTTAGGTGAACTATTGTTCGTTCTAGATAGGTCTGTCTGGGACATAGCTTGTCAAAAAGATAAATAACAGAGCAGATAGACTGCAAATAGCAATTTTATCATTCTTATTTCTGACTTGCATGGGGAAAGTTATGAATGCTTAGGAAAAATAAGTTCCTAGAAAGCTCAGGGTTTTGGTTCCTTTGGTGCGTGTGGGGGATTTTTGGGTTTTTTTGGTTGTTTTTTTGGTTGTTTGTGGTTTTTTTTGAAGAACTTTCCAAATACTACAGACACACTGAACTTTCAATTCTTAGATTTTAGACCCAATCAAGGTAGAAAACTAGCAGCATTATTAGAATTCTCTTGTGGGTAGCACCATGTTCTGTTCATCAATCTGCTGTGCCCATTTTCTTAGCCCTCACTGGGAAATTAAATAATCCTGACTGACAACTGACACATTAATTGCCTTTGAGGGAGCACACCTTTAAAAAGCAGTAATTTAAAGTCTTCTGCTTTGGTGGAAGAACCAATTTGCAGCATCATCAGTCAGGGTTTTGACATGTAACTTTGCACTTGCCATTTTGTTAATAAAGAATCACACTTGAATCCTGAGAGAGTGTTTCCCTAAAGAGAAACTTAGATGTCTTTGTGAAATTAAGATGACTTTGATAGGGACATGTAATGAATGTTTAAATGAGTTATTAACCTTTCATGACTTCAGTGAGTGTTACCGCAAGACAATTCATCATTATGTTGTCATAAACTGCAAAAAGGTGAATATCACAGTAAGATTCATTTCGTTAAAAGTTTATTTCTTGCTAGTTTTGTGAATAACAAAACCAGTTTCGTGTGTATCTAAGATTTGATAAGCTGCATGAAAAGAGAGTATGGTAATAATAACTTTGAATATATATTAATAAACAAATGAGAAAATGAAAAATATTCCTCCAGCAATTAATATTTTCAAATATTTATTTCAGTTCAAATTTTCAAAAGCATGTTACTACGTCAAGAATAGTTATATCATTTTCTGATCCATCAAGATAGCCTATGTATATATATCAATTTATCAGAAAAGAACTTTACTTTTTCCCACCCTATGCAAAATATGAATGAAATGGAAAATTTTAGAAATTCTAAAATTCAAAATACATGTTCACATTCTGAGAGGGAGTAAATTTTCTACTCTTTACGCTTCTAGTTTTTAGATGTGCTGGGTGCTTTCAAAAGTCATTATTCAGGATAAAAACTTGGGGGTTTTTATTATTGATTTTCTTGTTGGGCTTTTTTGTTTGTTTTCATGAGCCTAGTTTCCCTCACAAGGTAGTTCTGATGAATTTTCTTTTTACCTTCCTAGTTAAAAATCGGTTTGATTACCTTACAGCTTGGAAATGTATCATGTAAATTCTTTTCAGGAAGTACAGTCTTTCATGAAGAAAAAATCTACCCTTGCCAATAAACTGGTTGTCAGTGCAGCTTTAAAGTATATTTAGAATAGGAGTTAATAGGATGCAATTAATTACTCTTTAATAGTTTGTCAAGCATGTCATGTCTTTAGATCCTGTGTTGACATATCTGCAGTTCTACTAAATCAGATGTGTTCTTCTTTATAAAGGAACAATTGTATCTTATAACAGTAAGAATTCTTGTTTCTGGGACAAGCTACATGCATTCTCTTTGCATATCTGGAAAAGTGTCTTGAGTCAATAGTTTCTTTGAATGAATTATCCTGGGATAAACAGGAAGAGCCAGCAGATTAACTCCTGGCTCTGAGGCTGGTGTAACGGGCAGAACTTTGGTTTCCTTGATCATGGGACGATCTACAGGACACCAGGCCTGCTGGCAACTGGTGGGGCAAACCTTACCTAAAGGGGAAGAAGAATACTGGGGCAAGAATTAACAGGGCTCATTGAAAGGGCTTTCAAATAGGTTTGAAGCGAGATGGAGATGAAACCAGGATTACTAAAGAGGAGCCTGGGAGCAGATTACCAGTGCTGGTGGGTAAAAGCATTAGCAAGGTCTTGTGGCCTGTTGTCTCAGTAGAGGTGGGGAATGGTAAACTGTGTGGTAATGACATCAGTGATAGGCTGGCGACCACAGAAGGGTCTGAACATGGTGAGGGGGGTATTGGGGCTCAGCCCCCCATGAAAGTGGCAGGAAAATTAGCTCAGCTAAAGTGCATCTACACAAATGCACACAGTATGGGCAACAAACAGGAGGAGCTGGAGGCCACTGTACAGCAGGAAAACTATGATATAGTTGCCATCACAGAAACATGGTGGGATGACTTACACCACTGGAGTGCTGCAATCAATGGCTGCCAACTCTTCAGAAGGGATAGACAAGGAAGGAGAGGTGGTGGGGTGGCCCTCTATGTTAGAGACAGATTTGAATGCCTAGAAGTTAATAATGGGAATGACAGTGTAGAGTGTTTATGGGTCAGAATCAAGGGGAAGGCCAACAAGGCAGACATCATGGTGGGAGTTTATTACAGACCCCCAAACCAAGATGTAGAAGTCGATGAAACTTTCTATCAGCAACTGGCAGAGCTCTCGCAATCACTCACCCATGTTCTCGTGGGGGACTTCAATTTCTCAGACATCTGCTGGAAATATAACACACCAGAGAGGGAACAATCCTGGAGGTTCCTAGAGTGTGTGGAAGACAACTTCCTAACACAGCTGGTGAGCAAGCCAACCAGGGAAAGCTCCCTACTGCACCTGCTGCTTGTTAACAGAGAAGGTCTTGTGGGAGATGTAAAGATTCAAGGTTGTCTTGGGCAGAGTAATCATGAAATCATAGAGTTTTCAATTCTTGCAGAGGCAAGACAGAGAGCCAGCAGAACTTGGACTTCCAAAAGGCAGACTTTGGCCTACTTAGGAGCATGGTTGAGAGTGTCCCTTGGGAGACAGTCCTGAAGGGCATAGGTGCCCAGGAAGGCTGGTCATACTTCAAGGAGGAACTCTCAAAAGCGCAGGAGAAGACCATCGCCAGGTCCCACAAAACGAGCCGATGGGGAAGAAGACCAGTCTGGCTAAATAGAGGGCTTTGGCTGGGCCTCAGGGAGAAAAGGAAAGTCTAAGATGTCTGGAAAAGGGGGTTGGTTACTTAGGAGCAATATCAAGGTGTAGTGAAGATATGCAGGGGAAGAATTATCAGGGCAAAAGCCCAAGGAGAAGTTAACTTGGCTACCACAGTTAAAGATAACAAGAAGAGTTTTTTTTCAGTATATCAATAAAAAAAGGAAGGCTAGGGAAAAGGTAGGCCCACTGATGAATGTGGTGGGTGCCTTGGTGGTGGAAGACACAGAGAAGGTGGAGCTGCTGAATGCCTTCTTTGCTTCAGTCTTCACTGCCAAAGCTGGCCCTCATGAATCCCAGACCCTGGAGACAAGGGGAAAGGTCTGGAGAGAGGAAGACTTTCCCTCTGTTGGGGATGATTGGGTTAGAGACCACTTGGCCAAACTAGACATCCAGCGATAGGATGAGGGGCAACGGGCATAAGATGGAGCATAGGAAGTTCCACTCAAATATGAGGAAGAACTTCTTTACGGTGAGGGTGGCAGAGCGCTGGAACAGGTTGCTGAGAGAGGTCGTGGAGTCCCCTTCTCTGGAGATTTTCAAGACCCGCCTGGATGCAGTCCTGAGTAATGTGCTCTGGGCAATCCTGCTTTAGCAGGGGAGTTGGACTAGATGATCTCTAGAGGTCCGTTCCAACTCTGTCAAATCTGTGAATCCGTGAAAAGGAGTTACCCAATACTAATAAATCTTTATATTAAATTATAATAAATAGTAAGATTTTATAAAATTCCTTATTTCTTCATTTTCAAAATACTATTTTAAAATAACGTGGGAAATTGCTAATACTTTGAGGTTACTAAAGGTTGTTTCATTTAGAAATACGCTGTAAGTATGCAGGGAAACCATAAACAGAAAAAATAACTGATGTGCAAAACAAAATGTAGGGAATGAAGACTTTAAGCAATAACATAAAGAAGTGTCTAGGACTGGAAATGCACTGTTTTGGGGAGGTGACACTTGTTCTCCAAGAGCTGTAAATTATTATACACAGTATGAAACTGGAATGGAACAAAGGTATGAGATAATTATCCACAACAGGAGCTATATGTCCTTTTGACACAATTCTGTGACAATTACAAAAAGAATGCTGCCCTTTCCTGTAATGTATTTGCTCTTGTTATTTGTCATTTTTGTCATCATGTCAGCAATTTCAAATTTGAAAGTTAAATCATAGCAAATTGTCACAGTGATAGTTCATGCAGTGTTAGAACTACATTTATGTGATTGTTTTAGTAAATGGCTCATTGGAAAAATATTTTCTGCTCAGTTGAAAGTTTTGCTGCAGGGACTAAAGCATATGAATCTGAAATACAAATTCAGGTTATTCATGTGTAAATATTGACTTTTCCCTGATATATTTTTAACAAAAATGTTCACTAAGTTGACTATGAACAGGAAGTTTGTGTTTCATTTTGTCAATGTTTCACCATTGAAAATAAAATTAATAAACTTCATTCTGTTTAAGATATTTAAAATTTATTTCAATTTGGCTAAAACATAAAATACACTTAAGTTAAAAAAAAAACAAAACCAACTTCCATTCTATAGTAATTTTGCTTAAAAAATGATCATATAAATTTATGACGTGCAATATCTTATATTTGTTTATTCAAAAGCAAAACATCAGAATAAGAAAAAGCAACATTTTTCCTGACTTTTAATAGGTTTTTCACAAAATTTTTGTGTTGCATACAAAAGCTACCCTAGAAATATTGAAGAGGTTTTCACTCAGAATCTGTTATGTCTGGGTTCATCATCAGAGATATGAAAACTCCACAGAGTTGTCTCATCTCTACTGTTTGCACCTGTGACACAAAGTAAATAAAAGTTTTATCACAGATATGCACATTTGCATATTCAATATATTTTTGCTATTACACTCATCTGGCTCCACCTAGAACTCAAAGGCTATTGTTATACCATCATACACCAAAAGATTGTCATAATATTATCAAAAGTAATCCAATTATTTTTTCTTAGCTGTTCCAAATTATAATTAAGTTTCATATGAAATGGAGATTCAGTCCTTTAAGAGATCTTCATACTTGATAACATGCAAAAAGGTTAAACCACTGCATTAGCACAGAAGTATCAAAAGGGTTAGAAAATATAGGTGAACACTGAATCATTAAACTTGTTATGGCTATAGACATAGAATCACTTCCTGCCTATTGCTGTAACCAAGAGAAGGGTGCAACAATTTTTTTTTTCTGAAACCAGTATCTAGTTACCTCAACATAATTTCTGAAACCGGGAAGCATCTAATGTCTCTAATGTAGAGTTTCAGCATAAGACCTTTAAAAAATCACAACAATTAGTTTTGATTTTTGCCTTACTAATTGGCCAAGTCACCAGCAAAACAATGCTTTCATACCAAGTCTACAAGCAGTTGTCAGAACTAAGGCACACTGACTGCTGGCTCAACCTGGGTGTGTTGGGAAAAGGGTTTGTATGCAAGAACGCTTGTTGGATGCAAGAAGCCTGGGAAAGGAGGGAAGAGTGTACATGTGTTTATGTGTGCACAGGACTGACAGTTCTGGAGCCATAACTTTCTTTCAAGCACATTGTTAATTACCTGGGAAAGTACTACTTCCACAAAGGTTTCTTTTTCTCACTGTGTCTAGAAATGTGTCTAGAAGCTTGAAATTAGCTACTACAGGGAACAGGCATCTTCTTCTTCTTAGCATTTGAACACTTGCTTTTGCAGTTTAAATAATGTATTTTCAAGATAGTCCTTTTTGATGTGCTCTCAAATAGATAAGTAATAACATTTATGGGGACCTGAACTCCACTTAGCTGAAAACCAATCTGCTTAGGTGTTTGGTGGAGGGAATAGACCAACGACAGAGCCTAGCTTCTTTGATTCCTTGGAGACCTGGTTCACTAGATGAATGAGAGGAAATTGTCTTTAAAGTTTGCTGCCAATTCTCCTCCTGCTGGAGGATGGAGGACTGCTCGTACTGCAGATGAAGGCACAGATGCTGTTGCACAGATGCGTCAAACTCAGAATTTCTGTTTGTAGAGATGCTGTGTGTTTTCACTCCATTTCTCACAATACTCAGACAAATGAAATCTAGTGACTTTTGCTAAAGGGAGAAAGTCTGAGTGGCCTTTGGGTGGTTTGACAGCATCATGTTGGAGCAATTTGCTAGTTAAAAACTTTTCTCACAATAATTTAATGCACAAGACAGTAGTTAAGAATTTGAAATATCCTACCCCTAGGACATCTCTAGGATATCTCTTGACAGAATGAACTCTACTCTTTTATGCTGAAAAAGGTATGAAGATAATGATAGCATAAATAACCTCAGGGGATTTTGATTTGAGAAGAAAGCTACTCTAATTCTTTCCTTTTCTGAGACTTATTTTTGATATGCTTTACTTCCTTCTCCCATGCTCTTTATTTTCCTGTACTTAGTATTTTCAGTTGAAATAGAACACAGAGCAGGAGGCAAAATCTTACTTCATTGATATTGGTGCAACTTCAGCAACATTGTATAAGAAAAATTTGGTCCAATGACTCTGAGAAGTTTTCATTAAATGGGATTTTGCCCTGTAGCACGTTTGCAAGCTGTTCAGATTTCTGCTAAGTTAAGTTAATCAATCTCCATAACAAGAACCTAGTTTTGTGGAATGCCTGAGGCCCTCTGATTCCCTGTTGGTTCCTATAGGGTAAATCTCAGGTTTGGTCAACATTTTCAGAGGAAATATCTTATTTGTTAAGAAGGTATCCACAATAATTATACTCAGAATTTCTGACATCTTTGTGCTAAGAAAAAAGTCACTACCTGTTGCTTGGAGTAAAATGTAATTTTAGAGTAATTCTTTCTCTATTCTACTGCAATCTGTTTCTGAGGCACACCAAGTCATTTCAGCTATGCCCCTGCTCACCTACAATGTTACAAGTGCCTCATTTTGTTGAAAGAATGCTATGTCAAAAGAAATTTTGATTAAAATTGTTCTGAAGTTACATGGAATCTAGAAACCTATATATGGGCTTGATATCTGCACAAAATAAATTCTAAAGACCACAGAATTACAGTACTAAAAACAAAATGGGGAAAAAAATCCTGAGCTGGCTTGTCCATGTTTAAGTGAAATGTATTTATCACAGATCTTTCCCATTCTGTTTTGTGAGACTGAAGAAAAAATTTTTAAAAAAATATAATTCATGAGGTCTTGAACACTTTGTGTCTTTAATGTATGGGAAGCTTAATTTCTGGTCTGGAATTTAGTGACTTCAGAGAAATTCTGTCAGAAAAATTCTGTCAGAGAAATTCTGACTGAGAAAGTCAGCCATACTGTTGAGCAAAATTAAAGTAATGTTCTATTAAGAATTCAGCTGTTCAGAATAAGGAAACTCGGGTATAATGTTAACACTTATCTTTCCAAGTTGAAAGTACATAGTCTTAAAGGAGGGAAGAACGGACTGTTGCAAAGTAGTATTCTCTGTTTGATATGCTATGAGAGTTTGGCAACAGAACTCAGGTAATTTTAACAGCAGATATTACTGCTTGATTTTTCTAGACCCTGATGAGCGTGTGTCATGTTTGAAACAGGTGGAGGTATAATTAAGGTTATGTGACTCCACTGGCATGGTTTTGTTTCTGCCTGTACTGATACTTGCTCTTGGTTTATGATAAACTGTTTTATCTTACTTCAGAATGAGGTCCCTGATATCCCGATTCTTTTCTCAAGTGTCTTCCAGTTCTAGCAAAGCAGAAATAATTCTCTTTTTTTCTTTTCTTTTTTAAAATTTTTTCTTTTCTTTTTTTCCTCTCCTCTCCTCTCCTCTCCACTCCTCTCCTCTCCTCTCTCCTTTCTTCTGACCGCTGGTGGTGGTGTGCGGTTTTATTCCCCCTTTCTTAAATATGTTACATATAGGGGCTACCACTGTCACTGATGTGCTCAGCCTTGGCCAGTGGCTGTTTTGGATGTAGGGGAAGCTTCTAGCAGCTTCTTACAGAAGCCACCTTGTAGACCCATGCTACCAAAACCTTGCCACAATGCAGGGAGGAAACAAAGGCAGGGAAAGGGAGGGATCACGGTTGTGTGATGAAGAGCAAACAAGGGTAAATAGGGGCATAAAGGATAAAAAGGGCTAGTTGCACATAAAGCATGGCCAGCCAGAGAAACTTTGATGTCTAGAGTTTGACTGAGAGACCTATTTTTATGTAAGCATCTCTCTGTTCAGGAGGTAACTGGACACAGAAAGATCCAAAGGCCAGCTACTCAGTCAACTGGGTGACTAAGCAGGAGTCAGCTGCATGTGTGTGCATGTGTGTTTATAACTCTGTGTGTGTGTTGGTATAAGACAGGTAGCTGGAGGTGCATTTAGATGCCTTGGAGCTTTGAGTGCCCAGGTGACAGCAGCTGGGAGAATAAGGATGTAGGGGCTAATGCAGAGGCTAGGTGTGTTAGTCCAGCTCCTGGAGAAATCCCTATTATACATATACAGATACAATAGCTATGTGGATGTATATAGCTATATTTCTTACTAATGGACTTTCAGCCTACTCAGACAGTGAGGGGAACAGGATAAGGCTATTGATGCTGTTTGTGCTTACATGAATGTTGTGCTTTCTGTCTGTCCTGATTTGTGTGGTTGGCAAGGTGGATATGTATGTGTATGTGTGCATGTTGAGACAATGTGCACACCCTTGCCACTGGTAGGACCTGGGCATGGAGCTGAGTCAGCTTGGCCTCTGTTGGACTACTTGGTTACACAACAGCACCATGGCGATATGACTCTAGCTATAGGGTGTCAAGGCTATAAACACTTCTGATGTGACCCTACACTAATGCTGCAGATCAAGATCACCTACAGGATTCAGCCTCACACTGTCTGGTGTTCTTTCTACGTAACACAGTTTGCAGGACCTCAACCCTTCATTCTGTTTGTAGGGTCTTTCTCCTTTGATAACCACATCTTTTAAATTGGAAGTACCAAACAAACAGAAACTTTTTTTTTCTTTTTTTTTTTCTTCTTTTTCTTTTTTTTTTATTTTACAACAACTCTTTGAATGCACTTTCAGCTGGATAGCTGTATTTAAAATGAGAAAATGTCAGTTTGTGTCAGCTGAAAGCATTTCTGATGTACACTGTTAAGACTTGAAAGACGAGAATGTTACAGACTTTGTCTCATGATTGATTCTCAGCTGTGTGGGACCTTCTTTCAACTACCAGAGATTTTGCAAAATAGTTGTTAAATCTAAATGTAGATCGGCTTTTATAAAGGATGTACTTTTTATAAGATTAATATGGTTTCATATCCATTTCTCAATACAAAACATATGGAGATCTGAGATTAGGGGTGAAAACTAAGGGGTTGTCTCATCTTCAACAGACTGCTCAGGGAAGTGGTTGAATCACCATTCCTGGAGGCATTTAAAGGTAGATGTGGAGCTTAGGGACATAGTTTAGTGGCAGTTTTGGCAGTGTTAGGTTAATGGTTGGACTTGATGATCTTAAAGGTCCCTTCCAATCTAGATGATTCAATGATCTTACTGTGATATGTTTACAGAATCTTGCAAGCTCATAAATGTGGTTTTTTCAAATGAGTTTATATCCCTTCCCTTACCTTCCCTGCCCTTCCCTTCCCTTCCCTTCCCTTCCCTTCCCTTCCCTTCCCTTCCCTTCCCTTCCCACTGGCAAATCAGGGAGAAGGCAAGGAGCCTTATAAAGCTGAAAGAGCTTATGCAAACTAAAGCCCTCTTGATTCTTCTTGTACAAAGAATACTAGAAAATATTAATATCCTCAAAGTTGAGTAAAAATGAGATTATAATTCTTTGGTGGCTCTCCTTAGCTAGAAGAGCTTCGTGCAAAACTTTGTGTAATTTACTTCACTTCTAATTAAGTTAATTCAGAAATAGGGAAAATTCACAAATACAGCATGATTTAGTGAACACTTCTGTGGCTGCTAATTCCACACTAGGCAGTCACTCAATTTCTCTTATTTTGATCAAATCAGAGTATCTGCCCAAGTATGTTTATCTATTTTCTCTCATTTCTAATTTTCTCATCACTCTAGCTTTCATATTATCTTAAAGATTGTATTGAGAACAGCCCTGAGGAGAGGGACTTGGAGGTGTTGGTTGATGTGAGTTAGCATTGTGGGCTTACAGCCCAGAAAACCAACTGCATCCTGGGCTGCATCAAAAGTGTGGTCAGTAGGTCTAGGGAGGTGATTCTGCCCCTCTACTCTATTTTTATGAGACCTCACCTGGAGTACTGCGTCCAGCTCCGGGATCCCTGAGATAAGAAGGACACTGGCTGGTAGGAGCGAGTCTAGAGCAGGGCCACTGAGATGATCAGGGGGCAGAAGTATCTCTGTTGTGAAGACAAGATGAGAGAGTTGGGGTTGTTCAGCCTGGAAGAGGCTCTGGGGAGACCTTATAGCAGCTGTCCAGTACTTAAAGGGGGCCTACAGGAGAGATGGCGAGGGACTCTTTATCCGGGAGTGTAGTGATAGGACAAGGCGTAACAGTTAAAACTGAAAGAAGGTAGATTTAGATTAGATGTTAGGAAGAAATTCTTTACTCTGAGAGTGGTGAAGCACTGAAACAGGTTGCCCAGAGAAGTTGTGGATGCCCCATCCCTGGAAGTGTTCAAGGCCAGGCTGGACGGGGCTTTGAGCAACCTGCTCTAGTGGTAGATGTCCCCACCCAGGGCAGGAGCTAGATGGTCTTTAAGGTCTCTTCACACTCCAACTATTCTATGGTTCTAAAGACAGCTGTGGCATGTAAAATGGATGCCATAAAATGCTACAGTGGAAGAATTAAAGCCAATATTTTATATATCAGTATAACAGGACAAACAGGACCTACTACAATTAAACACTACAACGCCAACAAACAACATTAAGCAGGTAACACAGAATTCAGTCTGTTAATGCAAACTGTTCTTTCCTTTAGCTATTTCTGCTACATGAGATCTCACCTTCTGAGACATGTGACGTGTTTCCTTTAAAAAAGACTTCCTGGGATGTTGCTACATGTAGTGAGGAGAGGCTAAGGGACTTGCTTGGCTGGAAAAGTGGCAGCTTTGGAGGAACTGAACAGCACTCTCCTAATACCAGGGAGGAAGTCATGAAGAAGGCAAATCCAGACTCTTCACAGCAGTGGAAAGCAGGAGGTCAAGAGGCAAAGGATATTCGTTGAAATGAGAATAGTCATAAACTGCAATAGGAGTGGCTACACAGCTGGATTTAAGGAAAAATGCTTTCACCATGGGGATCATCAAACACTGGAGCAGGTTGCCCAAAGAAAGTGTTGTGTTTTTTTTCAGTCTCCATTCTTACTTGTTTACCCAACTGTATAAAGCTCTGAGCAATCTGGTTTGGTCTCACTAATTGCCCCAGCTTTGAGACGTTTTGATTAGAGGCCTCCTACGGTCCTCTCTACTCTGAGTTATCCCACCATTCTGTGATTTACACTGAAATGTGAAAATCTGAAAAGGATTTTTCTCTCTCCAGAATATTGGCTAAAGATGATTTGGGCTTTCATCAGAAAAGTATGGTAAATGCTAGGGTTTGGGTTTCATTGTTGGATTTGGGTTTTGGTGTTTGGTTTGGTTTTTGGGTTTTGGTTGGCTTTTTACTGTTTTTAGTTACATTGTGAATGCTGTGTTTTGTGAGATCAGGTGTTACCAAGCTGGTGAATTTATGTGATAGCTGGGATAACTCAGTAAACCCACATGCATGGACAGGCATCAGAGCTGTAATTCCAAAAAAGGCACAGCTGTCAGCAGGCAGAGGTGGCTTACATTATTTTGAAAATCCTGTCTTCCTTCTGGATAACAACTTATGCAAGAGCTTTCAAGGTGTTATGGTTTGAGAAAACCTATAACAATCTATTGTCGTTTAGACAATTATTCTATCACCCGATGACCCCTCCCCACCGGGAAAAGGGAATCGGGGAACACAAGGAAACACAAGGAAACACAAGGGTTGAAATATAAATAGATTTAATAGACTAAAACAACTGACAACAATACTAAAGAACCAGTATTAATCCCGATACTGATACAAGATACAGGAATTATACTCAGCCAGTTATATCAGCAGGAAGCTGTGCGCTCCCAGCAGTGGACAGCAAATGGCAGACACTGCGAGCGCAATGGCTTCAGGAGGAAGGGAAGGCCTCAGGGGTCCGGCACGGGGGCAAGGAGTTGTCTTGACAGCTGCCATCAAGGGAGAGCCCCCTACGCAGCAATTTTTTCTAATTTATATTGAATGTGACGTTCATGGTATGAAATAATCCTGTTGGCCAGCCTGGGTCAAATGCCCAGGCCTTGCTCCTCCTTGTCCCTGCACCTGGCAAGGCTCAAAAACACTAAGACCTTGAATCCCACAGAACCTGGCTGGCTATAAAGTAAATATTTTCACAAATTCAGACACTAGAGTCTTCTAGAAGTGCAATTTTCCCCAGCATTAGAAGAAAAGTTAGTCCTGTGTCTCTCAACCCAGGACACAAGGTCATGGTCAAAAAGTTCATACTATAGGGATATGGAGATCCATCTAAACCAGGACTTTCATAACCCAAAGCACAGTTGATGGACTGGCAGGGAGGGAACTGTAGAAAGAAGAGACAAGAAAGCATCTCTGTTTTTCTGCTCTCAGTAGTATGAGCAGCAGAAATTGCTGCATTGAGGTCCACCTAGAACAGCTGATCACTGTCCCTCTCTTGTACTGTTTTGCCACCTTGACAATTTGCTGCCTGAATTGCTGCCAGAGGGAGTTTCTCAACTGAGAGGGAATGGAAGAGACATTTGAGATCCTGATCCCTGACAGGCAAATACATTGTGTATTATATATTAAAAGCAGAAGCAGTCATGGAAATAGAGACCATATCCCCAGGCCATTTTTCCGTAAGAAGATTGTCTTGTAGGTTGTTGTCTCTCTGCAGAATCCTCTTGATTGCTCAATATTACCATTTTCCTTCACAAGACCTGTTTAGATGACTAGAGTCAGAAGGAGGACAAGGAAATTGAATTCTGTGTGGAGTTAAAGATCCTGCATTTTCTCTGGAACCCTTTTGGATCAATGGATAGAGCTGTGTATCCTAATTTAGGAGGACCAAACAATGTCCCAAGGTCTGTAGAGCTGACTTGCACTGCATTTACAGGGGAAGTATACACTTATGTTGGAGAATATAAA
Source organism: Calidris pugnax (assembly GCF_001431845.1). NCBI lineage: Eukaryota > Metazoa > Chordata > Aves > Charadriiformes > Scolopacidae > Calidris > Calidris pugnax. The sequence goes on along the minus strand of NW_015094506.1, from coordinate 40,596,984 downwards.
ACCAAACTCTACTTTTCTACTATTTACCAAATAGGTATCTAACAGTGCATTTCTCCTGTTAGGTGTGTAGTTTAGGTACACTGAATCTCACATGGATATTCCCAGTCCTGTGAAAATAAATGTCTGGAAGTTGTATGTAGACAGTTTAAAACTCTGAAGGCCATTAAGAAGAGATTTGGAGTTTAAGTGCTTTAGAGCTCCACAAGTGATTTTTCATAATCTTAGCATCATGCTGACCTGCATAATTTTAACTCTTCCAAATTTTAAATCTTTTTTGGACCTAGTTTTCCCAATCTAGTTCGAAAAAATCCCAATTTTTGTCATCCTGCAGATAATACAGAAAAAAAAACAAAAACGTTTTGTTGAGAGGACAGTTTAAGGGGATGTTACTGCCTGCATACCATGCAGGATTCATCACTGAGAGAACTCTATGACATTTCATTTTGTGTTTATGCTTATATGCATATAAAAAAACCCCACACCCCAAGCCTTAGACATAAATCTACAGAGCTGCCAAGTAATATTTGTCATTGTATTTCGGTAGGATAAACCCCCCAGACATACAAAAATCTCTGAACTGAACGCTGATTTATGTTTCAGTTGAACCCCACACTACAAGAAAAGCCATGAGGAAACAAGTGAAAACCAAGAGTAAAGTCCTGACCTCCGAAACTGAGCGAGTTGAATAAGTTTTTAACTCAACCTTTCCAAATGTAAAGTGTATTGTTTACACCTATTACACCTATTCCATTAATATTTGAGTTTCTCTATATAACTTTCATAAATGTTTGTCAATTTTGACCATTAAGACAACAGATTTTTTTAAAGATACTGCATGAAGTTCCTCATATAAAACTATCTGATTTTTTAGTCTGTAAGTATAAGACTATTTGAAACAATGTAAAAGTTGACCCAATACAACATTCAGAAACCTTTATTGTTAAAAGTAATATTTTTATAAAAAATGTGCAACTTACATTTAACTCCAGACATTTTTTGTCCGATTTTTCCTTTTTTTTCCTCTTTTTTTCTTTCAAAGCTTAAATCAGAGTTGGTTTCCTGCAGGAATTAATGAATTGTGAGTTTTCTCCCTGTTTTTAATCTCAGGACCAAAATTAAATTGTGTGATTAGAATTGGCTTCCTATTGAGTTTTATTAGAATGAGTTCCAATTTCTGTGTGAAACCCTGTTGTTCTCCCATGTTCCATTAACAGGATGTATATTTTGGTGGCATTTTGTTATCCCACAGACTTGTGTTAAACTAATTATAAAGACATATAAGTTTAGATTTATTTTAAGTAAAGCCTTAAAACTACATCAAGTGTCTTCTGAAAGTGCATGAAATTGTTCTATATTGGCAGGGGTCAAGTGAGGGTATGAGATCTTCTCTGTGATCATTGCTCCAGGCCGCAGTTATTTCCATGCCTACTGAGAATGTATAGTGAAGTAGTGGATGAACATTCTACCAAAGCATCTACCAGTAGGTGATAAACTCCCTTCCCAGACTGCTACTGATTGCCCCTAGGTTGCCCCACTGCGTTGCCAAACTCTCCTCCAGTACAAATTGTTGGCTGAAATTTTCCCAAGACTCAATACGCACTAGTTCAGAAAATATATATGTAAATCACAGTTTAGCACTATCTGTGCTTTTCCTGATTGCTGATTCACTGGTAAAAAATTCTTATTGCTCTTTAGCGAGAAAGAAATTGCACACATTTCCTCCCTTCTCTTTGCCTCTTAGTTTTTCCTGTCTCCTCACATTTTTTCTCATTTAAGTCAACAACAGAAAGGTTAACCCAAGACATGGCTATGCACATGTATTTTCTTTTTTTGTTTATTAGTATTTCAAAAGAAAACACTAAGGTCACATTATTCTGGAGAACTGCATGATTAGTACTTGAAAAAATACAGTATTTAAAATAAGGACATCACTAAGGTAAACTGCAAGAAAACAAGGAGAGGCAGTAGTTTAATCTTACTTCCAGGAGATAAATAGGAGCTCAGGTTTTCAGTCTTTGTTAAGTTGTTTGTAACTCTAAAGGACCATAGATGATTCCCTCAATGCAACATGAAAAACAAGAACAGCCATTGTACATGGCTACTGAAAACTCTTATTTTAATATGAAAGATTCAGTCTGAAGGTGAGTCCCTGAATTGCCTTTCTAAGAATGATGCAATTAAGTCACAAAAGAGAGGATTTCAGGAGCAATCTCAACAGAAGACTTTCAGGTTCTTTCAGCATAAAGTAAAAGCAATCAAAAGGTGACAGTTGTGACACCTGAGAATCCTCTCAGGCCTCAGTGTAAGGAATATGTTTTAAACCTCAAAATGCGAATGTTTTGCTTCCAGGAATGCTCTGCAGCAGCCATTAAGCAGTGAAGATGACCTCAACAGTTCCAAAACTAAGAGTTATCCAATGATATTACTTGGTCCATTTTGCACAAGTGCACCCTGAAATATATAGCCAGAAGTTTAATACACCTATTGAGAAATGATATTTCAAATACACTTTTCAGACTTTTAAAGTAATTTTGGAGACATTACAATGTCACAGATATTCACCAGCAAAACCAAATCCGTAACTTGCAGTTTCAGCAATTTGTGAATTTTAATACATAAACAGAAACTAAGCCACACAGCATATATCAAGTGGCCAAATAGACCTATTTACAGAGTTTGAGGTCTCTTCTGTCATTGCTGTGTGCACTAACCTCTTTAAATACTAATCAAGGCTCTGAGAGATTACTGAACGGATAATTCATAAAATTTAACTCTTCTGAGGAGCTTTCAGAAGCAATATAAAATGATCATTTCAGCAGACAAATACAACAAAAAGGAAAAAAAAACAAAGGAAAAAAACCCCATTAGTATGGCAAAGTTCAGTTTTTGAGTTATATTTAGAGAGAAGATATATGGAACTTGGTAGATATCTCAGTGTACATACAATAACAAAATAGTATGGAGAACAAGTAATATGAAGAAGCAAATAATTAATTGTAAGGAGAAGCATATATGTGTTTATGAAGTTCTAGAATAATAATCAAGTAGGCAGACACTCAGATCACAATCCAGCTGTTGTTAAGATGCTTGGATGTTAAATTCCACACTCTATTTTTTAGGGATGCTGAAATTAGTCTTATACCATTTTGCTGCTCTTTAGCCAGGTTCCATCTTGCTTGTTTCTCTCATATGGAGTTTTGATATTTTACTGTGAAGAGTATAAAATGTTTTTTTCTACATCTGCAATGACAATATTGATTACATAAAAATCAAGGCTGATATTGAGTCATTAAGCTTTTTTGTCTTAGGAGTCATTTCCTGATGGCTTCAAAGCCATTAAAATTGATAATTTAGAACTACTTGTCATATACTTGATTCTTGTTGAATGTCGTCTTTATTAAAAAGCATGGACCTTCTAATTTTGAGTAACCTATTTTCTCAATATTTAAATTAGGAGAAGGAAGTCATGGGTACATACTCATGGCCTATAAATTGGAGATCTCAAAACATGATGTATTCCCATTTCACAGCTGGCTTGCTTTGTTTAAATAAGGTTTTGAGTTTGGGGTTTTTTTTGTTTTGATTTTGGTTTTGTGTTGGGATTTGAGTTTGTGTTGGTTTGTTGGGATTTTTTCCTAGTATTGTTACTTGTGTTTTGCCAAGGCTTATTTTAGAGTTTATATAAATTATGCTCTCTCCAAAAGAAGATTTTAGCTTTCTGCCATCCTCAAAATCTGCACAACAAAGGATTGATTCTTATTTTAGCTCTTGTGCATTGAAATGTTTGTTTGATTAACAGCAAAGTCTCTGCTGGCACATCTCTCAGGGTCATTGGAACAGATTTCCAAGTACATTTTGTAAGTCTTGACCAGCCATTCCAGTCTGCATAAGTAGCTAAATATTCACTGGCTTAAAATTTCCTAGACAGGGCACTTCCTAATTGCAAGCTGCCCTCTTTTTTGAAGTGACTTATTTTTCTTTTCATTGTTTTGATCAGGAATTGCATCTTAAGAACGTGTTACATAATTTTCAGATTCAAACTACTGATGTATCTATTGGTTGTGAAGAGGCACAGAATCACCTGTAGGTCTGAATCATGTAGAAGGGCTTAATGTGGGCCATATATCAACAATGATGACAGGATCATGATTGCTGTTAGCCGTGGTTTGTTTATTTTCCTACTCAAATTCAGGCTTGTATTTGATAATACCTTAGTCAACTGGTTGAATCCAGCAGCATTTTATATGCTTACCTGTTTAGGCTGTTCTTCTAGGAACACATCACAGAACTCTAAATATTTCAGAGGTTCTTTAAAAATAAAGCTATATTTCTTTAGGGAAGTAAAATAGGCTGGTAAAGAGAGAAAGAAAATACCTTAACATCCCCATCATTTTGCTCCTAAAGGGAAAGCTGACAGAGTCTGTGGAATCTGAAACTATCTTCCAGAGCATCGTTTTTACATTAGAAAGTAACCTTTTTTTACTATTGCACTTAACATATTTTCAAGTCTATTCCCAGTCTATGATTTAGCTTTCTTGCTGAATGAAAAGATTTTAGTGTCTATGTGCCTTATGCTACATTATTTATTGTACTTGCAAAGCTTTCTGTGATTTTCCTCTACCTAAAAGGGAAAACTTTCCCTGTTTTTTATGGTGTACCTCCTTCATTTCTATGTGTACCTCATTTCGGCAGGGGCATTTGCTCCCCCTCTCCCCATTTATCACCAACAGTGAATCAGAGATCAAGAACATAGTTGCATTTCATTGTCATATTGTTCAATTGATCATACGTATGTAAGAAGCAAAGAAAGACCTCTCTCATAAGTTGAATCACAGTGAAATAATGTACCTTGGGGGTTTTTAGCCTTTTGTTTTTCAATAGGAGTAAGACAGAAAGCAATCTCACAGTATTTCATCCTGAATTTCAGAGGATTCCAACCCATGAAATAAGCCAGTGCATCAAAATGTACTAAAAACTTTCTGTTGCATGTAATCGTGAATAACCATGACTAAATAGGAACAACATCACATGTGAGACAAGACAAGGGTGGCAGGGGCTTAAAATCAGAGAATCTGAGATTCATATTCCAACTCATTTAGGTTGGAAGAGACCCTTAAGATCATTGAGTCCAACTGTTAGCCTAACAGTGCAGGGTCCACCTCTAAACCATGTCCCTAAGCACCATATCTACACATCTTTTAAATACCTCCAGGGATGGTGACTCAACCACCTCCCTAGGTGGCCTGTTCCAATTATAGATAACCCTTTTGGTGTGGAATTTTTTCCTAATATCCAATCTCAATCTCCCCCAGCACAACTTGAGGCCATTTCCTCTTGTTCTATCGTCTGTTACTTGTTTGCCATGTTCCACTATTTAACAGGTGGCTACAAAGGTGGCTACAGGCCAAATGAACTTAGAAATCCTAGTTTACATGGTCTGTGTTGATGAAATATCTCAGACAAAACCATATGTACAGGAAGTTAAAAAAAAAACCACCAATAAAATGTATACAAAAAATTGCAAGCCTCATATGAAACTAACTTAAAGTACTAAAAGATATCATGCATGTATCCTGTGACTAGTGTGTTCAATGAGATATGCGTAGGATGGTAGCAACCATGGTGTTTCTTTTTCTAAAAGTTTCATGCAATATTAAAAGACTACAAGTTTATTTAGCAGGCAAATAATTTGAAGACATCATAACGTAAGGTGTTACAAAGTCTCCTAGGAGCAATTCAAGCCTCTTTGAGCGCAGTGAGGAATCATGTAGACATGTGAGCAGACTGTTACAAGATATTTAGATTTCTATAAAGCTTTTAAGGATGCCTTCTGCCTAAATTTCTTTAAGAAACTGAGATGTTATGCAATAAAAGGATAAGTTTGATTATGGCTAGATAAGGGGTAATGGCTATGAATATTCAGTGTGGACTATAATTGTACATTAAGAAGCATGGCCAGCAGCTTGGGGGAGGTGATTCTGCTCCTGGACTCCACTCTCATGAGACCACCTGGATTACTTCTTCCATCTCTGGGGCCCCCAACAGGCCTGTTGGAGTGAGTCCAGAGGAGGGCCATGAAGATGATTAGAGGGTTAGAGCGCCTCTCCTATGAAGACAGGCTGGGACAGTTGGGGTTGTTCAGCCTGGAGAAGAGAAAGCTCTGGGGACACCTTATAGCAGCTTTCCGGTATCTGAAGGGGGCCTACAAGAAAGCTGGAGAGAGACATTTTACAAGGGTATGTAGTGATAGATTGAAGGGTAATGGCTTCAAACTGGAAGAAGGTAGATTTAGATTAGATATCAGGAACAATTTTTTCACTATAATGGTGGTGAGGTATGGCAACAGGTTGCCCAGGGAAGTGGTTGACGCCCCATCTTTGAAGTGTTCAAGAACAGGTTGGATGGGGCTTTGAGCAACCTCGTCTAGTGGGAGGTGTCCTAGTCTGCAGCACTGGGGTGGTAGGAACTAGATGATCCTTAAGGTCCCTTCCAACCTAAACCATCCTATGATTTTATGATTAGTGCGTATCTGTAGCATCCTCACTGTTACAAAGAAGCTAATGGCTTCCATGAACACATAGTTTACAGAAGGGCAGTGGCAGTAAAATAATCAGGCAGCAATTTGAAAGTGAGCAATTGGTGAGTCTTTTTCTCCCAATATGTAATTCAGTTGTAGGACTTCCAGTGAATAAAAATGTGAAGCTGAGCTTTAACAGAGAGCTGCAAAGGAATAACAAATGCACAGAGGTTCACTCCCAAAGCTACTGTTAAGATGTAGTACAAATGCAACCTCTGGTGCAGAAAATCCCTAGGCCTCTGGGCTGTTGGCAGGTGGGAGGGCATACCCACAGGGATAAAATGCTATGTTGCATTATTCCTAGACCCTCTCCTTTGATGTCTGCCACTGGTCACTGTTTGAGATAAAAGTACTGCTGGTCTCACGTACCATAGCAAATCCTAAGGAGTGATCACACATTCTGGATGTTATCTTGTTCATTCTGAAGTAAATTACAGATCTGTCATGGACCTCACTGGGGCTGTTAGAATATATTTATTCATTTACTTGAGAGAAAAAAAAAACCAACAAACTAATTTAAAATATTGACATATAGAGGGTAACTTTCTTCTGTGGCCATGCTGAAAAAATATTTAGAACATTTACAAACACCGACTAAGACGAAGTCCAAAGCCGGCTGTGAATGCTATTCCTACCAGAAATGTGATAGGAATGTGCATTACTGAAAGAAATTAATGTACTAATCCAAACAACGTTGGCTAAAAAAATCCCTAAGGCTGAGATATACAGCAGGACTGCTAACTTCCCACTTTGGTGTTTTCTTTTTTGTGTTTTGCTGTTTTTTTTTTTTTTTAAATAAAACGTGTAACTCAACTCTTTTTCTGTGGTGAAACACCAATTATTTTTAGTTATGACTTGATTCAGTAAGCCTAGCAATTGACCCCCAGATCAGGATTTTATTTCAAGCTCGTTCTTCACAATATCTTCATTAGTATTTATTGTGACTTCATTTTATTTCATGACATGTTGTATGACCTTTCCGACTAGCAATGATGACATTTTCCAACTAATTTAGCACAAGCATTTTCATGCATTTGTATAAAAAGCTAATGAACAAGGACCTTTAGTTTCTTTAGGAAAGCACAATGGAAGTAGTACTTAGAGACAAAAGAAAAGCATAAAAAAAAGAAAAAAGAAAAAAATATATTTTTAGCTATCCCTTTCAGGATTTTCAGATCTATATTTTATGCTCTTTTTTCCATTTCATATGTATTTTACCTTCAGTTTAAACTTAATATTCCAGTGTTGGACATCTTGTCTCAACCAAACTGCTTTTTCACCTTTTTGGTTTTTGTCACTGTTGAAAATCTGCCCTGGGTTTTCCAGTGACACTGCCTTGGTAAAATTTTTGGCTATAGAAACACAAGATGCATCTGCATCTACTGTTTCTTCCTCTTTTCAGCAGTATCAGCCTTTTCTCATTACTTGAATGCTTTTCTCAACACATTACTTGAGCTACAGTTACCTTGCACCTGTCTGATCTAGGTAGTCCATATTGTTCTCTTAGCACGTTGAAATGTCACTGTATTCAGGCTGCTCATTTGGCAGGTGATCTTTTGGTAAGAAACTCAAACTTTTTTCTGTATCTAGCATTTTTTACATAATATCCAAATGCAGAATGTTGTGTTTTACCATTAACCAATGTGTTCTTGATTGTTTTCTAGATCTAGGTAACATCCCTGGGTTTATTTTTCTCCAGAAAGTCTGGATTGCCCCAGAAATAGTTCCAGGGATGTTCCTATAGGCAAGCAAACTGTCTGGCCTGTAAATGTGACCCAGTGTCTGCTCTCAGGGAAGTTCCTGTGTATCCACTGAAGCATGATGTTTGAGCTCTCTGCCACATTTTTCTTATATATCGAGTTTGCTAATGACCGGATCAAATGAGACACTATATTACTATTATCCAGATTGTTATGTGAGACACATTATAGCTTTGGTGTTTGCACGACACTTTCAGTGGACAATAAATGCAAAGTTGGGACCTTTGATAATGCCATTGTTTTAAAAATAGCTCAGAAGAAACATGGATTTCATCCATCTTCTTCTTGAACTGGAAGCACTGATGCAATGGCAGTTTCTTTCTACCCTCCTCAGAATAAACATAAAATTTGAGAAACATAAATGTAATATACCTATGTGGGTTATTAGATATACAAACATTACTAAAAGTCTATTGTTGGAAGGTTTAGGTCAACCCTCAAATTTTATAAACAAAAATTCTGTATCTCAGTCTTGTGTGCAGTGCCTTTATCTAACATTTCTGGACAGCATTTTCATTTCTACCTTTCTTTCAGTCAGGGTAGAAATGAAACTTTGTCGAAGACAAGAATTCAGAAAGAAGCCTGGTTACATTACAGGTAACAGTAGGATAGCAAGAATATGCATTTGTATTACGGTTCCACGAGAGAAAGTATTGTTTTGTACCATACATTTAAAGTAGCTTAGAATGCTAGCAGGTACTTTTTATTAAGCTGTATATGATTATCTAAGGAGATAGAATGATTGAGTGTCATATAAAGTATACAATCGTCTTGGGAAGAGTTCAAAATGACAAACTACAGTGCATTCCTGTAATGGTCAGCTGTCTTCTCTTATAAAATCATTTAGTAGCATCTACTTTTCTGAAACAGAAGTATGAAAATGGAAAATAGTTGTGAAGAAAAATACAGGAGAGAAATATGATTAATACCAGGTTAGTTTCAGTGTAGAATACTTTCTAGTCCTTAGAAGGAAAAGAACAAAGATGATGGCATTCCATATTGCTGCAGAGTATGAGGAAAAACTTCAGTGACAAAAACAGTGCCAAAAAGAGCAGCATGTAGCATCATCTCATCCCCAACTAGTATTATTGGAAAACATCTACCTAAAGATAGTGTGTTTCTGTTGAATTTTCAGTCTCTGTCATATCTAGCTTTTTAATGTACCAAACATAAATCATAAGCACAGTACTGCAAAAAGCTAAACCTAATTTAGCATGATACTCATTGTAAACATGAGTATCAAGTGAGGATTTAGGCAGAAGTGTAACTAACAAAATTAAAAATGGTTATTCAATTCCTACTGAATAAGGCTGTATTTCCATTTAAGTTAAAAAAATCAGGTAATAGACGTAGTAAGAAATCTTAACTTAGTTCCCCAGATGATTGATTCATTATAGGAATATGACCATTGTAGGAATCTGGCTTAGTGTTCTGGAAATACTGCAAAGGCTTTCTTTGGTTCCAGGTGGTTTTCCATGAGGCCTAGCATGCCCACTGTCTGTGCCTACTGTCAGATAAAACCAATCTTCAGTATCCGCATACTCCAGAATTTAATTAGCAGGAAGGATGTAGGAATTAATGGTCCTTGATGCTACTCAAAAATCACCAATTTCAATGATCTTTCTGACACAGCTGACTCCATTCTACCAGGAGAAAAAAAACATAAGATTTCTACATTGAAGAGTTTTCTCTCTTGCTTACCTCAAGACACAGACGCCTTAACTCCAGTTTGGCTTCTGGTAGAGCTGGATCCATATCTTTTGAAGGGGTTGTTGATTCATTTTGAATCTGCCTAACTATAGAATCATGTGATAATTGAAGTTGGATTGACTTTGGAAGAGACCTCCTGAGGCCAGCTGGTAACAGCATTCTTCCTTCTGCACTTCCCTCTAAAGCAAAGGCCAGCATCACTGTGTTCATAGTTCACCGGGGACCACAGTGCCCACTTCATACAAATAGTCTGCTTCTTAGAGAATTTGTTATTTATTTCCCTCTTCCAACTGGAGAGATATGAAATCAGATCTTCTACTTCCCCAAAGATATAAAATGTTAATAAAATTGTAATAACCTCTGTATCAGAAGTTTTCTGAAGTTGAGCGACAATATAACAAAGTTTGGAAGATTCTTGAAGTGAGAGGAAGAGAAACAAGGAGCCATGTGACCAAATCCAGTGGGGGAGGGTCTTGCTAAGGGTTCTAGCTTCACTTCTCAAAGCTCTTTATTCTTGAGGAGTAAAATAATAAGAAATAATGCTGAGAACCCAACTGAAAGCCAAGATTACTCTTTTTCAGCTAAATGCCACATCAACTTTTTTTTTTGAGTTCTGCCACATACTGAATAAATGTCATCAGTGAAATTAATACTGTTTGAAATTTCTCCTCAATTATTTGTTGCATTTTTTTATTTATAAAATCCAGCATGATGATGAACCATGATGATACATTCTGTTTCGTAAAAAGACTAGTTACAAAAGCAAGAGGCAGGAAAAAATAGAAAAAGAATGCTGTTCCATGGCAGACCTTATTTAGGAAAACTGTTTGTGACTCCCAAGCCTCCAATCATAACAATAAACGTCCCTTTCTGAAGTAAGTTTCTGAACTGACATAGCAACAAGCTGTGTGACTACTTCAGAAAGTCACGGTGACATTGCTATTCAGCATGCCCAAATGCTGTCAAACACACCAAATGAAATAAATTCTTCTACAGCATAATCCATAAGTGATAGAAATTTATTCATATTTCACATTCAGTGATCTTTAATTAGAACTATTTGGCTGTTAATGATGCATAGTAGTAAAACAAACGAATGCTTAAACCTCTATGATAATCATGCATTACTCAAGCAACTAACTAATAAAAAAAGACTGAAACCTCCCAAAAATCCAAATATCAAACCCACAAACAAAATAAAACTATCTCAACCCCCCAAAATCTATATAGCAATGTGAGAAGCAGTTTAATATATTAGTCTGATTAGAGCAAACAGGCATAATTTTTTAGTGTCTGGAACATAAAACTATTTGGTTTCGGTACTAGGTCATTCTGCCTCATTGCATTTAGTGAGAAGACTGACTTACAGAAGCCCATAGGAGACCGGAAATACTTTACAGAAAAAAAAGACAAGAAAAAACACAATAAGAAAGAGAGAGAAGGGAAAAAAAAGCCAAACAAGTACCTGATGAATCAAATTTCACACATATGTTCATTCATAATTTTCCTCTCCATTGGCATTGTTTCATGGAGTGTTGGTCTGTTCTTCTACGGCAATTCTTACATTCTCATGTGGAGTACTGAAAGAAATTTTATAAGAGTGACATCTAATGCAGGAAAATAAATTATACTTTATCCTTGAATTACAGTGTCACATGCTGATAATGTGAATTGCTACAGAATGTTATTTACTTCAGTCCTGCTCCTTCCTAAAAAAATTTGCACATGGTATACATTTTATAACAAATTCACTTTTGTGAGGACAGGTTGTGAATAGCAAGTTATCTTGCAGACAGCCATGTGTTTTCTTGCCAGCGTTGATTCAGGTGAATCCTGCACACTTCTGTATTTCAGACCTGATTCTATTCAGAGTGCTTTCATAAGAATGAAAGTCTGTGCACTTTAATGAAATTCCATCTCAGCTCACAATTTCTCACAGACAAAAGAATTAAACCCTAACAGTTTCCTGGATACCATCTGCTTGATGAGATGTGTGGTCCAGTGATAAATGTTCGAGATGAGGACTGAGGGGCTGTCAAGATTCTGAGTTCTTTAATGAAGACTTTTTTGAATGAGAGTGAATTTGTAGTATTTCTACTGATTAATCAAAGAATGGATATTTTTAAGTTTCTGCAATGCTTTGAAAGTTGTTTCTATAGCAGCAAATGGGGCTATATTTATAATTGTAACTAATGAAATAAAAAGTACCTTAATTATCATTTATATACGTAGTATGGACAACAAAAAAGAAAATCAAGCCCAAAACAAACAACACAACAACAAAAAAACCTGAAAATGTTATTCCAACATATTTACCATTGTCATGACTGATTTTGGTTTTTTTCTGTTACAGACACAATAAAGATCCAGCCTCTATCTATTATTTAATACTCTTAGAAAGATATATCAATTTCATGAGATTGTACTTCTAACCTGTGATAGGTATAAAATTATCGACTCAGTATTTTGCCTTGTGTGTTAGTACCAAAGCAAACAGTTAGTGTTGGGAATTTGCTGTACTTTGTACAGTTGATTTAACGCACACATCCTGTTCTTGCTTTCAAAAACCGTCATGCATCCCCTGGTTCTGTCAGTGATCAGACAAGTTGCTGTTTGAATCTGCTGTTGATGGCACCATCTTTGGGACCTACTCCATGTTTCTCTCACCACTGTACCTACGTTCATCCAGGTTGTCCATGTCTTGCTAAAATCTGAGTTATATGTATGTTTTCATGTATTTCAGATCACTGTAGAGCAATCAGACCCGCCATCCTGTCTGCCAGCAGAATGATGCCTAGGTTGCTGGGTTAACAATACACAGAACTGCTGAACCCATGTGCATCTAAATGATGTGATTATTTTTCTTTTTAGAGCAGGGTCATTTTCTAGCCATTCCTTATATGGCCCCCATCCTTCATGGTCTACTTTATCAACTATTTTTTAAGCATTTTAGTGCAAAGTTTTGTCTTTATGTGTTGTTTACAAAGTACCTTCTAGATTTGGTAAAATCATTCGTGTACTATTGCTCAGTGAAAACATATTGTGCTAAACTGAAATTCAAGGGGATTGTAATTCCTGTTTAAGAAATTTTTGTAATGTTAAAAAGCAAGATATGTAACAGCCATTGTCCCCAGAAAATGCATTCCTGGATGTTTAGAAGAACCATTAACAAGTGAAAATTCTTCTCTTTGGATATTTCAAAGGCTTGATAGAGGTGGAAATACACATGCAGTAAAAGGAGACCAGTGAAATGATGCAGGTATTGCTTCCCATCTTCATTAATTAAAGGCTAGCTGTTGAGTGGTTGGGCTGCATTCTGAACATGATTTTTTTTTTTTTCTGTGTACAATCTTTTATTAGTCTTGAAAATAAATATGGAGGAAATAACTCAGCTTGATTTGATTTGCAGGGCCTAGATGGAGTCTGAAGCACTGTAGTTAATAAATAAATCAATATGTTATTCATAAATTAAGCTAACATAAGCAAATTTGTTATGGGATCAGTGAGACTCAATAAACACAAAACCCTACAGAACCATTTTCTAGTCACTTCATAGTAAAACTACTTTTTAATTTCTCACTCCATCTGCTATTGCACACCCATGAAGTGCTTTGAGATGCAGTTCAGATAAACAATATTACAGAAAATTAAGGTATACTGTGTTACAGATGTAGGAGCTGCAGATGTGTGTCTATAAATGAAGGTATGCCTTTCAGAAGTAGTTTTCTAATGGATCCTATGCAATAAAGTGATGATCTCATAATATCTTGTTATAGAAATGTTTGGTATACTCTAAAATTCTTCCATGTTGTCAAACACCCCGAGATTTTTGACTGATCATTATTCCTTATCTAACATTGGATGTATGTCTAAATATTAGATACTCAAGTACTCTGTAGTTCTTTAAAATTAAAAAGTGGTGAAAGCCAGATTAAGTAAACCAAAGCAGTGAGTTATTACTGTAGCTCTATAGCTATACGTGAAATAGTGACTAGGGTATATGTGTGTGTGCACATACACCAATTTTAGTGACTGAATTTAATTGTGAGAAAAAATGACTTTTTCTACTGCTCAGAGAATAAACCAATCAGATTTCCAAACTGAAAGCTACTTTTCTCTTTCCCCCGTGAGGACAGAAAAGCTATTATTTAGAACTTCAGAAAGATATCTATGGAGTCTCTGTTAAATTCTACTTTCATAGGAAAGGTTACAGAGGTTGCAGGCCCTGTCTAGACAAGAAAATAAGTTCATCGTTGCAAGATAGCACATTGTAAAGGTGCTATAACCTATGTACTTTCATTTTTGGATATGTTTACTAGTGAATCTTTTAGCTTGAGATATTTTAATAGGTTACACATGGCTTCAGAAACAGGACCAAGTCTGAATCTGTTATGTAGACATCAAGGACCTATGCTGGAATTCAGCCTCCTGTGTCAGGGCTATTTACTGGAAACGGGTAAGTGTTGAATCCTAGAGTCTATCCTTTCCACTCTTACTCATATTCACTGATTCATCACCTCACCTAAGTGGTAAAATATGAATATCATAGAATCATAGAATCATAGAATGGTTTGGGTTGGAAGGGACCTTAAAGATCATCTAGTTCCAATCCCCTTGCCATGGGCAGGGACACCTCCCACTAGAGCAAGTTGCTCAAAGCTCCATCCAGCCTGGCCTTGAACACTTCCAGGGATGGGGTATTCACCATTTCCCTGGGCAACCTGTTCTAGTGCCTCACCACTCTCACAGTAAAGAATTTCTTCCTAGTATCTAATCTAAATCTCCCCCCTTCAAATTTAAAACTGTTGCCTCTTGTCCTGTCACTACACTTCTTGGTAAAGAGTCACTCTCTGGCTCTCCTATAGGTTCACTTCAGATATTGAAAGGCCACTATAAGGTCTCCCTGGAGCCTTCTCTTCTCCAGGCTGAACAACCCCACTTCTCTCAGCCTGTTCTCATAGGGAAGGTGCTCCATCTCTCTGATCATCTGTGTGTGTATGCATACTAACGTGCATGAGTTAGCATATTTTTTTCACCTGTCTACTCAATGGATTGGTAAAACAGAACTGTTTGTTTGCAGTTGTATAAAAGATACCTTGCTGAGAGGAATTTCTTGTTCCTGAGGAACAAATGAAAACATGAACACAGAGAAGAGGACTGCTAACAGGGGCTTGACTGCACTCTTGACTGCACAAATGTATTATTCTGATAATTCTAGACTAAAATAGGCTAACAAAAATGTGGGGGAAATCGGGTAGATTAAGCATGTACAGACATCCACAGCTTGCAGAAGGGAAGTGGTATCATGGCAGCAAATTCTTTCTCTCTTCTGCAACTATATAACAGTTTTGTTTATTTCGGGGCCTTCAGCTTATTAACTGTAGCATCCCAGTGAAGAATCTGTAGAGCCTTCACATTCTTTGTGAACAGGTTAGTTGAGTTACAGTTTAAATATAAAATGAGCACGCAATTTGCAACACATGCAAAACCACAGTGTTACAGAAGATTGATGTTTGAAATTTCATCAGCACCTGAGAAATATCAAGGTTTAATTAACAAGTCGTGCAATGGTGTATAGAGTCTTTGAATATTTATGATGACATTATAATTTTTGGAAGAGACCAAGACAAGCATGACATAAAACTGGGAAATGTTTCAAAATGTTTTCAACAGAAACAATTGCTAGTTAATGCAAAAAAAGGGAAGTGAGGCACTAATTTTAAAGTTTTAGACAAATAGAATGACCAATAAACACTCAAAGTAATTGAAATTTGATTCTCTAGCGAAATCTGGGGGGGATTTCTCTGGTTTTATGCTATCAGAGATATAGTGCATGCAAACCAGTGTTCTTAAAGACTTAATTTATGCAATTAAGTATGCAAAATGATGTAACATACTCAGTAAGACTCTAGATGTATTCTTAATTCCACTTCCAAGTGTAATTTATTACAAGGTGGATAGTCCCAGTAGCTTGAGGCAATCTTTGCGTACCTGTTAGAAAAACAAAACAAAACTCCCACTGCCAAATCTTTTTTCTTCCATAGAAAAATTTCAGTCTTGTCCAACCACAACCCATATTTATCTATATCTGTTGTCTCCTGGCTTGTCCTCTGACTTAAAAATTCTTCTTGTGTCCTGTATGAAGTAGGCAGAGCTCATTGTCTGGCATAACTTGATTCCTTTGATTTCAAAACCTTAATCCTTTTTAACATGAGCGTGGAAAAAATAATGGAAGATTGACAAGGAGAATTGTAAACATGGTCAAATCACTTGCATCTGAGTTGTTGAAAAACACACTTATCATATTAATTGTTGGTTAGCTTTTGTCTTGGACAAGTATAACATCTGCATCTAGACAACATAGGCCTGTGATAGACCTAGAGGCACCCTACTGAACATGCCTGATATTCATGCCCTGCTGGGGAAAGAGCAAAGCACAGTGGTAAACCATGCTTGAGTGAATTCTTGATAAACAGGCGAAAACAACAGGTTTGTTCATCCTCTAGCATGGACAGAGCTCTGCGGTACCTGTGCCCCCACTTCTGTGCCCTGTATGGGTGCTGCTTTGGGGATCCCCTGGATGGCAAGGTAATGAAAATAAATTTAGTCTTTACATTTCATCTGTGGTTTTGTGGTTGTTCCTGTGTTCTACCTGTGCTGGCTCACACAATGAGCAAAAAGAAAATACAACTGTGGGCACTACTCGAAGAATAGACTGAATAGAAAGTTCAGTCAAAAAGGGGTTTCCAGGCTTGCTTAACTTTTCAGCCAAATCTTAATCTTTTTTACCTTCTCCCATGTATATTAGGTTCAGAGATGGACTTACTAAATGTTTGAATTATATTTTGTCTTTTTGAGTCAGAGCATATGTAGAATCATCTTTGGAAAGGCAGAAATGTAACTTTTTTCAGATCATCTATTTTGAATATTTTACTCAACCTGAAGTACTACTTAAGGATTTCTAAACTGATCCTTACATTCAAAATGTTAAGAACTTTTGTGCTAGTCTGCACCAGTGGTCCATCTAATTTATTTTGCTTCTAGGACACGTCATTTCAGACAATATTCTGAAAGAAATATTCTACTTGGAATTATCTGAGAGAAGATTTTATTCAGAGAGGAGGTTTCTGTACTTCAATTGAAACAGTTAACAATTGGTTACAAGAAGAAGGAAATGGGGATAATTAAAAAAACAAAAAGAAGAGAAAAAAAGAGCACCACTCATAACAATATTTTTTATTTTTGCTTTTCAGACCAAGCTATCCCTAGATTCTCTATGTTCTATCAAACATCACTACTGACAAAAAAACCTTTTTAGCTGCTGCAAAGACAGAGAATGCAGACTGAAAACCTGGATATAGCATTTAAAAATTAATTAGGAATTTCATGTAAGCAGTTCCTGTTTTCTGTTTCACTTTAGATAGCATTAACTATCCTCAGAGGAAAAAAATTCTGAAGACTGATGCTACTTTCTCCAAAAGAAAATATTACTAAATCCGCATGAAGTAAAAAGGGATAAAAAAGATACAGCAGACAATCTTTGTCTTAAATCCTACTCTCCCATGCATCTTTGCAGGTAGAAAAAGACTAGCATATCACATAGTCTTATCCAGCACCCAAAGAATTGAATTTTCTGGCATGGAGTTTTTGAAACCATTGATTTTATATTGCCTTCCTAGCCATAGGTTAGCAATATTGTTACAGAAGATGACCCCTTTTACTTTGGTTAAGATGTTTTATAGAAAGTAAAAACCAAAAGATAAACAATAGGATTAATGAAAAGATATGGTGAGGAAAGAAAATGGATTAAGGAAAAACTACTAGCAAGAACTTTATCTCTACAGACAAGGTGTTACTAAGTGCTTAGGTAATTGAAATTAACATAGTGATGTAATTCCTGTCTTCTGTCAGCCTACTGCCTGTTTGGGTTTTTTTTTTTTTTCCCCGTATTTAAACAAACAATTCTATAAAACAAGGTAAACTGTTTTGTTTTTTTTTTTTTTGCTTTTTTCATTCACTTTGGACAACTTAGGATCCAGAACAAAATAAAATTCCACGATTCCTGTATTAATCATGGTAAACAATACTATGCAATGTCCAAGATCGATCAGATCTTGGACTGATTGAAAGATTTTAGGATTGAAACCCTAACTCCTAATACAAATTAAATATCTTAAACCTTTGGAAGGTTCTGAGCGCCTTGAAAAATGATCAATCAGTGAATTCTAGTAATTAAAATATACATGTTCTGATATACAAGCATTTGATTTTGTTTGCATAATATGCATTTTGAAGTCATAAATATTAAATTGTTTAGATAATCCTTCTAAATGTTCAGACTTATAAGGAATATAGCTATATTGCAGCATTGGTAGTCAGTGAGTCAGAGACTGTACCAGAAGCTTGAAATACAGAAGAAAACATTTACCTTCAGTTATCTGGTCTAGCAGAGGAACAGTTTCATTAAGACAGGAGGACATCACTAGCCAGGATTACTTAAATTTCATACTTTATCATGATCTCATTGAATCTCACTCTCCACAGATTTTCCAAATTTTCTTGGTTCTGCTATGTGTTTTTTTTTAATAGACCAGTTCAAATGAGACATGGATATCCTGTAACAATATAGGGTAACATTGGAGATGGAAATTGTTAGGGGATATTATAGCTGGCAGACAACTCACTACAGGATTCTTAGATGGGATGAAATGCTGAGTATTTATTATCAGACTTGATACATATTTTACAGATCTGTCTGAATTATATAGGCTATAGATGTTTGTAACTAAGATTCTGTAAGAACATATACATGTAAAGAATGATGGACTGATATTTATTCTTTTGTACTCCATAAGACAGTGTTAATGTCACTTAATTAAATGCATATTCCTTCTTCAATTTAAATTAAATAGTGAGTTAGTGATACATTGCTTTTGTTTCCATGCAGGAATTTTCAGGGATTCTTTTGGCCTATATGTAAAATTTACTTCCAAAATTTGATATGATTTGGTAGCAGAATATTGGCCTCCTTTAGAGATGTGACAGGTAGAAAACATTTGCTGTTCTACCAGCACAAACAGGCAGTAATATTGTTTCACTTTATTTCAGTTTATATTTGATTTTGATGACATTAGTATGAACAAAATAATCCAAGATTTAATATTACACGCTATTCGGGAAAACAGACTTTGTGTTATGTCTTTAGTTGTACTTCACGTACTCTAGGAACTGAACATTCAATACTGTTCAACTGAACATTTATCAAATGTCTTACAAGTATTGTTAAGTAGCAAGTAGTTGTGAAAAAAAATCTTCAGATAACACAGTTAGCTTTTTCCTGTAGTGTCTGAAATCATTATCCTGAGTTTAGTTATGTTCTACAGAATTGTTTTTAACAGCTAGGTTCTCCTTGCACTTATACTTAAAAACACACAGTAGGCTCATAAAAGGCAATTCTTCCAACAGTGGAGGTGTCTAATTTAATGAGAGATTTATCAGTTGAAGGGTTTCAAGCAGCAGTATCAAGTGACCTCCCTCAGGAATGAAATTCTGACTTTAGCACATAAAGTTTAAGCTACAGACCATTTGCAGCACAAGGGCTTGTTTACATTTTTAAATAGAAACCCTGCTTATTCACTAGTAGTTCTGAAATGGAAGAGGAGGCAAACAACACTGAATATAGAGAAGCTTGAAAAGTAGAAACGTGATACAAAATCAGCAGAGACAGATTATGCCATTGATGGTGAAAAAACCTAGATAGCTGGTTGAATAATAAATTATTCAGGCATATTCTCACAAAAAAGTAATTTTGGTCATTTCACTAATGATTAAAGCAAGGCTGGTGTTTCTGTTTTGTGTTTCCCCTTTCTTTTAATTCTTCTTTATGTTGTGCATGCAAAGGAACAGTGTGTTGCACCTGGACTGAGCTTAAGAGTTTCTCTTTCCAAACAATGCTGTAACTGAGCAATTAGGAAAGCCTGATGCCAGCTAGTTAGCAGGTATGGGGTGGCGGAATTGATGAAGAAATGAGGTGAGGTATTCCTTCAGCTCAACTCTATTACCTAGGATGAAATTATTTCCATCATTCTCTCCTTTATTTAGCTATGAGATCTCTAGTGATGTGTAGAAGTGGTTTTGGAACACAAAATACTAAATCTTGTAGTTTTATGTAGTTTTTCATGCTTGGTAAAATTTGTTATGGCCTTCATTTTAACTATAAAAATAGTGGCTATGTGTCATTGCATCTTCACACACAAGCATCCACACAATTATATGAACCATTTAAAGATCCTTGGCACCTTAATATTTTAAGCAGGAAGAAATTCTGAGAGGACAGGCTGGTTAAAATTCCTGTACGTTTTCATTACGTATTTGCTTTATTAAGAGGATAATAGTCAATGAAGAATGCAGGTAAGTTAAGTAAGTGGAGTGAAATGTATTGAAAAGCTCACAAGGAACTTTTAATTTTGAAAGATTAGGAAGTTTTAAGAAGAAATTTCTAAGATTATTTTGTTTTCATTTGGAGGATTTGATAATATTTTGAAGAAGTTATTACAGCTCTAAAAGTGTTTAATAAACTTTGTAAATTGAGTGCACATCATAAAAATACAGATATAGAAGATACAAATATAAATTTAAAGCACATCCATGAAAGTTTTTGTCAATCAGAAATCATGTATAAACCCATTTTTGGTTTTAAAATTTTTTTTTTCTCAAGATACTACTGTTTACATTTGTAGTCATCTTGCTTTGACGTGCACATATGAAAGAAATAACAGATAAATGATTTGCTTTGTAAAAATGCTGTTTTAATTTTAAAATGAAAAAAAACCCCTAAGATTAATATTTTCTTTGTTTCTGCATGGCAACCTCTTATATAATTTTTTCATAAGGAACTCTAGAAAGCTTTTACATCTCTCATAGGTCAGAGATATCATCAAACCATTTGCTTTTATACTATAGGAAAAAATACACAATCCTACCTTCCACTTTCCTGTACAGCATTTGATCATATCTTCCTCAAGAAGAAGTTAAGTCCGTAGTAGCCAACTTTTCTACCCTCCATGAAGAACTAGCAGCACTCAAAAAACTATTAAACCCTCTGCCATTGAAAAAGCACTAAAAAGGCTTGTTGTAAAGTATGATACTGGCCCTGTAAATGATGTAACTAAATGCATATTGCTGCCATTATTAACATGGTCTAGAACAGTTTGTACGTCAGACACTCAGGTTATGATGATGTCAATCGCATCCTGTCTTAGAGACTCTTTCGACTCTAGTCTCGTCTATTTCATCCTTACCCCTGCCAAAGTTACTTTCCACAATAAACACGCTTTTCAGATTGTAACAGATAACTGATTGTTCCATCATATGCCAAATTTTAATAAGCCACTTTGATTAAGAGTTTTTGAAAAAGTTACAATAAAGTTACTTATTTGAATAAGTTATGATGCACTGTGGCTACATAACTTCCTCATGTTTTGCATAAAATCATTTGGATTGCAAGCCTATTATTGCAGTCAGAACTTTACAACCATTATATCTCTATAGAAATTTAATATATATATTACAACATCATTTTCCTAGGGACAATATTGAGCATACAAAAAATGATAACCTATAAACTACAGTATACTGATAAGCTTGCAGAACAACATCCAGAACTGCATGAAGCCAAGAGCTGTGTAAAGCACTCTGAAATCTGCTCCATACAGCCTTAGACACAGCCACATTTTATAACTTGTACTGGAAGAAGAACTTATCTCGAAAGAAAATTCTCCGGAATCATACCTCCAACAGATCCCTCTCCATTTGCACACCAGAGACAAATTCCCTAAAAGAATATAAGGCCTCCAGTATATCTGATGCCCTCCTGCTACCTGTGGAAGTGAAATTAAACAAATAATATCCATGAACTAGTGACCACCTCTTCCTACTGTTTGTTTGAATCAAATGACAGAGTGGACTCAGTACTAGAAAGCATGCCTTTGTTGATCCTTTTGAATGAATTTCTTGATTTGAACTGAAGAAAAAAATATGTAAGAATCTCACGCCTGTGATGTTACCTTATGTCTATTTAGCTGTGGTTTAAACAATGTATCAGTTTATATAGTTGAATCATTAGGTTGACACAGACTGGTGATTTGCATCTCTTCATATTTAAGATGCCCACTCACGTTTGCACAAGTTAGATCTGTAACTGTGCTGACATTATCTTGTGGGAGCCAGGGATTCAGAGTATTCCGGTTTGATAGGTCTTTTCCATCTGTTCTGATTTTAGATTTTATAACAGTCAAGAGCTTTTGTTCAGTACAATGTACATTTCACTGTCTCTTTCCTTATAACTAGAATGTATCTGACCGAATTACCCAATGAGATGCCTAATACATAGTCATTTGTTTTTTGTATGTAAACATACTATCCTCAATTATACACTAATAACTTTTTATTGCTGTAAAGTTTTTGCCTAGAAAATTTCAAGTGCCATCTTCCAACAACATAAATTTTGAAATAATTCACAGAATGAAATAAAACAGTCTTATCTCCTTGAGGTATGAAAAAACAATGCAGTATACTGAGATATGCCCTATTATCCAAAGATTTGCATTGAGTTTTGTAAATTATTGTTCAATGAAATTGAATTTATTCTTTATCAAGTATTCAACAGATGCTTCTAATACCCATCAAATTCACTGTGTTCAGACTCATATTATTTTAATGTAAAAACTTATAAAATATTTATAAGTAGATGTTGCAACAGTACTTTTAATTATGTTTATGTCTTTCTGCTCCATTTAAAATATTTATTGCACTATGAGGAGATATGTAAATTTGGAGAGACTGAGAAAGAAATAAAGGAACCTTGTAGAGCTTATATAGATTATGTCAACATCAATATCTTACACTATTTTATCTAAAATTATCTATTTTATCTAATTAAAGCATATTGTGGAGAGTTAATAGGAAACATTACTGTGTTTTATCTTATGAGTAGTAAAACCTTTCATCAAAGAAAGGGATCTGGCATTATTGGAGGAGGAATCTCTTTTTTTTTTTTTTTTAAATTTGTTGTTTCTTAAAATTTTTGTCTTCCGTAAACTTTTAACAGAGGGAGATGTATTTCATCAATGATTTTTCCTAACTGTTTCAAAAGCATAAAGAAAATTTAAGATTACTTGAACCCTTATATACACAATTACCTTCAAAGTCTATCTAAATTGCAGCCTCAGCTTGGATGTCATAGTTTCCATATATCTTCTGTCAGTGCAAGACAGTGAAAGTAAGGCAGATCTTGACACACCTAAGCTGCCAAATTGATTAAGGGTTTCTAGTTTTACATTTAGAAATGGGTCCTGTAACTGGGTGATTTAAATACCCAAAGAACAGAAAAAGTGGGGGGGGGGAAAAGAAACAAAAAAAAAGTTAGGCTTGTATGACTGGTCGCTTGTTCTTCCAACAGAATAAGAGGGTGATTAAACATATCTAAGGTGCTCCACACTGTGAACATTTAGGCAGTGAGTGTCACAGGTATGCCATGGTTACAGGATATTGAAGTCATGCTTAAGAGAAGGCTGAGCTAAGAAAGCCAGTGTCAGTGTAGAATATACTGAATTTGGGAAGCAGAAATCTGGAACTGAAAGTAAAAATAACCAGAATTAGAGATAAATTGAAGTCAGGAGCTGAGCAGCAGGAAATGGAATCAGAAGTGCAACCAAGACACAAGGCAAAAATAAGGAATCTAACCCTGCTGTTAAGTTCTCAGGATGCCTTTTTTTCCACAGATACTTAGAATCAGCCTAATGATCAGAAAATTTTACTCAATGGTACACCGTTTTTGAGTCAAGATTCCATGACTACTGGGCCATGACTGTTGAGCACTGTACTCTGGTAGCAGATAAAGACTCATGATCCATTGCAATTTTTTTTTTCCAGTGTAGAAAAACCAGGGTGTGGAAACTTTAGTACCCATACATGTTTTTATTATAACCCCATCTTAGATGGGAAGATATAAAAGAAGATTTTAGAAAAATCAATTGCATCTTACATCCAATAACTTGGCTCAAGCTTTTTTTGCTTGATATGATTGCATATGACTCATTTAAACATTTTGCTAAAACACTGAGGCTTTTTCTTCTGAAACCTGTTTGCTTTTGAGATCAGCTGTCAAAATGGGAAAGATATGCCAGCTGAAGTGATTGTTTAAATTTTTCCTAGAGACCTGTCATTATCCTTGACTAGTTTCACCTCCTTTCACTTCTCCCCCTCCCTTTTTTTCTTTTTTCGAGACTGAACAGGTTTTCAAGTAGAATTAATTGGAAATAGGAAAGTGCCTTCAAGAAAGTGATCTAGAAAACCCTCTCCCAGAATTCCTAGAACTGAGAAACACTTCAAAGCAAAGAGATAAATACATTCTCCTTACAAATAACATTTTATATTATAGATACTGGAAGCTTAATGGATGTTGATTGAAAAAAATAATTTTATTTTCAAATTAGAAAAATTATAGCAACAATTGGAAAATAAAGGAAAAATAAATTGGTCTTTAAAAAAAAATTCTACAGTAAGTCAGAAAAACTTGAAACTAGACAATAATAATGTAAGCACAAGATATCTAATGGAAGAATAATCCATGTGAGGCATTAGGAAAGATAAATTGCTAAATCCAACCTCATTTTCATTTGTGTATTACTGGCATTTTTAATGATATAAATATACTCAGTTTTTATGGACTACACTGAGAGGCAACTGACAGTTTGTTTCACTGAATTAAATTAAGTGATTCATCCATCTGCATCTGTCTATTCTCACCAATATAAGAAAATGTGCTTCTCCAACTCTTCAAGCTTCCAAAGCCTGATGTTACCTTTATACTACATAGCAACCCCTCCAGACAAAGTAGTAGTTCTCAGGACATCCCCCAGAGTTCACTGCCCTTCAGAAATGTTCCTCTAAATTAACCTGCTTGGAGAGAGACATCATTGAGTAAAGAAGATCCTCAAGACATCAGAAATTTTCAAGGAAAAATGAAAAGAACTCTACAGTACTGCTTGCTTTTGCCTGCCTCTGTGACAGAACTTATTCTGCTGGCATTGCCCTCCCCAGCAAGTTCCAGTGGTTGTATTTTGCCACTGCCTCAGGAAACTAAGAGCTGTGAGTGCATACTAAATACTAGCCAACAACTTTCTTGAACGGGTAGAAACTGGGTATCCATCAGAGCTTACACAACTTTTTCCACTTTGCTTTTTCATCCACATTGATTCCCCTCCTTCCATTCAGACAAGAGAGAGTTCAGGATCAGGTGGTGTTTACATAGTAGTATATCACATATTTGGATACATCAGAGTTCTGTCCCCCTCTCAGAAATCAAAAGTCCAAGATATGCCTGTTCTTGCTACTCTGACAGTTGATGTCAAAAGCAAACAGATTTTTAAAAGGTAAGAGATGAGGTAGTGTTTAGCAAAATGTTTAAGTTAGTCATATGCTATTATCTCAAGCAGAATGATCTCGAGCCAATTTGATGAGGGTAAATTACAATTGACTTTGAAAGGATTAATTTATACTCTTGAGTCTCCTAAGATGTAGAGCTAATAGAAAGCTGTCTGGGTACATGAGTTTTCACACATCTTTCAGCTCAACCAGGGCTAAATCAAACACCCTGGGACATCTGGGAGGACTCGGAACACATACAGCAGTGACCTGATTGTTCTGATCATGATAACACTTCTCGTGTAATCTCTGTTGATATTATTCTTTTAACAATTAGCCAAAAAATGTGGTACAAGTTATTTATATCATTTAAATGTTACTAATTTTATTCTTTCATAATGCAACAGTATTACAGGAAATGGAGGGTTATTCACAGTATTTATGGTGCCTTGTCACTGCAATATCAGAACTCTTTACCATTTTGAGAATATTGACCCTCACATCATTTCCTTTGATGTAGAATAGGAAAGTGTGTTGGTTTAGGTGGGAAGATTAAGCCTGGTCTCTACACCAGGGTCTGCATGCATATTATATACTAAGAAAATCTTGGATAAAAAGTAATTCAGTAGAGGAACAAATATTAGGATGCAGGATTTCCTGTAGAGTGGCTTCAACCGTGGCTCTTTTACATAATGCTATTTATGCCTTCATCACTTGAATCAGCCATAACTATTCTGCTTTCTGAAGATCAGTTTTCCTGACTGAAATCACAGTAAAACACACTTCCTGATTTTTATGCTTGCGTAAGTAGCGTTTGACGCTTCTAAGCCATGTTTGTACCTGAACCTCCTGCATACTCTTTGAACGAACATAAAGAGGAAGGGAGAGTGTTGCAGAAGCACTGAAAGACCAGCTTTGTTAATCAGCAATGCCTCACTGACTCTGCCTTGATTAATGTCAAAGACTGCTGATCAAAACTGTCTCTCATGTTCTCTTACTGACTGATTTCTAAGTATCAATCAAAGAAGTCTCATGAGGAAGGCATTAATAAAGGGGTGAAATTCTGTGTGATTAGGGAGGACCAATCACAGATTCTCTTATTCACCTGTCTTCAAAATGGGGCTCGAGTAGGGATTAAATTGAGGAGATAACTCAGAAGACCCCTCTGACCTAAAATTTACCATATCTATGTATTTCCTTTGTATTAATTTTACTTGCTCAATTTTTCATATTTTTTCCTTCAGAATACATAACAGACAAGTCCCACAAAGCTAAGATGTCATTCCAAACTCCACAGAATTTATTCCAGGTTTTCAGATTCTTCCCAGCACATCTCCCTTTTTTCCTTTGCCAGCTAGAACAAACACAGGATGAAAAGGGTGTGGTAAAGATCCAATTAAATGTTGAGAACACATCAGAATTGAAAGCTTTTTTTTCCTTCTCTGGATACATAGTTTTTTTCCAGTCTTTAGTTCTTTTCAGGCTCTTTTCTATGTGTGTGTATGGCAGATACCTGAGACACCTTGAGAAGACTTATAGTAGGCCTATTTTCATTGAATCCCTGCATTTCTTTCAAACTGCAGGTGTTACTGTTAAGGAGCAAGAAAAAGGATTTATAATCTCTTTCAACATTAACTCTTCTTGTGAATAGAGAAACAGAAACAAATCATTCTTAGCTCACAAAATATATCTGTAAACAGCCATTCAAATATCCTTCCTTTTTCCTGTGTATATATGATCGGCAGCTGACAGGCAGAACCATCAATTCATTTGAGCAAGTGAAGAAGGAGAGGCGAAGTAACACCAAGTGAGTCAGAGGACTTACTCCTGATGCCCTTCAGCTGTGCTGCTGTGAGGAGGAAACATTTCCCAATGGCCTGAAACACTTGCTATGAATGAAAGTCACCCCTCTCTGTTTATGGTTGCTTCCTTTCTCCTGGAAAAAGAAGACATAAAGGGTGGAGAAGATTCATAGTCCTCTGTAGAGGACAAACAAGGCAGAAAATACTGTGTAGAAAAAATGTATTATTTGAAGAAAGGATACACAAACCAGCAAGTGTGAGTTAAAGCAGTGGGCTGGGTGAGAAATGCAGTGCTCTCTGCCTGTTTGTAGATGCAGGACACGGTAAAGACAGTTAACAAGAAGAGTTTTTGAAAAGAGACTATCAAAACACTTCTACAGAGCTTTGTTAAATTACTTCACTTATTGTTTGTTGTCTTTGATCTTTCCTGCTTACCTTCATGCACCTGCTCGGCTTTTATCTTTTTCTTGCTGCCCAAAGCTTCAGTTCGATTGTTTCTATGCCTGCTGCGCTCCCTTCAGATACTTTGGTTGCTTATTCGCTTTGGTTTTCTCCTAGCTAGCCTTTCGATTACTCAGTTTGCAGACTGTGACTTTACTATGTATCTAGCAAAGTTTTCATGACACCAAATAGACATTGTAGAGTGTCCTGGGAAAGCTGGTTGTTTCTGAAATGGAGAGATAATGGGTGGGCAGTAGATGCAGGACTCATATGTTCTATTTCAGCCACATCATTTACCAGTGTACAGTTTTTTGCAGCTGGAACCCAAATACAAATTTGTTCAACTAACACAAAGTTGATAAGAGCAAAAGCTTTTCTCACTAGTGTCTTCTGGGGCATTTCTTATTTCCTCTTTCCAAACAACCAGATGCTTTTTATGCCCAGCTCTCCTACTAGAAATTGCTATCTCATAGTTCAAAAACTCTGAGCCAAATGTATCCTTAGTGTAACTCCATAGCCTTATATGTGGCCCTCTGTGCTTGACACCACTTCATGACACATTCATACTTCTCTTTGTTCTACACTAGCAGGCATTCTTTGAAAACTATTGCACACAGGGATATTTCCTGCTAGTAGGCTCATGCCAGCTTTCTGAAGTACTTGGCAGTAACAGAGGATCATTTATAAAATTAGTAGCCCACTTTTATCTGTTCTCTTACAGTATTATTTTGTTAAGTGGCCCATTCTCTGAAAAAAATGAACAGAGTACAATTCTACTTTGTTATAATAATTGAGCAATGCTGAAGCTTTGCTACTGAGCATAAATGCAGTGCTAGGAAATGTTAAGAACTGTAGTGTGGCAATTTTAAGACACTTTTTTTTTTCTCCTCAGACATACTATTCTTCTGTTTAATTTATCCATGCAGCACAATGGTGTCTGATTTCTTCCTCTAGAGAAATCTACCTAATTCCATTTGTGTAGGAACATTCAGGAACAGAATTCAATCTTATATGCTTTAGAGATCTAACCTGCTTTCATTGTAGGAGCAATTGTGTACATACGGTGTAAAATAAGAGAGAACAGATTTCTCTCTTTTTAACTATTGCTTTCAAAATAATTTCTACCCAGGCACACATTACCAAGTCTTAACAGAAAAATTTCCATTTCACTTAACATTTGAGTGCTCCACTCATAATGAATAGTGTTATGCCTTTGCAATTGCTACATAAAAAGGTATTTGCGCTGTAAGTATCACAAGAATTTACTAGACTTAGTTTTATTATCCTATTTGTGCAAGGTTGAAAATGGAGATTCCATTTGTCTTCCTCAAGGTCTTCCTTATTTGACTATACAAATATATGCAGAAAAAAAGTAGGAAAATATGTTAATATGACATTTTAAAAAATACACATAATTTAATAAAGATACTATGAACCTGGATAAGATCTAAAATACTCTTGGAGGTTCCAGTGACAACATAGAGATATTTTAATCACTCAAGCATGGTAATCTTAGTGGCTTAACCAAGACTTTTAAACAGCGTTCTATTCTGAGAAAGGAAGAGGGAATGTGGCTAAGTTGGAGGCATCATGCCTGCTCCTGACATTTGTAGGCAGAATGCACACAAGTTTGTTGGTGAGATCTAATGTGCTTACTATTTACAATGCAATCTGTTTGCAGTATTTGCCTTCCACTCCAGCCTTACAACCATTTGCTAAAACACATGGGTAAAAGGAAAAGCAGTTGCAAAAACATGGCTGTTACTATACTTTACTTATACAATCTCCTTGGGCTGCTGTGTGCTGGTGGCACTATCCCCTGAGGATATTCCCCTCAGGAACTTTTTTTGATTATTTCCTCTTTGACATGTAATAGAGCAGAAGACAGCTTTGCTCATGGATTTTTCTAGATTCTGAATTACTTTTGGAGAAAGTGAAAGAGCTATGGGAAAACTGTTAAATAGATAGCTAATGTAGGGCATTCAAACAACCTTTAAGCCTTGACAGAGTCAGCCCAAGACAAGAAACATCCTCAAGGACTTGCTCAAGACTCCAAGATAACTTCCCAACACAAACAAGAAACACAAAACTCGCATATAAATAAATGCTTTGAAATAGCTGAAATTAAAGGATGGGACATTGTCCTTTCCATGTCCTTTTGGAAGATATTCAGATACATAGTGATGAATGTGATACAAGAACGTGATGAAATCTAAGTGCTGTATAGGCAAGTCCTGTGCTTTCCACTGTATCAGTTCTTGTAACAAAACCAATGAGATTTCTGATGTAATACAACTGAGCAAAGACTGTGGAAACTAAGCCATAGGGGATGTATCTTAAGTAACAAATTTTTGTACAGTGTAATGAATATAGACAGAAAGACAAAGAAAATAGGAATTCTGGTGGAAAAAAAAAAAAAAAAAGGATTTTAAGGATCCTACCCTACCATCCTAGCGCAGGAAAAAGGTATTGGTTACAATAGAATGTTACTATCATAGACTGGGTCTTCAGCTAAGTTGCTCAGACCAGGGAAATTCAGTGCAATGCACAACAAATAACATTATTAAAAGTCATGCTTGGTGTTTTCTGCAAGTGTTCCCAGATTAGTCAAACAGCTATAAAATGATGTCTGCTTACATACATTTCCTACTGTACAAATTCATTCACATAATGTTAATTTTATTCTACTGTGAATGAGCATAGGTAACAATTGGAAGCATGATTAGGGAAAGAGATTTTCATAAGCAGCTAAGCTGGCTTTGGTGGGAGTGCCCCTATTCAGTATACACACAAAAAAAATCTGAAATACCTCATGAGAACTAGACCTTATTTTATTTTAACTATGCATGTAGATTATTCCATTACCTATTCTACCTTAGTAGAATTTAAGATACACCTACATATAATTATTTTTTCATTTTTATTAATCCTCATTCCTCGATTAATTGGTTCTCTTATTTTCTATTTTTTTACCCATAGAATAACTGAAACATTCCCAAATCTAGCTGCATGTGCAAAAGAAAAGTCATAAGTATTCAAGGATCTTCAATGTGACAAAGTATATTATAAAAAAAAAAAGAAATAATCAATTCCTCTTCAAGATTATGACTATTGCTTTCTTTCTATTGGTTGGCTTGTGGAGTGGTTTGTACAATAAATAGCAGTATTAGGCTTTTTATGCAATTAGAGGAAATGCTCGATTCTTAATTAATTATGAATATTAGCCTAAAAGAATATTTTAAAGTATTTCCATAGTAATTTTATTTCTAAAATCACAAAGATTTTCATATTTCACTCTACAGCCATATAGTTACACTGAACAACTGCTTGTTTTCAGAACCAGAACATCAGCTATTCATTTTGGCTTTGTAACATTTGCATTTATTTACTGTACATTTCCTTCAACCTCCACAGCATTTACAAAACCCTGGTCCCTAACAGTAGAGCTCCAAAACAGTGAAACAAAATTATCATTAATAATTTCCACCCCTTAAGAAGCTACTTGGGACACAAACCCAGTTAATTCCTACAACATTTCCCATGACAGATTTTACTTTTTAAATGAATCAATTTCAGACCTTTCTCATCTATGTCTTCTATGATATTAAACTGTTTGGTGGACACATTTTGCCTTGGTCAATTGTGGGAAAGTGGGTGTTTTTATTCTCTCTACTTTCTACTATTTCTTTCTCATTAGTGCTGCACTTTACTAAGCAAGTTGAAACGCAGATTTGGGTATGAGTTAGCAACAAAATAAAATAAAATAAAATAAAATAAAATAAAATAAAATAAAGTAATTCCTTGTGATTTCCCTTCATTCTCCAAGTGAGAAATGTTGGGAAATAACCACCCAGAAATACAAGTATAATAGAGGAGGAGGTCTGTCTGTCTGAGCAAAGTCAGAAAAGGCACTCTGCCCAAGACCTGCAGCAGTTGAGAGGTTGTGAAGAGTATATGACAAATATGTCTGTTTATTTATATCAGTGGGACTTTGATAGGACATTGTTTCCTATGGAAAAAATTGACTTTTCACAGCAGTAGTGAATACAATGTCATAATGCTAAGTTTCATAAAATGACTAAAGCACTGACGCCAGCCATTTCAGGAAATGTCTGACATATTTAGGCATTTCATATAATGACTCAGTGGAACAGTTAAATAGTGTAATAGAATGCCTATAATTCCAGGAACGACTTTCAGTCATATCATGAAATGAATGATCTCACAAGATGACTGTAAGGTATTTATAAAATCTTCTCTGTGAGCTATGAAACAGGTGCTGTAAGCTGGGAGTTTGCCAGTCAGTGTTCCAGGCCAAAGACAAATTGTTTTTGAGAAGAGGTATCATAGGTTTGACAAATGTTCAGAATGAAAATGTCTCTTTCATCATTTAACCTGATGTACCCTATGTAGAAGAACAGATTTCAAATAATAATAATAATAATAATAACAACAAAAGCAAAACCAGAAGTATTCTTCCCAATAATTTGTAACAGAAAAGACACACTGTTACAGTCCAGGAAGCTGGTGGAAATATCTCTATGAAAATACATTTTTGCTGAAATTTAATGTTTTAATGAAGTAAGGATTTCATGAAGCTGTATAACTTTGAATTAAATTTTCAGCCAGAAGATTGCTGACGTTTAATGTTTCCTAGTCACTTCTAAAGCATATGTTTGTATGTGTATATGCTTGATAAGAGAGAGAGAGCATAAGAACAGTAGATCTGATGTTTCTGAGCAGAAAACAATGGCATGAGACATACTCACTTTTGTTAAGCTTATTTGGCAAGTTCTGTCTTCACTCCAAGGTGGAAAAACATGTTTAACAATAAACTTAATAAAAGTGCATTTACACTTATTGAAAAAAGCTAAAATCATATCTCAGTGACATTGCTACTGTAAGACTGATACTAACATATCTGAGTGGAGATTACTCTGGTTGGTGTGTTAGGAAATGGTGCATTTTATAACACCATTTTTTAGAGAAAATGTAATTTGGAAAGTTTTCAATCACTTCATTAAGAATGTTCATACCTGTTACATACTGTTATTCTGCAAAGGTCATAATATCAAAATTTTTAATCAGTTTCACTTGACATTCAAAAGCCTCTAATCTGTATATCTAAAAATAGATGGAACACTGAAAAGTTGGTTCTGAATAACTACAACACTATTCTCTTACACTAGAGAAGTTGCACTGATTTCAATCAAATTACACCAGTATAAAAGTGGAGTAACAGGCTAGTAAGCATGCCCCCTTGTGTTTAATTCTCTCTTAGAAAATCTCTTTTGGATCTTCCTTTTTAATATGGAGTTTCTATCGCAACATAGAAAGGCAATGAAAGGAAGATCCACGATCTGAATAAGGAGTTCTGTAATTAGCAGCAGGGATAGAAATAAACTGATTTTTAAAAAGATATATTGCTGGATTACAATGTGGAAGGTGTTT
The DNA here is from genome assembly GCF_001431845.1 of Calidris pugnax. Classification (NCBI taxonomy): domain Eukaryota; kingdom Metazoa; phylum Chordata; class Aves; order Charadriiformes; family Scolopacidae; genus Calidris; species Calidris pugnax. Next base: position 40,563,817 of record NW_015094506.1, on the reverse strand, counting down.
TTCCAGTTCCATGGAAACATGTTTAAAGCAAACCCACCAGTCTTTTCATGAAAGAAATTCACATTAATAAGATAAAAATTATTAGATTTTATTATTATCTTATTAGTATAAGATAAAAATTATTAGGGATATGCAAGAATTGTAGGCGATACCTCTGATGGATAATAGTTTAATTTGCCTCTGCGTAAATTTAATAGTACAGTTTTACTGTTAGACATTACTTACATGAGAAAAGGAAACTCTAGAACCTGAAAGATAATTTTGCTTATGTAGATATATATGATGGATTGGCTTTGTAACCAAATGGAAGCACAGAGATATTTACTGAAATGCTCTTATGGTAGTCATTTATGTATCTGTATAAGAATAAAATGCCAGAAAGATGACTGAGATCTGTAAAGATAAGCACAAAATGGTATCAGATCACATCCAGATAACAGAGGAAGCCTGAGTTGTTTGTGATGTTTTCATAACACAACCACAATATAGTCTTATTAAAAGATTCCATCTTTTTTAAAATATATTACCAAATAATGTTAATTTTATGCGATGGCATTTTACTTCAAATATAAAACTTTTTGAAAAAAAAATTTTACTCCATATCTGCTTGTTCTCAATACGTTTCTCTTACAGGTGTGCTGATACTTAACTGTATTCACTCAAAGTTCTCAATAGAACTTTTTTGTTAGTGTGACATACTTGTGACTAATAACTTTATTCTTAGGTAAAATTAGTATGCACAGTACACATACCCAGCCTTATTCACTTGTAAAAGCTCATGTCTTCTGTTAATAATGGTGCTGGATCTCTCCACTTTTTATTTGTATTGTGGTAAGAACTATATTTCACATAATATTACATTTTTGTTAAAAACAAACAGAAAAGAAAAATAATTAAACCAACATACTTCAGATATTACAGCATTAGTGAATTGTATATTAAAACTGTAGGAAAACATTTCTTTAACTTTTTTGGGGAGTTTTTATCAGGAAATTTACATCAGATTCTTTTACAGATTTTAAAGATGACAGCACCATCCTTTATGTGGGAAAACGGGTACTTTAGAGCATTTGCCCGTCGAATTGCCTATTTTTTCTATGATCGGATGATGGTGTTTTAATTTAGAAGTTTAGATTAGGCCAGATGAATCCCAATCTTAGATACCAAAATTTCATCATAGGCACATAAATCTATTTCTGAATGAGGTTACATGCCTAACAGCTCATTAATATTCAATATCTCTTGTAGATTGTTCTGCCTTTTCTTTCCTTGAAACACATAAGCTAAACAACCCTTGTCATCAGACTTCCCAGAAATCTTCAGAGTTGTGGTGTGCCCTCCACTGCTTTCCACTTACCCGTCCTGATCATTGTTACTGCCTGAAAGACATGTCTTCCTCTCAGGGACCCTCTGATGACAGGACTCAGATGGGTCTGGAATCTTACATTGACACCTATTATGACTCTTTGACAGTCTAGAGAATGCACTCGGAACTAATCAGGGTATGCTGTTACCCTGATATAGAGATATGCCAACAGTGTGTGTAAAGTATCTCTTGTCATTATGTTAACATAGTAAACTTTTTGTTACTAATTTTCAGTCTTCTAAGTAAGTACTACCACAGTTCTTTTTTTATGAAAGCATTATTTTTTTAAGGAGATGTCACATACAGTGTTTGACATGTTAAGCAATTTCTTAAACTCCTCATTCTCTCATTTCTTACTCAGTGAGAAATGTCTCTGTGTCCTACATCTCTCATTTTTGTCACATTATATGTAAAGAAACATAATGGTTACAACACATACTTAGGATACATGCATGATTGAGACCAGGCACAACAGTAATTAATCATTTTGGGATGGCAACAGGTTTAAATTTATCTTGTAGGAAGACTAGAATTCCACATACAGCTAGTGTTCCAGGACCATAATTATTTCCCATCTTGTCCTGTGCAAGCTTAGTTTCTTTCTCACTCATCCTACACATCTTGTTCCCCATGCTGTGGCTGTATAATAGTGCCTGCTTTTAAACTTTCTCCTGCAGGATATGAAAAGCATCCTCTTTTTAGAACCTAGTCCCACCTGCCACATAGTCTGCTCTGCTTAATAGTTTGGCTTCAAGTTCTCTCAGTTAATTCAGGGCTCAGAGTAACGTCAGTGCTTAACCTGCTTTAAAGATATAAAAAGACAGAATTTTGATAATTTTAGAAGCAAAATGACATGGATGTTACATTAGCTGCAGTTTTTGAGATGTTCACAGAGGGGCTGTTGTCTTATCTTCCTGTTTACATTCTTAAAACCCTGCAAAATTCTAAGCCTTAGTAGAGAGCTTCTCTGCTTAAGCACGTTGTACCTGATGTGGCTTTTTTTATACCTAGCCAGGTGGTAGGTTGTCATCCTTCACTGTCAGGCTAAAATGGTTGGCATAAAGAAGTGGTATAGTGTTTTCAATCACAAACTGGTATACGGGCATTAGGGCCTAATTTGTTATACTTGAGAGCCCTAAGTGCACTCTGCTATTTACTCAGCCTATAAATATGAAACTGCTGTCTTTCTTGACATAGCAAGATAGCTGCTTTAGTTAACTTACAGTGTCCAGAAGACAAAGTGGTCTGTATTTGGTTACATTACTTTCATAGAAAATTTTTCTTCACTTTCATTGACTGTGGCAACTACTGAGCACCTAGACCCAATGGTATGAACTGTTTAGGCCTGAAGGATTTAATAGGCTACTGCTTTTCTTACTACTTTGGATCATGATCACTTCACTTTTCACCACACAGGAAAATGCCAAATGTAAAAATGCCAAATGAAAAATATTTCAGTATGGTAAATGGAGAACAAACAAGCTATGTGGAAGAAATAGCAGTGTTCTAAAGCTCTAAATGATTTTTTTTCAATTAACTTAGAAGACCAGACTTTGCTTATCTTCCATATTGACTAGGTGACATGATCTGAAACAGCTTGTATCAGTAGACTCCAGCTTTTGAGATGATACAAGAAAAATTCAGAATCCTTTTCTATAAGTTTCATCCACTTCCAGAAGAGCAGAATCTTTTCTGCCTCTAGTCCAAAATTTTGTGTTTAAGAGTGTTTTTCCTTGCTTCTATTGCCAGAGAAACAGGCAAAGAAGTTCAATTTCCACTGCCTCTTTGCTGTCACATTTTGGAAATATTTTCCACAGAGGACTGTGGCTGTGAATGGAGAAAGGGTGATATATCTTTCAAAATGTGGGCTTACTGCTGATGGAAAGAGGAATTTTAATTTAGATATGGGGTACTCATTTGCTCTTTCAGCCTGTGCCATAAGTAAGAGACACATCTTTTACGGGTTTGTTGCGTTGATTTCCTTTTCTGATTATGGTGTGATCAGTAAGTTTTTCTTCTTATCTAGATATAATCGAATTCCTCAGTGATTTGAGGATTAACTGCCTATATATGTATACATGACACATCTTAAAAATTAAAATTAAGATTAATATAAATCACACCTAATGAACTACCTGCTCCAGGCCCTCTGTAGTTTTGCATTATTCTGTTGTCTGTAGCTTGGAAAAAGGTCACAGCACCTAAGAATAATCATCTAAATTTCTACACCAACATTTCATTTACTCTGGAGAAAGTAGTCAGTCTAGTGATGCAGAGCTTTTCCAAAAATATTTTTCTAGTGTCTAGCCCAGTATTATGTGAAATTTGGTATTCTGTAATTATATACTGTAATGGCACAGAAGTCACTACTCCACAGGTAGACAGTAATCTGTCCACTCTGAAATATTCTGTTCAGCAATAGTCTATTGTACGCTAGATAATTTAAGACTCGTGTACACTACATTATTATCATTAATTATAAAACTGTTTCTGTCTATATTGATCTAACTTGGTTTAAGAGCATAACTGAGATGGAAAAATTGGTGTGTACATGTCTTCCTTATACAGTCAAGTGGTACAGAAAACTGTATCACCTGAGAATAATTCACATTTCAGGTACATCAAATGCTGGAAGCATCTGTTAATCCCTGTTGATTAGAGCTAAACAAGAATGAGTAGGCTTCTGAATTTGGAGTCCCAGTTAGGTGACATGATTTCAAGTCTGTATGCCCATAAGGCTCCTATTTCTTTACTATAATTTGCCAGTTGGTAAATTCTCCTACTTCCATTCTTATTGAATAACTAATCACAGAAGTTCTTCAGCTGATCTTGTGAGAAGCTATCACTCTGTCAGTTTTTCTCCTTCTGGGTCTTCATGAAAGATCATCGTCAAATGTTGTGAATTATGCAAAGTGGGCAGAAGACCCCCCTTGAATATCACCTCCAATTTTCGAGCAAGAGAGGTTAATTGGGGATTACTTCCAAAAATCCGCCTCTGACTCTACTGGTTGGAGAACAACTGGTTTCATTGTTCTGACATCCAGTAAAAACCCAGATCCACCTGTGTAACTTACAGCCCCAGGCAAGACTGGGTAATTTACTAATAATTTATTAACCAATTTAACATTAACCATTTAACATCTGTCACTAACTGCTATTTGCAATAATTAGACTATGTGTTCATGAATATATTTTTCTAATGGTTTCCAGTTAAGAGATTATATTACTGAGAATAAAGTATGTAGATATCTTATAATATTAATCACAGATTCTGGTATTGTTAACTGAAAAAAATGGAAAATTCACAGACCTCCTCTTTTTATTTGTCTAAGTGAAGCTGTGATTACTCAGCAGAGAATGGCATTATCTGTCAAGAGGACTTCAAAAATTCTTTAAGGAAACAGCATTGTCTTTGGGTCTGAAAACAACACAAATAACACATTTTGTTTGTTCACACCCCACTTTGCTTAAATTAGGAGGTAATGACCTGTATCTTTCTCTTTTTTTTTGGTCATGATTTGGGCTGACCTGGCCACTAAACGAATGACAGATGCTCTCTACCTCTTTCTCTCCCCCTTCCCAGAAGAGAAGGGAGAGAAAATCAGGGAGAGACTTATGGATTGAAAAGGAAACTAAAACTACTTTAATGAAATATTAATATTAATATTAAAACCAAAAGATAGTAGTATTAATAAGAAAATAATGAAATATACATAATATATACAAAACTGTATCGAGTTCCCAGGATGACAATCACATCACTGTCAAGAACTGGGAAAGTCCCAGACTGAACACAAAAACAGATGGTAAATGAACTCTGGATCTGGATTCTGGATGCACGGATCAGGATCAAAGGAAACAAACAGACAAAGTCCTCCTCAGATGCCAGCCATTGAAGAAAGAAGCTGATCCCTGTGATCTCTCGGCTTTTACACTGAACATGGTCCAGATGGGATGGAATACCCCATTGGCCAGTTTAGGGTTACCTGTCCTGTCCACTCCTCCCCACAGGTTCGTATAAGATAAAAATTATTAGGGATATGCAAGAATTGTAGGCGATACCTCTGATGGATAATAGTTTAATTTGCCTCTGCGTAAATTTAATAGTACAGTTTTACTGTTAGACATTACTTACATGAGAAAAGGAAACTCTAGAACCTGAAAGATAATTTTGCTTATGTAGATATATATGATGGATTGGCTTTGTAACCAAATGGAAGCACAGAGATATTTACTGAAATGCTCTTATGGTAGTCATTTATGTATCTGTATAAGAATAAAATGCCAGAAAGATGACTGAGATCTGTAAAGATAAGCACAAAATGGTATCAGATCACATCCAGATAACAGAGGAAGCCTGAGTTGTTTGTGATGTTTTCATAACACAACCACAATATAGTCTTATTAAAAGATTCCATCTTTTTTAAAATATATTACCAAATAATGTTAATTTTATGCGATGGCATTTTACTTCAAATATAAAACTTTTTGAAAAAAAAATTTTACTCCATATCTGCTTGTTCTCAATACGTTTCTCTTACAGGTGTGCTGATACTTAACTGTATTCACTCAAAGTTCTCAATAGAACTTTTTTGTTAGTGTGACATACTTGTGACTAATAACTTTATTCTTAGGTAAAATTAGTATGCACAGTACACATACCCAGCCTTATTCACTTGTAAAAGCTCATGTCTTCTGTTAATAATGGTGCTGGATCTCTCCACTTTTTATTTGTATTGTGGTAAGAACTATATTTCACATAATATTACATTTTTGTTAAAAACAAACAGAAAAGAAAAATAATTAAACCAACATACTTCAGATATTACAGCATTAGTGAATTGTATATTAAAACTGTAGGAAAACATTTCTTTAACTTTTTTGGGGAGTTTTTATCAGGAAATTTACATCAGATTCTTTTACAGATTTTAAAGATGACAGCACCATCCTTTATGTGGGAAAACGGGTACTTTAGAGCATTTGCCCGTCGAATTGCCTATTTTTTCTATGATCGGATGATGGTGTTTTAATTTAGAAGTTTAGATTAGGCCAGATGAATCCCAATCTTAGATACCAAAATTTCATCATAGGCACATAAATCTATTTCTGAATGAGGTTACATGCCTAACAGCTCATTAATATTAAATATCTCTTGTAGATTGTTCTGCCTTTTCTTTCCTTGAAACACATAAGCTAAACAACCCTTGTCATCAGACTTCCCAGAAATCTTCAGAGTTGTGGTGTGCCCTCCACTGCTTTCCACTTACCCGTCCTGATCATTGTTACTGCCTGAAAGACATGTCTTCCTCTCAGGGACCCTCTGATGACAGGACTCAGATGGGTCTGGAATCTTACATTGACACCTATTATGACTCTTTGACAGTCTAGAGAATGCACTCGGAACTAATCAGGGTATGCTGTTACCCTGATATAGAGATATGCCAACAGTGTGTGTAAAGTATCTCTTGTCATTATGTTAACATAGTAAACTTTTTGTTACTAATTTTCAGTCTTCTAAGTAAGTACTACCACAGTTCTTTTTTTATGAAAGCATTATTTTTTTAAGGAGATGTCACATACAGTGTTTGACATGTTAAGCAATTTCTTAAACTCCTCATTCTCTCATTTCTTACTCAGTGAGAAATGTCTCTGTGTCCTACATCTCTCATTTTTGTCACATTATATGTAAAGAAACATAATGGTTACAACACATACTTAGGATACATGCATGATTGAGACCAGGCACAACAGTAATTAATCATTTTGGGATGGCAACAGGTTTAAATTTATCTTGTAGGAAGACTAGAATTCCACATACAGCTAGTGTTCCAGGACCATAATTATTTCCCATCTTGTCCTGTGCAAGCTTAGTTTCTTTCTCACTCTTATCCTACACATCTTGTTCCCCATGCTGTGGCTGTATAATAGTGCCTGCTTTTAAACTTTCTCCTGCAGGATATGAAAAGCATCCTCTTTTTAGAACCTAGTCCCACCTGCCACATAGTCTGCTCTGCTTAATAGTTTGGCTTCAAGTTCTCTCAGTTAATTCAGGGCTCAGAGTAACGTCAGTGCTTAACCTGCTTTAAAGATATAAAAAGACAGAATTTTGATAATTTTAGAAGCAAAATGACATGGATGTTACATTAGCTGCAGTTTTTGAGATGTTCACAGAGGGGCTGTTGTCTTATCTTCCTGTTTACATTCTTAAAACCCTGCAAAATTCTAAGCCTTAGTAGAGAGCTTCTCTGCTTAAGCACGTTGTACCTGATGTGGCTTTTTTTATACCTAGCCAGGTGGTAGGTTGTCATCCTTCACTGTCAGGCTAAAATGGTTGGCATAAAGAAGTGGTATAGTGTTTTCAATCACAAACTGGTATACGGGCATTAGGGCCTAATTTGTTATACTTGAGAGCCCTAAGTGCACTCTGCTATTTACTCAGCCTATAAATATGAAACTGCTGTCTTTCTTGACATAGCAAGATAGCTGCTTTAGTTAACTTACAGTGTCCAGAAGACAAAGTGGTCTGTATTTGGTTACATTACTTTCATAGAAAATTTTTCTTCACTTTCATTGACTGTGGCAACTACTGAGCACCTAGACCCAATGGTATGAACTGTTTAGGCCTGAAGGATTTAATAGGCTACTGCTTTTCTTACTACTTTGGATCATGATCACTTCACTTTTCACCACACAGGAAAATGCCAAATGTAAAAATGCCAAATGAAAAATATTTCAGTATGGTAAATGGAGAACAAACAAGCTATGTGGAAGAAATAGCAGTGTTCTAAAGCTCTAAATGATTTTTTTTCAATTAACTTAGAAGACCAGACTTTGCTTATCTTCCATATTGACTAGGTGACATGATCTGAAACAGCTTGTATCAGTAGACTCCAGCTTTTGAGATGATACAAGAAAAATTCAGAATCCTTTTCTATAAGTTTCATCCACTTCCAGAAGAGCAGAATCTTTTCTGCCTCTAGTCCAAAATTTTGTGTTTAAGAGTGTTTTTCCTTGCTTCTATTGCCAGAGAAACAGGCAAAGAAGTTCAATTTCCACTGCCTCTTTGCTGTCACATTTTGGAAATATTTTCCACAGAGGACTGTGGCTGTGAATGGAGAAAGGGTGATATATCTTTCAAAATGTGGGCTTACTGCTGATGGAAAGAGGAATTTTAATTTAGATATGGGGTACTCATTTGCTCTTTCAGCCTGTGCCATAAGTAAGAGACACATCTTTTACGGGTTTGTTGCGTTGATTTCCTTTTCTGATTATGGTGTGATCAGTAAGTTTTTCTTCTTATCTAGATATAATCGAATTCCTCAGTGATTTGAGGATTAACTGCCTATATATGTATACATGACACATCTTAAAAATTAAAATTAAGATTAATATAAATCACACCTAATGAACTACCTGCTCCAGGCCCTCTGTAGTTTTGCATTATTCTGTTGTCTGTAGCTTGGAAAAAGGTCACAGCACCTAAGAATAATCATCTAAATTTCTACACCAACATTTCATTTACTCTGGAGAAAGTAGTCAGTCTAGTGATGCAGAGCTTTTCCAAAAATATTTTTCTAGTGTCTAGCCCAGTATTATGTGAAATTTGGTATTCTGTAATTATATACTGTAATGGCACAGAAGTCACTACTCCACAGGTAGACAGTAATCTGTCCACTCTGAAATATTCTGTTCAGCAATAGTCTATTGTACGCTAGATAATTTAAGACTCGTGTACACTACATTATTATAATTAATTATAAAACTGTTTCTGTCTATATTGATCTAACTTGGTTTAAGAGCATAACTGAGATGGAAAAATTGGTGTGTACATGTCTTCCTTATACAGTCAAGTGGTACAGAAAACTGTATCACCTGAGAATAATTCACATTTCAGGTACATCAAATGCTGGAAGCATCTGTTAATCCCTGTTGATTAGAGCTAAACAAGAATGAGTAGGCTTCTGAATTTGGAGTCCCAGTTAGGTGACATGATTTCAAGTCTGTATGCCCATAAGGCTCCTATTTCTTTACTATAATTTGCCAGTTGGTAAATTCTCCTACTTCCATTCTTATTGAATAACTAATCACAGAAGTTCTTCAGCTGATCTTGTGAGAAGCTATCACTCTGTCAGTTTTTCTCCTTCTGGGTCTTCATGAAAGATCATCGTCAAATGTTGTGAATTATGCAAAGTGGGCAGAAGACCCCCCTTGAATATCACCTCCAATTTTCGAGCAAGAGAGGTTAATTGGGGATTACTTCCAAAAATCCGCCTCTGACTCTACTGGTTGGAGAACAACTGGTTTCATTGTTCTGACATCCAGTAAAAACCCAGATCCACCTGTGTAACTTACAGCCCCAGGCAAGACTGGGTAATTTACTAATAATTTATTAACCAATTTAACATTAACCATTTAACATCTGTCACTAACTGCTATTTGCAATAATTAGACTATGTGTTCATGAATATATTTTTCTAATGGTTTCCAGTTAAGAGATTATATTACTGAGAATAAAGTATGTAGATATCTTATAATATTAATCACAGATTCTGGTATTGTTAACTGAAAAAAATGGAAAATTCACAGACCTCCTCTTTTTATTTGTCTAAGTGAAGCTGTGATTACTCAGCAGAGAATGGCATTATCTGTCAAGAGGACTTCAAAAATTCTTTAAGGAAACAGCATTGTCTTTGGGTCTGAAAACAACACAAATAACACATTTTGTTTGTTCACACCCCACTTTGCTTAAATTAGGAGGTAATGACCTGTATCTTTCTCTTTTTTTTTGGTCATGATTTGGGCTGACCTGGCCACTAAACGAATGACAGATGCTCTCTACCTCTTTCTCTCCCCCTTCCCAGAAGAGAAGGGAGAGAAAATCAGGGAGAGACTTATGGATTGAAAAGGAAACTAAAACTACTTTAATGAAATATTAATATTAATATTAAAACCAAAAGATAGTAGTATTAATAAGAAAATAATGAAATATACATAATATATACAAAACTGTATCGAGTTCCCAGGATGACAATCACATCACTGTCAAGAACTGGGAAAGTCCCAGACTGAACACAAAAACAGATGGTAAATGAACTCTGGATCTGGATTCTGGATGCACGGATCAGGATCAAAGGAAACAAACAGACAAAGTCCTCCTCAGATGCCAGCCATTGAAGAAAGAAGCTGATCCCTGTGATCTCTCGGCTTTTACACTGAACATGGTCCAGATGGGATGGAATACCCCATTGGCCAGTTTAGGGTTACCTGTCCTGTCCACTCCTCCCCACAGGTTCGACCCCTCTATGCCCTTCCACTTCTGACCCTCCAGCGTGGCAGATAAAAAAGTTAGCTGACCTTGGTTATTATAGCAGTAAGTATAAGCAAGAGCTTTTCTGCAAGACATTACTTGCTATTAAGTATAAACATCAGAGGTTATCACCATGAGAAGCAGCCACTGTCTGAAAAACATACCATTAATTTCAGAGAGCACAGGATTTAACTGAAAAGTCAAATTACTAAAAAGAAAATTGGTTCTTTCTTACCTCAAACCAGGACATCTTTTAACCCTTATAACAATAGAATGAAAATTTGATTACATCTTCTTATAATACGAGTGATATACAGAAAGTGTTAATATAAAATAATGTGAAACAAATGGAAGTGATGCTGTGACACACACGAGATAAGACATCACAAATGCAGAATTTCTCCAGACAGAAAGAGAAGAAAGACAGGTAGGAGAGAATCTGCTTTGGTTCCCTCTCAGGGAAAGAATGGAGCATGAGTTCATCCCTTAATACCCTGAGAATACGCAAAGGTGAGGATTGCTAAGAGAACTCTGAAAATAAGTTTGAGCCGGAGTTTGTGGTTATCAAACACACACCAGAGAATCTATTCCCCAGGCAAAGTTTTCTCTCTCACTCCTTCTCCTACCCTCCTGGGTTCTCTGATGTCTGAGAGAGTAAATTATGATGCAGTCCTAACAATCAATAAACACAAAATCATTGGAAATCTGGCTTCACTACTTTTGTTCAGAAAATTTCTTTCTGTTCCTCTGGAACACTTTTTTTTTATAAACGAAGTTTTAGTGTCTATGGGCTTTAAAATGAAAATTGATACTGAAATTTCAGCTCATGTTATTGCCAAATTTATGCAGATGCAGAAGCATCTACAAACAAATCTATTCATCCTCCATGGAATGAGGACTCATCTGATCAGTCCTGGTATAATGTTCTTTCTAGTTGAAATTTTGAATGTTTGGAGGATATTTTCCCCAAAGTACTTTTCTCTCCCCATTAAATGAAGCACAAGCGGCTAGCCTCTAGACTCACCAGTCCTACAACCCAAATGCAAAAGCCATATTTGCTGGAAGTATAATTATTAATGAAGATGGAAATTCAAATTTTATAGCAAGTTTCTTTTTCATGGAGCATATAAATATGTCAATAAAATGTATATTTATTACAGAAGTTCAGAGGAAAGAGATAAGGCTGTATGAGTCTCTTGATTTCTAAGCATTGAGATGTTTAGTCTTATATATAAGCAGTCTGCTTATCATTAATTTATCACGAAATCCAAGAGGGAAAGTTTATTCCTGTGCTAAGATTTATTCCTTTTTCTGTTCTTGTATTTCAGAGGATTTCAAAATAAATAGCTGCTCTTCAAAGACTGCAGCCAAGTAATTATTTTCTTTTAACAAGCTTATTAGTTTATTGACTTGCGTTTAAGTGGGATTCTCAGTTATTATATTTCATTTGCAGAACATTATTTTTTGAAGAATGATAGGATGATTAGTGTCATATTAGAGTGTCATCACTTGCAATGCTAGAATTAAGGGTTTGCCTGCATTTACATTTCATATTCCTGGTTCAATGGCTTCTTATAACTTAGCTGTTAAAAGAACTTTTCACTGCTGGTCCATGAGACTGTCTTTCGACAATTTAGTATAAAATTATTTCTTTAAGTTTCATTAAGAATAAAAGAGCTTGTATATATTTTTTTTTGCAATTTTTTTATATTACCAAATACTATAGTTTTGATTAAAGCCACACTTCAAACAGCATTTTAAAGGAATAAACAATATTGTAAAGGAAAATATCTAATATGCATGATAAGGATTTGGATACTTCATTAATAAGGCATATAATTTGTCTTTTCCTTTGGATTTATCAAGGAAAACTTGTAGTTTGAGGTAACTTGAAAATTGTCAACATCATTATGATGAAGACCAATATATAGTTAATGAGGCTTTAGACAAGTTAAAAGCCTTCAAAACACAAGAATAAACTCCTTACCTTTGGTAGGGCATCTAACCTAAAACATTGCAGTCTTGGTTCCTGACTAACATATTTAAAGTTTCTTGAATATCTGCAGGGAAGAAGAAGAGTATTTTCTATTTACCATAGCTGCCTCTCATTCTCATCAAAAGCAAAGGCAATGGATTTTCAACGCAACTACTCAGCCATTTGTTTTCTTACATACATTCACTGGGATTCACATCAAGAGGATAAGGGTCCACTGTCCTGGATTGGCCTTACAATACTGAAGCAGTAGTTCCCACGCAGCTGAGTCAACTATGACATTCACCAGAACCGAGCAACCATCTGCCTGTATATAAAACAGTGTTTTTACTGTAGACTAAACGATGTACATAAAATGGGCTAGCTCTCAAAACACAGTCTGAATTAATTTTACTCAGTCATATTTAATGTTGTTCTATGGAATTGAACAAATGTCTACCTGACTACCTGTTAGGGTTGTGCTCCTGAAAAGTGGACGCTAGAAATTTGATAGATAGCAAAGTGATTTTATGTGGTAAGGATTAACGTAAAGAGGTGAATGCATCCAGAGACTTCAGAAATATGCATTATTCAGATGCAAAGGTAGTGTGTATACTGGGTATATGCTATGGAGAGTGCAGAGGCACAAACAGGACCATCAGGTTTGTTAACGTTTTTTCAGAGACTGTTATTGTTATTTTTCATTTCTGAATGGATCTCAGCTTCTTCATCTATGAGACTGACTACTTGTTAAAAATCTTTCTGTGAGCATTCTTGTTGCCTGTATGTGAGCAGTTACATTTTCATCATGTCATCCTCTTAGATGAATCAAGGTCAACCAAGGGTAGAGGACGTATAAAAGAGGTATTGACAAAGGTTAGCAGAGCACAGTATTAAGCAAGACAGAGAAATGATGAAGAGAGAAGCGAACAGTAAAAGCTAACAAAAGACTATTGGAAGCATGGCCACTGCTATGCCCTTTGGACATACAAATAAGGCCTTTGTAGCTTTGCGGCAATCTCTACTCTCTGGTGTTGAGCTTAAGGAAGACATGGAGCAATTATATACCCATCCTTGACTTTGGGGCTAACTAATGATTTAAATGGAAGCAAAGGTGGCTTCATTGCAAAAGCTGATTTCTTTGTTTTTTCTCCAAGGTGGCCTGGGTCCTTTATATGTGTCCAAAGCACTCTGAAGGTGTGTATGATATGTTTCTCTATTTTGTTACTTTGAACAGATCAATGTGAAATAGTGAATGCAATTTGCAGTTTGGGAAATTAGGACCACAGAGGGTTTAATTCTGCTTTAAAACAGGATTTAAGGAGCTCGTAATGTCACAGAGACTACCTTATTATCATAGAATCATAGAGTCATAGAATGGTTTGGGTTGGAAGGGATCTTAAAGATCATCTAGTTCCAACCCCCCTGCCATGGGCAGGGACACCTCCACTAGACCAGGTTGCTCAAAGCCCCATCCAGCCTGGCCTTAAACACTTCCAGGGATGGGGCATCCACAACTTCCCTGGGCAACCTATTCCAGTGCTTCACCACTCTCACAGTAAAGAATTTCTTCCTAATATCTAATCTAAATCTCCCCTCTTCCAATTTAAAACCGTTGCCCTTTGTCCTGTCACTACACTTCCTGACAAAGGGTCCCTCTCCGGCTCTCCTGTAGGCTCCCTTCAGATATTGGTAGGCTTCTATGAGGTGTCCCCGGAGCCTTCTCTTCTCCAGGCTGAACAACCCCAGGTCTTCAGTCTGTCTTCATAGGGGAGGTGCTCCATCCCTCTGATCATCTTCGTGGCCCTATATAGTCAAGTGGCCCTAAGTGGCCCTTATATTCAAGATCTACAGAATTGATTGCTGACCTCTAACATAACATGGACAGCTTCCCAGAGTGTTGGTGGCCATTGTAAATGAATTCATTCAAGCCTCAGAGGTGAAAAACTCCTGGTCTGTGTTTTACACTCCAGCTGCAGTTATCTAACAGCCAATACCTTCTGAGCATTCACTAAATTACTATTGCAAATAAATTCTACATATGTCTCCAAAGTTAAATTTGATTCTAGGCAGAGGAAAATTTGAACAAAAGAAATTTAAATCTAGACGTACACTACCTAGAGTTTTTCCTATGGCTGCTGTTGTTTAGTTTAAAGAGTTAGATGAATTTCCATATAATTTTATGACACAATACACTGTAATAATCATTCAGAATTCATTTAACATTTAATGACTCATTCAATATATATAGCTGTTCATTTTCTAAGCAATAACCCTTTCCAGGGTAGATGTGCATCAATTGTTTTGTGCCTGATCTGGAATCCGCAGATACAGAACATGGCCAAATAGTTCTGCCCCACAAAATTGTGCAAATTGACCTAATTTTTGCATCTATTCTTCAGGGAAGTATGATCCAAATTACAACAAAATTGATGTTTCTTCGTTCTCTGCATGGGAAGGTTTTCAAGTCCTAATGAATAGGAGTTTGAAGCCCCTAATCTTTTCCATGTTTGTTATCCTTCTTTTGCAGGGCAGCATGATAAACTGAGGTAGATGAAGGATAGCTGTGCCTCCAAGAGACATCTGCCGCAGAAAATGCAACTGCTAAGCTATGGTTTACAGTATAGTTCTGCATAGAGACAAGATGTTCCTGGATCTTTCTCCGCTGTCCCTCCAGCCATTCTTTTATAAAAGTTTCTGTCGCTCTGCTCAGGCTGAGTCCCAGGCTGTTTTATCCCTCATGCTGCAGCTTTGTCATAGGGATAATGTTGGCAACAGCACCCCCACAAACTGTTTCTGATGACATAGTAATATTCCCTACCTAAGAAAAAACTATTAACGTTTTGGCATCTTTTGGATTTTGTAATTTTTTCTTGCGCGTGGATGTAGTGTCTTTTTAATACATTCAAACTTCACTCCCATTACCAGTGATGTGTTATCAATGTGGTAGTAAATTCAGGATGCTAGGTTAGGCAGACAAGATCTACTTCTCTACTCCTACAAAGGTATTTTCTTTCTTATCTTGCCAATAGGCATGTATTTAGAAGGAATGTGCTCCTAGAACCTTAACATTTTGGCACAAGTTAGTTGCTGAGGTTGGACAGATTTGAATACATTCTTTCAATTATTTTCTCTTCCTCTTTATTTTCTCTAACAGCTGCATGCTTAAGCTTAAGCAGATGAAAAATGTAATAGAAGTATCTATGACATTGATAAGTATAATATGATAACTCTCCTATTTTCCACAAAAGCTGTCACTAGCTTTTGTTTTCTGGAAGATTGATATTTCCACTGATAATTAAATGAGTAAAAGATTTAATTTTAAAAGTAAAAGGAAGAAAGGAAAAAAGAAAAGGTATAAACGCTGCAAAACATTTATCTCTTTAAAATGTGTATTATGACTACCCAATGCACCAAGTACCAAAGCAAAGGTGAAAAACATGCCTTTCAGTCTCTATTGAAGTAGCATTCAAATGCTATGCATCCCTGACCAGCTTTTGCCAAACAGATTCTGTGAAGATACTTACTGTAAAGCTTGTGTTTACCAGCATTGTATGCACCATTCTGGCTCATTCAGTCATTAGCCATACAAGATTAATTAATATTTGCAGTCATAGTACAGGTATAAATCTGACATCTGTTTTCAGGAAGAGAAGAAACCCTTAACAGGTGCAGCTGTAGATACTGTGCAGGCAATAGACAATACTATTATTGGACAAGGGTCATTCTTAGGAAATGGTTGTGACTGGTATACTGTGGCACTAATTCAGTCTTTTGAGATCCTGTTTATATGCTGTGCCCTATAAATGACAAGTAGTGCCTGAGAGTTTTAAAATGTATTTCATATTTGCATGATTTTTATTTACTTCCATTCTGCATTGTAAGATTAATCACCAAGAAATATGTCTTAACCAGCAATTGTTTTTCAGAACTGTTACAGTACATATGAAAACTCAGTTTGAAAATTATTTCTTAACATTCTTATTTCAAAAGGAAATAAATAACAATCATCATTTGAACTGCTCGTTTCCCAGGAGACTTTGGAAGCCAAACAGTAACAGATTAATTTATTAATGTAATAATGTTCTTGGAAAATAACACAACCCTACAGCATTTTAACTCTAAAATCCCTCCTTTTCAAAGGTCTAGGGCTGGAAGAATAAAAAAGAAAACTAATAGGTAAGGAATTCTTTCAGAATCAAGGTGATCAAGGTTCAAGTCTCAGTCCCACTGTCAACTTAGATATTTAAATTAAATGGAAAGAATCCAACAGAAAAGTCAGTACTGTTAACCTATTTTTACTGGGAATATTTGAATGCAGGTCTCCACGCCAAGTAAGTTCTCCAGCCTCTGGGACTATTTGAGGGTATGAGAGGCTCTCTTCGCTTTCTACTGAAAAATCTTTGGTTCATCATGAAGCTAGATGGAAAATCTTTCAGATTTCTCAAGAAGAACAGGAACCTTTTGAAATTCAGCAAGGACAAATACAAATTCCTGCACCTAGGAAGGAAGAACTCCTTGCAATGATAAAGGCTGAGACCAATAGTAGACTTTCTGCAGGAAAGGTTCTAGATGTCTTGGCAGACAAGACTGAGGATGAGCCAGCAGCATCCTGGCAACAGAGAAAGACAAGATCCACCTTGATGGATGAGCAGGAACACAAAGAAAGTGTCAGAGTACCACAGGAGCTGGAGGCTTCCTCAGGGTCAGGGCATCAAGAAGGCAAGTCAGTGATCACCATCATCTTGGTGAGGGTTACCAGGGTCACTACCCAGTGATGGTTGGGCAGGTCCATGATGACTAGAAAGGTCCAGGGTCAAGCCAGAAAGTCTGTCCATAAGTTGAGGTCTGAATCAACAAGGCCTGTGGGGATTCATGCATGGGGGTGGCTGAGCTGAAGACTTGGCCTCCTATCTCTCTCACTGAAGAGACGGAGAAATTCTTTCCCTGTAAGGCCTGTGGAAAAGGTTGCCCAGAAAGACTGGGAAGCCTCTCTCCAACCTGAGAGGTTTTCAAGACCTATCTGGATAAATCCCTGAGCTGTCTGGTCTGATATCTAAGCTGACCTCTGAGCAGGAAGTTGGACTAGATTGAATTTTATTTTTTAAACCACTGTCCGTATTTTTCTTAAGTAAAAATTGGTTAATACCTCACTGAACATGAAAATACACCTCTTTATTTTTTAGGATAAGAGAGATACAAGAGATATTAAAACCATATCCCAACAACAGAATCAAGTTTGCCATTCTCATGTGATATACTATATAAAATGCTGAATGATCTTAAGAGCCTCAGTAAGCAGGGATAACAAAAACAGAGTCAGAAGCAAACAAACACCATCTCAGAAATAATTTGAAGATGAATTCAAGCAAAGTTTCAAGTTTTCTTTGTACTACTATGTCAGATCCAGAACTGATCTGACTCAGTTTAGGTCTTTCATATCTTGTTCATTATTGGTCTGCTAAAGAATTGTTTTAACAACAGGCTAAAGTCCACCCTCCGGAAGTCCAAGGTGGAGGTTTTGCTAACCCCCTTCCTTACCTCACTAAGAATTGAAAACTTAACCATTTCATGATTGCTAAGACCAAGACGGCCTCCGACCTCCACATCTCTCACTAGCCTCTCTTTGTTTGTGAAAAGTAGGTCTAGCGAGGCACCTCCCCTGGTAGGCTCACCTACCAGTTGTGTCAGGAAGTTATCTTCCATACACTTGAGGAACCTCCTAGCCTGCCTGCTCTCTGCTGTGTTATATTACCAGCAGACATCCGGTAGGTTGAAGTCCCCAATGAGAACAAGGGCTGGCGTTTGCGAGACTGCAGCCAGCTGTTTATAGAATACTTCATTGACCTGCTCATCCTGGTTGGGCAGTCTATAGCAGACTCCCAGCACAAAATCACCCTTGTTAGCCTTCCCTTTCACCCTTAGCCATAAACACTCAACTTCATCATCACTGGAGTCTATCTCTATACAGTCAAAACACTCTCTAATGTGCAGAGCCACACCTCCCCCTCCTTCCTTGCCTGTTCCTTCTGAAGAGCTTATAGCCAATCATCGCAGCATTCCAGTCATGACCATCATCCCACCACGTTTCCATGATGGCGACTATATCATAGTTGTCCTGCCGCACAATGGCTTCTAGCTCCTCCTGTTTGTTGCCCATGCTACATGCATTACCGTAGATGCGCTTTACCTGGGCTATAGATTTCACCCCCATCCTTGGCCCTTCACCCTCAGGCTCATTACCAGCAGATCTGGTTTTATCCCCTTCCCCCTTAACTTCTAGTTTAAAGCTCTGTCCATGAACTTTGTTAACTCCTGGCCTAGTACCCTTTTCCCCTTCTGTTGTTCACAAGCAGACATTTCTAATCCTCAGGGGGGTGGGGTGGGAGGGAAGCAACAAGCAGTTAATTTTACAAAAAACATTGTCTTTTCAAGAGCTAACACGTATTTGCTTTTGCATTTTAACACTATTCTTAATATTTTCTATCTTTCATTTTATTGTTATTACCTTTCAGTTTCATACAGAAGAAATTCCAATAGATAATAAAAGTAACATAGAGGAAGGCTGTTCTTTCAAGATGAGGGAGCTTTCTGAGGGGAAAAACATGTATAAACACATTTAAATTAAATAGAAGAGTGGTAGCAGGAATTTCAGGTAGTCTGGGAACCAGGATATGTCACAGAAGGATGCTTGGCTTTCCAATTTTAAGAAAGAATGGTAGCTGTTACATGGATTTTTGAATTATTTTATGCCAGTTCTATAGCAAGAACTTATCTTTCAATTTTATTCTGATATTCTCTGAAGGAAATAACCTGAACCATAGGACACAGTTGGTCGACTTCTTCACTCATCTGTCAGTCAGGAGAAAGACCACAACATTCTGTCTTCTCATAGCTGAAATAAAAGTGACAGTGATATCCCCTTTCTCGATCCTCTGTCTGGGAAATGAAACATAGTGCTGCTTGCCTGTAGCTAGTCAGATGAGAGAAGCTAGTGATAAACAGCTGGCATGACATGCACATTTGGCAGATATTTAGAGAAAAAGGTGCTTTTTATACCTCATATAAAACCCATGTTACTACATACCTGGATTACAGTTTTAGAAGTGGTTGTTCTCTTACTAATTTGATCAAATAAATTGAAAACAGTGAGGGTTTTTATCTGTGTAAATCTAGGCGAATCAGTTTGGTTTGTATGACAAACCTTGACACTCCTATAAGCAGACTTCCATTCAACTTTCTATTGATTTCTGCCATGAAGCAATGCTCTGCTTGCATGGTTCTTAGTGCAGGACAATGCCTTAATCTTTAATGTATTCCTGTATGAACACACAGAGCTTTTATGCCTAATTTGGACTCATATGGAATTGCGTCTTTAAGTGGCTCTCACTCTGGTATATGGTCTCCATCAGCAACATTGCCTAAACATGAATTTACTTGATTTGGACCCTTCTTAAAAGAACTTTTACCCAGTTGGAGAAAACATGTTGTAAATAATGTTTTATTTTGCTGGGAACATATTTTTCTGATGAAAACTTGGGGAGCTTGTGGAAATACTGATTGACTGTAATTACTGAGACCATAAAACCAATTACATTTTGAAGAATGGCCGTTTGGCACACTACATTGAAAGTCCTTTCTCCCCTTCCTTCCCATGGATGTTTTAGCAGGCACTGCAAAACAGATTATAAATAATTGTCAGGAGAAGGATAATATGTAAATTTATAAATAAATCCTTCAGGAAGAGGGGGAATTTTTTTATCTATTCACTAATTATGAATTATCCTGTAAATTCAGTCTAATTAAGTGAAACAGTAAGTTTCATATGTTTTGTTAATCCAAAGCTATAGACTGAATGAATCCTTTTATTTGCAGACAGACAGACATAATAATTGCTGTTTATCTGTAAACTGTCAATTATTAGGGTCTGAGGCAATTTTGGGATATATGTTTTTGCATTTCCTTTCTTTCCTGACTTTTATATTAGCTAAAGACACTGTACCCTTGATTTTAAGGTGCACTTCCTACTCACCTTTCTGCAACGTGTCAGACAGGCCTTAATACTTTGAACTACATGCAAAAAATTCTCTATTGGTCTTCATTGAGCAAATTTTGGATGTCAAGGGAACACAGCTGAAGTTCCACAGTTCTGCTAACACAGCTAGAATATCTGTATTTTCCAGCTCTTCCAGAGACTTCATTTTTGACTTAATGAAGGAGCTTAATGACTATAAATCATGGAAGACCAAGTGCATTCTCTGTCACCAACATTATTAAAATGATATCAACATCAACATCAATGGGAAGCTTTGCCATCTTCTTATAAATTAGATGATCATAAAGGTTTCCTTTTTTTTTTTTGTAAATTTATAATCCATGAAGCTAAGGACAATAGAAGTTTTACAATGTAGAAACTCAGAAACATAGTAAAATTTGTTTTGCTGAATCAGTGCATTGGATGACACAAAATCTTTTTGACACCATTCATCAGAACTTGAAGGAAGCTGTTTTTTTGATTGTGGGGCCAAAAAGACAGACTGGCCAATACAGTCAAGTGTTTTATGTTTTAAATTCTGAATTTGATTTTTGGTGGGGTTTTTTCAGTTTCTTCTACTCTCCATTGGTTTCCCTTGGCATAGAGAGAAAACATGGAAGAACCAATTTATTATGCATAAGTTATTCTCCTGAAAGGGATGTAAATCCTCTATTTGTTAAGCAGATGGATCTGTAAATTGGTTTTAGATATTAACAGTTGTTAATTTAATGGGAAGAGGAGAAAAGAAGAAAAATAACATAAAACAATATTTCTGAAACCTTTCATCATCTATTATTCTTTCCACTCCTTGTGTGGAAGACAAAAAAAAAAAAAAAAAAAAAAGTGGGAGTGGTGCAGGTGTTGATCTCTATAAGAATTGTAAATGGATGCTGCTTCTGCACTCTCTGCCATAGTCATTCTCTTTGTCGCTGACACTTTGAAAGACAGCACAATTCCTAGTTCCTAGGTGCCTGGCATCCTAGAGATGTAAGATAATAACATGTATCCAGACTCACTGGTAGTTGGACGTTTTGAACAGGGAGACACACTACAATTTCCTCTATTTACTTATTTATCCATGTTTATATGAATAATCTAAATTAATCTAACTTCCTCCCTAGATTTCTTAAGATTTTAATTGAGGTGTCTTGAATGTATATGCTATTTTTGAGTGAGTACCTCCAAGACTTTTTAACTTTCAATGATCAAAAAGTTTTCCTATTATGGCTAAATTTGTGTCCATAGAAAGAAATGAAAGAATGAGCTCTCCACACTCAACAGAGAAAAACAAGCTCATTTATTTTCCTTATTTCATTGTTGCTCTGCTGGTTCAATTTCAAAGTCAATGGGTGAGATATAACAATGCTTTAGTTTCAGTTTGGTGAAAGTGCAACTAAAATATTGTTGCATCTTTAAGCAGAGGGGTATTTGAACTCAAGCAGAAAGGTTGCTGGATGAAGACGATACTCCCTTTTTGAGACTCTGTGATTTAATTTACTCATTGATGAACACATCTGGCTTAAAACATAAAAAGCAGCTGCTTAAGCTGCACTTATCCTGGTTCAGGCAAATTTTTTTTAATACATAGCTTTATTGTCTGTAAGCTTTCTGGAAAAGAACTGAAAAGGTATATCAAGCAAAAATCAATCTTGACTTGTGAAAAATAATTTTATTTTAAAGATAGAACAGGAAGAGGAAACTTTTATATTATGGTATTGCACAGAAAGAGAGAGAAAATAGTTGCTTAAAACTCCTGGCACTCACTGAGTCAACAAATTCTAACATAACTCAAAAACTGTAAAGGATTTTGTCTACTGTAGTTTTTCTTTTTACAGCTAATAATTTAATTTATACTTCAAAGCCTACCTCAGGTGAAAAAAAACCCACAACCTACAGTTATTATAACTCTATATGACAACATGTCTCAATCCACCCACTAGTAAGAGTTGGTTTTGTTTCTTGTCATCCTCACTATTTCCTACACCGATTGTGAGAAGAAGAAAATAATTTCTACCATTATCATATGGTCTGAGAATGACATCTGGTGATGGAAGTAGACTCCCTTTGTCTTTTGTGAAGAGGAGATATGTGGATTGAGGGTGCTACTTCAGTGACAGCTGAGATCATTTTAATTTCTGATTAAGCTTTTCCATCATTTCCTGTACTAATACAGTGTCTGAGGGAAACAATGTTTGATAGTTCCACATAATTTTCACCCCCATATTAAGTCTGGCTTTGATTTTGTAGTTGAATGCCTTATATGGTTGAATGTGATAACCGACAAGAGTTTAAAGATGGTTGGAGCTGCAACACTTATATTCCGTGTGTATTGATATGTGAATGTAGTTTCAAACCTAAATTTTTAAAAGAAGCCAAAAGATCCCATGCCTTATCTGGGTCTTTGTTGCTCCTTTATCCTATGTGTGCAAATCAGTGTTCACCTGAAGTGACTTTGTTACGTTAATTTGTTAAACTGGGTTACCACAATGTAACTATCACTAGCTCTCATTCCTAATTGTCAGATGTGCTTATGATGTCTTCATTTAACATGTGTTATTGCTGTAGTTTGTCACATTTTGATTCATGGGTTGAATTTGTAGCTGTATAATGAGCTACTGAGCCTTAGGATATAGTTGCCATTTTCCATGGGCGCAGAAATTGTTGGCTATCTAACATAAAATTCTGTTAGACTTCCACAGTTCTTTGATTTTCTTGCTCTGTTCGTGGACACAGCTGTTGTCTTCTTCTTCCAGATGTTCCAGTCTGGAGTTTTATCAATTGTTAATTATTAATTGTTAATCAATTATTCAACCTGGAGAAGAGAAGGCTCTGAGGGGATCTTATAGCCTTCTAGTATTTAAAAGGGGCTACAGGAGGGACTCTTTATCAGGAAGTGTAGTAATAGGACAAGAGGTAATGGTTTGAAACTGCAAGAGGGTAGATTTAGATTAGCTATTAGGAAGAAATTCTTTACTGTGAGGGTGGGGAGACACTGCAGGTTGCCTAGAGACCTTGTGGATGCCTCATCCCTGGAGATGTTCAAGGCTGGATGGGACTTTGAGCAATCTGGTCGAGTGGGAGGCGTCCCTGCCCATGGCAGGGGGGTTGGAACTACAAGTTTAATATGATTCTACAACTAAGAGAGAAACTTCAGACAACTTTTACTACTCAAAATCCTTTAAATTTTCTTTTTCTTCTCTGAAGAATTTCTCGTACTCACCATTACCTATCCATATTGCTTTTGCCTCTTCTGTCTTGTTCATTTCTAGTTTTTCACCTACACATTTATTTCCATAAACACTATACTTATTAAGAATAACAATGAAAACATAACCTTTCTCACCTTCATCACTATGTCCGTAGAAATTCCCATGAGAAAGAAGTCTTTTTTATCTGTCATTTCTTTGGTCATTCCTTATTCCCCTTTTCTATGTATATGAATATAACTGTTATTCTTGGTTTGATCTTCAATTACTATTTTCCTTAAATTCAAAAAGGAAAAATATGGATCTTCAATATTCCCTTAGCTGTCATTAAGGTCCATAATCTACAGTTTATAATTTGTGCATAATTTTCACAGTGCTTGAATTTGTTACCTTCAACTCACTTCCTTGTTTAGGGTGTCAGGATACATGACAGTCATTAAACATTTTGTCTATTGGGACCTAACATTTGCCTTTCATATTCCTTCTCACAAACTTGCCTGAGACCTTTCCCTGTGGGGCCCTTCTCACTTCCTTTTCACACACAGTATTGTCACACATGTGGATCCCAGTGTTTATCCCTCTACTTCTGGGTTATATTCTTTACTTATTTCCTTCCAGATTCTCTTTGCTAGAGGTACTTGGTTTCAAGTTCTTTGAACTGTACATTATTTCAAACTTACTTTTTTAGCTTTGGTTAAACTTAAGCTGTTTATTTACACTTGATTATCTATACCTATAGAATATTTTTGGGTTTTGGGAACTATTTGCCTGCAATCTGAACCGGGACACTTCCCATACTACAACTGATCACTGAATTAAACAAATAATAACTGGGCATGAACCGAGCTGAAATACTGTCACGTCTGGAATTAGTGGTACAAGAAGAGTTTAGGTCTAAATCTCTCTAAATCATTACTGTCACTTGAGAAGTGCTAGTATTTCAGAATAAAATACCCTTTATACTGTCTAGACACACCTAAAAGAGTAAACTTAATAAGTTCCTGTTATTTTTCAGTGTCTTCTTCTCTGAAGCAAGCAATTCTAAATTTTTGAGTCCTTGTCAACTGTCCTTTCTGTTTATCATCTGACTTGCCATATGCTAAATTTTCACGGTTTTACCTAACTGGTACTAGCAATACAAAACTGATTTTTCTGTTATGCTGTCAAAGCATTCCATACAACAAGGACAATTTCTGCATCCATACAGATCTAGAATAACCCAGAATAAAACAAAATTACTCCAGATTTGTACCACTATGTGTCATAGTGGAATTTGTGCCTCAGTAACAATTGGTGTTTCTTCACTTAAAGATAACCCTGTGTGTATATACTGACAGAAAATGTTTCTGTGTGGTGTAGCTAGCTTATTAGCTGCATTCTAACTGCAAGCACAGAACTCAGTGTGGCTAATCTGTCTTGTTTCACTTTGACTATAGTAGAGAAGTACCTCCTGTATTACTAGATTTCTGCTGGAAGAGTGGAAGGTTATTATGAGCAACTTAGCTCTTCTAAATGCTTAGCATCACATCAGATTTGTCAGTGTTTATAGGTTTTTCTGTTGGTTCAATATCTACATTTTTCTTTCCCTCTGTCATTCAGTAGAATGTTGCCACAACTGTGAACATTTGCAAACATGGCTGAAAGATTTGTTTTAAATTGGCTTTTCATAATTTATTTTCACTTTTGAATGTGCTTTATTTCACATCCTGCAAACGAAAAGTGCCAAAATGAGCTCAAATTTCAAAGCATGCACTTTTCCAGTAAACCAGTCAAATAGCAAAGCATATTAAAGAAGCTTCAGAGAATGAGTAATAGCAAAGCGGCAAACAACAGTATGTTCCTGACAACATTCAGTCTGTTCCTTACTGAAATAAAGTATCCTTAAATCAAAGACACCATCAGATTCAAAAATAGTATAGTTTTTTTTCCAGAAATGAAAATTGCTGCACAATACATATTATTCAAAAATCAAAGCAACTTTGAAAGCATTATAATAACACATGCTACAGATAGAATTTTAGAAACAATGTTTTGCAATAACTGTTATTTTTACTGAATTAATCCAATATCATATGGTATTTTACCTAATTTTCCAGCTGTCACTGAAAGGAACGACTGTGTCTGATGTGTGATACCACACTTAGCAAACCTGTCAATGCCAACGCCCAGTTCAGTAACATGCAGTCATCTATTAGTTGCTCTTTCAAAAATATCCTATGATTAAATTTCTTAGTGATTGTGATGTATAACCCAACTTGTACTGATGAAGAATTTACCCATCTTTTCTGCAAAGTTATCATATGAAAGTGACAGAAAGTAGGTTTTCTTAAAGTGTTATGTAGATTTTTAAAAGAAAAAAAAATCAGAATTATTGTGTGAGACATTATAATAGAAAATTTTATAATAAATCTCCCCCTTTTCTACTATGTCTTTAAAAGGCAGGTCCCTTCTTTCTCCTGTACTCTCAGTCAAGCAGATTTCATGTTGGTTTGGGTTACAACAAAACTTCCCTGCAAGGTAAAAATCTTATTTCCATTACCTCAGGGTTCAACTGAATGTTTGCCTCTATTTCTATAGAGATTTCTCCTGGTTTCTACCTGTGCTGTGTTTTTTAAAGGTACTGTTTCATATTGTGTTTAAATGAGACACTTAAAACCACATTTTAAAATGTATTGGGAGCTTCCTAATTTCATTACAATCAAGGAGTTAAAAACCTAAATTTCTTTGAAAGCAGGATAGTTAAATCATTTAGATGCAGATTATTGGGATCCAAGATAAATTTTGAAAATGAAACATAAATCACTTGAGTAGTGTTTGTTGGTGCTAGGCATAGCAATTCTCAAGACCAGACAACAGCTTGAACCAAGGTTAAATTTTGAGGAATAAAACAAATTGATACTCAAGTATGCAAAATAATGTAACATCAGGAATATGAGGCTCTGGTTCCAGATTCACCCCGGACTAGCTGATTAAAAAAGGATGAAAGGTCATACAAATTCCTCATAGTTAATCAGGAAACTTTTCAGGATTGAGATACTTAATTCAACAAGGGTTTAGGAAGTGATATGTAAAACTACAGAGTGGTAATTTTAATTTACTTAGAAAAAGGGGATAAAAATTGTAATAAAGAGAAAAACAACAGTGAAAATTTGGATAAATAAAGTGCACTGAGAAAATTCAATACAGAAAAAGGAAAAACATGTCCCTTGTGCTTTTGAGTTCTTTGATGTTGTTGATGAGCAGGTGAGGTATACTTGAACTTGTTAAAAATACTGAGACTGTCCCTCACCAAACCATAGATGCAATAGAGGACTATAAAGTCACAAATTATTTGGGGAGTGTGAAGAGATTATGATGATTTTCTATTTCTCACAGATTGAAAATGAAGGAGATTTTCTATGAAACTGTCAGGTTGCTGTTGTAAAACAGTGAGAAGGAATAGATATGTATGTGTTTATTTTTCATAGTACACACTTCAACTGTTATACTCATTGATTAGGTCATAGCTCTCAAGAGGTAGGTAATTAAGTTAAACTAAGTAATGGCATTAAAATTGGAAAATCCAAGGATGTGGACATGGCTAAGTCTCATACAGTTGACAGTTGATAAGATATACCATTGGAAATATCATTAAAGGTTTCAGAATACCTAAATATTTCTTCCTCACCAACAATTTGTGTTTAATGTCAGGCACAGAATTCAAAACAAAATCGGGTCTTTAGTTGGACACTGTCTGCCTGATTTATGTTCTTATACCTTATTATATAAAATGTTGAAAGATTGATGTTTTTTGAAATATTTAGAGATATATTACAGATTAAATAATAACTTGCAAATGAAATACTACAGAACATTTTCTGAACTACATAGGAAAATAGTCTATCCCTGCTGTTTTGTCTACTTTTTTTCTCAAACCAGGGATTTATGAAACACAAATTAACTTTTCAAAGTCTATTTATTTGGAATTAATCTGAGGATAAAACACCTAAATTTGAGGTGGTTTAATCTGACATAGAAACCTGTCCTGCAGGATTAATCTTTGAGATCTTCCTGCTGAGAGTCCAAATATAATTTGATAGAATTTCATTGTTGTTCCTTCCCATTTTCTTTCTTGTTCTCTTTCCTGTTTTGCAACAAATAATATCTATGTAAGAGAAACAGAAGAACGGTTATATTTACATGTTGTGTATGCATATGCATGTGCATGTGCATGTGAATAAATTGGAATATATATAGTCTCAGGAGAACTGGTAATACTTCCAGGGAACAGCTTAATCACCTGTGGCTCAATACTACACCATGATGAAATTTGTATTTTGACCTAGAGAAGCTCTTGAACTTTTAACTAATTCTAAACCTGTAATTATTCCTGTTGGATTTAGGAGAAGCCTTTCAGGCTATAGGATTCAATTTTAGAAAACTCTTGTTTTCTTCAGTGTTTGGGATGCCTTTCTCTTCTACCTTCTCTACTTTCCAAGGTTTTGCTTTTCTTTCTTCTCCCATTTCCCTTAGTCTTCCCCAACATACTTCCTTATGCCAGATAAATGATTTTCTGTAGGTTGGTGAATTGTCTTGAAAAATATACTTTTTGTATGAACAACAAAGTAGTTTTACCAGTAGAAAATGTGTTTGTCTCCAAGACTGCACAAATAATCTATAACGTATACTAATATTTTTATCTAGAAAGCAATAAATGTGTTAGATACTAATAACCTTGAGGGTTTTTCTGTGGCATTCTGCAGAGAAAGAACTGCATTATATGAAGCAAAGTCTTACATCAATTTCTCCGAGAACCTTTTATTTTTAAATGCATTTAACTCAAATTACTTGTTTTTAACTTCTGCCTCTTGTACATTTTCATAAAATGGAAACATTTGAAAAATAGACCAGGAAAAATATGATCAGGAAAGCAAATGTTTTAGAATGGTAACTTTCAGATACATAAATATTTTTATACATTCCTCGGTTTAATGGCATACATCATTATATTATTAATGCATAAAATGCACTTCTAAATCAGAACTTCAACAATTATTAGTTTAAGTCTTAACGTAGTCTCTGCCTGTTGTTTAATTACTTGATTTTGTTTTATTATATTCAGAAAATAATTAGCCTACTAAGCATCTAATTATTGCCAAGGCATGCATTATACTGATCTTCACCATCGTGTAAACATTGCATTAGTGAACACTGTAACATTTGAGAAGTTTGCTATCCAACCTACTAAAGGTAAAATCTTCTGGAGATTACTAATTTCCTTTAAAAATCTGTGTTTAATTTTCCTGTCTGCATAATATTTTCACATATTTATTCACATATTTATTCATATATTCACATATTCACATAATATGCTGAAGCATAGTTCTCACTGAAACAGAAATATTATTCTAAATGGAAAGACAGATTCAGAATTTTCTGAACAGTCTTTAAGTCCCCAGATCAGGGCAGACTTTCAACTCATTATTTACAGTGAGTCAAATCAGTGTATTTCCCTTCATGTTTCTTCAGTCGGGATCAATATATGAGAGAAAATAGCATATCATGGAGTATAATAGCCAGAATTGCAAGTCATTTATTGGCTAAAACGTTCATTTATTTATATATTCACCAGAGAAGTAATTTATTTGTTCACCAATTTTTTGTTTCTTAATAGTTCTTTGTTATTTTTGAACTTGTGAGATTTCTTGTTCAAAGGCTACTTGAAATTAAAATTTTTCTTCCCTTCCTTTTCTTTTAGATATTAGGCAAACATATAATTGCAAATTCATGTTATATGTAAACATCATTTAAGAACAGCTGAGAAAATGCAACATACTGTAAATTGTACCAAATAGAGTTCTTAGAGCTCTTGTCAATGATGGAGCTCTCTAAATGTTTTTGACCCTTATTTCATGGGAAAAACAAAACAAACCAACCACCAAAGAACCAAAAACAAACAAACCAAACCAAACCAAACCAAAAGAACCCCAACGAAACAAAACAAAACAAAACAAACAAAAAAACTCAAACCAAACCAAAAAGGAAAGCCCCCAAAAAGCCCTTAAACCTCAAACATACAAGTGTAATTTAAGGCTCAATTCACACCAAGCCATGTGGGAAGAGAACTGCTGAATCCAAGAAATGATGTTTAGCCCTAGAGAGAAGATGTGAATTCTTCCATTCTCTTGTGCTCTCTTGACAGATGAAAGGGTGAAACCCATGGTGTCCCCTGAGAGCTTCAACCATTCCTTTTCAGCTGTATGAGAAGGATAATGGCCGTGACAGGTGATCTATGTGTGTGCCTAAAAGAAAGAAGATACGGGAAAGTCCTGGAGGTAAACTAACCCATACCATCAAATTACAGTACGTTAAAAAACTACATATATATAAAGTACTTGGAATATATGGTAGTTCTATATTACCATATGATTTTTCCTCCTCTTCTGTTACTTTTTCAAATCAGAAAATCTGCTTCATAACTAAGCTCAATATTACATTTTAATTGGATTTATTTTTCTATTTTAATTGATATATTACATTCTGAAAATACAGCTTGGACTACTTGCCAAAAGTCTGTTACAAATGTGAATATGCTTATTGTGCGGCACTGAATAAAAAGCACAGTATTGTGGTGAATCACTTTTTTATGTCTATTATTTCATTCTGTTAGTAACATGAGACATTTCACTTTATGATGAATAGTGTAACTGTTAATAACAGGCAAAAAAGGATCTTCAAAATCTCTGTATAGGTAAAAGCTCAAAAACTCTTATAAAAACAATGAAGTATTAAAAAGAAGTCTATATTTTATTCAGCATAAAAGGAAATGCAGTAAGCTGTGAAAAAAAACACCAAATATAATTTTCTAGCTGGTTTTGGACATCTTTGACATAATGGCAGTATCCAAAATGGGCATGCTATAGTCTGCACAGTTCTAATTATCTTTTAGATAGCTTTGCCTGGTATTGATTGCTGAGCATAGTTCTCAACACATAATAGTGATTTAAAGGATAATTCCTGATTAGGTCTGTGAAATATTTATCTTCACACTTACTACCCCGCTTCTTATAATTAAATGACATGATGTTAGATTTGCATACAAGTGTACATCAATAGAAAGCATAAACTAGGCATTTATAGAAAGCAACGCTATATTCACTGCTGTGGCATGAGGCTAACAAATAACATGGGAGCCTGATGCATCCTTTTTAGTGCATTCAGTGAAGAACTGGGATTTAGGCAGGCAAAACAGTGTATTTTTGGGTCTGAATTTTTTTTTTCTTTCATGCTTATAATACAGAATGCCAAATGGAGGGAGTTCTTTTGTCCATCTAGGTCTAGTACTTTCAGACAGAACACAAGTAGAGGCTCAGTTTTACTGAAGGGCTGATGAGAGCAAGATAGTTCAAGGGACTCTGCCATATTTTTTCTAATCCCCAAGTATAACCTAGGTGTAGAAGCTACAGTATAGTAGCTAAGTCTCTAATTTACATTGTCTCTAAACAGCATTTGTTAGGTAGTTAATTAGGCTTTGGACAGAGCTGCCCTGTTCTCTTACCAGCACACTACTATTGAGGAAATAATTTGACCCTTTAGTTCCTGTCTATAGAATTATAGAATCATATGGGGTTGGAAGGGAACTCTAAGGATCACCTAGTCCAACCCCCCTGCCAGAGTGGGTCCACTTAGAGCAGATTGCACAGGAACTTGTCCAGGTGGGCTTTGAATGTCTCCAGACAAGGAGACTCTACCACCTCCTGGGCAGCCTATTCCAGTGCTCTACCACTCTCACAGTAAAGAAGTTCCTCCTCGTGTTTAGGTGGAACTTCTTATACTCAAGTTTGTGCCCATTTCCTCTTGTCCTGGCACTGGGCACCACTGAAAAAAGGCCTGTCCTCTTGACACCCTCCCTTTAAGTATTTGTAAGCATTGATTAGATTCCCCCCTCAGCCTTCTCTTCTCAAGACTAAAAAGATCCAAGTCCCTCATCCTCTCCTCGCAAGAGAGATGCTCCAGGCCCTTAATCATCTTAGTGGCCTTTTGCTGCACCCTCTCCAGCAGTTCCCTGTCCTTCTTGAACTGGGGAGCACAGAACTAGACACAGTACTCCAGATGGGTCCTCATCAGGGCAGAGTAGAGGGGAAGGATAACTTTCTTTGACCTGCTGGCCACACTCTTCTTGATGCACCCCAGGATGCCATTTGCCTTCTTGTCCACAAGGGCACATTGTTGGCTATCTTGATAAGAATTCTTGTCACCATGGTATCCTTGCTCTTTCCTCAAAAAACGAAACAAAAATATTTCTGAATTAGCAAAAATCGAGTGGCAAAACAAATAAAAATACATTCTGACTTATGAAAGGACGTGATGTTTAGCCCTGAAAGTTAGCACAACAAATAGGAAGAGAAAACATGCAAAGTTTTTATGAATTTACTCTAGTATTGCATTCTATTTTGCTAAAATGGTTAGGTTGGTCACAAATTACTCCATAATTTCTGTAGATGCAATCAAACTTTCCAATTTCTTTATTCATCAGGTTGGCTTGTAATGTCTTCTTTTTTTCTTTTTCAACTTTGATTTCTGTCTTTTTCTAAATTTTGGTGAAATGAATAAATAAATTCTTAAAGAGAGCAACCTGGCTTTGTGTTGCTTGCCACAAGAACTCAGGAATGCTTATTTCAATACCTCAAAATGATCGCTCAACTAGGCTGTCAAAAATCCACTTATTTGTCGGTGCCTCAGTAGGGGCCACAAAGAGTATATTTAAAATTTAATTTTCATTTCTTTCTCAAGGACAACTATGGGACCCCAAATCATTTATACAAAAGGCTGAGTGTCATGTTCATTTTCTGGACTGCTCCCACACAGGAACTTGGGAAATTTCTGATTCTGACCTAAAAGAAGATAATAGCACAATTAGAAACCACTGTACACCTTTTTCTTTACCATCTAAGTGAATTGTGGCCACCTGCTGCTTGTCAGATTCAGCAGCAGAGCAGGTTGGTCCCTCTGGAAAACCATACTTACAGACCGTTAGAAGAGAAAATTGCACAGAGTGGAATGTCATTCTTAGAAAATCTCTTGTCTGCTGAAATCACACTTATTTTAAAATTTTATATTGAGGTGCAGGTAGAATTAAACTCCTGGTTTGTATGACTGCAGTAGTTTTTATGCTGTAGCACTACTAGGAAACATTCCTGTCCCTCTATCTACAGCCAGTGGAGACAAATAAGTAGATTCTTGTTTCACTTTAATGTTTTACCCTAAAAACATATTCCACTTTAAAGAAAACAAGTTTTTCCCTGAAAAGGACTTTTCAAGTATCTTTGAGGTTGCTTGTGTAAATTCAGTGTAAGGGTGTTTTTCTCTGCTCAGTACAAATGTTCAGCAAGTTTTTTATCATAGATGTTTCTTGTAAACTCGCAGTCAAAAGTGAATGCATCTAAACATTCAAAAATCACACTTACAGCTAGATCTTTGTTTTACTGACTTAAATACCTCACACTGTTGAAGGAGTCTTTATCTGAGTTCACTTAGTTCTTCTGTCTCAACAATACCCTGCTGCTTGCAAACTGTTTTCTGTTTAAACATCTCCTAACACTGTATCACATGCAGAACTATAATGGCCAGCTCAGGGAGTTATCTTTTGACCTACTGGCTTCAGAATGTGACGAAGGAAACTAAGCTAATAGGAACGACCCATTCCTCTGCATTTATTCCTGCCCTGAAGATGAAATAATTGATTTCTGTGACAGGGTAAACTTGAGATTGTATGTGTTCATTTAATGTAAAGGCAGGGATTTCACAGGCACAAATTTGTCCATATACACTCTTGTAGTGCGTATTCAGGGAATCTGAAATATTCTGAACATACCACATTTGCTATATCTTCTTTGATCAACCGCGTAACGTATGAGCTAAGCTCAGTATCCCTGTACAGACTGCTGGTGTTTTGCAGCTGTATCTGATACATCCTAGATGTGTTAGGCCTGTTGTATAGTCATCATATCAGTAGTGTAATTAGCAGGAGAAATGTATAGATACCAGTCAAAGCTCAATTGTCTTTCAGTTCTATCTGGTCAAGATTTCTTTGTGAAAGGAAACATTCCAATATTAGAATATTGTAATCTGGTTATTACTGTTATGGTACTAATAGCACCCAATGGATACACATGATTATGGTAGCACATCCTGGTATGTCACAGTTTCTTAGATAGTGCAAAATATGCAATTTTGGAATTTAAAATGTGATTAGCTTAAATGAGTAAAAACAGAGAAAAAGCTGATGTCTTTGTCATCTCTCTATGTGTTTGTTTTCAGTGTGTTTGGAAAGTTAACTATATATGTCAGCTCAGACCCAGTGACAGATTTAGAATCCTTCCATTGTGATGGTCTCTTTAGTGCCAAACCTCCTAGATCTTTTGGAGAAAGTTAAAAAGAAAGCACAAAGTTGATATTTCACTTTCTAATAACTCCCCTAAAGCTCTGAGAGGTTTAGATGAAAAGTTCCTTTTTGGTTCTGTATTTATTTCTGGACTTGGGGAAGGCACTTGTCATAGCCCTGAACACTGATCAGAAATGAGCTAAGAAAAGTTGACATTCTGGTGAAATTAAAGTCCTTGCCATTTCTTGACAGAAGGTGACATGCAAGCTAATACGTTTCTCTCAGTTTACCTGATGAAATTTGTCCAGACACCGTGAAGATCTAGCTCACAAGGAAAGTTCAAATTCAAGTTGTTTAAGTGAAAAGAAAAACCTGGACATGAAACATATGAGCTATTGTAAGAACTTCTGTTTTGCCAAAGAAGTATTTTCCATCAGCTGATTATATTCAACTGAGTTGTTTCTGCACTGAATGTTTTGTAAGACAAGACAAAGTGCTTTTGGTTGTTGGGGTGAAGCCTCTGGGATAGTTCATTGTTCCTCCTAATATCTTACCTTTTATTTTATTTTATTTTATTTTATTTTATTTTATTTTATTTTATTTTATTTTATTTTATTTTATTTTATTTTAAATGGAATGCAAGGTCAAATGGTGTGATTAAATCTTACTCAAATACCATCACCTCCTTTTTTCTTCTTTTGTCGATGACTTCCTGGGACTTTGTCTCCCGCAGAATGATAGAGAGCTTGAGCTCTAAAGTTGAAGGGAGTTCTCCCCTGCAGGGGTGAAATAGAGCCCCTGGAGTGGTTAAACCTTAAAGAAAGAAATGAAAAACAAATGAAAGGTTTTCTTATTTTAGTTGAACTTGTGACTGGCCAGTAATGTACTTTGGGAATTCACTTTTTTTTGATTTTTCATGAAGGAGAGAAATAAATAAATAAATTTTAAAAAATATATTTAACTTGCTAATACATTTACTAACACTTTTTTATTATTCATTAATGAAGGAATTGCATAATTAAGTACCCATACCTCATGGAAATCTGCTCAAAATAATAATAAAAAAGAATAGCTGAAATGTGACATATGAGATACTTGTTTACTTTCATAGAAAAAAAAAATGTGGTGCGGGGGGCAATAACTTCTGTCTTATTCTGCCAAATCTGTAGTTATTTATTGTATCTAGAAATACGGTTTTTAAACTAGGACTCCCAAAGAACTTATTTTTAGTAGCTATTTAGCACAGACGTAACTGGCAACAATACAGAAAAACTAGAATGTTTATAATAAACTGTACAAAGGTAAAACAAATAGGCAAGATGATAAATACATTTCACACAATTAAAATAAGATTTCATTTTGGTTTTTAAATGCAATCTATTTTAAGGAGGTGTGAATGATACATCCAGCCTAAAATTCACTAGCTTGAGATAAAATTAAAATCTGTGAGTCTAAACCTGTATTACCTTATATCTAAATATTTTGAACATGACTTTATAGAATCCTAAATGGGAGTCAATAATGTGGTATTTAATTAAAAACAACTGGAAAATCACATAATGATTCAAGATCTAGAGAACATATAGACCAACACCTTTTCTCAGAGCAGGATCACCAAGAGCAGGTTGCTTAGGACTGTGTCCAGTTTTGAAAATCTCTAAGGATGGAGACTCCACAACCTCTCTGGCCAACTTGTTCCCTTCTTTGGTCACCTTCACGTTCCTCATGCAGCCCGGGATACCTGTGGAGCTTCTTATCTGTGTCAAGATCTAGGCATAGATAAATGTATTCAGGACCTAGGTTTGTTTTGCACTTAACACAGTATTCAGGAGATTGTCTTAATTTTATTGCTACTAATGACCTCTATAGCGTTTAGAGATATTTTGTTCTCTAACCCTAAACTGATCTATATGACTGAAAACATGAGCAAACATGTAATATAATCAAGTATGTCTTTTTTTAACTCTGATATAATCATACTTCAAATTGAATACCATGCGCTTATTACTGCCTAATTACAATTTCTAATGCATAGATTCAGTCTGAACAGAAGATCTGTGCAAATTCAATGGTTTTGATTATTACTAGTTTTTGTTAACCAGTAGGTTTTGTGCTCAGATTTAGTGTGTAAAAATAAAATATAAAACCTTCAATTTGTTTTATTTTTTATTTAAATATATAAGCGGTCAAACTCTTAAAAATAGCTATATGAACTATTATCATAAACATTTCAATTCAATGAGATTATAACATTTTGACTGAAACAGGTCATGATATTTTAATATTACAGTATACATAATGAAGAACAGTTTTTAAATATGTAAGATTTTATAAAGTAGGACTTAATGTTTTTATTATTCTGTGGAACTTATTTTGGCTTCAGAGACCTGAAGTGCAAGTTTATGAAGCTATTTTTAGTTTCACATTTTATCAGCTGCAAATATATACAATTTTAATATCTCTGAGGCTAAGAAATATCCAAGCTATCAGGTTTCTACAGATGCCTATATCTCTTCCCTTTGTTACAGCATTTTCTTGCCAATGCTCTACAAACACACAGTTTTCTGACTATTAGAAAGATCCTAATGTTAATGAAATATACTCAAGTTCACTACATTTGCAAGAACACTTCTAATAAAAGTGGTCTCATATGATTCCATTGCATTTAGAGATCCAAATTGTGTTTTTGCTAACTCTAGAAGCAAACCCATCAGAAACCTTATAACTGCAGCAGAGGTACTATGAAATTACACATAGGTATCAAAGCAAAATGTAGATGATAGATGTCATAGGTCCATATTTGTGTTTTCCCTCTTTCCACAGCTCTGAAAGTTTTTTTCCATTGGCAAATTATATCAGCAAAGATGTCACAAAACAATGTGACTGAAATACAATCAACACATTTTTATTTCTATGGAAATTATACTCTTCTGTGGATGGATGACCACAGTTAACCAAGTAACAGCAAGTTATATTATGTGAGGTGAGCAACCTGTACCACAAAGTAAAATGCTCCTTTAAATTTTTACATTATAGGCTAGCAGCTTTTGCTTGGTTACATGCTTCAGTTGTCTTAGATGTAAATTGTTATGCTGTAATAACTGGCTTACTACAACCTGTGTTAAGAAATATGCCACCATTACACTTAACATTGATATTCATGGTTGGAAGGGACCTTTGAGATCATCTAGTCCAACCGCAAAAAAAACCAAACCAAACCAAAAACCAACCAAACAAAAGCATCACACCTACACCACACCCCCCCACACACAGACACAAACCCACAATCCCAGACATAAGAGCATGCCCTAAAGTGCCATGTCTACACGTTTCTTAAATACCTCCAGCGATGGCGACTCCACCACCTCTCTGAGCAGGCTGTTCAGGGGAACTACTTGTGCATGCTGGATACTATCAGCCTTATAATAACTCATTCTTAGTAAATCTGAATAGTAATTACACTCTGTGAACACTCTAGTGAAAACAAAGATAGTGTGACTGAGATTGGTATAACCATCAGCAAATGTATCAACACATAGTATAGGTAAAACATAATTCAGTCTCTATTAAGCTGTAAAAGTATCATATGAGATTTAAAAAAAAATTGATGCAAGAATAATTGTAAAGTCCATGAATATTTGATTGCCTCAGTACTTAAAGAAAATGTCTTCTAAAGGGACTCTTTTAAGCTGATGTCTCAGGGAGTGACCTGTTTGTTAAAATCTGCAGAAGCAGTGTCCGACAGCATGCACAATATTAATTCCAATTCACCTATGCACAATATTAGTTCCAGTTCACCTTCACTGCAAGTGCTTATGTAAGGGAATATTTGTAGGAAAACACCATATTCACTTGCAGTTCATTTTTATCTGTAGCCTGGAGGGAGATTTGCTGCATTAAATTAAGTGGGAAATCTTATTTAAACCGTCTTCTAGAAGTTGTTGGAACGGACGTAAAACAAATATTGACTTAAAACATTCAAAACATAAAATATATATGTGTATTTTACAGGGAACTAGAATTGCACAAAAGAAAACACTCCTGAATTTATGTCTCTCACATTAGAGTCTAAGCCAGTCCTCCAGGAGAGGAAGAAATTGAACTGATGCAGTTTCATTTATTTCATCACTTACCACTGGCCCTTACTACCATGACTATGTCATATTTAGTTACCAAAAGACCCTCAAACAGCCATGGAACATAAAGAATTTCAGCACATCGAATTTCAAGAGCATCATTCTGCTCTGGTTTTGTTTTCATCCCTTATGGATCAGTTTTTATATATGGACACTGTCTCTTGTGAATGCTCCAAAATGCTCAGGGAAGCCTCAGCACGGATGACATAGTCTGATAAACAACAGCGCATCAATGCTGCTGTCTAAGCTTTCCAACACCCAAGGCAAAGACTTCTCTGAACTCAGTGACTATGAACTCACTGGCTGAACTCCCATATCAAAAAAAGACAAAACTTTTCTCTAGGGAAATGTGGAATTTCTGCAAGATAATGTTGCAAGGTCTGGAAAGCAAATATGTCAGTGAGAGCTGCTGTCTTCTCTTGAGACCATATACTTTAAAAACAGTCTGTGCTAGGCTTTTCCAAATTTCCTGTACTTTACTGAGAAAAAATAGCCCAATTAAATTCTACCATAGTCTTTATTTATGCAAATTTGATATAAAAAGAGAAGAATATAATGAGATAAATGAAAATTCAAAAAACAACAAAAAAAAATCTTCATTGTTTTTGGCTGTTTTGACCAGCATGATTTTTGCCTTAGACCAAACATGGGAGTTCAAAGTCTATTTGCAGCAAAAGACAAGGCAATAGACTTGGCTGCCTCAAGGCACCAGGCAACATTGACAGGAAGAAAACCAACTGAAAGACAGTATTTTAAAAATTATAATCTGAAAAATGTTCATTTTATCTTATATAATCCTACATTTAGTATTTTTCTACCCTGTGAACATAATTTTCCCATCCTGAAGGATATTCAAACTTCACCTGAAAATACTATTCCTGACCTTTACCTCTTCTGTCAAGACTCTGAGTCTTGACAAATAATAAGGCTTGCAAGGCAGACCAATAAGCTTTTCAAGGTCTTCCTCTTCTTCACAGGTGGGTTCTGATATGCTGCATCTCATGAAGTCACAGAAGGGTTGAGGTTGGAAGGGACCTCAGGAGGTCATCTGGTTCAACACCCTTGCTCGCACTCACTCAGAACACGTTGATCAAGAATATGTCCAGACAGCTTTTTAATATCTCCAGGGATGGACAGTCCAACACCTCCCTGTGCAACCTGTGCCAGCCACCCTCACAGAAAAAAAAAAAAAAAAAAAAGTGTTTCTTGATTTTCAAACAGAACCTCCTGTGTTGTTTTTTGACCCCTGAGTCAAAACCCTAGTTTTTCAATCTGGTCATCTAGATCATACTTCAACAACTTATCTATGACGATCTTATGGCAAACAGTGTCAAAAGCCTTGTTAAAGTCAAGGTACACAATATTTGCTGCTATCGCCTTGTCTACCAAGTAAGCGATTTTATCATAGAAGTTTCTTTAGTTGGTCAAGCATGACTTCTACCTAGCAAAGCCATGCTGACTGCTTCTCATGATCTTCTTGTCCTTCATGTGCCTGGAAATGGTTCCCAGTGTTATTTGCTTAATCATCTTTGAGAGATGGAGCAATCAAGGGAAGACTTGACTTCACTGATAGACCTGTAGTTCCCTGAGTCATCCTTCTTGCCCTTCATGAAGATTTGAGTGACATTTGCCTTCCTCCAGTCTTTGGCCACTTCTCCCAGCTGCCGTCTTTACCTTTATTACTGAAAACATTTTCTTTACTCATGACAATCCAAAGAAGTCAGTGCCTCAGAAGCTGAAATAATTTTGGCTGCTGTTCTTCGGTACTTGAAAAAACTATGTTTTGGAACTGCTGAGGGGAATATTTAAATCCATTGTCTGAAAAGTAATATGTTTCAGACTTTATATTATATAAATATTTGGGCTTATTTTTCAATCTGAAGTAAAATTATTTGTTTTCTTGTCTGATCCTCTTTCTGCTTCCCTATATTAACTGTCTGTTCTGGTTTACTTCACACATCTAATATTCTTTCTTACATACTTTATTTTTTCTACCACAAGATTAAGCTTTTCTGTGCAGGAGTCAACTGAAAATGTGAATTTCTTTCAGCCCAAATATCTACAAAGTTTCCATTCTTCCAGGCTTCATATTTTCGTGACAGTCAAGTCTTATGCCACAGACATTGGCACAAGAAGAATTGTGAAAAGTGTAAGATTTGATAATTTGAAGGCGCTTGGAGCCATGCTTTTCAAAGCATGATCAGGACTTTTGCAGTAGGATGGCCTGTGAACCTGAAGTAGTTTCAAGCAGAAATCTGTGTATAGACACTACACAGCACACAAATAGCACATTCGATGTTGTTGGGAAGCACAACATTGATGTATGGATTTATTAAACCTTCATTAAATATTTTAAATATGCAGATCATCAATAAAGATACCTAGTTCACTGTGCATGCACTAAAGTATTGCAGACTGCATAAAGGGTGTACATATTTGGGATTATTGCATGGAAAATCCAGGTGAAAAGAGGAACTAGATATGTTGAAGACAAGTTACTAACTGCAAGGATCTATTTGCAAACTTGAAAGCTATGGATGGCATCAGTTTTTAAGCTACCTTTTAAAAAATGTGTGCCAAGTTCTTTTCAAGCTAGAACTTCCTAGGTCTGAATAAACTGTATATTGAAATCAGCTCACACAACTCAATTTGGGGTTTGAGTTTCTCAGACGTCTTTATTGCTTTTATCACATGTATCTCTCTATCCTTTAAGCAAGCAGTTTGCCTACATTCTTCAACATCTGCCCTTTCTTGTAGCACACTGTGGGCCTGGGGACACTTTTTAGGTCACTTAGCTCCCCAGACTTCTCTAATCCAGGAGTTTTTGAGTTAAATATTACACGAAGACTAGCCTTACAGACACTTTTATCACTGCTTCCAAATGAAAATACTGCATACTCATTTGACCCCCAAAGTCATTGGTGGACCTGTGAATGTGCCTCCAAAAAATCGGAAGCAAGCTTATCAATTAACAAGAAAAGTTGGTCAGAGGTAATATGATGAAATAAGGCACAATGAAAATATTGGAGGCAGATGACCTTACTGCAAAGGCTAGTCAAGGATAAAAGAAGGACTCCGAGTACCAGCAGAGAGCTAGGAAAAATATGCATTAGGTTGATAATATTAGTCAATAATTCACTGAATAGGTCTTATCCATCTCAATTTCCAATAGAAATTTGCTATGCAAATAATTAACAAGCAATTAAAAAAGGACACCAAAATGGGAATCTGTAAACAAGCAGCTTTGTCAAATAAACTAATTAATACTCCTTATGTCATTATGTGATTTCAATGACAATGGAGTCTTTTCATTCCTTGCAAGCAGCTGAACTTAAGTCCTTGGAGGGCTGACTCTGGAGAGGTTCTGATGAGACTTATACTGTACATCTGTGTCATGAGTGAATTGAGCAGTTACTGGGGGACATGCAATAGTAGGAAAAGGTTTTGTTTCTGGATTAACACACAACTTGTGTACTGTTACTGACAGAAATATGGGTAACTTTTCATGGTGATTTGGCAATGAAACCATGTAACTAGTCATTGAAAGGTGAAACAGAAAGTTCTACCCAGCTCTTATATCTTTTCTTAATAGGAAAAAATGAAATAAACAGACATTTTCCCATCAACTGTGTATTTGGAATTGCTCACTCAATATAGATTTCAAAGGGCCCTGAGGAAAATAAAATGACTCATTATGATTTCTATTTCACATCAAGCTTGACCAAGTCCTAAATGACTCTTCTATAAGACTTACAGATAACATACTCCTGGTCTCTTTATTAATAGTAATAGTGTTTTCACACCCTGGCACAGAAACAATTAAAGCCTGCAGCTTCTCTACATCTGTGTGAGACCTGGGATGATTTCATTCACTTCAGTTTTCTGTTTGAACCATGCTATACAAGATATTATGAAATATAAAAATGAAAAAGTAATAGGACAGCATTGTTCTGCTTTCTGTTCTGTTTAAAGGTCTTGTGTACATTTCATTAGTCCGAGTAGCTTACAAAAAGGAAAGAAAAAAGGTGCTACTCATGTTGACGTTCTGCAATTATTTTCATTGACATTATTTTCTTGTTTTGGTTCTAATTAACATGAAGAACCCATAAATGTCTATAGAAGCTAAGGAGCTAATAGGGAATTTTCTGAATATTCCACCAAAATAAAACATAAATGTTCATGGGTTGAGAAGTGTTATATTGCTGATGTGGATCACGCTTACCAGAGCACTGTAAGAAAGCATGGTGAGTTTTACATGTCCAAAACTACAGAGACTGTTTTTAAAGATGTGGGATAAAGTATGATTTGGCTTCTTGGCTTTTGGGGTTGTTTTTTTTTTTGTTTTCTTTTGAATGACTTACACCTGTTCAAGTCTGTCCAAAAACCAGATTTAGTGAGCCATACACAGAATAGCAAGGGTTCACAGAAAGAGGCTTACGTTAGTAAAATGCTTTTATTTTCAGTTGCTTGATGTGATTAAGCCATCCATTCAGTCCATGCATTAGTGAGTTGAGCAAATTTATCTCAGGTGTAAGTGGGCATAAATCAAGTTGAGTCATTGGAATTGCATCCACTTACATCAATGCTGAATTTTTCTCACTCTATCAAGGAGTGGTTAAGGAGGACTTGGTGTAAATAGCTTAACAACATTGATCCAGATAAGATGAACAGCACATCATTTTATTACATAGAATGCTGAGAATACTTGCTTCTAGGTTAATGTCTGACAACTTATAAGAAAGCACACCTTTTCCCATAAC
Organism: Calidris pugnax; assembly: GCF_001431845.1. Taxonomy (NCBI): domain Eukaryota; kingdom Metazoa; phylum Chordata; class Aves; order Charadriiformes; family Scolopacidae; genus Calidris; species Calidris pugnax. The sequence continues at coordinate 40,520,672 of NW_015094506.1, read as the reverse complement.
TATTCATTTTAAAGGCATTCTCAATCTAAAGAACAAAAGAAAAAATAATTGAATGTCTTTACAGTTTATTTTCTCTATACTCAAAGGCTTGGATTTGTAAAAATAAAAACTCATGAATTATATGTTTCATGGGTTTATTCTGGGGATGTTTTAGTTTTCAAGTACATGTTCTTTATTTGCTCTGAAACACACTAAAAGTGAAGGCATGTCTGTACATGCATTATGCCAGTCTGAGAAAATTTATCTCAGTATTTAGAGAATTTGGCCCATAGTGGTGGAATTTCTGTTCTTTAGAATATAAGAGTATCTGGATATAAGGTTAAAAAAATACGTTAATCAACTGTTGGCCTTGTATATGGGACTGCATTACCTATAGTAAATCTAATCTGATCTAGTTGACATCAAAGTAAACTCATCATGACTGCAAATGGGAAGATGGTAAAAGGAATAATATTCTGCTTTTTTTAAAAAAAAAATATATATATCTTTTTTTTTTCCTGCATATCAAAACTCCAAACCAAGAGAAGCTTCTGCTATGTTTTGTGATAGGAACAAGTAGTACAATAGAATCAATCCATTTTGGTTCCATACAGGGAGAGAAATCCTCTATGCATGTTAACTTAAGAAGCAGTTTTTCCAGATGTACTAGTTTCCCAGATGACATTGTTAGATGTTTACTATTACTTGCTGAGGGAAGCCAGTAGCTGAAAAATATACTTACATTATTTGCATTGAAGAAAGTTTCTTCATAATATTATAAAGAAATTACTTCTTGTTTAAACAAGTCTTGAGGCAGAAAGCCCTAGACATGATGCTATGTATAAAGATAACAATCCATTCAATTAATGTAAAGTGGTAAGTAATAGAGAGAAAGTCTATTGTAGTAGTGGGAAGGGAAACATTATACAATGCATATGTCTACAGAGACAAAGTAATTGTATTGTATGCAATGAAAGTAAGCTTTTCTTCTCCAGTTAGAGAACCTTTCCATTATGGCATGCTGCTCACAGGACTAGAAAGGTATACAATTTACTAAGTACCTAGCAATTCTGTATACTTGAACCCCAAAACACTGTCCTGACAAAAAGCTCTTGGCATCAGGTTATGTACACAGCACTGCTCATCAGCAGCATCCAGGCAGAGGTTGCCACCCCTGCTGTTAGCAATGTGCCATCTTTTTCTGCAGTGCGCTGTCAGAGCAGAAGGGGAAGAGGAACATATGTTAAATCAGCCACAGGCAGCTCAAAGAAACACCGAGTAAATGAGTTTGTAATACAGGCAGAGTAGTGAGGCTAATTTCTTCTCCAATGGGAAAAGGGGGCCAAGATAGAGAGACGCTCACATCCGAGGTAAAGTACATGTCTGTGAGAGGCCCATGGGAAGTCTCACAAAGTCTCCTGCACAAGGTGCCTGGTCCGTGAGAATAGATCTGGCCATGAAGATTCACAGCTATGGCAGATGGCAGATGGCATGCTAAGACACCCCAAGAGACATGCTCCTACTATAGATTGCATTCACAGACCTTTCTATCTATGCTTTTTTCTCACTAAGAATTTCGGGGAGTGGAGATGTGCAGCCAAGGAGGTGGGAGTAAGGGAAGAAAATGTGGCCATGATATTTCAAAATGAAGTGAATGATGAAAGTTGTCAACTACCCTTTTGCTTTTGTGTTCAAGATACAAGCACAGTGCTTTAGCGGTCCCTCAGTCTTGGATAAAATATAATGCAATCAGCTTGCATTACAGCAATCTTCAGTGGCATTGCCTTACATCCATCATGATCACCCTTGCACTATGGACCTATGTACAGCAGCCACTTATAACTCAGCAGTCAGGTGAGGCTGTTTTCCATGATCCTTGTGTGAATGTTGAAATAGGAAAAGAAGCAAAAGGGCCCATAACTAAAGATATTAAAAATTTTTATTTCTTTTACTTTAATTGTCAGATCTGCCCATTCTTCAGTGCCATTTTAAGGAACCTGAACAAATAACATACATCATAGAACAGCTCTCAAGGTCTTTTAAAAAGGCTGCTATCTGTGAGACTCCCTTTCAGTCTAAGTACAATCTTTAAAGCAGTAAGCCTACATTGCAATTATTCTTGTTAGTATTCCATACTCCAGGCAGCCTACAAGTAGATAGCTTAATAACATCTGTTTCTTATTAACTATCTGTTGTTTGTTTTTTTTTTTTTCCCCACAAACATAAAATGTTTCAGGCCTGTTTCTTCATATCCACTTTTTAAACACATTTGCTATCTGAAATAAGCAGTACAAACTGTCTTGGTACTGGAATCCTAATGCAGACCTTGTAGTTTCAGTTCTCCTCCTATAAGTTGACTTTCATAATACAATTTATTTTTTGAGATGGCATATCTGTAGTGACTTAAAAATGTGTAGATTCTTAGAATGCCAAATTTTTGTGTAACACTGATACATTTAATGTTACCCTCATATTGTGTAAGCAAATCAACATTTCATTTATTCTAGAGCACAACTTCATTTCTGTTTGGACAGTGGCTGCATACTGGTCAGAGACATCATCAGAGGATTCCTGAATGGGAAAAGAATTTCATCACACCTTTCTGCTAGTTTTTTACTGTGTAAACATTTGTATCTGAGCCAGTCATCTTTACTGACAGGGTGTCCATATATAGATATCTATATTGCAGGTATTTATGTTGATCAAGTGTTTATATTACTATTGAGGTGGTCATTATATTTACGCTGAGAGAAATCTATACTCTTTCTAAAATCCCTAATCACCTATTTTATGATCTCTGAATGTGAACTTTTTAGAATCATTAGTGAGTCCATCTCCTCTACAAGCAATCATAGTAATAATTTCTGAATTGGAGTGGCCACAAGGTTGCTTTTGCACATTGAATGTAAGATATTCAGTTGATTACCACTCCTCTTGTGAATGTACAGCTCTCCTGCTCATCTGGACTACACACTGTTGCCTTTTCTTGATATGATGTGCATGGAAGTACTTATACACTCTCCCATGTTTCTACTACTTCCCCAGTATTTTTTTTTAGGATTCAGTGGCAAAATAATACAGTCAGCATTACAGAATCAGGTAAACCTGCCAAGAACAAGTTGGAAGACAGGTGTGTTAACAATCATTGATCTTCTTGGGAAAGAACTACAATGATTCAATGCATCCTCTGCTATAAACCATCCCTAGCTGAGCAGAAAAGGAGGGCTTGCTGTGGAGAAATAGGATTTACATTATAGGCTTAGAGACAATAAGAAAGAAATCTTAGAGGCAGACAAACTGAGAGCAGATTTTAACCAAAATTCGTTGGCTGGTCATATTTGAGACCAGGAAGAGTATATACATAGATACTGCCTACCTCAGGAACTGTGTTTTCAAAGTGTGTTAGGAAACCAATCTTTCATGACAGATATTTTATGGGAGTATTGTATATTCTCATATCTTTGTTTATCAGTGTGAAATAAGGGTGGATTTTGGTGAGAGAAAAGCAAGCAGCAGCCTCCCTGCACTAAGTTAAGATCTTCTGTGCTTTCCTTTGAATAACACCAACAAGTTGAGACGTCACTGAAACATACACTCCTCTATCCTGTGACAAAGTCAATCCTGGCCAAAAGGGCAGTCCCATGTCTTATAACCAAAAGATGATATTGTGGTTGCTGGAATGACGATAGCCTATTATGCTTCTTTTCCCCACTGTACAAAGTTGTGAAGCTAAAATATACACCTGCACACTCTTCCTGCCAAAATCAGGATCCACTAAGATATTGCTTAAACCATTCTCAAAACTCTTGAATGACAGAGCTTCTACAGCCTCCTTAAGCAAGCTAATGTTTTAGTGAAAAGTATTAGCTAATCTCTCTCCTGCATCTTCCTCACTGCCGGCAGCTCACACGAGGCTTGCTGACAAGATGGGGGCAGGGCCAGCACTTATGGTGCCTGATTTAAATGGGGTGTAACCATCACCAACTGTCACTTGCTGAGGGACAGCTGTGGTGCAGGTACGTCCACAAAGAAGCAGGGGTTTGGTGCAAAAAAAGGAGCTTTTTGTGAGCTTTCTGGAGCCAAAGAAAGGCTGGGAGACCACAGGCAACCCACGAGAGCCAGCAGCTTGCACGAGGATCCACCCAGGGGAATGCCTTGGCCTCCCCAAGCTCCGCATTCAGCAGGACTGAGGCAGCTTCCCAGACAGAACTCTCATAGGAGCACACTGCCACCCAGGTGTCAGGCTGCAGTGTGTGCCCTACCCTTATGCCAGTATCAGATGGGGGGAGTGAGCATGTCTGTGGGAGGTGTACACAGATACAGGAGTTCCTCTGCCTATTGACAGAGGCCCGGGAGGAGGTAAGTAAATTGAGAATCATCAGGGAGTGTGAGAGGGAGATAGATTGCTGGAGTCGCAACCTACCTTACCTGAACCAGGCAAAACAGGCAGAAAGTCCACATGATACAGAGGATTCCCTGCCCCTTCCTGCTTAGGTGAACAAGGTAGATAAGAGGGTAGGGGTCTATGGGAATGTATTGCTGCCTGGTGAAGCAGGCTTGTCTCCCCAGTAACTCCCCCACCTTTCCAGGTACCCTTAAAAAATTGGTATAAGGCTCTGCAAGGGGAACTCAATCATGACAGGGAAGATGATTTAATGTCCACAGAGGTGTTGCCAAGGTTAAGTTAAACTACATCTTACACCAAACATTCTCAGTTAGGAAAAGAAGATGAGTCATTTTCGTAGGTGACTCTATCCTGAAGGGAGCAGAAGTCCCAATATGCAGACCAGATCCACTTCTGAGGCAGTCTGCTGCCTCACTGGGGCCCCAGTTAAAAATGTAAAAAAAACCCTTTTCTCCCTGGTAAGCCCTTCAGTTTACTACCCACTACTAATTTTTCAGACAGGCAGAGATGAAGTGTTAACAAGAAACCCAAGGGCGATCAAGACAGACTTCCGGGCCTTGGGATGACTGGTTAAGAGGTCAAGAGCACAAGTAGTGTTCTCTGTCATTCCAGTCACAGGGAAACATTAAAGAAGGAACAAGAAGAGCCAGCAGATCAATACCTGGCTCTGAGTCTGGTGTCAGCCGCAGGACTGGGTTTTTTGATCAAGGGATGGTTTATGTGACACCAGATCTGTTGGAGACAATGGGGTACACCTGTCTCAAAGGGGGAAAAGAATCTTTGCACAGGAGTTGGTAGAGATCATTAAAAAAGGCTTTAAACTAGATTTGAAGGGGGAAGGTTGAGGTACTTAATGCCTTCTTTACCTCAGTCTTTAGTAGTAGAGTAGGTTGTTCCCTGAGTACCCAGACCCCTGAGCTAGCAGATAGGGGCAGGGAGCAGAGTGAATCCCCCGTAATCCAAAGGGAGGTGGTGAGGGACCTGCTTCAATACCTGGATATAAACAAGTCTGTGGGGCCAGATGGGATCCACCTGAGGGTACTGGGGGAGCTAGCAGAATTGTTCACTGAGCCACTTTCCATCACTTACCAGCAGTCCTGGCAAACTGGGGAGGACCCAGCTGATTGGCATCTATAAAATGTGATGTCTATCACAAGAAGTGCCAGAAGGCTGTTCTGGGGAACTACAGGCCTGTCAGTCTGACCTCGGTGCCTGGGAAGGTTATGGAACAGATCATCCTGAGTGCCTTTATGCAGAGCATGAAGGATACCCAGGCTATCAGGCCTAGCCATCATGGGTTCATGAAAGGCAAGTCCTGCTCGACAAACCGGATCTCCTTCTAAGAAAAAGTCATCCACTTGATGGACGAGGGAAAGGCTGTGGTTGTTGTTTACTTGAACTTTAGTAAAGCTTTTGATATGGTTTCCCCCAGCATTCTTTTGGAGAAACTGGCTGCCCATGGCTTGGACGGGAATACCCTTTGCTAGAAGGCTGGGCCCAGAGAGTGGTGGTGAATGGAGTTAAATCCAGTTGGCAACCAGTCACGAATGGTGTCCCCCACAGCTTGGTATTGGGGCCAGTTTTCTTCAATATCTTTATCAATGATCTGGATGAGGGGACGGAGTGCACCCTCAGGAAGTTTGCAGATGACACCAAGTTAGGTGGGAGTGTTGGCCTGCTTGAGGGTAGAAAGGCTCTGCAGAGGGATCGGGACAGACTGGATCAATGGGCTGAGGTTCAACAAGGTCAAGTGTCGGGTCTTGAACTTGGGTCACAACAACCCCATGCAGCGCTACAGGCTTGGGGAAGAGTGGCTGAAGAGCTGCCTGGTGGAAGAAGACCTGGGGGTGTTGGTCAGCAGCTGGCTGAATATGAGCCAGCAGTGTGCCCAGGTGGCCAAGAAGGCCAACAGCATCCTGGCTTGTATCAGGAACAGGATGGTGAGTAGGACTTGGGAGGTGATCATCCCCCTCTACTTGGAACTCCAGTTTTGAGCCGCTCATTACAAACAAGATATTGAGGTGCTGGAGCATGTCCAGAGAAGGGCAACGAAGCTGGTGAGGGGTCTGGAGAACATATCTTATCACAAACGGATGAAGGGGCTGGGATTGTTCAGTCTAGAGGAAAGGAGGCTGAAGGGAGACTTTATGGCTCTGTACAACTACCTGAAAGGAGGTTGTAGAGACGTGGGTGTTGGTCTCTTCTCGTAAGTCACAGGCGATAGAAAAAGAGGAAATGGCCTCAAGTTGCACCAGGTGAGGTTTAGACTTGGATATTAGGAAAATTTTTTACACTGAAAGGATTATTAAGCATTGGAACAGGCTGCCAAGGGAAGTAGTTGAGTCACCACCCGTGGTGGTATTTAAAAGATGGGTAGACATAGTGTTTAGCGATATGGTTTAGTGATAGGTTTTTGTCAGTATTAGGTTGATGGCTGGATTAGGTGATCTGAAAGGTCCCTTCCAACCTAGGCAATTCTATGATTCTATGATTTCAGGCCTTTATTTCTTGCCTTGTTCTCCAAAATACCCTACTACCTTTTCTCTTCACAGTGGCTTTTTACGCAGCTTGAGTTCTATCATGGAGCCTCTGAATTCTCTTTTCCTTAGACTAAACATAACCCTGTTTTTTTGGTTTGCTGGTGATTTTTTTTTTTTTTTTGCTTGGTTTTTTTCTGTTTGGTTAGTTGCTGATTTGGTTTGGTTTGTTTCGGTTTTGTTGGGTTTTGTGTTTTGGTTTTGGTGTTTTATTGGGGGGCTTTCTACCTCACTCACCATTAGCAGTGCTTTCTAATGAGACTTACACAGTGGTCCTGACTGAATACACTACTCCAGTAGAGGTCCTGTTTGAAGAATGTTTATCAAAGATGTACCTCATGTTCTGCGTCCCCTATATGCTTATTTATATAACCCACAATGATGCTTTCTTTTTTCACAAGATTGTTGATTCAGCTTGGGGTCCGCTACATACCTGACTGTTTTCAGTGAAATTGTTTTGTAGGCAACTCTTCCCAGTCATGTATCTGTACAGTCAATTATTGCTGCCTATTTTTTGTAGTTTGTGCATGCTAGTGCTAAGTATCTTTTTCTTCTGCTCTGATAAGAGTATCTTTGTATCAAAATTCTAAGCTTGTTGCCAATTTTTTGGCAGTACCAACTACATTAGCTCAGAAGTAAATGTAATGAACATAATGTCTAGATTATACTTGTTATCATCCAGACTATTAACAAAAATTATAAATCATATGTGTTCCGGATGAATCCCCATGAGGGACTCACCAATGGATATAAGTAAAGCTTTTATTCAAAATGCACTCAGAATTGTTTTACAGATAAGGCTATGTGATACAAACTTGTGCCAATAGGTCTGATGTAAAGTTTAGGGATATCTTTTCCAGTAGGAGTTTACTGAACCGTATATATATTTATTTTTTAATAGAGTTGCTTAACTGATGTTAGCTCAATCTGTGAATTACTTTATCATTTAATGCATGTATCTTCTTTCTGACGAAGTATGGAAGGATGCATTGGTAAATGCATGGCATAAATATATAAAAATGAAACTTATGAACAATGTGTAAAAATGGGGAAAAAACCCAAAACCCACCAGTAGGACATGGACTTCAGTTTCATATATGTAGAAAGGCTGAAAATTATGTGTAATATAACTGACATCTTCCTGTTTCATTTTTCTCTGTTCAGTTCCCAACATATTAAAACCATTTACAAAATTATATTAATGTTATGAGTAATTTCTGCTATATACCAGGGTCTTCTCTAATTCCTTTTTTTTAAAGTCTGTACTGTAGCACCTTTAAAATTGACTGGCAGCATGGTCACAGTTAGGAAGATTATCTTTTGTCAGAACAGAACAGAATAATCTCAGTGGACATATCTAGATTTTAGCTTCACAAAAGGGTAATTCACTCAATTTGGTTATTAAAAAAGGCTGGGTGAAGTGCCTGTGGTGAGGAGAAATCTACCCAAAATACCAGTAATACTTATATCTACTTTTCAACAAGTCAAATACTGCTTTCTCTGATACTTGGGCAAAGCAGAGTAACTGCATTCATATTGATTTTATTCAGATTTCTGTAGATAACATAAAAGAATTAAGCTCATTATATCTCATTTTATAGGAGATTTTGGTATCTCTATGCTCTGTATATTTGGGTAGACATTTAATTCTGCTCACAGTGGGACTAAAATATTTACAGTAATGATCATAGGAACTTTGTAGGACATTTTACTATGAGATGATGATCACTCTGTTATTAATTCGGAAAGGCCTAACTAGAGATCAGAACAAAACTCCACCCACCCCAAAAGAAATATACAACACATGGATAAATCTTTTTCTAACTGAGGTTTAAAAGAAGTTATTTTGAGTGAAAACAAATATTTTTTATTATGGTAACATGACCTTGAATGAAAAACCGGGAATAACTTAATTAAGCAAAAATCTACTTTTACTCAACTTTAATAAATAAATAAGTAAATAGAAATCACTACATGTTGACATTTGCAGTGCTTAATTTCTTTTTCAGTGTGGAGTGACAAGCCTCATTTTTATCATGGAATCAAAGGTGACTTGTTTCTTGTATTCTTTTGACAGGAAAAGAATTGTTTGGATTATGAATATCAGCTGGATGCTGACAAGTGAAAAAAATTGCCAGCTTTCAGTAACTGACTAAAACAAAACCAGAATTGACCTTGGAAGGTGAAAGTACAAAAATAGAAACTTCAATATATCTGTTGACTGTTAAAAACACTTTGTCTTCTTCCCAACAGACACCTATATGTAATCTGACTAAAAGTATATGGCTATAAAAGTATTTAAGAGCATAGACACCTCTTAGGAACTTGTTTCTGTGTGACAAGGCTTAAGTTTACCAAATGCTGATCTAAACACTTTTCTTTAGAAATTTTAAAAATGTATTTTAATGTGGGTAGAACTGAAGCCATTCTGAGGCTGCTAAACCCTACAAAAATAATTATGATGACTGCTCCTCACTAGACAGAATGAGTTATGCAAGATTTAGTAAATATTTGTTGTGAAGCATGGTATGATTAGATTTCTATATGGCAGGAATTCTTAATAGAGAATTTAAGATACAAACGATTACAAATCCAGTTCAGTCAAATAAATAGATGGAATATCACTTATCTATGTGATGGACTTTCAAATTGAAGAAATGATACGGGTGAAAGGCAATTGACAAATAAATGCAGTCTTAGGAGCAGTGACTTTTTTTTTTTTTTCCTGGTCACAGACCTAGTAAAAAGGATGGTCCTTTTTCAGATGTTTGGTTTCATAGAGAAATACGCCAAAACACTGGTCTCACAGCTGTCAGATTTTTCACTTGTTACTAATAGGCCTGGATTCTTCATAGTTGTCCATCTCAAAGAAAAGAGAAATTAGATGTTTTCACAGCAAAATAAGAATTTAACCTGATAGGAGATTAAACTGTCTTGACTACACCCATGGACAAATGACAGTAAGCAACTCAGTAGCTAAATAAAATGCTAAGCCGTAGACCCCTTGTGACTTTTTCTAATTGTTGCAATATGTACAGGACGGAGAAAACATGTTATTTTGTGTTTCTAGTTTTAAACCTGGGAATGAAGCTATAAATTACCAGTGTTGTCTCATTTTAGTTTGGCATAACCCCAAATAATATGTCATATGATCCTTAATGAAGTAAGGTGATGTAAAAGGATTTACAGTCAATAGACAGCAATTAACTTCCCTTTTCAAAACATGATACGTGATGTTTTTTGAGTATGTTCCATTCCTGTACTTCTATTTTTACAGTAAAATACCACTTTTCGTTAATTTAAGTATTAATATTTTTAGGTTTCTCCCTGAGCAAGATTTGGATGAATCTCATGTAAGTTCATTTACCTTTGATATTGTGGTTCAGTACTTTGGAAATGTTTTTAGAATACAAATTGAAGAAAATGTTCTTTGGAAAAACTCAGTTTAAGAGAACTCCAAGATGCAGCTGTCTGTTAGGTTTTTTGTCTAAGACCAAGGCTCCTAGTATATTGTCAGCTTCTCGCCCTTTCCTCTTCTGTTCTGCATCTTTGTCTCTCACAAAAGCTGCCTGGTCATGGTAGTTCCCATGACCACCAACCCCTTCTCACTCTCACAGCCAAAGCTGTCTTGCCAAGGTAATGCTGGATACAATGGCCTTTATCTTCATTAGATACAATTTGTCCAAGGGATTTCCTTCTCTGCAGGCAGCTGGGATAATGACCATGAGATTGATGTATACAAATGAGGTCTTGATTCTTAGTGGGCTAAGGCATGCTAATACTGCTTTATGGATGTAAGACTGGATTTATAAGACTGGATTTTATCCAGATAGTCCAAAGCATGAGAAGGGACAGCCAATTTCTCTGCAGAAATCTCTACATGGTTACAGAATGCAGAAGTGAAAACACCATCGTTATCACTGAGCCCTATGACACTCTTCAGTCACCATGGATAGACAAACCCCATAAATACAAGGATAACAAAGCAATCCTCAAATACATTTCCTTGCAATTGTTGAAGCTAGTGGGAAAAAAAAAAAAAAGAGGAAAAAGTTTTGAAAAGTTTTGGACCCCATCTTGATTTAAATCACTGCAGAAAGGTTTTGCCTTCCTGTAGGTAGAAAACATATTTGTTACTTTTACATTTGCTTTCTGAGGCTCTGTTAGGTTGATTTCAACTCAAAGTAAAATATTTTATCAAGTAATTTGGTGGGAGAACAATATACCATTTTAGAATATTTACTTTAATTGTACAAGCAAAATTATATTCTTATCATTTGTAGGCTATTCTATTTTTTGGAGAACAATAATATTTAGCATATGAGAACATGCTGGAAGCACAGAAAGCTTATTAAAGGGGAAGGAAGGAGCAAAGGGATACAAAACAGCAATTGACCCAGGTAGTACATAGGATCAGGTGCAGTGCTATTAACTACATCTCATAGCAGTTTCATCTGTGCAGTCTTTAATACCATTGAGACAGAAATAAAGCAAAGGACAGAAATTATTTTCTCAATCAATCCTGATTTATAGGAGGTTGTGATAAGAGTCAGTTCTGTAAGAAACAAAGAATGGTCTCCAAATATGTATGTATTGCACATCTTAGTAAGAAAAAGTAACACGTTCCTTAAAACATGATGTGAAAGGGCTCCCCAGTTCAAAAGAGACAGGAAACTACTGGAGAGAGTCCAACGTAGGGCAACAAAGATGATTAAGGGATTAGAGCACCTCCCTTACGAGGAAAGGCTCAAAGAGCTGGGGCTCTTAACCTCAAGAAGAGAAGGCTGAGGGGAGACCTCATCTATGTTTAAAAGCTCCTAAAAGGTGGGTTGAAGGATGATGGAGCCGGACTCTTTTCAGTGGTTTCCAGCAATAGGACGAGGGACAATGGGCATAAGCTGGAACATAGGAAGTTCCACTCAAATATGAGGAAGAACTTCTTTACGGTGAGGGTGACAGAGCACTGGAACAGGCTGCCAAGAGAGGTTGTGGAGTCCCCTTCTCTGGAGATTTTCAAGACCTGCCTTGATGCAGGCCTGAGTAATGTGCTCTATGCAATCCTGCTTTAGCATGGGACTTGGACTAGATGATCTCTAGAGGTCCGTTCCAACTCTGTCAAATCTGTGAAAGGAGTCAATTGACATGTTTCTTGCAAATTTTGTTCCCATAAAATTTGGTGGAGTTACACTGAATTTTTCTTCTTGTGCAAAACAGGTTTTATTTTTCTTCTCTTCATAGCATTTACATACTCTAGGAGGCAGAGGACTGGATCTTAAGCCTGTAGAAATTGTGCCAGGAAATCTTTGTGTTACCTTGGGACATTGCTTACAGACCTAGGAGTATGGCACCATGTACATCATATTCCAAACACCAATTATCTCTCATTTTCTACAGAAATCTTTCACACAGATGATTTTTTTTGCTATAGTTATTCTCTAGGTAGTATGAAAGCAAGCAATTTCTGGCTTTTGTTATTCATACTGTACGGGGTGGCCATATCCTGGTCTTGGTAGATGGAGTGCTAAAGGGGTGATCTCTCTAAGAGGCAGCCAGGGGCTGCTCTGTGCTGGACAAACAAAGTTCCAAAGGACCTACCACAAGACAGAGCTAAGTCCATCAGCCAAGCTAGTAGTGTCTCTGTAATAACATATTTAAGAAAGGTCAAAATACTGCACAATCACTGATGAATGAGGACAATATATGTGAGAGAGATATGCCCACAAACCGGAAGGTCAGAAAAGTAGGAGGGTGAGGAGGTGCTCCAGGTGCCAGCACAAAGATTCCCCTGCAGTCTGTGGAGGACACCACATTGGAGCTCGTAGTTGCACTGTAGCCTGTAGAAGATCCCATAATGAAGAAGGCGGATATGCCTTGAGCTAACTGCAGCTCATGGAAGACCCATATTGGAGCACAGGAAAAATGTGAGAAAGAAGCAGCAGCAGAGAGGAATAGTTGCAGACTAACTGCATCCTCTATTCCCCATACCCTTTGTGGCACTTGATGAGGAAGGTAGAAGAGTCAGAAAAGAAGGAGAGAAGTTAACCCTGTGAAAAATGGGGATAGGGAGCTGTTTCAGTTTTGTCATTGTTTTCCACTGTCCTAATCTATTTTTACTGGCAATAAATTGAATAAATTTCCCCCAAATTCAGTCTGTTTTGCCAATGACAGTAAGTGGTGATTTCCCTGTCTTTATTGTGACCCATGTCATTATTTCCTCCCATCCTGTTAAGGAGAGGGAGTGAGACAGAAGCTGGGTGGCTACTCAGTGGCCTGCCAAGGCCAACCTGCCACACGTAGAGAAGATTTTATTGTATCTTAACAGGTCCTTGTTACTTCTTTCCTTCTAAGAATTTCATCCAAATTTGTTCCTTCTAGTGATTTCTAATATTGTGCTGAAATCCTGTGCAGAATTTCATCAATGTTCACCTCATTAGCTACCAATTTGAAAGATGAAGCAGTCAGTTGGCTTATGTCTGCCAACACCACTTAACACAGGTTTTTAAATGCTACTCATAAACCTGTTTAAAGAAGCTAAGTTATAAACCAATTTTTGAAAGGTGAGACACATGAGAACGATAACTTACTGAAATAAGATTCAAGAAAATTATTTTATTTTTAAAATGTGTGTAAAACATTTTGATGTTTCACAGATCGACTTTAAGTAATAATAATGGTAGCAAAAGTGTAACATTTGTTTATTTACAGTGGAGGTATGCCTTTCTAATCATTTGTTAGTCAATCCCTAAATCAGCACTGCATTATAATTGTGAAATGCTCTTGCTTACAGTGAAATTATGGTGCTTTAGTGAGTTATAAAATCAGAAGTTGTTAATATAGGCTTGATCTTTTTACCACAAAAATTAGCCAAAAGATGTACTTATGCTATGTGAATTTGCAACCACATCTGCACCTAATAGCAAGCACTTGAGGTGGTGCACAGAAAAGAAACACAAAGCACTGATCTCTAATTCTCTGGCATGCAAATTTAATGGCAAAAAATCAGCTTAGATTCCTTGTAAAAGCACTCATTTATATGGCAAGTCTCACATTTTTATTATTATTAGTAGTAATATTGACAAAACAAGACCTACTCTTGATTGAAGTTCTTGGGAAAAATTATATTACTACAATACCTCCTTCTGGAAAACCCTATTTGACAGAGAAAATTAATTCTTAAATTGTATTTTGTGCTGCCACAGTAAAAAGAGGAAGCCATCTAGTAGTAAGATGAAAATGCTTAGCAAGTGTTCCTAGACACAGAAGAGCTCTGCAACTGGAAAAAAGCGAAATGTTTGTCTAAAAGAAAGTATTTTCTAGGGATCATAACAATTCTATTAGGTTGGATTTTTCATAGTTTTTCCTGTGTCCGTTTCTTACTGTCTGTTTCTCATTAATCTAAAATTAGGTCACCTACTCCTCTCCTGAAGTCTGGTTATTTATGAAGAAACAACAGTGACTTCCTTCATGTGATCAGTGATTAAAAGATCAGTTAATTAACCAATACAAATTAAACCAGAAAGACATGTAATGCAGAAACAGTGGCATTGGACTTAATGAAAGATTGTAACTTAGTAGTTGTTTATAAAATTATTAGAACAGATATTTTTTCTCAATTGTTAATATTGTTTTGAGTCTTCAGAACTCCAGCCCTACTATAAACTAAAGTTTGTACACAGATATTAATATAGATCTCAGATTTATCCCTAAACTGAATCTCGGTGTTCAACCAGAAGTGGATTACTATTATAAGCTTCCAGATCTGGTGAAATGTTGTTCTCAAACCATCTGCTCAATTTAAATTTAATATACTAATAATTAAATTACACAAAACTGAGTAAGTTGTAACAGGAAGAACTGAGGATCATGCAGACACAGAATTTACTCCAGTGTTCATCAGATCATGAGCTTCACTCATGAAGAGTAAGAGCTTCACTCTTACTCCAGAGTTCATCAGATCACCAGATCATCCATCAATTTAATGCAAAATGAGGGTAGTACATGAACCTGTGGTTATTGAAAATCATCCTATGTTGTCTGACATCATCAGATGTGGATGATACTGGCAAATATGACAATCCAAGACATCTCATTGAAATGAACTCAGGCTAATGTGATAATTTTAAATCACAAACCAAAAAGTTTTAGCCTACAATAAATGGCTTTACAGTAAGCTGGGTGTGAGATAAAAATGAATTCTGTCTCTGATTTTCCCAAATATTTGTTGAATATGTATGGGAATACTCAAAACAAATAAAATATAACATTTTCCCCAGGTATACACCACTTGAATGACCATAGGCTCCTTCTCTGCTCCAACAGTTGCAGTGCAAAGAATGTTGAAGTTTGAAAAAGTATTTATTAAAGAATTTAATCAAGTATTTGATTAAAATGATGCATATGTCATTGATTAACCAAAATCAGAATGAAAATAAAGTGCATGATTAATGGTGAAGCTGAGAGCTAGTTAATTAATTCAGTTCTCTGGATAATTTATATTCTTTCAAGTAGACTATTCTAAAAAGATATGAAAAGAAACAAATAGCATTCCATCACACTTAACTACTCAAAGTTGAAATAACAATAGGTATCGGAAAATGTAGGAAGGTTTGTTAGCCGTTTTTTTTTGTTCACTTTCTCCAGTGCCATATGTGAAGATAGTGTGGTGAGACACTGGAACATGTTGCCCAGAGGGGTGGTGGAGGCCCCTTCCCTGGAGATGTTCAAAGTCAGATTTGATGAGGCTCTGAGCAACCTGATCTGGTAAAAGAGGTCCCTGTTTACTGCAGGGGGGTTGGACTAGGTGATCTTTAAAGGTCCCTTCGAACCTAACACATTTTATGATTCTATAATTCGAAGATGAATAATGAGAAAACAATGCTGCAAGGCAGCAAAATTGAAAGGCTTCAAATTATTGTGTTTGTATATTTTCCCATGATGATAAAAATATTATAAATAAAAAGATTATTTGTAGTACAAAACACCAAGTGCAAAGACAGGAAAGATATACAATGCTAGATTTTTGAAGGCTTGGTGTACGTGATGGATCAAGAAAGCTGCAAAAAAAAATAATTATTCAAATGGTTGAGCAGTTTTCAGGGGTGTCTTATGATGTACAGTTTAAACCAGGAATGACTGCAAACACCTTGAAAACATGGGCATGAAGTTGAAAGAAGAACCTCAAACCCGTGAAAATTCACTGATGAACAATTAATGATCATTGAAAAAACACAACCTCGAGAGCAGGGAAAAGTCTGCTTTCCCTTTAAGAAAAGAAGTGAAGAGACACACCACCAGCCCCCAACAGAAAACCACAAAAACTCAACAAAACAAACAGCTGAGCAACAGGATAAGTCAGCTTCCTGGGGAAGTAGCATCTCGGAGGCATGCAGCCTAGGGATGTGTGCAAGGGACTGGGAATTGCTTAGAAACTCAGCCGTCTTATAAAGAATTAGATATGAAAATTAGAGAGGGTAGAATAAAGATGTCTGTTTCTGCAGTGCTGCTCCATACTGACAAATTTTCAATTCTCATGACAGAGATCATCAAGGGCTACATCCATCAGGCTAACTGTGCAGCAGCAGCTCCATGATATTGCATACTCCCAGCCAATGCTTGATGTGATACTTAAGGACTAACTGCTTTGAATAGGCACTGATAACGATGTGTAAGAGCTAATATGTGGTGCTGACACGTAATAGCGGGTAAAAACTATGTATAATCCCCAAATGTATTGTAAATGAATGTCAGTCAAGTTTGGGTTTTCTAAGTTTTAAACTGGCTTGATTTATCAGTCTTCTAAACACTCCCATTAAAGTGAGCTCTAATTCCATGACTGTATATGTTTTATATACTTAAATGTTTCTCTGTGCATGTGTGTATGTGTTTAGATATGTATGTCTGTGTACAGTCACAACATATCTGCTGTGAAAACAGAATGTCAGTCATCATCAGACGATGAGTCAGAACTTAGTTGGCCAAAATACCCTTGGGGGCGTTATGTCATATTGTAAAATAAAATCAAGCAGAGACCACTGTCTGACCCTGAGGCCAGCTGGCACAGGCTCACTAAATTCACACTGTACAGCATTTGACCCAAGGCTTCTTCAGGACCCATATGGTGTCTCTACAGCCAAACAAATAATTCTAATTCTGTATGTGTGTGTGTGTGTGTGAAGGAGGAAGTTCAGTTCAAAGTAAGTCAAGGAATTAAGAGATGTGTTACAGTCCATTACAGGAAAGTTTGCACAGTAATAAACTGATAGCTTGTGTGGCCAGTCCTGGTGTGGGGACTGAAATCATGTAATGAGTATTTGAAGATACAAGGCCAACTGGGCTAATGTTGGAGGACCTTGTAGGGCAGAGAAAGACAGATGGTGCGTTATTCTCCCTACCGTCTATGGCAAATGATCCCTAACATATGTTAACACCTAAATCATGCCCAGGCAATGTCTTGGAAAGTGCTAATTAGAATGGCTCAAATATGCCAGGGAGCATGCAAACAGTTAAGCAGTATGGATGATCAGCAGTCCAATGCTGACTTTGCCTCCTGGCGCTGTTTTATTTAACAGTACAGATGTAACCTATCTGTCTCCATTGGCAGTAGAGTGAGGTTTCAGTGAATAGGTAAGATTTCTAAAGAATGCCTTTGTTTTTAATTATACATTTCAGACCTTAATGAAATTAAAGATGTAAGAGTTGAGAAATTAGGTAGACAAAAACCAGAAAAAGTAATCTCATGGGTTGATTTCTTTGGCACTTGTTGTTCGGTTGCTGCTTTGTTTCTTGATATGATGATATTTCCTTGATATGATGAGTCATATGTTGCTCATGGTATACCAGATAGCCTGGTAACATAAGTAGCAAAAGGAAAGACTATTTTGATATTGCAAAATACTTACTTGCATCCTGGCTTTGAATTTCTACCTTTCTTTTTAAAAAAAATAATTCTGTGCTGCATCTATGAGCTGTCTAAATGTCATTAAGATATTGCTATATATAATTTATGATAATTTCATTTTACAGGAAGTCTAACAGCATTCATTTGTGTGTCAAAGACTGTTGAGTGTTTTGCTATCAGCGCAGCAGTTCGTAAGTCTTACAGTCTGAAGTTTATCTAAGCTAACATCAGGAGAAATTACATCAGGTAGGAATTGTATAAATGTTTAATAAAAAGTAAAGAGAAAATCGCATCAGCAACAGCTCTTGCCTTACAATCCTCAGGCAAATGCCAAAGGTGAGGTGAACCAAGTGTTCTGTGCCTGGAACTAATGTTAAATGTCATTGGGATCCTATACGTGAATTAAATGCTATATGCCACTAGGTCAGACCAGTGGCTTGATCGAGGTACATAGGCTTGAACCAGATACTCTGATGGACAAATATGATGAGTAAGACCGAGAAGTTTCTTTCTAACTGCACTGTAGCTGAGTAAATACAGGGTTTTTGCCAGTATTAATAAAAAGGCATTTACAGACTTCAAGCTCACGACTCAGGACTCACTTGGGCTGGAGCTGGACTGAACTGGTTTCAGCACCTCAGGACAAAGTGCCTGTTGCATCCCCTGCCTGAGCATGAGCTCATGGAGGCATGAGCCTCCGTGGGAAGGGTCTGGCAAACCCAGGGATCTGCTGCCCAACAAACAAAAGCACCTGGTGGGGCTCAGCCTGGGGAGACTGTGAGGCCATGCTCACTCTCAGCTGGGAGCAGCCAGAAGGCAGCAGCCCAGGGCAAGGAAACATAAAAATAAGCCCAAATAGACCCCAGCACTGAGGAGGAGACGACCCTCTCCATGAACATCATTCCCCTCCGAGTGAAGGCCTTGGGATACTAAGAGCTTGTTGGGTTACCCCTACTTCTTTGCTGGAGAATGTCTCCAACAACATTAGAGGGACATGGCGAGGCTAAGAACATCATCAAAGGGGTAGATACTAGTAAGTTTTCTGTATAAAAATTTAAAGGGTATTAATAAGATATACCAAGAGTGCTAGCGTTTCTTTAAATCAACAAATGATGGCCATTGTTTTTTAATTGATGTTAATTACACAAAAAAGTAATTATTGAGTCCACATGTATGGTGTCCTCCTTTTTACCAACAGTGTAGCAACATTAGGTAGATGATAACTTAAACTTGAATACAAATTAACTATTTCAACAGATTTAAAATTTCTTTGGAAGACTGTTGGCAAACTGTTCTAGCTACTAGCACTACATAAAACTCTAGAACTGCTGAAGCCAAAAGTAGCTTTATCATGCCCTTCAAGGGGTGTGCATTGTATTGTTTATTCTCCCTGAATTCTGATAAATATTTTATCTGAGTGATTACTTAAAGTAATAGAAGGCTACCCATGCTTTCTATGAAATACAGTCCTTTGATGAGGATTAAAGATTTTGCTTTCCATTTTTGTTGCATGTACATTTCCTTCTGTTCAGAGAAATGGTAAATAGAAAAGGAACACATCACAGATTTTAAGTGTCATTGTCTTGTTGAACTCTTTTCTTAAATAAAATTGTTTAGTCTTAAATTTTTCTCGTGCCTCTCAGCTCTTTTGTGATAGTTTGTGTATAAATGAATATAAAATTCCTATTTACTATATAAACTAATTTCAATACTGCAATAGTAATGTCTATTCTAATTTATATTTTCTATCTTTTGCACCAAACTATTTATTTGAGGTTTTTGTTGTTTGTTTGTTGGGGTTTTTTTCACTTCTGGGGAAGATGTTGGTGTATTTTAACTTTGTTTTACAACTACATTATAGTGATAAAGTATTTTGTTGTAATAGGGAAGATGTTTTCTTTTCTTGTTACAGATGAGGACATCACTCTACAAAAGGTCTTTTGGCATCCATGTTTTTGTTTTTTTCTGGCCTTTAGTCACCTTCCTTTTTATTTACACCCAGTTTCAGTTGCCATCACGTTGCCTATTCAAATACCTTTACTGATCACTATAAGAGTGTGCATAATCCATGGTTTCAATTAATGTCATGTAATGTCATTTTTTAAAGTTTAGAACACAGGAATGAACTTAATTAATTTTGGAAAACCCTATCTACCAAGTATCCCATGCTATATTAAGGAGTTTTTAATGTTTTGTGCCATTTAAACAAATTAGTTAAATATATGTGTTTGTAAGCGGGAACTGCTGATACTTTTTGTTTGTCCTAGCATAGATTTAATACAGATAGGACACATCATTCACAAAATATTGATATATTTCCAATTAAAGTAAATTTATGCTGTCTTCCAAGAGGATTCAGGACAAGCTAGCAACTAAACTTTGTCTATAAAATAGGTTAATAAACATAGTCTTAAGTCAAAGGTATCTGGCCTTGATGATTGTAGAGCAGAGGTTAATAAACATATGATTAGTCTGACTTTCTGAAATGTTTAATGCTTTGGAAAGGCTGGCACCCTGAGTTATCAAGTGTATTTGCTTTTAAAACCTTTTGAAGGAATAAGAACCTCTTAGGATTTTAGACCATGCTGAATCCCTCAGTAACTATTTGCACAAAAAAATTTGCACAAAACTATTTGCACAAAAAAATCATAGAATTTTCTAGGTTGGGAGGGACCTTTCAGACCATCTCGTCCTACCATCAACCTAACTCTGATAAAAACCATCACTAAAACATGTCACTCAACACTATGTCAACCGGTCTTTTAAATACCTTCAGGGATAGTGCCTCAACCACTTCCCTGGGCAGCCCATTCGAATGCTTAGTAACCCTTCCAGTGTAAGAATTTTTCCTAATATTCAATCTGAACCTTCCCTGGCGCAGCTTCAGTCCATTTCCTCTTTTTCTATCGCCTGTGACTTGAGAGAAGAGACCAACACCCACGTCTCTACAACCTCCTTTCAGGTAGTTGTACAGAGCCATAAGGTCCCATAAAGTCTCCCCTCAGCCTCCTTTTCTCTAGGCTGAACAACCCCAGCTCACCCAGCCCTTCCTCATAGGAATTATTCTCCAGACCCCTCACCAGCTTCGTTGCCCTTCTCTGGACTCGCTCCAGCACCTCAATATCTTGTTTGTGGTGAGGGCCTCAAAACTTGAGGTGGGGCCTCACCACTTCCAAGTAGAGGGGGATGATCACCACCCAAGTCCTGTTCCTGATACAAGCCAGGATGCTGTTGGCCTTCTTGGCCACCTGGGCACACTGCTGGCTCATATTCAGCCAGCTGCTGACCAACACCCCCAGGTCTTCTTCCACCAGGCAGCTCTTCAGCCAATCTTCGCTGAGCCTGTAGTGCTGCATGGGGTTATTGTAACCCAAGTGCAGGACTCGGCACATGGCCTTATTGAAAGTTATCCCATTGGCCTCAGCCCATTGATCCAGCCTGTCCAGATCTCTCTGCAGAGCCTTTCTACCTTCAAGCAGGCCAACACTCCCACCTAACTTGGTGTCATCTGCAAACTTACTGAGGGTGCACTTGATCCCCTCACCCAGATCATTGATAAAGATGTTAAAGAGAACCAGCCCCAGTAATGAGCCCTGGGGGACACCACCCATGAAGATTAGGTATAAGTAGAAAATTCGGGGATTTGACAGAGTTGAAAGGGACCTCGAGAGATCATCTAGTCCAAGTCCCATGCTAAAGCAGGATTGCATAGAGCACATTACTCAGGCCCGCATCAAGGCAGGTCTTGAAAATCTCCAGAGAAGGGGACTCCACAACCTCTCTTGGCAGCCTGTTCCAGTGCTCTGTCACCCTCACCGTAAAGAAGTTCTTCCTCATATTTGAGTGGAACTTCCTATGTTCCAGCTTATGCCCATTGTCCCTCGTCCTATTGCTGGAAACCACTGAAAAGAGTCCGGCTCCATCATCCTTCAACCCACCTTTTAGGAGCTTTTAAACATAGATGAGGTCTCCCCTCAGCCTTCTCTTCTTGAGGTTAAGAGCCCCAGCTCTTTGAGCCTTTCCTCGTAAGGGAGGTGCTCTAATCCCTTAATCATCTTTGTTGCCCTACGTTGGACTCTCCAGTAGTTTCCTGTTCCTCTTGAACTGGGGAGCCCAGAACTGGACACAGTATTCCAGTTGTGGCCTCACCAGTGCAGAGTAGAGGGAAGATGGCCTCCCTTGACCTGCTGGCCACACTTCTCCCTGTGCAGCCCAGGATTCCATTGGCCCTCTTGGCAACAAGGGCACATTGCTGGCTCATAGAGAGTCTGCCATCCACCAGGACTCCCAGATCCTTTTCCTCAGTAATACTTTCCAGAGGATCCACCCATAACCAATATCGGTGCCTGGGGTTCTTCCTCCCCAGGTGCAGGACCTTACATTTGTCCTTGTTAAACCTCGTTAGGTTCTAACCTAACGGTTCTTAGGGCAACGAAGCTGGTGAGGGGTCTGGAGCACAAGTCTTACGAGGAGAGGCTGAGGGAGCTGGGGTTGTTCAGTCTGGGGAAGAGGAGACTGAGGGGAGACCTTATCGCTCTGTACAAGTACCTGAAAGGAAGCTGTAGAGAGGCGGGCGTTGGTCTCTTCTCCCAAGTTACAGATGTCAGGACAAGGGGCAATTGCTTCAAGTTATGCCAGGGGAAGTTCAGGTTAGATATTAGGAAACATTTCTTTACTGAAAGGGTTATCAGGCATTGGAATGGGCTGCCCAGGGAGGTGGTGGAGTCACCATCCCTGGAGGTATTTAAGAAATGTGTAGACATGGTTCTTCAGGGCATGCTCTAGTGCCCAAGATTATTGGTTTGTCGTGGGCTGCTGACTGGGTGGGTGATGGTTTTTTGGTTTGGTTGTTGTTGTGTGTTTAGGTGGTGGGTACTGGTTTTTTTTTGTTTGTTTGGTTGGGGGTTTTTTTTTTTTTTTTGTGGTTGGACTCGATGATCTCTGAGGTCCCTTCCAACCACCACAATTCTGTGATTCTCTGCCCAGCTCTCCAGCCTGTTCAAGTCCTGCTGGATGGCAGCACAGCCCTCTGGGGTGTCAGCCAGCTCTCCCAGTTTGGTATCATCAGTGAACTTGCTGAGAATACACTCTGTCCCCTCGTCCAGGTCATTGATGAATATGTTGAACAGGACTGGGCTGAGTATTGACCCCTGGGGGACACCAGATAGAGATGCCTCTTTTAACACAATCTCCTAGTCTTTATCATGTTATTACAGAAGTCAGAATGCTGTTGTCACTTAATTTATTGACTCATTGACTCACTAGTATTTGGCCAAGAGCAGATTTTAACCTATTGTAAACACCCACTGCTACAATATGTAGTGCATTCCTTTAAACCTTTTACTTTTTACTTACTTTTCTCTACTTTACTGTACTACATACCTTCTGGATGAAATAAACTCTCAGTAGTCATAGACTCAGATGATTTAAATGGTCCAGGCTGTAATTATGGATTCTGGAATATCTATTTTTTTTCTCTGACTGCTTCATAAATTAAAATGCACAGTATGAACATGAATTCAGGGTTGCTTGTAAACATAAAAACCTGAAGACACATCCATAATAGGCTTCAAACATGGAGAAAGCATCAATATTGTTATTTGTGTTCTATGTGATAACTGGCAAATCCATAACTGTAGAATTAAAAATAAATACATAAACAGACCAGACAGTCTGAATATTGCCATCTCAGGGATATAGTAGGTAGGAAAGGAAAAAACCCAAACATATCAGTCTTTGCAGATGCTTACTTTTTATGTAGTCTTTCAGGGGAAAAAATTACACATTTACCACCAGCTGAAGTGCTCCTGCCACTCTGGCTTTTTCGTAGCTTCACTGTATGTGTTTGGATAGTTTTCAAATGGCTAAAAACTGATACATAAAAGAGGGTGTATATATAGCTGTGTTCTCATGGAGGTGAGCTTGCTGAGCATAAACAGCCTCTGAAGAGAAATTATCCATATATAGTCAGAATACACTGTACCCCAATAAATATGCCTGTCCTAGGGGAGGAAAAATAATCCACTCAAAACCCCCAATCCCCCAAAAAACAACTACCTTAGAGGTTTGGAATTTTACATGTTCTGGGTTTAATAACAAAGTGCAGACATAACCTCAGTAGTAAAGAAAGTGATTTTTGATGTTTAATTATGGAATTGTCCTTTAAGTGGAATTCAGAGCCATGTTGTTAGTTACGTACTCTCCGTACACAGTTAATTGCCTTAAAATTGGACAGAACTTCTCAAGGGAACAGGATTTTCCCCAGAGTAATCAAAACATGTTGACAACATAACTTAAAAAATCCCACTCAGGTACCATAGCTGGGGGGCAGATGGATGCTACTATTCACTCATGATCCTTTCTAAAACATTTGTATCCAGACTTACTCATTTTAAGTACTGAGAAGACACTGTTCTTTTCTTAATTTAGTGAAGCTAACACTGGAACAAGCTGACGAGAGTGGTTGTGCAGTCTCCATCCTTGGATGCTTTCAAGACCTAACTGGTAAAAGCTCCAAGCAAACTGATCTGACCCAGAGCTGATGGAGTTTTTAGCAGGAGTTGAACTGGAGATTACTTGAAGACCTTCTGAATTGCTGTCAGATCCTATGATCAGGTGTAGATATCTATGTTTGAGCTGGCCATCTAGATAACATTTACACTAATGGAGTAAGATAGATACTTTTAGCACTTAACACATGTCATCCTACTGTCTAAAATAAGTTCAGATATGTGTTCTTAGAGATTAAGGCCCTTAGAAGAGGATGCATAGAATTCCAGGGTCTACTTTCAGTTTTCTTATGCATTTTATGTTAAAGTTATTTAATAAAATACATCAACAATCTTAGAATAGAAATAAGAAGCACAATTTGAGAAGCCTTGGGATCTTGAGTGTATGAAATGGAAACACAGAGCAGAATTAGACTGTAGTTGAACAGAGTTCCCCAAGATAATGGTTAGATTAGGCATGCTACGTTAAAGTCAATCATTTGCATCTGGATCTATAAGGCAAATGTTACAGGCTCTGTAAAAATTACAGATTTCAAATATTAAGTGGACACTCATTAAATATATACAAATGATGCTACTGTGATAATAGCTGGACTATAGAAGTGGAATACTCTGTTGTGACAGTAACATAGCCCTTTCGTATGGAATCCTCAGTCCTCAAAAGTTTTGCATGAAGTTCAATTAATTTGAAGTGCATTTTTGATCTACATTTTTTGAAAGTATATCAAACTGGGGAAGAAGGAAAATAACTGCAAAATATCTAATCTTGCATATGATTTACTTGGCCAGTGTTGATTTTACAATGTCTGCTGTATCTTAGCTGTAAGTATTCCTTTCAAAATTTTTCCTACTTCCCTGCCCCCTTATAAACAAATATGAGGAAACAAGATGTAAATAGACATTGTTATGCTAAAACTCAAAACCTATCTTTCAAGAACACAGGCTGACTCACACACTGTAGGACACTTATTCTCCGCAATGCTTATACCAGAGGAGTAATAGTTTGGCTTAATTTATATAATCAGATAATGAACATATTCCAAACAAGCAATGCAACTCAGTTAAAGGAACTATGAATGATCATCATGCAAATCAAACTGGCCTTCACACTTCCATGTCTCTAGGTTGCATCTCTGGGGTTTACAATTATGAATGTGTTAAAATAATTCTGCTAGAAACCTCGTTTGTGTTTAGATCAGCTCACTAGAAAAAGGGTAAACAATGTTTTACACAGCATACGAGTATTCATGAAGGTCCTTCGGCAGATGTAAGAATTATGCTGTTGATCCTGCAAAGCCTTATGCATAATTTATACATGAGTTTCAGTGAGAGTATGCATATCTGTATGATTATCCATGTGTAAACTTTTTCAGGATTGAAAAGATACAGGTCAGATCCAAGTCCTCAAGGGCACGTTAGAGGGGAGAACTGGAAACTCCACTAGTTTTATAAATAAAAGTGCAGATCCAAGAAATGAACAAAACTACATAACCATTCAGGGTATGAACTGGCACAAGGATTTGCAGGAAGATTTTAGGAGATGCTGACGGCTATAGTGTGAGTGAAGCGTCATTTTAGCTATGAAAATCCAAAAAAGCTACTCATAATACAAAGAAATGGGAATTTCAAGAGTTATACTTCAGTCCATTAAGGAACTAAAGGCAGAACCATTACATGGACTGAATGATGGTGGAGAATTATATGAAATGTGTCATAGAAGAACAGATATACTTATGAATGACAAATGGAGGTGAGTTATGAATTGAATGCTATAAAATATAAAGAAGACTATGATATCTTCAGATAAGTACTGATGGTTTATAGAGATAATACAGTTTAGGTTATGACTCATTTTAGGAGCACAGACATTTATTGGAATAGACATAGTATAAAATGAAAACATGAAAGATGGATGTATTGAAAGTGGGAGTTTTAGAAGAGAGAGGAAAGGATGAAGCAATGTGCTCTGGAAACCAGAAAAAGTAACCCAAGTAAAGGTTGCTATTTTCATAGTGAATGCAGTATATAAAACGAAAATAGTTGAAATGCTAAATTGTACTGTGGTCACTGGATGTGTGTTTGTCCAAAGATTTTTCAGTCAAGCATGAGTAAGCACCAGAATGAATGTTTAATTTCAAGCAGGCAATATCTGAAAGGATGATTAAAAAAAAATATAACGGTATTTAGGAACGAATCAATTAACAAGAAATGTTTAGTGTTTTAAAAAGTTTACAGTAAACAGTTATGTTGAACAATCTAATGTCATATAATTATCAAGTTAACAGAAATAAACATTCTCTAAAATTAGTAGATAAATCTTCCTTTAAGAGCTATCAAATGAAAAGGAAACTTCTGCATTGCAGACCTTGACAAGAATGCTAAAAAAGACAAAAAAGATATTAAAAATGCAGAGAGATATGAAATAGAAATCTGAGAAGAATGATGAAAAACGGTAAAACGGATAAAGGGGATATTAGAAACGAAAGAGAAAATTGAAATAGATATGTGTATTAAGAGATGCTAACCACATTTCTAAAAAGATTTTGAACACTGCAAAATAAGAGATCAGTGAAGGATGAAGTTGAAAATTTCAAGATGGAATAAGATACAGAGCAAAAGAGAAAAGGAAAAGAGATAAACCATTAAATTGACTTTTCTTCCATGGACTGCACAGTATTTATGAGAGAATAAGAAATCATGTCATATGATATTAGCTGGGTGTCCAGAATCTTGAAGCCTTTCAATGAGAGGGAAGAGCTATCATGTTTGGGCAACCTACAACAAATCTTGAGGGGCAAAAAATGCTGCTTATCTGACACTTACAAAAATGACACAAGACTCAAATATATATCCACATCTCTATATATAAAATGTAGTTGTCCTTGAAAAGTAGAATTTTCAAGATGATACCTGACCTCAAAGAAGATGAACTTGGACTGACATTTGTACAGTACTTTGATGGAGCAAAAGAATTTTTGTTAATAAAACCATATATTGCTCTAAAATCGTGAAACCCTTGTGCTACAGTCTACTTAAAAATCCATCAAATAGTCATGGAAAAATGGATTATGAGCAGTTGTAAGTATAACGTACTGCCTCAGGAACACAAATTGGTGTCTTTCAGAAAAAGAAGCAAGGAACAGACCATCATATATTTCACAGAATCACAGAATCACAGAATCACAGAATCATAGTGGTTGGAAGAGACCTCAGAGATCATCGAGTCCAACCAACAAAAAAAAAAACAAAAAACAAAAAAACCAAAAAAACCCCCACAAAAACCACAAACCACCACCCACCACCTAAACACACAACAACAACCACCAAACCAAAAACCATCACCCACCCACACAGCACCCCACCACAAACCAGTAATCTTGGGCACTAGAGCATGCCCTGAAGAACCATGTCTACACGTTTCTTAAATACCTCCAGGGATGGTGACTCCACCACCTCCCTGGGCAGCCCATTCCAATGCTGGATAACCCTTTCAGTAAAGAAATGTTTCCTAATATCCAACCTGAACTTCCCCTGGCGCAACTTGAAGCCATTACCCCTTGTCCTATCATCTGTAACTTGGGAGAAGAGACCGACCCCCGTCTCTCTACAGCTTCCTTTCAGGTACTTGTACAGAGCGATAAGGTCTCCCCTCAGTCTCCTCTTCCCCAGACTGAACAACCCCAGTTCCCTCAGCCTCTCCTCGTAAGACTTGTGCTCCAGACCCCTCACCAGCTTCGTTGCCCTTCTCTGGACCCGCTCCAGCACCTCAATGTCCCTCTTGTGGTAGGGGGCCCAAAATTGGACACAGTACTCGAGGTGGGGCCTCACCAGTGCCGAGTACAGGGGGACGATCACCTCTCGGGCTCTACTCGCCACACTGTTCTTGATACAGGCCAGGATGCTGTTGGCCTTCTTGGCCACCTGGGCACACTGCCGGCTCATGTTCAGCCGACAGTCGACCAACGCCCCCAGGTCCTTTTCTGCCAGGCAGCTCTCCAGCCACTCTGCCCCCAGCCTGTAGCACTGCCTGGGGTTGTTGTGACCGAAGTGCAGGACCTGGCACTTGGCCTTGTTGAACCTCATCCTGTTGGTCTCGGCCCATCGATCCAGCCTTTCGAGATCTCTCTGCAGAGCCTCTCTACCCTCCAGCAGATCAACACTGCCACCCAGCTTGGTGTCGTCTGCAAATTTGCTGAGGGTGCACTCGATCCCCTCATCCAGATCATTGATAAAGATGTTAAAGAGAATTGGCCCCAGTACCGAGCCCTGCGGGATACCACTCGTGACTGGACGCCAGCTGGATTTAACTCCATTCACCACCACTCTCTGGGTCCGGCCCTCCAGCCAGTTTTTAACCCAGCAGAGGGTATTCCCATCCAAGCCATGGGCAGCCAGTTTCTCCAGGAATGATCATAAAATTTAAGATAAAATAGTTAAAATAATAAATAAAATAATAGATAAAAGATAAAATAGTTACTTTTCTCTCCATTTAACTGAAAAAAACATTAAGAAAAAAGAAAGAAAATTATAATATTTTAATATGGTCCAGATCCTGTAAAGTATTCATTTCAATTCTAAGTTCCTCTTCAAATTCTTCTTGGAATCAGGCAGTTTATAACATGTTAAGGAAATTCAAACTTTTCTATGTTATATATTTTAAGATATGGACCATAAACATCTATGTAAAATTCCAGGAAGAGCTTTGAACTCCTCTTTCTCAGGACAGACTTTCTGTACAGTACACAAGGGAAGTCAGGAATTGCAGAATACATTCTACTTGCCTTGTACATTGAGTAAGGATTCATCTAAATCCATGTGAAACAAAAAGCTGCCTAAACTAGCTAATGGGGGAAGAAACAAATACCACATACAACAGATGCATCATAAATCCTGTTTCCCAGTTTCATGAAGATTCTCAACCTGAAGGCTTTTGACAAAAGTTACGAGTCCATACATTTTTCTTCACCCCAGAAAAATAAAGTCAGTGCTTTCTTTTAGAAAACAGATGCTAAAAGAGATTTTCCCCCCTTACCTTTTATTTAGTGATTTGATAGGTGATGTTAGTTCACACTTCCCTTTTGCCTTCCAACAGAAAGTCTTAATAACCAGAATATACTCTCTAAAGATGGTCTGCTAACAATAAAATAAAAAGGTTTATAATTTTTTAGCTTCATAATCTGCATTTTTCATTTACCTGAGAGAAGGCAGTTAGTCGCAAGTTCTGATCCCGTGTCTTGGTACTATATATTATTTTTTCAATAATACCTCTATCCCCACCAAACAAAACCATACACACCTATAGTCTTTAAAACAGGGACTAGAAATTTTGTTGCCCAGCTGGCCACATATACTCAAATCATAAATCTTAGAGTTTCATATAGGTTTTTCTGACTCACAGATTTTAAATTTCAACAGGAAGTGTTTAAAGTCCCATTTCCTTTGAGACATTAACGTATAATGTTTAGGACGTGTTCTTTCTAGAAGGTTTGGAGAAGCCTTTTCTCAGAGAAGGAAGCGAACACCAGTGTTGAATGCATTACCTTAGAGTGCTCTCACTATGTCTTCCTGTTACTGGCAGAAGTAGTGGCTGGTGTAGTTTGTCTGGGACCTGATTTGTTAGGCTGAAAGCAAATTTGATTCTGTTTATCTATTTTAAGAAATCAGAATCAGCTAAATTTTAGGCAGAAACAGCCACTTATTCACTAAAGAGTAAATAGTATGAACACAAAAAAAGAATTGTCACATAACTAGGAAATTTTAGTATTGAAAATTGAACTAGATACAAAACTTTACACTTTCCATGGTAAGATGGTAAGAAAGAAAAGTCATCTAAGAATTACTTGTAAAAGCTAAACTTCAGCAACTTCACTTTCTCTGAACTTAGCTTTCGGCATAAAGTCATATTTGGCAATGGGGAAGAATGAAAACATTTTGTAATAGCTGCATTATTTCATTCAGCTAGAATCTACCCTGTTTCTGCAGACACTTATGTAGTTCTTTCTGGGCATGCCTGAATGCTTAACAAGAAATTCTGTGTTGCCAGTTTGTTTGTTTGTACTTACATTATATTCCTTAATTTACATGAATTTCCAATATATGTATCTTGAAATCTGTCTCAGAGAGAACATTTACCATGTAAAGCAAAATGTGAAGCATTTTAGCATCAAATGCAATCACATGGATAAACAACTATCAGATTAAATAACTCACTAAACTACATTGCAAAATGTGAAGTATTATTTATCTAAATATCACTCTTTAAATTAAAATCTCTTCTTGAAAATCCATGTATTTGGAATATATTTCCATACCATTAGCTATAGTCCCAAATGGCACATAAATACCACCACCACCCCCCCAAATTTAATTTATAATATTAATAACAAAAAACATAATACAGACTTTGAATACCTAGATGGTATAGAGTTTGCCTTCCCTTCCTTTCTGAACTTTATAACATTCACACTGTTTGCAGAAAACATGGTATTTAATTTTTTTTGTTGTTGCTGTTTTTTCTTTCACATATATAAGATTCCCTAAATGCCGTTGCTTCTTTTCCATGTCTTGGTCAATTGTAATAGCAGAGTCCCAACAGATAGCCATCCATCCGGAATTTAATATTATGAAAGTAAAATAAGCTTATTCAGAATTTATTCTCATCTCTTGCAGTGAATATTTTTTACACATGCAGTAGACACACAAAAATTAGAATCACCTGCAGCTCTCTCTAACATAGCACTGGCTGCTTATACCAGTCTGGCACTCACTCTCAGCTGTATGCTAAAACACTCTCCAAAGAGAGAGAGGTACGTACATACTCTGTAAGATGCCTGAAGATAGCTTGCTTGCTGGCCAGGCAACAGTCAGGAGGGGCAGGGTAAGCCTTAGCTGCCCTCAAGAAAGATACTGAGTATTGATTAGTTCCCATCTTTAATTTTCTTCTTTTCTTTTTTTTTTTTCCTTGATTTTATGGTCTTCTGTATTGGTATTTTTCCTTTTGAAAGCTTGAGATACTACTGATCAGTGCCTCCACAGTCATAGTTTTGTGTTTAACCTTATCTTTCTTTTCTTGCACCACTAAAAATCTCCTCACAGGTTATGTAGCTGGATCATATCAAAGCTTGGCCTCTGGACCATGTACAACTGAACTAGGGGTGGGATGAGGGAGGCAAGTGGGAAGAGGAGTGAAATTAGTGTTATAGGGTCCCAAACAAACAGAGTTCTTGACCTGAAGTTGGGATCATGTCTGATATTCAGGAGAATTAGAGGATAGATATTTTAGAGCAAAACTGGTGTGCAACACACAAGGTCTAACTCCAGGCAGAAGAGGCACTTGTTCACGTAATTCATGAAGGGTTGAGAGTGTTTTATGAGTGACAGGGCAGAAGGCAGAAGAGTATGGTCATGCATCAACATGTTGGCCTGGGAGTGTCATCCTCAGCCAGCATCTGATGGGAGCTGCTTCTCTCCCATAAAGAGGGGGATTCAACTTCACCAGGAAAATCAGCAAGGGGTTATTACCTTCACTACTCAATTCCTGTACCTCTGGTTAGCCTGAGAAAGGCTTGCAAACATGACTTTATCAGTAGTTATGTCTTTACTTTGACCAGACAGACACCTTGGATCCTGAGAACATTAGTAAAAATCCCTATTCCGCTCATCCTTTCTACTGCATTATCTTCCATTCTGAACTATCTTTGATCCTTTGACTAGTAGATATTTTACAAAGTATTTCTTATCTGAAATAAATTCTTTTTTTTTTGATCAAATTTGTTTTGAGAAGCTGTTTAATTTATTTTTCAAAGAAAAATATTTTTTTCTGCTTTTATTATATTAGTAGTATAATTTTTGAAGTATACTATGTCCTGTTTTGACTTGCTTTTGTGTCTTAGTCACTTGTTTCTAAAATGCTGCACAACTTTCTTTCCAAGTTTGGAATGGTCGCCACACAAACTGAACTCTCTGAAATAGAAATGTCAAGCCCAAGTTAACCATTTCATTTTTTTTTGAAAGAGCTCCCTTGATTCGCTGGGTCCATTTATTCCATTAATAATTTCTGAGTTACTCTTTTTCTGTCCTGTCCCCCAGCCCTCAAAAAGGAATATGCAAGTCATATTGTTTTAAGGTGTTCACAGTAGATTCTCACATTCTCCCTCAGCAAGACCTTCTTTTTATATCATATACAACATTTAACTAACTCATTTATTGAGGTAGTGACCCCAGTGTTAGAACATGATTTATGTCATTGGTGTGTGATAAATCTAACACCACTGTTTCCCAAATGTTTTTTCAGAATATCCTTTTAAATAGATGCATTTTAAGAAATATCTTGATCATTGAAGTTCCTGGCAAAGCTCCCATAGGCCTTAGGGCTACTACGCAATAGCTTTAAAGTAGTAGAATAATTAGCTTGCACAAATCGCAACCACTACAAATATATACATCTACTCATATGTCTTTCCTTATCACCAGGCCAGAGAATAGGTTCAAGATTCATACTCTTCTTGAACGCTCCTTACCATATTTCCCCAGTGGAAAAGCTGTCTCCAGACTGAACGTATCCACCAGTCTGGTAGGTGTGGTCAATTTTTCTTAAAAAAATCTTTCTGTCTTTATGCCAGCTTTAAGCCATGATAGGAAGAGTGTAGATCACTAAATGTAATTTTATCATTACTTGTGAAAGACCTCAGATTTTAACCTGGCCTTGACCATGGCCTGAGGACTCATCTAGGCTCACCCTGGCTACAGCTATAAACTCGATCTAGCACTTGCTATTGTCTCACCTGCCCGAGCTAGACAATGTTGTATACAGGAATGGTCTGTCAAACTGAGGGAGTCACTGAGTAAATCCAAAACACAACAGCTTTTTGGATTGACCCTGGGAAAGGACCATAACAAAAGAAATAATAACTGAAGTATAGATATTTAGGAATAAGTAGAATAACTGGAATACTTTCGTCTTCTGTGGTTACCTAAAAGGCTTGTTTCCTAAGGAAACAATCAGCATCATGCAATTCAAAAGGTTATAATTTGCTTTCAAATTTAATTTTCATATTACAATTCCCAGTTTGGACGAGCTCAATATTTTTATTTCTAGATCCATTTGACACTTCTAAATGTAATATATTTTGTTTAAATTGCTAATTTTAGTATTCATTAAGAAATAAAAAATACATTCTTGCTACAAGGCAGATAAATAAGCACACTAAATTATGCAAAATTGTTATTGTGGTGATTTTCATGTTCATAGCATAGTTCTTTCAGTGGTTTAAAGCTACTCTATCTAATGTAGAAAAAATAATATATGCCTTTATTCTACAAGATCAAATTATCTGAAATATAACTCCTTAAATTGATAGCAAATGAGATTCATACTAGTGGGCAGAGTTTGGGGTCTGTTGTAATAAAATAACTACCAGTGTGGAAACACTGTAGAAACTCCACAGCAATTGATGAGTTAATAAAAATGCTAGATCTAAGAAGCAGTCTGACAAAGACTTACTCATAACTAAAATTGGAGAAGAGCACTCACGGTGTCTGTCCAAGGCAGGAGATATTTGTAAGTTTTCTTGTTGAAACTTGACAATGCTGAAAGCAGTGGTATTTTTTCACCTGGCACATAGAATCATAAAATAGTTTGGGTTGGAAGGAACCTTCAAAGGTCATCTAATCCAACCTCCCCTGCAATGGGCAGGGACATCTTCAACTAGATCAGGATTCCATTTGGCCCAGGCTTTCAGCAGCATGAGTTTCCTCTGAAGATATTTTATTTATTAAAGCTTTGATAATTGTTCACTTTTTAGAAGGATTAGGGGTTGAATTGCAGCCTATGGAAATTAGCTGAACAAATCGCAACCACTACAAATCTGTACATCTCTTCATACGTCTTTCCTTATCACTAATCTTAATACATCTTTTATTTCATAATGAAATTAGTTATGACTGAAAAGTGAATTTGTTTGGCTTCCTTCACTCAGTATGTCCCTCTTTTGATCCCCCTCTCTAGGTTAACTTGAGCATTAATTTTGGTAGTTTTGTTCCTTTCACAGTCATACCACAAAGCAGAGTCAGCAAAACTGAATTGTAACAAATCACATCCTTTTAAGTATTAATGCACAGCTTCTTTTTTTATATCAATCTGTTGCGACACACTCCCTTGATATGTTTTATACCACTCACTTGCCTTGTCCATTGTTTTATTTAAGTCTGTAAAGCTGCTTGTAGGAAAAAGTCCTCATTGGTTGTAAATCCAGTTCAGTTTCAAAGGAGCTACCTCAAATTACATGTTTCCATTGTAGCTCATTACGTTCCTTTTCATATCTACTTTGCCTTATTTATGGCAGGAGAACAAGTCATTATTTACATTGACTATTAAATTTTAGCAAGAAATTACTAGCTTCCTATTTGTCAAGGCTTTTATATACCCTGCTAGCAATCCTAAGATTCCAGGTACAGCAAGATGCAGGTGAAGTGTCTTACAAGTCAGAGATTTGTTTCTTCCTTCAGGCATCTAAATTTCACTGCATGGGCCTTTAATGTTAAGAGATCCAGTTATTTTTCTTTGACCACTATCTTATACTTTTCTTACTGTACACCTTGTGTTCCTATAGAATACCCTGATAGGGGTCATGACTGTACCTTTATTCTTCTCTGTCACTTTCATCATTCCAAACATTTACTTATTGCATTTATCAGTTATGATTATGACATTAATGATGAAAGCATGTTATATTTTTCTGGTTTTAATCATGATAGCTTGCTGCTATATTAAACTACTACTTTTACCAAAGGTTCATATTTATATATTTTTTCTTGTGAATAGTCTAAAGAAAAATTTTCTGCATGGAGATGGCATAACAATTTTTTTAGGTACATACAGTGTATTGTAAAACAGTCATTATTTTTACAGTACCTAAAGACTTTTGGATGACAAGAAAGGGTCACATTTTTGCCTCTCATAATCACACAGAACTATACAAAATGTTAACAATAGATGTTAAATTCTAGTTCTTCAGCTCAAAAAAAAAAAAAAAATCTGCAAAATTGTGAAGCATCTGGAATGTGTTTAATATTCCACCACCTATTTTCTTAACACTGTGTAGCTCACTGGAGACACTTTTGTTATTGCTGCAAATTAAAGCAATTGCTCTAAATTGTATATGGCTGCATTGCACCCTGATAGGTTTTTCTTCAGACAGGCATTTTAAGAGTATAGGACCAACACAGCTTTACTTATGATAAATTCTGCACATATATCTGTAGGAGCTCATTGTAACTTACAAAGCATTAAAAGATGTTTAGGCATGCTATCTGTGGAGCAAGACCAGTATTCCTCTGCTTAGTCACTAGTGAAAGCATAAAGATTATAAATCTTTGAGAAAGCATTCTAACTGTACTGGTTGTGGATGACACGCATATTTTTATAGGATCTTGTTTGACAGCTGGCCCTCAGATATGAAATCTCTTGGGACCTCAGAACTTTTGAGTGCTGGAAAGAACATCCTACTACTATGGATGTCCTTTCTGTATTGCATGTGAAGGCTATTTCAGGAGGCCAACAAAGGTCCTGGTTTTCATCTACTCTTGTTTTTTGACTGCTACTCTTTAAAAGCATTTTTTGTCACGAGTTAAGAGCCCAAACTTCTGCTGAAGCCTGCCACATCATCACACACCGGAAAGAGACTACTGGAAAAATAAAAAAAAAACCAGAAAATAATAATTCAAACAGAGACAGCTAGTGAAGTGTCCATCTGGAGTTGTGCCATAGTCACAATTTTTTTTTAGAAAGATCAGTTAAATCATAAGTGGAAAATTTATTTTTTAATTATTCATAAGTAGTAACTAAACAAATATATAGGTGTTGTCACTCACTTCTTTTTGTTTGATTTCTTAAATACATTCTTGAACTGATCAAAAATTGTTGTATATTTTGTGTACCTATTCTTTCGGAATATTTTAATTTCAAAAAGCTATATCATTTTTACAGGTATTTTGATATAGGTTGAAAGCAAAAATTATATTTTAAAAGTAATATGTGTGTGACCTATTTAAAAACAATAGTATGTGACCAGCCTGTTCATTTTTTCATTGCTGGAAACATATTCTGTCATGACACTTAAACTCTTACTGATGGTCTCCGCCTGAAGTCCTTTGTTACGGTTTTGGGGAATGTTCTCCAGCTCCTATTTTTTAATTTATTTTATTTTTTTTAAGTATGGAATATGGCAGGTTTTTGCAGATTCTTTTACTGCTTAACCTGGAAATTTCCAGTTTAAACTCTGAGCCCCAAGACAAAAGTAACATTCATAGTGCCATGAAATAGTTATGCCATTTACTTTGTTAGATTGCAGAAGAAAATAATATGAATTACAGTTCAGAATTACTTATGTCTATTTCCTTCTGCTTATATAGGATTTTTCTCTAGATTACAACGCTGTGTACTTAATTTTTGTTGGTTTTAAATTAAGGGAAAGTTTGATTTATATGGTTATACCAACTCTATTGCCGTGATATCAGCTTTCATTTTATTTTAGTAGTTATTTCTTATTATTAATCCTAATGCCTTGAGTGCTAAATAGTATCTCTTTTTTCCTTGCTTACAAACAGTAAAAAATAGTCACATTGCACTGACACATAAAATGTTTATTTTGAAGTGGGTCTGTGGTTCAGTTACCTTCTTATCCAGTCTTTATTAACATTCAGTACTAGAAGCTGTAGAAGGTGGAAAAGAATGATTGCCTTGTAACATAAGGCAAAGTGATTACATGCATAGGATAGGATAGGATAGGATAGGATAGGATAGGATAGGATAGGATAGGATAGGATAGGATAGGATAGGATCGGATCCCCAGTGTGGGGATTTAGAAGTGAGCTGCTCTATTTTTACTCAAGTTCAGGTGGCCCAATTATCTAGATATAAACCAAATACTATCATGGATCCTGAATTGTATAGGTTTGCAGCAGATTCTCTTACCATTGTCTGAAAATACAATTTAATAATAAGGCTGTTGCAGTCCCTCCTCTAACCTGTCCCAATCTCGTGGTCTTTCTGTGAAAAGAAGACAAGCTCTGTAGTTTCCAAAGCCAACTTCCTCTTACACTTTGGTGCCTAAGTTTGAGTACTGTGTGCTGGCCCTATATAGAATTATTGTGGTCACAGTTTTCAGATTTCATTTCTTTTTATTAGCCTTTTATGAGACCAGCAAAGTTTGCTATACTTTTCAAAAGGAAAATCACAACTTGGTACCAATAGAATATTTTGCTCTTGTCATAGAGTCTTTTTCTCTTAAATGTTTCCTTTGTAGGAAGTCCTCCTTTTTATCATCTTCTCACAACAAAGCACAAGTTCTAGGTAGCCTTACCTGATCCAAAGTCACATGCCTACAGCAGGACGAAAGCAGGCTATAGGGTAAAGCAGTGAGCACAGATAGTAACCGTGTTACTTTTTTCTCTTCAGTAGGAATGTGGAGAGTTATCATTGCCTCTGTGTTACTATAGACATTGTATGAGACCTACGCGGTTCTCTCAACAAGTCATGGATGAAAACTGGAAGAAAGCTAAGTAGAAATGAATATAGAGCAAGGGAGAGCAAGAGATATTTTTGTGTATGTCTCTGTGGATATATGAATGTGGTAATGTCATAAGCTGACCCTCGCTAGCAACTAAGCACCCACACAGTTGCTCACTGACTCTTCTGCACAGTGACATTGAGGAGAGAATCAGAAGAGCAAAAGTGCAAAAACTGGTGGGTTGAGATAAGGAGAGTTTAATAAGTGAAGCAAAGCTCTGTGTGCAAGCAAAGCTACGTAAGGAGGTTATCCATTATTTCCTGTCTGTAGGCAGATGTCTAGCCACTTCCTACTTCTTAGGAAAAAATTTTACACTGAAAGGGTTATTAAGCATTGGAATGGGCTGCCCAGGGAGGTGGTTGAGGCACCATCCCTAGAGGTATTGATAAATGGGTTGATAAAGTGCTTAGAGACAAGGTTTCGGTTTTTTGAGGATTTTTTTGGTTGGTTGGTTGGTTTTTTATTTGTTTTTAATAAGAGTTATGTTGATGGTTGGATTAGATGATCTTAAAGGTCCCTTCCAACCTAGACAATTTTATAATTCTATGATTCCTGGAAAGCAGGTCCTCAGCACAGCTAACAGTTACTTGCAAACACTGTATCCACCAGTGTTCCCCCCTCCAGCTCCTTTCCTCATGCTTTTATTGCTGAGCATGATACAATGTGTTATAGAATATCCCTTTATTTGGTTCAGGTCAGCTGTCCCAATTGTATGCTTCCATTTTATTTCTCACCCAACCTACTTTTGGGGAGATGGGGGTAGAGGCAGAGTAAGAAAAAGTAAAAGCCTTGACACTGTGCAACCACTGCTCAGCAATGGCCAGAACACTGGTGTGTTACCAACATTGTTTTAGCCACAAATGCAAAGCAGAGCACCATACAGGTTAACTTCATCCTAGCCAGATCCAGGTAGAGACTCAAGTGTGGCAAGGCTGTCTTGTGCAGTGTAAAGGGTAGGAAAAATCTTGTGTGTATACACTGGGCAATGCTTTTTCTGATAAGAAAGAAGGGGTCTATTGGTACTCCACGTAAAGAATATTGTCCACTCACTGCCACCTGACAGGTAGCCAAGAGGCTGAGATGGAATGAACAACTTTTATATCTGAAAATGTTTTCAGTGAGACGTATAGAAAAGTGTGGCATGGGATAGTACATATAGCCACACTTCTGCTGTTGTCATAACAACTGAATGAAAGTCTGATCTTCACAGAAAGGCTGGAGACAGTAAGGAAAATGAGAAAATTGCTTGAAGAAGGAAAGGAGGGAGAAGAAGAGGAAAAAGGAGCTGGATATCTCTGGGTCAAGCAGAAAGGTTCATAACCATTGTACTTGGTAGAATTTTTACTTATATAAAGACAAATTATGTGATAATTTGCTCAGGCTGGAGATTGATGTTGCATTCAGGGGTTTCCTGCAAACAGTTTGGAGTGGCTTTCTGTATATCCTTGCTCAGATTTTGGTATGTGCATAGTGATTCTGATTATATTCTCATTTTTGACATCTACTTGAAATCACAGACATCTCCTCTAGATAATGAACCACTTAGTGGCATATATGAAGGTCATTGAGACAAAGCTGAGGGCAGTTCCTTTACTACCTTGAACATGAGGACAGAACTGTGTGCATCATGACAGTGGATGTAATTGTCACTGCTGAGAATGCAGTTTGATATTTTCATGTCATAGAAGTTGAAGTTGTAGGCTGAAATAAGATTTCCATTTGTACCAGGAGCTGTCAAATGTTCAGGCATGTAGAAAAAATTCAATGTATGTGATTCTGGCATGTCTGCATCTTCTGAACCAACATGTAAGGTCTTAGAATACCTTTCTAGGTCTACTGGTCTTCTTTGTGGCAGGAATATGCCTGCCATTAATGCTCTGCTGGGATCCACTGGAGACATACTGTTTTGGGTATGACCCCATTTGATGGTCACAGCAAAGTTGGACATGCTGCTTTACCAGAATTCTGTAACGAATACAGTTCTGTCACAGGTGGTAGTTTCTGATAGGTAGACAAGATGATGTGATATGGCCTTGCAAGAAGACAAATGTGAAGTCAGGTTGACAAGTAACTGATGCACAGATAGTTGTTTGTCAGATTTCTAGAAGGCAAAACAGAAAATTTCCCATGACCTGAGATGATTAAGACAGGAACTCAGAAATGACACGCCCAGAACTAATAATCTATTCCTTGCACAGGGCTATGAAGAAAAGATGGATCCATGCTAGCTGATATCTAGAGTGAAATGTGGTCCTGATAAAAAAGCACCTGTGACATACTCCCTTTATCTTGCCTGAGGCTAGTGGCTTCTGTTACTCAGATGTGTTCTTGAAAAAACTTGTGCAATGCTGTGACTAGTCCAACCTTGTGATAAATTATCCAGCCCCTCACTGCTGCTGGAGACAGCTTTCCTACTGCTTAAGAGCTCTCAGGAACTTGCAGCTGATGACAGCATACTAGAGCACATAGAATCGCTGCTGAGGGGCAATGGGACGACTGGTCCCTTAGGTGGACAAAGAAGTGATTACAGATACTGGTGAGAGCAGGGTAGAAATCCTTCCATAGCTTTATTGGGTTTTGATGCATTTATGGTTCCTGTGAGGTAAGTGAGGCCTAGGAAGGACTTGAAAACACTGTAAAAGTGTAGTCTTCTGGGATAGATAGCATAGGGTACGTTGTATAGCTGAGATTGAGTGTGGGGAGTGAGGAATTGTGGAGATGCACTGCTGAATGAGAGCTCGGCAGGTGTTCTTGTATTGATGCCTTTATATGGTTTATTTGTGTGGTATGAAATCTAGTGAGGAAAATAACAGATAATAATGTTTGGATAACATAGGCGCATGAACACTTCTATGTAGCCAATTGTATTGCTCACAACAGCATGTGGACAGGCCCCACAACCTATCTGTTTAGAGAGCACAGCACGTGATCAAAAGAGAGAAACTATATATGCTGTAAAAATAAAACATTGAACTTCTTTGCTTCATCACTTGGCGGAGTCTGTGCCCTTATTTGCCGCAATTGAAGACCTTTGGAACACCTCTGAAGATAACATGTGGAATGCTAAGGATACTAGGTATGAAGTGTTTATATCAGCTTTAAATATCAAAATTCCTTTTTATGTGACCCTTAGTTATGTAGTTTTTTGTGGGCTGCTTCGAGAAAAAGCCAGTGGTCTTTAAAGCAGTAGAATAATCTCAGAATAGTGTGCCTGATTATGCAGGTCTCTGCAGGAACTCTTTTGCCACCTTAATGCATTCAAACTTATGTCTAGTTTGCTAGGAGTTATCTTAATCTTTTTCAATTGTTGCTTTGCAAGCACATTCTGTGAATACTTTGCTCTAGGATACATTAGACGAAAACATTTTATGTGCTGTAGAAAGTTTTTACACTTGTTTCTGTTCCTGTATTATTTTGGCATATTTCAATTGTTAGTTCTATCTACTAATATATTAAGAAGCAAATTACTTGTATTCCAAAATCAGGAAGAAATGAATTTCGTAAAAGCAGACACAGCAACAGTCAGTCCCTTTTGACTGTAACTGAACTGTTCTTCTCATTCAAGTCACTATCCTTTAATTTAACACTTGGTGTTTTTTGGATTTTATAGGGAGCTATGCAGATGTTAAGTGGTAACTTAAGCTATGCCTATCTTACAACATGTGCAAATAGTCTCGTTGCCCAAGATTATAAAAGCTAATTTTGTGATAACTGGTTAGGCTGAAAACAGGAGTTCAGGCTGAAAACAGGAATTTGTTTTTGTCATCTCTGTGTGGGAGTTCTATACTAACACAATATCTACTGCATTTGCTGTACTCACTGACTTTGTAGTCAAATCCTAAAAGTGTTCGGTACTATTCCTTGTTCAGGATTAACTGGAGCGCATGTCTACTTCTCTGTAAATCTTTGGACAGAAACAGGATTTCAGAGGTGCCACTCATAGTATTTAACATACCATGTTTCCTTCATTATCATCCCAAGAACAAATTAAGATCAGTGCTTTAGTAATTAGCATCAATTTCTCTATGTGTGCATGTGACTAATGTTTATATTTAACATCATATGTTCAGTTAAAACAGACTTATATTGCCCATCACAGGAAACTTTTAATCCATTGGATTTCTGTAATGTAGTGATTTAATTCTGTGAGATTCCTAGAGATCTCTAGTGGTACATGTAAGTTTTCTTCCTTCTTTTATTCTTCTTACAGAGAGGAATGTTATAAATATTACCCAGAAAAAAAATCTGCATCTGATTTTGTTTATACCACAAAAAATTTAGAAAGTAATTCTAGTTACTAAATTATATCATATAGTGTCATAGTTACATGAATTATAAATTTCTGAATTACAGCTGACATTTTATAGAAAGAAAAATTTGAAATGTTCATTATGAACTCCTCCTTCACCTCTTTATGACATGAATCTTGCTATTAATAGTCTTCTGCTGGCATATTATAGTCTTGTAATGTGAAAAGCTGGTGAAAGTTAGGCTAAAAAAAAAAAAAAAGATGCATCCAGTATCAGTCCTCTAGAACCCCTATCTATAGGATGTTGTGTATGTGGACTCCCAAGGGAATTGAAGAGCTAATGCAGGAATTACTTCTGCTGCAAGCAGTTGTAGTTTAGAAGAGATTTAGGTGGTAATGTGTAATTCCTCTGTTCTTACTCTTCCACATACACCAGTTAATGGACACTGTTGGAAAGACAATGCTAGGCTAGATGGACAGTTGGTCTAATCCAATATGTCTACTTTTATCATGTCTTTGTTCTTCATAATTTCCAAGATAGGTTGTGGAAAGAAATGGAGATCAACTTCCCTGAAATGTACATTAAAATGTGAAAATTAAGAGACTGGGCTAAAAGAGATTTACAACAAATTGTCTTTTAAAAAAGAGGTGCTATAAAAAAATAGAAAAATTTGAGAAAGAATGTTTAAACGATGATTTCCGTTGAAGCATTTTGTCTAAGTTTACTTAATGGGCACAAGCACTCTGTG
The DNA here is from genome assembly GCF_001431845.1 of Calidris pugnax. NCBI lineage: Eukaryota > Metazoa > Chordata > Aves > Charadriiformes > Scolopacidae > Calidris > Calidris pugnax. Next base: position 40,477,779 of record NW_015094506.1, on the reverse strand, counting down.
ATGCTAGCTTTAGTTATTGATATTTTCTGCATCTTGGCCATGAGCTATCTCCAGGAAAGACACATGCTGTTATATATACCAGAGTCTTGGTACCTCCAGCCAGCCCCTAGAGAAGATTTATTGAAACATGTCTCATCATAATACTTTCCCACATACACTGTTAATCTCCGTAGGTTTTGCCATTTTCTGTTTAAATTTGTTAAGAGAATTTTAGTAGCTTTCATGCCTGTACCGATGTCCAAATGAACCTGGGAGCTTTTATTTGTTACTTGACGTAATTTTATGTGTGGTGCCACTCCATTAAAGTCTTATGGACAGAACTTTTGTATTTTTGATGGGAAAAACTTCGGGAATCTTGGATCAACTTTTGTCAGAAATACCCCAAAAAAGGTTTTGGAGGCACCAGTGTTCACTCTGCTTTTGCTGACTTTGCTGACTCTAAACCAAGAGGACAAGGGCCATAACACAACAGGATTACTGGGAATGTACAGAAAGAAGTAGCTCCCTTAAGTGTGTAAAAGAAGAATTCAGTATGTCCTGAAATCTTAGACCAAGGCAATGGTATCTGATACACTGCATCTCCTTGTCCATCTTCTCCAATATTGAAGGAATCCGATATCTCAGCACTTGCCAGTACAGCAGTGATACCTCGGTGTAGTGATGAGGTATACCTTTTGATGCTGTTAGAGGAATAAAGGAATAAAATGCCAGCATTTCTGAAAAAGAATTCTCTGGCATGAAGGAAGATGGAATGATGAAGGAGAAATGGAAAGGGCAAAGTGGAAGAAAATAACTGCAACGATATAGTGAGTTCTCCACTTTTTGTAGGCAAAGCTTGGGGAAACAACCTAGGGATTAAGGACCCTGACTGGATTCTCCATGTGTCATATAGAAATGTTCTGCACCTCACAAATAAGAAGTAGACGTGGACTCTGACCCTAAAGTAGTTGAGTACCATAATCCCATAATGTTTACAGTATGGACATCATGGGCAAATGAGTGGATTGTCTCTGCTTATTGACCTAACATCTCACTAGACCCAATTTTTATGTGCCAGCATTTCCCTATTTAAAACTTAATAATTACATATTATAGTCTGATATAATCTATTGAGCTATCAGCAAACTAATTTATCAATCCTAACTTTAATTATATAAGTATTTGGCTCATCAAGGTGTTTTCTTGGGGCAATATAACTCTAGCTTAGGGTAGTATGGCTTTATATCAGTAAGGGGTAGTTGAGAGTTGGAAGGATTAGGGAGACTATAGGGAAACAATTGGCAAGGGACCAATCTCTGAAACTTTGTGAGAGAAGGCAAGGTAAATTGCCTAGGACCTTTACAGGTCTAATTCTACATGGTTATTAAATTTAAATGCATAGTGAGTTTCCAAAGTGGACATGACAGGAAAGGTGAGGTGAGCTGAGATACAAGATTTAATAAAATAAATCACATCTGAATGTCTAAATTATGGAGATCAGTTCAGACTTTTGCCTTTTTAAATAAAGGGATTTAAAAAAAAGGAAGGTTCAGGTTTCTTTTCAAAAGCTCTGTTTTAAGGCTAATTGATTTCCAGAACAAAGCAAAGACCCTTGGATGAAAAGCATTTTATGCTATGAAGAACTAGTATGACTGCTATCATAATTATTTTCTTTAGACTTCTGCACACAAACTTTTGTTTGCCTAACTGCACAGGAGATGTAGAAGTCTTTTCTAGGGATACATCCTGGGCTGACAAACATAGAAGCTTGAGCTCACTACACCTTTCGTGTTGTGTAAACATGCAAATCTATGTGACCAAGTTGTAGTTGTCGTAAATTTTCATCAGGCTTCCCACAGACAATTTTAAGTGCTTTCATCCTGGTTTTGGCAAGGGAGTTCTCTGTTCTGATAGCAGTTGCATGGCTGAAATAATATAACAGAGCATTGCAAAAGCAAATGCTCACAATGGATTTTCTCCTACTGTTCGGAAACAAAAGCGAGGGCCAGTGTGAGCAGTAGGAGGTCAACCTATCTTTACTTGATTTAATTCTGTCTGAGTTGTCTCCTGTAAAACCTAATGAAAACTCAATACTGTCAGCATGGTGTAGCAAACTATTCAACAACTTGAACTTGGAGAGAAAGTTCTAAATGATTGATTCTTTTTTTCTACCTGCTCTGCATAAAGCTGCTAGACAAATGTATTCAAATTATTTAGAAACCAAATACGAAAGATTCCCCCATGCAGATTCCTACACTTGTTCTCATATGACTCCTACACTTAGGAAGCAGAAAGAGAAGGCAACTGGAATTTCAGACAGTATGAAAAATGTGTCTTGGCAACAACTCCCAAAATAACAGCTACATGAGTTTATTATTTTAATATTATTTTTAAAAACAGCTATCTGGTTTTTTTTTAAGTTTAAAAAGTTGTAGCTTGAACTGCCTTTTCTATCAAGTCAGAGGTTGAATCTCAGCCTTCAAATCATATGGGAGATTTACACTTTATCTCTTTGTTAAGGTTTCTTTCACAGTTCATGAAATGTCATCACCCCTGGAGACTTCTTACTTAACCTAAACAAGGGTAGGCACCTGCACTGAATCACTGACTAATTGGGCATGTCGTTCCTTTCTTTCTTCTTCAGCTGATAATTGCCTCTTCAGTGTATGCTAATTCATTGTGTTAGTCAATATATTAATTTGCTTGAATAAATTCACAAAATAATTTTTTTACAGTAAATAAATGCTATTATTTAACTTTTACTTAACACCACCATTGAACCAGTAACATGATATTTGCAAATTTTTACTGACAACTTTGCTAAAAAAAGACTTTTTTCAGCTTGTATTCTTCTAGACACCTAATTGGTCTGGCAGAAAAAATAATGCCACTTTTTCTTTCCTGCAACTTTCAGAGAAAAAGGCATACTTTTCTTTCTTTTTAAAATGGTGTTAACTTTATGTTACATTTTTTTCTCTCACTAAAACATGCTAGGATAAAAGTAAAAACAGGATTGCTTGATCATCCCTGGAAAGCAAGTTAAACAAACTGCCAAGGAATTTTGTGAAGGAGAAAAATCAATGGATGCTATTGCTGAAACTACTTATGGCTATAGTAGATTGACAAAACACTATGTTAGCTTGTATGTGTCTGTCAGTATGGCATATAGTGGCATACATGACATATAATTATATGATGAGTTCAAATGTGATTCTGAAGTATAATCTTTTAGATTAGAAGATGGAGCAAAATGGATTTTTGTATAGGTCATACTGTTTCTTTTTTTTTCCACATAAGTCCAAATATACAGCTGTCAGTTGGTGGTAGTTCACATAATACACGCACAGCACTGCTTCATGATCATATTTGTACCCTTGAGTGAATAAACAATTAAAATCTTGGACAGATTTTACAAAGTCTTTTAAGATAGAACTTATGTTTCTTACAGACCTTGTAAGCTAGTGTCTTTCTTAACTGGGCTATTTGTCAATGACCTTAACCCTCTTCTATCTTGCCTGTCAGAACTATAAAGAACATACCTTACTCGGAATTGTTGTTTGCCTTGGGCTTGACTGTAGCTTTGCCCTGGACATGGGGCAGCAGACTGCTGTGTACTGCAAGATACAAATTGTCACCGTCTGCTCCCATTTGTTCTAAAGGGAAGTTACCCCATGACAAGCCTACTACTTCAGTCTTTGCAAGATTATGCTCCTACAACAACCTCCACACACTGGCATGAACCCTTGTACAAAGAGCATAAGCAGTGCCCTGAGGCTTCTGTTATTCTTGTCTGGAGAACTGAGACACGACTAATATGAGGTGCAAGACACGTGCTTTTTACTCACTTGCCTGGCTGTTGAAACTGCACCATAATTTTTCCCTTCCAGAGGCCTAGATTCAGAGAAGAAAGATAGGACCAGAACCATGCAAGCATGTAAATAGGTTGATAGTTGCCATTCCAACTTTTTAGTAATTTCATATCCATAGTATTTTCTCATAAATAGAATTCATAAATCCAATTTGGCAATATGAGAGAGGAATTTATAACACCCAGAGCACTCAACAAGGTTAGACTAAGCTAACTCGTAGCAGTTTATGAGTAGCTTATTGTAATAAAGACTTTCACTTTCCTAAAGTGTTCACATTAGGAAATAACTCTTTTTCTTTTGCAATTTTGTATCAAGACACTCCTTTAATGGTTTAAATCATTATGCAATCAAAAATGGAAGATAGCTATACCTTTAAAAATAACAGAAAAAAAATATTAGCTCTGTTCTCACCTGACTTAGGTGCTTTACTGTCAACTTTAGTCATTTGGCTATGTAAGTTATCCAAAATCAGGCTTATCTTTTTTTCTAAAAGATAGCTATAGGAGTCTGGCAGGCATTCATCTTTTATATGTATTTGATTCAATTGCTTAGTTGTTACAGTGTTTGTCAAGGAGTTAAAAAACCTCTGCATGAAGGAAACTGACTGACATCTCTCTTGCCCCTCAGCCAAGCACCTGGTGGCAAATTATACAGGAAAGGCGACCACCCTTTTATTCACCATATATAGCAGAAAGCAAATTTCAAGGGGCAGAGAGTGAGTGAATAAGCAAAATCAAGCACGACTCTATGGCCCAGAAATAAGGTCACTTCTTTGAAAGGGAAGTTTTGGTTCTGATATGTTGTCATATCATTATTTATTCTTTTTATCCAATAGTTATTTAATGCAAAATGCGGAAGCAACCTCTGACTTTTGTGCTGCAACAGTTATGCTCTCGTCTGTACCAAAGCTACTCTAAAGCTAGCTTCTGTCTGTTTACATGAGTTGCAGTCATACAAATAACGGCAGCATAGATTTATCTTTAAGCTGCCTGTCTCTCCTCAGGCATTGTCTAGAGAACCTGGATGCATAACTCCGGGCTCTGGGAATTCCCTAAGCAACAATGCTCAGGTGCTGCAGTATTCAGTGATGCCATAGCCAAGACTTCTTGCAGCTCCAGCTCTGTATGACTAAGCATAACTGATGTAAACACTTAACAAAGTAGCTCTTAGCAAACCTGCATAGCCCCCTGCTTATTCATTGTAGCACTAAGACAAAGATCAGAGTTACATTTCTATGGAAAGCACTGATCTACCTGTTTACAAAAAAATATGTATCTATGAACATGTAACACATCAAATGTAGAAAGCTCAACGATTTTTTAACTGGAGCTGGTGACAGTTTCAGCTCTTAGATTACAGCATATTTCTCTGTATAAGGCACAAAAGCTACTTCAGCGTATTTCCTTATACCTAGTCTCAGTGCTGTAATTTCTGATGCCATATAACCAGCTATGTACACACTCTTTGCAGCTGGAGGCACTGCAGACTCTTGGGAAATAAGAGGTGGAATCAAGGATTTCCTCTTTCTGGGAAGATGGTAATCAATTTCAATTGCAAAAAAGATAAAATAACTGGTGCAGGGAGTTACTAAATACTAAATGTGCTAAATGCTAAAAGGTCTTTTATGGGGGTGGTTTCTTGAAGAAGTTTTACAAAAGTCTTGTATAGAAGCAGAAAGGAATCTTACCTTCAACTGAACTTCAGCATATTATATGGTTAACATCTGCACAGAAACAGAGAGAGAAAACATTAGTATTCAATATAATTGACTTCAATTTGCACACAGAAGATACTTTAGAAATAAAGTTAACATTATAGAATGAAACACTTAGAAGCTAGAAAAAAAATTAAAAAAGACTGCCTGGGCAACAGTAACATAGCTGTCAATTTATGCTTTTTATGTTTCCTAATATGTCTCAATTAGATGATCATACACTACTGTTTTGAAAGAGCCCTTGCTTCACTCAGTATTTGCAGTTAATGTCTGCACCATTCAGAAAAGTACATTTATGTCTTTCTGAAAACACCTGTTTGTATTAAATCTCCTGCCTCTATTTGTGTCTATACAGGAGACGTTGAGATGCTGTAGGTCTAAAGGAATGGACCGTACCTGATTCAGATGAAAGTGAATACAACTTAGCTCTCATTACCCTGAAACTTCTTAAATTCTCAGGTACGTGCTGATATTTTTCAGAAAGTCTTACAATGTGGTCAATATGAAGGAGTATAGCCGGTACTATATTACATGCAAAGAAACCAATAGACAATGTTAAAAAATTACTTCATATTACATGTCTCAGTTTACAAAGCTGGGCACCTCTTAAAGTTGTAAATGAATATAGAACATTTTAAAATATTAAATTAGGAACATTCCACATAACAACTGCAATACCAATTACAAATACTATAACAAATTTTGTCATTCATAGCTTCATTCACATTAAAAATTGACTTCAACGGAGGCACATTAAGCTACGCTGTCTTAAGATGAACTTTAACAAAACCCCACAGCACTTGTATATTTCTCTCTTCATATATCACAGTGCTATAAACCTTGTATGACAGTATTATAATTTGGTTTGCAAACTGAGCCAGAGGCCTAAATTCTAAATTTTGTGTCAACGATGTGAATACTTAGACCACAAGGTGTTCTCATCAGCTTGGCTTAAAAGTACTCAGCTTTGATGGCTTCTCCGGGTAATTAACTTTTTCCTGTGGACACAGGTATCTCGGGTCTTGGTGACACACTTGTATTCTTCTGGTGTCCCAGATTTTGAGGCATTTTTGCAACAGCAGATCATCCCTAGTTTGCCTTCAAGTTCCCCCATTGCAGAACGTGACAACATTATATTTCTTGTGGGTGTCTGTAACATGTCATTGTCCTGCCTTTTAGCCATTCACCATATTTCAACTTGCCATAACAAGAGCTCTGGGTGATATTTTATCAAAATATATAGCAGATGCCCAAAGCTGTGTTGGCTGACCTACAGAAGCATTATATAGAGTGGAATAGTGCTTTAAGGTCTCAGTGTGTAGGATCTGACCCTGTCATTTTATGCCAGGAGGTGCAAGAAATAGTTCAAGTTTCTTAGCTGTACAAAAAAGAAAAAAATAAAAAAAAATTAAAAAAAAGGAAGTCACTACTGTATAATTCACAGTTTTGTTTTGAATTGTATCTTTTTTTGGATAAGATGTTTTAATCTCCTCTAAAGCTTTATTAGTGTTTATTCTGTCTTACTTTCTCATCTGTCACAGTTTTGAGACAGAGGTGGCCATAGTAACAGAATTTATCTGCAGAGACCAGTGTTTACTGACAATATTTGATACAGGTCTTGACATGTTTTCTTTCATATCATGGCTGGAACAGGACTTCTTTTTCTTTGTGACTGAAATTCTTAGCAATGTAATTAAAAGAGTAATATGTTGTTTTTAGGGTTTTTTTGCAAGTAATATATTTGTTGTTGGAAAGTGCAAGTAACAGATCACATTTAGCACATCATACATGACTTTTAGCCTTTGGTTAGGTATAAGGTCTCTGAAAACTGAGAGTCTTCTCATATGATGACTTCTGTCTTTAAGTACAGAAGACAGCACTGTTATCAGTGCATGGCATTTGTAAAGTATGTCCCTATACCTGTTGAAGGTGTACTGAGACCTGTACCTTTATTTCACAGTTTCCATAGTTCAGATCATTATGACTATGTAGGTATCTTCGCTTGCTTTAGGTGAGAGAAATTGTACTCCAGATGAAAGTACGCTAAAGGTTCGTTTCCCGGTGACAACGTTAATGTCACAGCTTATCATCCCCAGATACTTGCTGTACTAAAGGAGAGGGACACAAGGAATGAATGTCCTTTAGATGCAGAGTGAAAAAACAATCTAATTATGCTGCTATAGTCTGCTGAGAAAATGGAATAGACACATCAGCATAATTTAAAATACCTTCTATTTATCAGCACTTGCAGCCATCATTTTGCTGGACTTGCCCCATTAATACAGATAACAATTTTATGTAACTCAAAGTTCACTCATTGACTCATGCTTTTTCTTTGAAGCAAAAATGAAATCAAGGGTTTATCAATATGGAATGGGACTCCACTTCCAATACCTTGTGCTCTTGGTGAGATTTCAAGTTTGCTGCAGGGAGATCTGAGGAGGTTGAATACTTAATAATCCTAGCTATATTTTCTACTCTACCCCTAGTACTAGTTTTAGTGATATACTCTCCTACTACTTTATTGCTGCTTTATCAGCATCCTCAAACTTTACAAAATAATAAAAATATGAGTTTTCAGGCCAATCAAAACACCATAGCTGCCTCCTCAGCATGAAAATACATAAATCACCTCATTTCTTGTCATTTGTTGATCCTTAGAGGTCTCTGTCTTTTTACACACATTTTCCATACTTTTCCAGATCTGATTAAATTCAGATCTTTGGGCTGAAACCAGGAATGTATCTACCCAAGGTGCAGAGATGTGGGAATGAAGGGGAAAATACACAAAAATACATATTGACATTGCATGTCTGCAGAGGAGCTAGGAAAAAAACATTCATTTTGGAGTGCAACCTTACCACTTTTAATAACTAAAAAAGGTAGGAAGAGTGAGACACATAACTTTGTCCCTTTTGTAGTGGTTAACTGATATGTCTGAGTAGAAAATTTACTGGTCTGTCTCCACTGAAATTTCTACAGTTTAAAGAGCTCATGCACTTGCTATTTAAAAATTCAAAAACTACAATCTACTTATGATGTTTATATTGAAGGTTTTCTTCTGCCTTTTTGTTACCTCAGTGTTGTGTTTTTCATATTTTACATATTATTCTAGATATTATAATAAAATATCCTAAAGGTATTTTCCAACATAAATGATTCTATGATTACTGTTTAATTTGTTTTATTCCTTGTTTCTGTGCATTATGTGGGAAGAGATTCTATGTTCTTGGACATGTCTTACTGAAATACTTTTTTACAGGTTTCCAATTAGAAATTGGAGGAATATGTGCTTTGGTGAAAGTCATATGTATCCAGATATCCCTTTGTAAGAAGATCCCTTTATAAAAAGATCCTTTTGCATCCATATCCTTTTGCAAAAAAAAATAAATAAAACAAACAAAACCAAAAACAACACAACACAAAAAGCTGAAATCAAGAACGAACTTACTTGATAAAAGCTCCTGCTTAAGCACTCATGAGAAATTATTCTTGAAGTAATTGAATATGAATTTTCTGTGTACTTTATCTCAGTGAAGAATCATTTCTCCTGTCATTTCATAATGCATGGAGCTCTTCAGGAAAAGCAAACAAACAAACAATCAAAACAAACCCTGTCTTTCTGAAATGGATTCTTGAGCAGTCATTACCACAGATCCCCATATTTACTTCTTGTGGTTCAACTAACCATCTTAGTTATATAGATATTATCAGGTCTCCTGCTGTCATATGTAAATTATTACATATAGGCATCAAATTACTTCTTCTTCTTTATTATTTCAGTAGCTTGCTGTCATTCTTGGCTAACCCATAAAAGAAGCAAAATGTAGCAAAAACCCATTGGGCACTACACAAGCAATGGCATTCAATCCACTATTGTCCTTTAACATGTCAATACACAATGCCTCAGTCTTGAAGTATGGCTGGGAATACAAAATCCTTCCAAAGACAAGTAGAACTGTCCTGTATTTTGCTGAAACAGCAGAATGAATCCACTCATTTTCTGATCCTGTGTTTCTGAGCTAGTCAACTTATTCTCCTTAGTTAACAAATGAAATAAGCACTTCATGTGATGCATTTAAAGTGCCTACCTTACAGTTCAACATGTTGTGCCTTATAAGTGCCTATTGCTTTCTGATGAACTAGACGTTTATAAATAAATATATATATAAAATATACAAATATATATAAAATATATACAGTCCTGGAAGCTGAAGATATTATGTAAGCAAAGATTGAGACTCTTTGCTTTAGGTGAAACAAGAATAGATATGCTGGGGAAAAAAACCAAAATGCTGAAAACCACAGGGAAAGTAAATTGCATTCTCATTTTACCTCTGACAGTACAAAATCCAAAGACATTCAGTGAAATTAAAAGCAACTTATTTACAACTTTTAGAAGAATTCTTCCCTCAGGATAGTCTGAGGAGTATTCAGCATGAATTCAGAGCAATGTTTAAAGACTATTTGTTGTACATGACATATGTAGGAGTTACAAAATGAAATAAAATTATTAGTAGCTTGGAGAATCAAGGATATGGAAGCAGTATCCTTCAATGGTGATATAAATACAAAAATGGACTGCTCCAAGTCTGTCAGTAGGATGTCACTACCTTCTGACATGCCCACCTCACCACCCAGTTTGGTGTCATCAGCAAATTTGGTGAAGGTGCTTTCAATCCCATTATCCAGATCATTTATGAAGATTTCATAACTGGACTTCCCATAGACATCAATACTAGGCCCCACACTCTTCAACATCTTCATAAATGATCACCACCCTGAGTGCAGACTGCTGGCCAATTTCCTACCCATCTTGCAGACCACTCATCCAATCTTTAGCTTGTCAGTGTATCCAGGAGAAGGCTGTGGGAAACAAGCAGCTTGATGAAGTCCAGGTAAACAACTTCTTTTGCTCTTCATATGTTGAAAGAAGATGTTATTTTGTCATAGAAGGTAATTAAATTAGTCAGACATGATTTACCTTTGGTAAATTCATGTTGACTTTTCCCAATCACCTGCGTCTTTCAATTTTTGTAGTTTCTAGGATGACTTGTCCTGTCTGCTGGATCTGGGGTCTAGCTACAGCTGGACAGCAGCTGCTCAATTTCTCTGCACATTCTCAGGAAGGACTAGAGGTCTGGGCTTCACCTGTGACCTAATATGGCACTTAAAAAAAAATAAAATTAGACAGGTCACTGGGTTTAAATCTGATGTAATTGCTTTGTGGATGTTAACACTTTTCCATGTGATTGTATGCAAATCCCATTTGTATGAGATTTTTCACTGACAGAAAGAGTATAAGCTTCCAATACCAACCATTAAAGAGACATCTTTAATTATCTATTTGATCTTAACTTTGTAATGATCAAATATAGGTTCTCTTGCATCAAAGCACTCCACAACAGATTGAATAGATTATAAATGAGATGCTAGATTTTATTGTGATCATTTTTTCGTTAACAAAGGACAAAGACATTTAGGATTATTTTATGCATATTTAAGTACATAAATGTTTGTTTCTTGGAAAGCTGCGTATCTTAGATCGTCATTACTATTATTTCCATTTCAGACATAACTCTTAAATTCCCATCAAGACAGAATGTTGTGGCTGTTGTTCAGTGTACCAAGATTCACGGAGGTTCTCTGTTATGCATCTGATCTGTTGACAGCTCAGTGGAATATTGTTTACAATGTCATTGCTGTTGCTGCTGTTATAATCAGCTTCTAGTGTCTTTTTTCTCTCTTATTCTGCTGTCTTTAAGTGCTACCAAGAAAAATGCATTGACTTTGCTAACTGGGCCCTCCTCAACAAAATAAACTTTTCCTTAAACATATTGGATAGCATGCAAATATACTGGCTTAAGACAGGAACTTCAAAATTCATCATCCTTGTCACTGGTAACAGGACTAACATTGTTAAAGTATAATGATAGATGCTCACATAAAATCCAGTCGGTTTATCACACCATCCATTTTTTAATCACTGGTGCAAATCGGAGCAGGACTGCTACTGTGAGAGGAACTATTGCTAGAACAAGAGCGTGCCTAAACTTTTTTTATCACTTCAGCAAAGTAAATATACAGCAATTCATTCATGTTTGGTCTTTTGCAAAGGTTAGCTTGGACTCCTAAATAGTAAGCTATATGCAACCAAAAGACATTTACATTTCTTTTTCTTTTGGGGGCAATTGAGCATACACTGCAGGAAATATTTGGTATTTGACCATTTAGATGACTGAAGAAGATATGAATGATCTATATCTAGATCAGTACGGAAAGTCATGTAAACAACCTGGAGGGAAAAAATAAAGAAAAAAAAAAGAGAAAAATTTAAAAAAAGGAATCCAACACTCCATTTTTTCACCCTTTATGTAAGGATGCCAGCTAGTTGAGGCTGAGTGAGAAAGTTCCCCAGATATAATTAATACCTTAGTCTTTTTGGCTTATTCTTGGGAGTTTTTGTTGTAAAAAAGACTTCATTAATCTTGTTAAAAGACGAGGATTGTCTTGAGTCTGATTCTAGGAGGAAAAAAAGCCACAAACTCTGGACTGATCCACATACAATGATTCTGATAATAGTACTACACATATAAACCTGTCTATTAAAAAAAATAATAAAAGCAAAGACTATGCTGTTGCTTTTCTTTTTTAAACACACCTGCATGACATGATTGTTGCACCTACATGTGTTGAATTTGCTTCAGCCACTATCTGATTTTTAGCTTATGGTCATAGCTGTTTATTAGTTATGGTAATCTAATCAAGAATTGAATCTTTCTTTTAACTTCTTAACTTGTAAATAGTTGATAAGCAATGAGATTTTAAGTACTTTAACAGACTGTAACTTGCCCTGGTAACTTTTGTGAGGATTTTAGTCATGTTTCAATGTCTTTTCTGCATAAATAGTATCCATATCTCCTTCACTGCTAAATGAAAAATCCACACAACTCATGAGAAGAAAATAATGAAAATCACATCTGGTGAGCTTCACATCCGGTATGCTTACCAGGATGTGGGTGTAGAAATGTTCAACTCTCCAAAAAGCTCAGAAAAAAGACTGCAAGGAAGTTTCATAAAACCAGATAAGTGTTGTACTTTAAAAGCCTGGGATTCTGATGTTTCTCTTGTTTAGTTTTTCTGAGTCTAAATACTTAATCTGGGCCTTTTCCACTTCTTTTTTTCTTTTTCCTTCTGTGTGAGAGATTCCAAACATCCGAAAGACCTGTAGTCACTGGACAGAGATTTGTTACAAGAGATGTGCATCCTTCCTATCTGTGGCTTAGAAGAAGAGGTATGTAGAGGTGCTTATCCCTTTTTATGGAAGGAGACTAGGTGTTTGACTTAATTCAAACATCTGTTTATTGAGTCCAAGATAAATGGCACGAATAACATAATGAAATCGCAGTAAGTGATAATTCCTCCATCAAGATTAGCTTTCTGTTAGTAGTACTACCATTTTGTACAATCCTCTGTACAAAATACCCTGTCAGTATTGTCCTAAATCTTTTTTCACTGAAACCAAAGACAAAGCTATGTAATATAAGATGAATGCTTGCTAATTTCCACCTTAAAAATGCAACAGCTATGACTATGAAAGCAATTTTTTGTTTGGATAGGGACATATTGCATTTACATGGTTATAGCCCTCAGCGGATAAGGAAAACTGCAATATGTTTAAGATTTTCAAAATTATCTGGATGATGGAGTATCACTGGATGTATTCCCAAATTCCAAGTGTCAGAACACATGGTAAAAAAAGGGTTGATATCATTACATTTTTTCCTCTGCTTCTTTCCTGCCTTTTTCCACCTACATGTCCTGTGTTCCTCTCTTGCATTTTTCAAATAGAACAAGGAATTTTTAAAAATTGAAAGAAAGGAAAGTACAATGACAAGATTAACACCGGCAGAAGAATAGACATGCACGACTGGCTATTGGCGATGTTTCTAAAATGCAGCCCACAGTTCTTCAGCATACTTATTTTAGTGTGATAAATTACATTCCCTTTTCCTTTATGAAGCTTTTTTCTTTCAAATGTGCTAACATGTAAGTATTCCAAAAAATTTTAATTACATTTTGGCAGTTCATCGAACATAAACATTACATCCTCGATGGGCTTTTGGACTCTGACCATATGACAAGAGTGGCAGCATAGAAAGATTCTCAGTCCCCTGATGTTTACAGGATTTAATAGCTTTATTTCAAAAAGCCATTTTTGCAGGTCATTCTTACAGAATCACAGAATCTTCATGGTTGGAAGGGACCTTTGAGATCAATGAGTGCAACCATACAGACAAAAAAAAAAACCAACCCAACCATCTTGGGGACTTGAGCCTGCAATAAAATATGAAAGCCTTTAACTTGTCTCTTAGCATTTTAAAAGTTAGGTATATGACTGAAGATATAGCTTGAGGAGAAAGTTCCCCAATAATCTTCCAGATATATATCTTCTGATACACATTGTTTTAAAAAAGTTTTGAGGGTAAGAAGGTCTTATAGTTAAATTATACACAATTTCTTCCTTACAGAAACCTAGAATTTTAGAATTTTATTTAGACTAAATAAAATTCTAAACTAAAAACTATATCAGAGTATCAGAAAGCTTATTTAAATTCAGACACCTCATTTTTGGTAGTTAATGATCAAGATCAAGTTTTACTTAAAGAAAAGAGTTTTTCATAACGGTTTTTGAAAATCTATACATTGATGATAATTGCTGGAATAGAAGAATTGAAGATTTTTTCCAGTATGCATTAATAATTATTTAATTGAGTTATCGGAGGCAACAGCCCAATTTTTACTGTTGTTTCAGAAGTGTGAAGATATAAATATAAACTACAGAATGCGTTAACTTCAGATACAAGCAGAGATGTAACTCCATTTAGAAGCTGTAGTGTCACTTTTTTACTCCGACACAGTTTTGAAATTATATATTCTTGTTGTATATTGTCATAGCTTCGAATGACTATGCTCATTCAGTGCTTTTTCTACTTAAAAATTGCAATTTCTGATTTCTAAAAAAAAGTTGTAGTATCCAAAATCCCCAATGTCAGCTAATAGTTTCTCTAATATTTTTTTATTATTATTATATTTGTCCTGAGTGCCCATGGGATGATTAACCTACCTCTAACTTGCTAGCTTCTTTAATACAGTTATAGGCATACAGAGAGATAGGAATACCAGGAAAAAGGACTGCCTTAAAACCTTGTGAGGGAGGTTAACTTCAGTCAAGCCTATGAGACACCATCCAGAAGTCTATTTATGAAAATTCCTGAATATTAGCCCACAGGCAGAACTGCTTTGAAAATCATGACAGCTAAATTTGTCAGATGTGTTAACCCACAAGCTGTTCTCCTGTACTGCTTTGGTGAGTGTGTTGCTTGAAAATGAATTGAATGTGGCTTTTTTCCTTTCACCCCACTCATCAATGAAATTTTAATATAGCTGTTGTATCTTTTCTCACAGTAGTAAGAACTTCCCCATCCCATACCTGGCAAAGAGGTTCCAATCACAGTATTGTCTGGGATATTTTAAAAGCAAAAAGCCTCAAAATATTGAATGACAATTACAGTGTTTACTATCCAATGGTTGCATTTCACAAAAGATGTTTGGACTAGCAGGCAAAACCTCAAATTCATGCACGCAAGTAGATTTTCTTAATTATATCTTTTACTGGATAGTAACTTTAGTGAAAATCAAAAAAACAGTGCTAGCTTTGGAAGGATGTTTTTCATGTCCTTTATGCATCTGAGGTGGCTGCTAAAGCTATAATTTCTTCTTGTTCACTAGCCTACTGTGACACTGACAAGCGAATGACTCCAGCAACAATACCAAGAACAAATAAAAAAACCATTCAAGATGTAATAATCACAAATGCCCCTCATTTTTGCTCCCAAGAACCATTCAGAACAGAGAAAGATGAACCTGAATGCTTCTTGCCCAGTACACATGCAAATAATCAGTGATCAATTAATGAATGGTGCTATTTTCCACAGCTGTGAGACTGTGATTACAAAAGGGATCGAAACATAAAATCGACTGAGGAGATGCCACCTTGCTAACTTGACAGGGTCACAAGAACACCAAGGAAGTCATTTATTATTGCTATTCATTAAAGAAAGGTTATAGTCATCTTTCTAATTACTTTTCTTACTTAGGACTGCTAACTTTTTCACAGATTGCTTGTCGCTTGCACTGACCTCTGTATAAAATCAATACATATTTGCATTTTTTTGTGCTCATTGTGGTGAAACATGACATGGCCTGAGAATAAAACATGCCTTTCTTTGTAACAGCAGGCAAACACTGAAAACACTGATGACAAAGGTTTACATTTTCTCTTTAATAGTTTCATTGCTCCTTTCATATATTCTAGCAAAACGCTTCTATTGTGACTATGCTTACAATGAAGTTTCTATAAGATCCCTCACGAAAATGAAGCCAATATAACGTTGAAGTCATTCCAAGAACTAGGATATTGTGTCCATTGTTTTCTATCTTAAAATGAATGATAATCACTACAATATTATTTGAAGGTAAACACCTCTTTTTGTTGAACTATCCAACCATCAAAACCTTTTATTTTTAAATTAAAAAAGCCGACACCATAAAATTTGAAGCTAAAACTGGATTTAGATCATGATGCCTCAAATATTAGGTATGTTTAGATGAAAGACTACTATTAGCAGAGTAAGTTTATTCACAGAATTAAGATTGGAGTCTAGTTTCTTATTCGATTACTAACTTTTGTCCCAAACCAATCTCTTCTCATTAGGCACACAGTCACACATTTACCCCTGTTCCCAGCTCTATCATCCTAAAAGCCTCAAAGACAGCTGTCAGCTCTGGCAGGAATGGAGATGTTTAGGGATCTTATTCTAAAAAACAATACTGGCTGTGGTACCCTTTAATAATAACAGAAACATTTAACATTTCAGGTGAAAACATCACTCTGAGCTGTGATCAATATACACCAAGAAGACAGAATGTTAAGTCCTAAATAATTCAAGGTGAATATTGTCTATTTTTTTAAGGGGATGATATTTAACCAATGATTTGAAACAATCACAGAATCACAAAATCACCATGGTTGGAAGGGACCTCTGAGATCATCGAGTCCAACCTTAAAAAAAAAAAAACAAAACAAACCCAACAACAACCAAAACCAACAAAACAAAAAACACAACACCCACATCACACCCACTCACAAACCAATAATCCTGGGCACTAGAGCATGCCCTGAAGAGCCATGTCTACACATTTCTTAAATACCTCCAGGGATGGTGACTCCACCACCTCCCTGGGCAGGCTGTTCCAGTGCCTGAACACTCTCTCAGTAAAGTAATTCTTCCTAATGTCTAATCTAAACCTCCCCTGCCGCAACTTTAGACCATTTCCTGTCATTATTCCCTTGGCAGAAGAGGCCAAGTGTAGCAGTGTAGTGTAGTGCCGGGCCACTACATTGGTGTGGGCCTGGTGCAGTTTCCCTGTGAGGGTATGCTGAAGGAGCTAGTCTTGTTCATCTTGGAGCAAGGACAGCTTTAGGGGCACCAAAGGTACACCATAGCTAGGCAATGGAGAAGGCGGAGCCAAGCCCTGCACAGTGGTACAAAATGGGAGGATAGAGACAAAGGGCATAAGTTGAATCAAGAGAGGTTCTCACTGGATATAGGGATAAATCTTTTCCCTATGAGGACGCTTAGGCCATGACACAGGCTGCCCATAGCAATTGTGCAGTCCCTCTCCATGCTTGGGGGTGCATAAGGCCTTGATCAGCCGTGTCTGACCACATACCTGAGCATGTTTTGAGGAGGAGTTTGGACTGGGGATCTCTTAAGGTCCCTTCCAACCTAAATTATTTTTTTATCCTCTGGAATAGCATAGACATGGCAGATAATCAAAGTAGTCCTAAAAACAATGATGAATAGCCATTTTAAATTTAGTTACAGAAAAAAGTCAGCTTGTTTGTTGTTTTTCTTTTTTTAATAAATCTTTTCCAATAACAAAAGATATTCAGCATAAAAAAATAAAAGCTTACATTGCTGATTCTGCCTATAAATTAAGTATATTCAGAAAATGCATGCTGTGATTTATGTTGTTATCAACTTCTATAGGAAATTATTTGTATTATGTTTCTAGTTTCAAAGGAGTTGCCATTTTATTCTCCTACTGACCAAAGTTTATTAATTTGACAGCAATTGCCAAGGGATCTGATTTTGCTCTCACTTAGGCTGCTGATGAATAGGCAGTAAGTCAACCGAATGTAATACTTGAAATATGTTATTTGAGAATCTTGGAAGTTAGTAGACTTTATATAGTGACCACCTGAGATAGAGCAGAATGTGATCTTCATACTGTAGTACTGACTATAACAAAAAGAATTTGCACTATGTAAACAGAACTTTGTCTTCTCATTGCTTGTAAATCTTTATGAAAAGCTGATGAGTGAAGTGCAGATCTTTCTCTAGGTACTTTTTACCATGGCAAGAAGAAGAACAGCAAACACAGCTCAAAATTTTTTTTTGGCGGTATGTTAAAATTGTCACAGCTCTAAAGATTTGTATTCATGGTATAGCCTCAAACTACAAGTAGCTATAATTCATCATATTTCTAATTTTACAGAGGCACAGATGGCTGTCCACTCTAGTGGTCCCAACATTAGTGAGTTAAACATGGAATAGCATGATTGATTAAAAATTGTAATCAGACATTACTGCTTGTAATTGTGATTAATACGAGTTTACTATTTCTGACAATAATTACTTTTCTTCTCTCTTTTTAACAGAGGGAATAGAAAGTAAATGGATTACAGGTTTTAAAGAATCAAGACTTTAGGGTCAAATGAACAATTAATAGTAATTGTAAAAAGAGAAAACTATTGTTAATGTTTTACTTTTAGGATGATTTAGGGATTCCTATTCTTTTGATAACTGGGTGGCTTTTTGTTTCAAGGTTAGCAACTGTTCCCTGTGGGAAAGTGACAGCTAATAATTTACTTGTATATTATTCTTTGTACTGTTTTAAAATTATTTTTCATGCTTACACTTCAGTAGTGCTTAGTAATAGGATTTTTTTAGGAACTTTGTTCATGTCTTTGAAGATAAACGCAATTTATTTTACCTGAGGCAGTGAAAAATTAATGGACTGATTTCCATTAGTGTTTTAGCATTCGCCAGAAGTGCAGTTAATGGGTTCATTTGGCTTTGGATCAGGTCTGTGTTTCTTATTTACAGGATCCTCATGGTCAAACAGAAACCAAGCATGTATTGTGATAGAATCCATGAGTTCTGCATGACTCACTCTTCTTTGGAAAAGGTTGTGAAATTTTACACTTAAATTGACGCTATGTCTTCTGTTTCTTAATTTGGTAAAGTATTGGGTTTATGTGACAAGGCTTTGGTAGGGGAGCTTTAGGGATGGCTTCTGTAAGAAGACACCAGAAGCTGAACCATGTCAGACAAAGACAGTTTCAGCCATCTCCAAAGCCAGTTCTACAAAGCTGAGCCCATCAGTGACAGCGGTGATGCCTCTGTGATAATTAAGAAACAGTATCTCTCTCAGAAGCTGTGAGAGAAAGGAGTGAAAAAAAGTGAGAGAAACAACTCTGCAAATACCCATGTCAGTGAAGAAGAAGGAGAGGAGGTGCTCCAGGCACTGGAACTGAGATTCCCCTGCAGCCCATGGTGAAGAACATGATGAAAGTAGGTTGTCCCCTTGCAGCCCATGGAGGACCATACTGGAGCAGATATCCACACTGCACCCCATGGAGGATATGCCCTGAAACAGATGAATGTGCCCTGAAGGAAGCTGTATCCTGTGAAGTTCCCATTCAAGCGGAGACTCCTGGCAGGAACTGTGGCCCATGGATAGGAGCCCACACAGGAACAGGTTTTCTGGCAGAAAATGTGACCCTGCGGGGGACCCACACTGGAGCAGTCTGTTCCTGAAGGACTGTATCATGTAGAAAAGATGCATGCTGGAGCAGTTCTTCTAGAACTACAGTCTGTGGGAAGGACGTATGACAGAGAAGTTTGTGAAGGACTCTATGCTGTGGGAGATGCGCCATGCTGGAGCAGGGGAAAAGCATGAGGAGGAACGAGCAGCAGGTTTTTTTGTTTCCTGTCATATTATGGTATGATACAATTTGTTGATGAGATTCTTCATTTTTATATCCTCACTGAAACATTTTCATCCCCCATCTTTCCTTCTGACAAAAGATCTGGTCTTCCAACAAGCTGTGGGATGCAGGTGGTGGAAACATGAGGAGGAAGCTAAACATAACATTTGGGCAAAGACAGTGCACAGAGAAGGGCTGCTGATTCACAACATCTCTTGTGCTGCCTTTAGCAGCCAGATCTCATGAAGCCCAAGGCATGACTTAGAACTGCTTCCCTTGAGTAGAATCCTTGTAGCTGGCCTCTGTGGTCTTGTTACTGCTGATTCTCCAAAGGTGAAACAGGCAAGTACAGTTCTTTCCTTGGCTGCAGGTGAGTTCAGATTTTCTCTTTCTTTACTCACAAGGGTAAATCCTTATGATTTTACTCTTCCCATGTCCCACTCTTATTTCAATCTACATGTCTCCAAGACTTCTATTGTTTTCTTCCTGTATCACTGTACTGCTGCCCATATGATGTTTTGTTTTGTTTTGTTTTTTAATCTGGATGCCTTTGACTAAGTATTCAAAACAAAAACAATAATTTCTTTTAAGGAAGAACTTATTAAGTAGAACTTGTTAAAATTGATGGAAGTTTTCATATCATTTTACAGTACAGAAAAAACAACAAAATTTTCCTCTTTATTTTCTGTTTAACAAGATCTGCTGCATATTAACTATGGTTTTAATTTCAAATGGACAATTCTTTATAAGACACAATGATTCTATTAAAGACTTCTGTGGCTACGTACAACTTCTCTCAAAAGTTGATCAGTCCAGTATAATTACACCTAGTATGTGCTGTATCACATGATGTTGAAGGCTGCTATCACAAGAGATGGCTAATTGGCTATTTGATTAATAGCTCTCTGCCAGACTCCATCTGTAGGGAGATTTAGCCCACTGTTCTCAAAGCTGGCTGAGGCATACCTCACCACAGCCTATCTGCACAGCTACATGGAGCTGAAAAAACATTACACAGTGAAAAAAGTTGTGATTGAGCAAAAGGTTTCAAGTATAGGCAGCCTCTGTCAGAGGGTCACAGTTCTTTGTCACTGACCTGAAAGTCTTTTCACAATGGGACAGGGCTTAGTTTCTCCTTTAAAGAAAGCATTTCTATTTCCCTGCTTCGCAAAGAGAAAGGAAAGAAAATATCCATAATAGGCAAAAATCCTCTCCAAAACTCCAGTGCTAGAAAGGACAATAATAGGAAGTATGATGTACAGCTAGATTAGCCAAAATGAATGTGGGAAGGGCAATAGTATGGAGCCAGCTGTAACCCCAGAAGCTAAGCAATAATGACATTGACTGCAGCCCTGCCCTCCTCTTTATGTTACTCAGAGACAAGCATAGCTGAGCAGGTAGTCAGCTAGTTGTCTGTGCATTGCAACATCTAGGTTTTGATGAATATTTTAACAAGCTGGCATAGGTTGCTGTTTAAAACTAAAACTAGGATCTATCATTCTGTTATTACAGCCACTAAAGTAATGGGAGAGAATATAACGAACTAGATCTATAACTGAAGCTTTCTATGTATATACCTTCTTATCATGACCTTTTCGGGGTTTTTGGGTTTTTTGTTTTTGTTTTTGTTTTGTTGTTCTTTTTTGCAGTGTATATGTTAACTTGGGAAAAGTTAGAATGAAGTAAAAAGAAAAAAAAACTTATAAGGCCAATCGCATCCTGGGCTGCATCAAAAGATGCGTTGCCAGCAGGTCCAGAGAGGTGATTCTGCCACTTTACTCTGCTCTGGTGAGACCTCACCTGGAGTATTGTGTGCAGGTCTGGAGCCCTCAATATAAGAAGGACATGGACCTGATGGAGCGGGTCCAGAGGAGGGCCACAAGGATGATCAGGGGGATGGAGCACCTCTGCTACGAAGACAGGCTGAGGGAGCTGGGGTTGTTCAGCCTGAAGAAGAGGAGGCTCCGGGGAGACCTAATAGCAGCCTTCCAGTACCTGAAGGGAGCCTACAGGAAGGCTGAGGAGAACCTGTTTAGAAAAGCCTGCAGTGACAGGATGAGGGGAAATGGCTTCAAGCTGGAGGGGAACAGATTTAGACTGGAGATTAGGAGAGGGTTCTTCACTGTGAGGGTGGTGGAGCACTGGAACAGGTTGCCCAGGGAGGTGGTTGAGGCCTCTTCCCTGGAGATATTCAAGGAGAGGCTCGACGAGGCCCTGGGCAACCTGGTCTAGTTGGGGGTGTCCCTGCTGACTGCGTGGAGGTCGGACTAGATGACCTTTGGAGGTCCCTTCCGGCCTGGGCAATTCTATGATTCTATGATTCTATGATAAAACACTGTTGTCAGAAAAATAAGCTGCAAGGAATAAAGCACATGTGTAAAATTATAAAGATGGTGGATACATTATCTCAATTATTTTATTTTTTGTACCAGACCAGTGCTAACTGGGTAAATGCTAAAAAGGTACATGTTACTGAATTTATATTACTTATTTTAGAAAGTGAACAGAAATGTACTAAAAACAGTTATAGATTGCTGCACAGAGGAAGCATCAGCAGTGCCCAGTGATGTGCACCTACAAAGTGATCTTTATATGCTTGAATCCTAGTAACTAGCTCCATATATTTATTAACTATCCTTTTGAATTCTATAGTTCTCTAACAAAACCCCCTGTATTTCACAGTTAATTTACTGTTGGCCAATTTTCTGAAGACTTTCAAAAGTCTTCAGAAAGTACTTCAGAGTACTGAGAAAATATTTGGAGAGGCACAGTGAAATGATCTTGCCGAACAAGTCCTTCTCGATTTTATTTCAAGTCTGTAGAGAGACAGTAGCAAAGGCTGATCCAAGTGTATTCAGTTTTAAAGCTGGGTCTTTATGTTAAGATTTCATCTTTTTCTTATGCTTGTAAAAGATCTACCCCATCCATTCATGTCACAGCAATACTGCTGGTTCTCACCTAAAAGAGAACTGTTCCTGGTACAATGTTGTGTATTTTAAACATACCTAGGAAACATACTTCCTTACCAAATATATAAGCTGTTTTTCTGGTGTACATGGGAATTCCAGCAGCAGTAACACAGAAAAAAAGTAGAATATCCAACTGGACAGGCAATAGTTCTCCATCTGGGTGCCTACTACTCTATAAATTTGACTGCAGATAAAATTTGGTATATCTAGTATCTTTGATGTTAATTACTGTTAGTGAAAACTTTATCATTCAGAAGAACCTCATTCTAGTGTTCGTCATTGTTTAACCCCAGCTGGCAACTAAGCACCACGCAGTTGCTTGCTCACTCACCCTATGGTAGGATGGAGGAGAAAATCAGAATAATAAAAGTGAGAAAACTTGTGGGTTGCGATAAAGACAGTTTAAAAGATAAAGCAAAAGCTGCGCACACAAAGAAGACAAAACATGGAATTTGTTTACCCCTTCCCACTGGCAGGCAGGTGTTCAGCCATCTCCAGGAAAGCAGGGCTCCATCACACATAATGATTACATGGGAAGATAAATGCCATAACTGCGAAGGGCTCTTCCCTTCCTTCTTTTTCCCCCGGCTGACATATACTGAACATGATGTATGGTATGGAGTATCCCCTTGGTCTGTTAGGGTCAGCTGTCCCAGCTGTATCCCCTCACAACTTCATGTGTAACCCCAGCCTACTCACTGGTGGGGTAGTGCAAGAAGCAGAGAAGGCCTTGACACTGTGAAAGCACTTGCTCAGCACTAGTGAAAACATCTCTGTATTATCGACACTGCTTTCAGAACAAATCCAAAATATCTACTATGAAGAAAATTAACTAACCCAGACAAAACCAACACAACGTTTCTCCTAATCCCGATGGTTATTCTGTTCCTTTTGAGTATTTAACAAGATCGTTGCCACTTTAGAGAAATGTCCATTTCTAATTCCTTAATCCCTATTCCCACCAAAAGAATTTTTATTCTAATAGTTCAATTTTACAGTTTTATGTAATCTGTAATTTCATCTTTTTTTGAAATGTATTCTTATATAAATATATAGAGAGACATATACATGCATATATATGCAACTTTACTGATCATGGCAAACTCACTCAGGAAATTTTCCACATATGCATGATTTACAGTACCTGTGATCTATTTTATGTTAAAAAGCACTGCCACATCTTTCCTCCTTTTTTCAATAATACAGTTTAATTCACTATGAACATAACTATTTTCAGCATTGTTTTCCTCTCTATCATATGTGGATCATGGTTGGATGTAAAGGGAAAAGGAGATACCACAGCTGTTTCATCTTCTTTCAGTTAAGCAACCTAAGGCTCCAGTATTTTTACTTTCTCATCCATGAGAAAATAAATGCATTTTCAACCCCAGCAAAAAAAAATGGCTTACAATACCCAACAAAATGTAAAAAGAAACAAAATAACAAAATTGTTGTTTTCTTAATGGTTTTTAGGCTATATATTAAGTTAAAAAAAAAAAAAACAAAACCAAACCAAATTCTGATAGAATTATTTACTTTTCAGAGCACGCTTTGTATTTGGTTAAAAATCTATAGTTTTGTGCCTCATGTATTTTCATATTGAGAAGGTAAATGCATATGTGGTTTCAGTCTGTAGGTCTTTTCTAATTTTCAAAGCAGAATTAAATTTTTGTTAGAAAAAGGAGGTATGGATTACTTAACTGTAGAAGAAATTCTTATATATGTTTTTTTGGTTAGGACTACATTATTTTTAGTATGATGCTTTAAATATTATATACATAAGAAATAACCTTTTGGGGTTTTTTGATGTACATATAACAACAGTAGATGTCACTTGGAGACATTGGCATGAAATCCATGCCAAATGAGAATTTACTCCCCTGTTGCAACTGGAATTAATTTCTGCTATTTTAAGAACAAAGCAAATTTACCAGGTATACTTTCACTAGTCTAATATTATAATAATCAGCAGTAATGGGCAATGTATGGGAACTCATGTACTAGCCAGTTAAACTTACTATGGACATTGAAAAATATTTCAACATTAAGGATTAAACAAAGGAACACATTTGATAAGGACCCATATCTTCAGGGCAAAGTCAGAAAAAAGATTCAAATGTCAGAAAATGTCAAGGAACACCAACACACAAAAAAAAAAGAGAAGGGGGAATTACAATATGAATAATAGCACAGCAAGATATTCTATCACTTCTTTGGTTAAAAGGCGGTGACAGATTTGTGAATCTGTTATTATGATTAACTTTAATATAGCCTTGGATTCACTGCAATCTTGTGTGTTTCCCACTGTTGTATATACATAACAGCGCACAGTGTAGGTGCATGCAAATCACAGTGGTTGTCAATGCACGTAAGCCACCAGAAGATGATCACAATATTATAGACAAAATGGAACAGTATCTTAAAGTCTTTGCAGAGTAATGCCTCCAAAAAATCAAATTTGTCAAGGGTTTTCTTACACAGCTCTCTCTGACAGCTGTGCAGTTTATAATCTTTTTCCCCCCAAAACTTCTGCAGTATCATTCAGAATGAGTCCACTGCCTAAGTACTTCTCAGTCACTGGGAGTACATGTACTGTTAACATGCCAATGTATTTAAATGCCTAAATTACAGATGGCAGTATTGGAAAGACCGAGCTACGTGAATAACCTTTTCTCCACTTCATTGGATTGGGATGTTGTTCTGTTTAAGGGCATTTTGGTGCTGCTCATTAATGCCAATGTCACTTTGTTTAAAAGGTGAACATGCCAGTGTGCATCTGGTGAGATGAAAAAGACCATACGCCTCAGCATCATGCCAACAAAAGCAAGAACCTTCAGTGCATCACTTCAATTTACATTCACTTCAAAACATAAACTAATTGCTCTTTAAAATTTCAATGTGGACCAAAAAAGACTTTTTAGAAACCAAGTGGTTTAGTTCAAACCATGTTATATTTATGTTAAAATACTTCTTTTGATCTCTTTAAACAAACTAAATTCAAAGGTATGGAACCATAATTTAAATGAAATGCAAAATTTTAGAATTATTTTTACCTTTCTCTATTTACCTTCTTGCTTGACTTACCTTTGTCATTTTACTGTTTAGGAAAAGGGACTAATGAGAAAAAATGGTGAAATGAGAATCAGTAAAAACCAAAATACAACAAAAAAATGCCTGAGGGGCTGAAGAGCTACACAATGGTGAGAAAAGTGTCATCACTTGTCAATAAATAGATCTGTTCACTGGAAATGCTATCTGACTTCAGTTTCATGGACATCTTGAAAAATGTGAGAAATATGCACATACACACAAAAAAATTTATTAAAAAAAATCTTATTTAATGTTAATTCTGAGTGGTTGGCATCACGTAATATAATTCTCCTGAGGCCAGAAGAGGCCTAACCTTTAAGCTCATGTTTTTTTAAAACAAAAGTCAGACAAAAATAAAAAGTGCAGCTTAACCATTTCAGCTGACAAGCTAATCTCAGATCCTTTCCTTTCTGCTTTGCAGATCAAAAAGTTAATATGAATTTAATGCAAAACACCGAGGAATAAGAATGTATTATATATGTGGCCTAGTATTAGTGATTAGTAGTTTGAAAGAGATGTGTGTCTATTTATCTATGTACTAATTCATTCACTTGAGGACCTTTCTCCACTTTTCTGCAACTCAGTATATCTAAGTTCAAGCCATAGTTGAAATCCATTTGACAAACTAAACACCTAATAATCTTATTATATATACTCAATATGACACAAGCTGAGCTCTATCACATGATTTACCTCAGTCATAATTATGATCATTGTAACAATACCTTCTGTAAAATCTTTTTCTTTTTTACCTTCTATCAAAGCAATTTTCTGCATGCACTGATGCTGATGAATTCTTATTTGAATATCTAGCTCTTGAAAGTATTGCTTAAAAACTCACCTGTGTTTCTATAAAAAAAATTAGAAGATTTACTGTTTTTATTCTATGAAAGGTCAAAGACACTGATGCATTTTGTTAGAAGTACTGACCTAGAGAATGCATAAAAGCTATGATAGTAAGAGCATTGTTTTTTGAGTGAGGTGATTTTCAGGTTTCTGAGCCCTTAGAATAACTACTCATTATAGCGTTACTTTTCCTTTCTCTGCTTTTATGTCAAGTACAGCATTAACTCATTCTTGTATTTAATTCCTGGCAATCATTTTTCATCAGTTTCTCAAGGATTATCTGACACTGCAGCTTGAGATCCAAATTTCTAATTTCTTTGATTTTGACCTAGGTATCTGTTTCATGAGTGTAATTTTACTTACAGAAAATTGAGATGAAAATAATACATATTTTTAGAGAACTTTGACAAAATATTACAATATAATTTGTTCTCTAAATACTTTGTTTTCCTTGAGCCTGTGGAGATATCATTTTATGAGATTCACAATTTTTTTTTCCATCCTGAACTCTTTCTGAACTTAGTCAAAGTGCAATATTTCTGAAAACCAGGAAAAACATAATGTAATAAAAACAAATGCTTCTAAATGTTAATGAAAGAATCCTCAATGTAAAACCTTCTAAAAAAATCAGAAATAAATATGAAAACAACCACATGAAAATGAATGTATTCCAATAGCTCTTGCAAAACTGAATAGCACTGTGTGAAAATCTAGTGCAACTAGAAACAAAATATTTCTCCTTCCTTTCCCTCTACGTAACTGCCAATCACAATTATAGCTCAGTTAGTGTGATTTTCACCATTACAAGTTGTACTGTGTCTGGTTGGGATGGAGCTGGCTATCTTCATAGCAGCCCATCTGGTGCTGTATTTTGAATTTGTGGCTAAAACAGTGTTGATAACATAATAGTATTTTGAATGTTATGGAATAGTTATGGAATAGTGCTTGCATATCATCGAGGCTTTCTTTTTCTCCCCCACTACGGCCTCACAAAATTAGTCTAAGGGTGGGCAAGAGATTGAGAGGGGCACAGTCAGGAGAGTTGAAGCAAATTGGCCAAAAAGATCATAGAATAGTTTGGGTTGGAAGGGACCTTTAAAGGTCATTTAGTCCCAACCCCTGCAATGGGCAGTGACATCTTCTACTAGATAAGTTGAAGCAACTGTTGCTCAGAGCCCTGTCAAATCTGACCTTCAACATTTCCAGGGTTGTGGCATCTACCGCCTTTCTGGGAAACCTGTTCCAGTGTTTCACCATCCTCATTGTAAACAATTTCTTCCTTAGATCTACACTAAATCTACACTCTTTTCACGTAAAGCCATTACCCATTGTTCTAACGCAACAGGACCTCCTAATATGTTTGTCCCCATCTTTCTTATAGGCCCCCTTTAAGTACTGAAAGGTCACAATAAGGTCTCTCTGAAGCCTTCTCTTCTCCAGACTGAACAACAGCAACTCTCTCAGCTTGTCCTTATAGGAGAGGTGCTCCAGCCCTCTGATCGCTTTTGTGGCCCTCCTCTGGACCCAGAGCTCCAGGTGGAGTGTCAAGAGAGCAGTGGGATAGAATCATCTCCCTTGACCTACTCGCCATGCTTTTTTTGATGCAGTCCAGGATATGGTTGGCTTTCTGGACTGCAAGTGCACATTGCCCGCTCATGTTGAGCTTATCCACCAACACCCCCAAGTCCCTCTTCTCAAGGCTGCTCTCAATCTATTCTCTGCCCAGCCTGTATTTGTGCATGGGATTGTGATCATGATCCAGGCCACTAGGAGAATGAACTATGTCTTAGAAATCCTAGATGCAATAGAAAAACCTGAAAAATTTAAGTTCTGAAATCTCTGTTTCATTAGAGTTTTTATTAGGGTCTTATTAAGAATCTTATTAGATTAAGTCCTCAGTCATGGCAGAGCCCAAAAATGAGCTTTTGTTTCCCACTGTTCTCCTCAGTTCAGACAGCCAGGCTTCCTATGCAAAAGATGGAAAGATGCAGTGTAACACGAAATATTTATATTACATACCAGAAATTCTTCCTGCAAACTAACAATAGAAGTAGGACCAAGTTGATCCCTGACATGATTCTATGGCGCATTACAAACATAACTTTCACCCTTACTATTAGAGTCAAAAATCTCAGGCACTCAGCCTTCCAGTTAGTTCGAACATACCTCTTACTGACTTAAATTACAGCAGTTAATGCTGCTATAAAAACCAATCAGTGTAGGAAAGAAATTCAGATGAAGAAAGTTTGTGACATACCGTTCAATACCTGGACATCTATCTTCTCAGGGAAAAACAAGGGCCAGCCTTTCCCTAAAGGCTGGGGGGCTGAAGGGGGTCACACGGCCATCAGGGTCTCACAAGCCAGAGCCTCATCCCACAGTACCTGAGCAAGACAAACAGAAAAAAATGACATGGTGGCCAGGTCCAACCAAGAGCCTAGATCATAGGGCAATATCACTGTGATGAGACAAGTCTGAGGTCAAGCCATGAAGTCAGTCCATTGGTCACAGATAGGATCACATGCATTGGAACTGCCAGGCAGAACCAAGTTCAACCCAGCCCACAAGTCAAAATCCAGACCCAGGGTCCCCACAGTCATGCACACCTGAGCAAGAAACCAGCACTCCCCTTGCATACCTTAGGAAAGGAAGGGATGTCCAGGGCTGAGCTTAAATATTGCTCCTGGGCCTATGGGTATGTGTGGAGACTCCATACGAGGATAGTCAGGGCCATTAAGGCCTACTAGTGCACTCAGCACACTCACACATTCAAACGACTTGTAGACATAGTGCTTAGAGATATGGTTTATTGATCATTTTTGTCAGTGTTAGGTTGGTGGTTGGAGTAGATGATCTGAAAGGTCCCTTCCAACCCAGATATTTCTATGATTCTGTATCCTTCTAAAAGGTTTTCTGTATGCACTCCTCAGAGTAGCATCTGACCACTTCACGTGGGCATTATTAGAGTTTTGACTAATATTTTAAAACAATATTTTTATGAAATAAATTTTACATTCTGGATTTTTTAGACTTTATTACTTTATGATTGTCCTATCCTTATCCTGTGGCTGATTTTTTTTTCTTTTTTAAATTGTGAGTTTGTTATGGTCATTGTCTAGAATAAATATAATTCATTTCATAATCCATTCATTTTTTTCCACTTCTTTTCACTGTAAATTGAAAAACCCTGACTCAGTCAAGCCTGATACATCAGGCTGGTGTTATGACACTGGCTAAAAGGCTTCAGGGATTGACTTTAGCATTGGAGACAAGCATAGAGGCTATACCATGGCCACAACAGCCCCAGGACTAAGGGATCCCTTCAAATTGAGCTATGAATATAGTGGAGCCAAAGAGCAGCAAGGCTAAAGGGAGTCCTATTTTCCTGAGCAGTCAAAACCCTATAGGATAGGCAGAATCAGAGAGACAACTGACAGTAACTTTTAGATTTCTTGCAATTGCTGTGAGCCAAACAACTACTGCTTACAAATCAGGGAATAGAGTATCTCCCTTCTGCCCCAGGATCCCATATCTCACGTTTAAGGTATACATGCACAATTCATTACAGGTGGAAGTGAGCGTGCTCTAAGCTTGAAAACTGAGGTAATTTCCAAACCAGAAGCTGTGTTGTCACAGTTAGCATAGTCTTAAGCTGATAAGCCAGCTGAGAAGCTGCGCATAAAACACAGCTACACATAAAGCTGTTTCTCCCTTCCCACAGAGTATTGTATGGATTTACATATAGATAACTCCCAGTTCTTTATGTGAGCCCTGGTCTTGTTTGTGGGTTGAAAGGACAGCTGTTTTCAGTGGTTTGAGGATGTTTAGTCACTCTTCAAGTGAATTAATGTCCAGTGTTAAGTACAGAATGTCTCTTGATGTGTAAAATATGAGGGACGCGAAATGTCTCGGTTCTTACTTGCTTCAGGAGTATATTTGCATATTCATCCTCAGAGAGGGGTTAAAAATGTCTACACACATAGATATTTTCTGTCTGTTCCTACTACTAATCAGCTTGAATAGCAGAAGCTGGTTACATTTTGAAGAGGCAAGAAAAAAAAGTGTAGATACAGAAAAATCAACAAACTCAAAATGCAGTCTAAGATAGTAAGAAAAAAACCTGAGAAAAACACTAGTAGTGAGGCACTTGAACAAAGCAAGTGTTTTTAAAATGTTTGACTGCTTTTTTAATTTAAGACACATTATATGATTTACCTTTATAAGGTGAACTTTATAAGAGTAGCAAAAGTTATAGTGTAAGAACAGCATTGCCTATGCTGACAATTTTATTGTTACAGCTGTGATATTCAATGGTTTCCTAAAGCCAACATTATTACATTTCACGAGACTCTCAGCTTTAATTTAAAAATAAAATAGGTTTATTTGCCTTGTGTTTTAGAGAAAAAAATGTGCTTATACTAAGTGTTCAAAACCCAGAAAACAAATAAAAAGCATGTAGTTAGTATGGCTTAAAAAATTAACAAATCTGCATGTATTTTAATCCAGTCAAGTCTTTTTATAAGATCTTGTTTCAATTTCTTAGCAGCTGAGATTATTATTTATGCACACTTTCCTAACTCCCCTGTTTTGCCACGAAGTATTTCTGAGACAGGGAGCTGAATCAAAACCTTCATCATTGGGCTCATATTTATGGTGCATCCTTAGAGGTTTCACACTCATGTTCCACTTTTTTTGCAGGAAAGCAACACTATCAATCAACAGTGTCAGAACCCTGTCAGGAGCTCAAACTTTAATAAGAAAACTTTCGAAAGCTGAATTTCTATCAAGAAAATGGTACCCTCAATTTGATTCAGCAACCCCCCCAGGCCTCATCCTGTCTTGTTTCTATGTTCTAAATGGAGAAGGTAAGTTAATACATTGCTGTTGTTTCATATTTGCAAACATAGACAGAAAAAAAAAAGGTAACTTTTTTTTAATGCTTTCTTAATGATTGTATTGTTAAAAACTTTAGGAGATGTTAAACAGTTCAGTTAGAACTTAAGAAAAACATAGGCAAAGAAGTCTAGCACAGCATAAGGTGATACAAATCTTTGCTGGTATCATCAGAGTTTCAGAGACATCTAAAATTATACACTGCAAAATAAGACAACACAGATATAGGAGTATACTAGTTTTGATCCATATCTTAATCACCTAAGTCCTGAGAGGAACCTAAACGTACTTGGCATACATCAGGAATAATGTACTTCCTTGAACTCTCAGAGGTGAAAGGGATGTGTCAGGAAAGAAGTGTCCTCTCCTTCTTTCTCAGGAGGTGTGAACTGATAGCTACCTCCTCCCAGTCTTGGTCTTGACTTGAAGAAAGTGTAATGGATAATGCAGGGATCAAAGAGACCATAAAGGAAGCATCACTTTAGTTCTCATTCCTAAAATTGCTCTTTTTAATTGACTGACCATTGGAGCACCCCAAATCCTTGGGAGAGGCAGAGGCACAAGACCTTGTACTTGCTCCTTGGGTTCTAAGAATCAGACAGCCAGAGATTTTGCAATCCTGGTTTTCTTTGCAGGCTTTAGGTGAACTCAAAACTTTGAACTTTACCTTGGTACAGACTCTGAGATCCCTGTTCAGCCTAAAAAGCTTTATTTAGCAGCTGCCAGTACCATAGAAAGCATATTTATTTTGGGAAAACTTTGAAACACCTTTCTGAGATTCTACCTCATAAGCTGTTTCAAAATGCTGAATGCGAAATTCCGAAATTCAACCATTTCCCCCAGTGCCCAAGTCCTAGTTCCTGTGTTTGTTTTTTTTTTATCTTGTTTTGTTTTGTTTTATTTTTTCTTGGTTTTGTTTTTTTTCTCTTTTTTTTCTGAAGGTAGGTGATTCAGCATCAAAACACCTTTCAGAATTTGGGACTGAATGGGAGGCAACAAGAGTTCATCACACAATGTACACAGGCGCTTTGATGACACTGCCTATACATTCCTGTGCCTGAAAAGTTTTAGAAAATATAGAATTTTGATTCATGTGTACAGAAGCAAACAGCTGAGGTTATTTTGGAGGAATTAGCTCTAAACTGAGGCAGAAAACAGATCACTGTAGGGTATTACCATCTTCACGTGCTGAAACAATTTTTTGCCAGATCTCATCTACCAGCTTGGCAGCTCTGAATCACATAGATATTTCTGAAAATGTTACCTACACTCTCTTGCTATAATGACAGCTGAGACTCTAGAGAGCATTTTGGAAGTTGTTCTGTGCCTGCTGCCTCTAACTACTTCATCAGGTCTCTCATGGGGCACATTTCATGCTTTGGGAAATGCTAAAGAATTTGTTGTGTTTGTAATGCTTTGAAGATGAAAACCACTGTAGATTAATAAACTTTAAGTTGCAATTACCCTGATTATACTTCACAAAATGTTCTTTAATAACCTAAAAAAATCGTATTACCACAGCTAAAGTATTTATTTCTAGCACAAGTATAATAGATCCTGTTGATATTATGATTTTGATCCCACTGAGTAAAAGAAAGGCTAAGAATTTCTAATCCTTTTCCATTTAGCTATTACTCTTTTCCCTCTGTTTTATATGTTGGTTGTACAAAAATGGAAAGATATGATCTGAAGGACTCAGAGGGCAAGGTTCAAAGCAACCATTGCAATCAACTGGGAATAAGCCAGGACAACAGAAGTAGCAACAAATGTTCTTTAGCTGTCTCACAAGATGAGAACCAGAAGAACAACCACTTCAAATATATGTATACCAATGCACTCAGCCTGGGGAACAAACAGGAGGAACTGGAGCTCCACACCCAGTCGCAAAGTTATGATATCATAGGAATAACTGAAACATGGTGGGAGTTATCACGATCCTCACATGACTAGAGGATCGTGATGGATGGCTATAGGCTGTTCTGTAAAGACAGCCAGGGAAGAAGAGGAGGAGTAGTTGTGCTCTATGTTAAGGAGAACCTTGAATGTATATGTCACCTGTGGAAAATGTGGAGCCCTATTGAATACCTCTGGGTCAAGATCAGAGGCGTCATCTCCAAGGGGGATCTTAGAGTAGGCATCCGCTACTGACCTCCAAACCAAGACGAAAAGGTCAACAAAGCAATATTTGTGTCACTTAAGCAAGCTGCAAGAAAAACCTGGTTCTAACGGGTAACTTCAATTACCCAGATATTTGTTGGAAGAACAATACAATAGCTCACATATCATACATCAAGTTTCTGGAATGCATAGAAGACTACTTCCTCATACAAATATTAGTTGTGCCAACCAAGAATGAGGCACTGCTGGGCTTGAACTCACTAACCAAGAAAACTGCCTTTGTAGTATCTTGGTTAGTAATAGACTTGGCTGCAGTGATCACAATATTATGCTTAGGATCTGGCTGAACACACCGAAGGTTAGTACTAAGACAAAGGTTTTAGGTTTTGGAAGAGAAAACTTCCATTTGCTCAGAGCACACTTGGGAGGGATTCTGTGGGTACCTTCCATGCCAGATAAAAGAGCTAGCAAGTGTAGTGAGCTTTTCAAAAACACTCTCTTGAAAGCACAAAAACAGTTCATCCCCTTTAAAGGTAAGGGATGTAGGCAGAACAAGACACTCCTTGACTTAACTGCAAGCTTCTGAATCTGCTCAAAACCAAAAAATGAAGCATACAAGAGATGGAAAAGAAGATGAATACCGTTGAGAGCTACAAGGGCACTGCCAGGGTATGCAGAGGTACAGTTAGAAAAGTAAAAGCTCAGCTTGAATTGAAATTGGCCAGAGATGAGGGAAAACTACAAGAAAGGGTTCTTCATGTAAGTAGACAACCAGCAGAAACAGACAAAAAGTATTGGCCCACTGTTAAACAGGAGAGGTGAATTAGTCACCAATGTCGTGGTTTGGGCCGGATTGGTCAATGAGAATGACAGATATTCTCCCTTACCTCTCTTTCCAAGGAGAGGAGGAAGAGAGATAAGGAGATTTATGAGTTTGGAAAGAACTGCTTTAATGAAAATATTGATAATAAAATAAAAAGAAAATAAGGGAGTAGATACAATATATACAGAACCTTATCAAACTCCCAGGATGACGATCACATCACCAACAGGCACTGGGGAAGTCCCGCACCTGACCCAGCAACGGACAGGAACTGGTTCCATATCAGGAGTCAGAAATGCATGAATTGGGATCAAAGGCAGATGAACAATCAGAGTCCTCCTTGGACTCCAGCCATTGAAGAAAGAGTGCTGACCCTTTGATCCCTTGGCTTTTATACTGAGCATAGGGCAGATGGGATGGAATATCCCGTTGGTCAGTTTTGGATCACCTGTCCTGTCTGCTCCTCTCCACAGGTGTGACCCATCTATGCTTTTCCACTTCTGACCCTCCAAGGGATAAATAACAAAGTCAGCTGACCTTGGTTGTTACAGCAATAAGTATAAGCAAAAGCCTCTCTGCATAATGTTCCCTGGCATTAACTATAAACGCTGGTGTTATCACTCTGAGAGTGAACAGTTTCTGCACAATATATTGTTAATTTCAGAGAGTTAGAAGAGGCTTAGCTAAAAAGTAAAATTACTTAACAGAAAATGGATTCTGTTCTACCTTAAACCAGAACAACCAACAATGCTTCAGCAGAAGTTCTCAATGCTTTCTTCACCTCTGTCTTTACCAGCACTGTTGGACCTCAGGCCTTGGAACAAAAATCCAGGTTGATGCACACACAGACCCACCATCAGTGAAGAAAGAGTTGGTATGCAAGTTATTACAGGAACTTGACCCCTACAAATTGATGGGCCCTGATGTTATCCCCCTGAGGGCGTTAAGAGAGCTGGCTTATTTCATTGTGAAGCCACTCTCCATAATCTTTGAGAAGTCATGGAGTTTGAACAACATCCCAGAAGCCTGGAAGAAGGCTAATGTCACCCTGATCTACAAGAAGGACTTAAAGGAGGATCCAGGAAATGATAGGCCAATCAGTCTTACTTCAATCCCTGGGGAAGTTATGGAACAAATCTTCCTGGAGGCTATCATAAGTCAAACGAAGCATGATTGAGAAAAGCCACTTCTGTTCCCTGACTTCTCCCTCTCAAAAGTTTAGAATTCAAACTAGGAAGGTTCCTTTCCTTTCACCTCTGGCTGAGAATGATTATAGATGGATGTCTGCAGCAATTCACTGCAGTTAGACAAGTGGCCGGTCCTGTGCTTTCGCATCTAAAGCTTGATCATAATCAATGCACAATATGTAGAGTGAAACAGGTAGAAAGGCAGGAACAGTTTCCTCTGGTTCTTGGGAGGTAGGAACATGTTCAGTGTAATTGAAATCTGAGGGAATTTTGGCTGCTAAAACTTGATGGCAGTGCACTGTGGTGATTTTAAGTGATAGTTAAGGAGAAACCTGCAACAGGAACTCAGCTAAGGTGTGGACTCAGTTCAATGCAGACATGCTAAAAAGTTTCCAAACACATAAGCTAAGAACCATGTCTAGTCTTTCTGGCTGCATGTGATATTTCTATGTAAAGACTTACTGCATATATAAATT
Organism: Calidris pugnax; assembly: GCF_001431845.1. Lineage (NCBI taxonomy): Eukaryota > Metazoa > Chordata > Aves > Charadriiformes > Scolopacidae > Calidris > Calidris pugnax. The sequence continues at coordinate 40,441,696 of NW_015094506.1, read as the reverse complement.
TAAAGGGTGTGTGTAAGTTTTAGGAAGTCTGTTATACCACTATAGACTGTCAATTACACAATCACAAATAGTAGTCCATATTACAGCTTAAGATTTCTGCTTCTGTTTTCACCTAATAGCAACTGAGTGACTTTCTCTACTCAGCAACACCAATGCAACAACTCTTTACATTTCTCATGGACCTTAATGGACAGAAATCAATTAAGAATTTTTCTTATAATAACAGTAATTATACAATCATCAAATAGCTAGCTAACTAATAAGGCCAAATAATGCAATGACTTATGAGTTAAGACTAAATGTTATGAACATAGTGCTTAGAGGCACAGTTTAGCAATGGGGGAGGTGTTGTGTGGTTGTTTTGGTTTTGCTGTTTTAGTTTTTTTATCAGATTTAGGTTGATGGTTGGACTAGATGATCTTAAAGGTCCCTTCCAACCTAGACGATTCTACGATTCTACGATTCTATGATTCTAATAATGACTAACTCTCTTTCAGTCTATATGTACCTGATCTCCATTAATTGTATCTGGGAGGATGCTGATTTGTCAGATTCCTGTCACACTCAGTGTGCTGCAGTGAACAGCAGAGCAATTTACTGAAGACAACTAGTGACTAAAAGCACTGCACTGTCTCTGTTAAGAAATGAACAAATTTGCATAACTATTCAAGACAGAGCCTGGATCTTTCTGTTCTTTTATGTTAGATACCCTGAGAAGCAAGGCCTTGGCCTATCTTCCTTTGTGATCTGCTCCAGGGCACTGAGTCCTTGTTCCTCCTACCAGCTGACACAGAATGGCTGCACAGTGCTTAGGGTGCTGCAAACAACTAAAAAGATTCTCCTAATAAAAGTAAAAATAATTTAATTTTATGATTTTGCTTGTACGACCCTGTCTGGAATTGACCTTGACTCCCATAATATAGTCATAGTTCCATATTCCTCTATGTGCCCATGCTCTTGCAGCCACAAGTGGTCTCCCACTATGACTCTTGTTCCCAGCTCCAGTATGGCTCAAGCCACTACCCCACCCTCCCACACTCACTACCCCCCAGTGTTAATTAATTCTTTTAACAACTAATATCCCTCTACAATGCAGATAAAATAAAAATTACCTCACAGGCTGTCACTTGATTGTGTGAAGAGCATGCTCTGCATGAAGAGAGATGTGACGTGACTGTGTGAACCAGAAGGAGGGTGGAAGATTTAGTGTTACCCCATCCTTATTTCCTGTTGCAATGAAATGAAAAAAGGAGCAATCAAACTGATAGTAGAGAAACACTCTCCGAGATCTCATTCCCACAGTCTTTCCAGATTGTCATACTTTCACAAATGTGTATTTCAAGGTATTTTCTGCCAATCTCTGTATATTTCAAATTTTTGCTGTTTCTTCTGGGCTCTGTTTTGTATCCAATTGTGATCTTTCAAGCTAAGACAATGGTAATCCATTAACATTTAACGTTTTGCTTTGTATGCATTCTCCATCCATGCAGTAAATCAGCAGGTGTTCTTTGAATTGCTGGATGACATGTAACCTTGTAACTTTGTAGGAAGTCTTTAGTGAAGAATTTTCAAGCTTTTCTTTCCAAGTTAGCAATCTTTTTCAAAGTTTTATTGAGGCATTCAATCTCTCTGTTGTCTCTGAGGCGGAATGTTCTTCTTTGCCTGGATATAAAATCTTTCCTTCTGAGAAAAAAAGATTTTGAAGGTACTCTGAAAAAAAACTGTATACTGAAAAGAATAGGTGGGTATTTGATTGTAATAGTAGATGTGACTCAAATTCAGTTTATAAACATTTTGCCAGATAATCTACCAAAGTAGCAAATATGTCAGCATGTGACCAAATGGGCCTTAAGTATCAATCAAAAAAATTTTTAATGATGCCTAAAGTGTAGGAATAGTTTGTGACAATAGCATAAAAATTAGTCCATTTTTAGCATAAGACTGGCTTCAAGTTTAGACCAACATTAACTTGAACATGTAATCCTGGCCACCAGCATAGTTCTCGTAGTTACTAATTTGTTCTGACAGTTGTTGATGCTTGTCATGAAACAATTTTATCCGTTGGAAATAAAAACACAAAACAAACAGTGAACAAGCCTGTCACAAATATCCTGTAAGAAAAGTTCATTTTTTAATACAGCCTGCAGTTGTGGAAATGAATCAAGATATTTGGGGTTGTTAAGACACCTTGTTATCAGAAAATCACTTAGTTTTCTGGTGAATGAGATGTGTTAAATTGTAGATCTAAATAGCTCTCACACTGTAGTAAGTATGCTTGTAATCTGTGCAAGTTCTCTGTATCATTATTTATCTGGGCATCTGGTAGAGATAAGGGCAGATGAGATAAGCAGTCAGCCATCACTTTTTCAGTTTCTGGTCCATACTTCATGTCATACATAAATGAAGGTATTCTCACTGATCATCAGGCAATTTGCATTCCTGCTCATCTGAATCCTTTTATTGCTAACAGTGTCATCAGTGCTAAGATCTGTATGCAGTTTGAATCTATATGCCCAAAGACGGTGTCTTCAATTTCCCAAAGCCCGTAAACTGAGTCTTTTTTACAAGTGGGATACATTTTGTGAGCTGCTTCTCCTTAAGTGTTCTTGACATAAATGTTCTTCTTGGTTTTTCTTCATGGGTTTGAGTAGATGTGAAGCCAACTTTGTTGTCTTGTCAAACATTTTCATAATTGCAGGTAACATGAAAACAAATTGTAAATGCTTGTCTCTTCACAGTGAAGTCTTTAATTATGCTGAATCTTGTTTGCGTCCTACTACATAAAAGCAGGTTGGGGTTTTCTTGAAACAATTATCTTAATAGATAAATATATGAAAACATAGGTAGGAAATAACTTCACTGGAATATCAAAATGTTAGAGAATGTAATGTTTTTCATCTGTGGTGGGATGTGGCCATGGTAACAAATTTAAGTTTCTCCTGAGAAATAAAAGTGCTATGAAAGTCAGCTGTCTACCTGACGCAACATTTGACAAAGTTCAATTTCAATCTTTCAGTGTTGTGGCCCTGCAGAATGGACTATGCATCAGGAATCTTTTGAAGTGCAGGAACATCCAGATCAAACTGGGCTTGACAATGGTTATTGAGAATTATGGACATCATTTGTCCAAAAAGCACTTGATGTTGAAGCAAGTTCATAAAGCACACACTAAAAACACAAAAGTCCATCAAATGTAACAAATGTTGGGACATTTCTGCTGTCTTATGCACCATAACTTGTTGATGCATAGTCGTGCAAACCAAAAGTACAAAATATCTTGATATTGTGGACTTCTAGAGTACTTCTGTGTGTGGTTTTCAATCACCACTCTAGCTAACCTGACTCAGATAGAATAATTGAAGCATGTCAGGTTTCAGCATGGATTTAGAGGGCAAGTGTTCTTACTTGTTCTTACTTGCTCCACAATGGGAATCTGGGTTATTCTTAATAAAAGGTAGACTTCATCTAGTAAAGATGACCAATTGTTGGCTTTCTAACTTCTGCCTTCTGATGCTTAATGTTTAATATTAAAGAGGCAAACAAAAGTCACTTCTGCAATTCCCCTCAGTAAATCAAAAAGACCTGAAGAAATGTCCTAAACAGAAAATCTGTACATACATGTCAGTTTATCTTTTCAGTAGAAGTATAATGTTAATTATAGACCTATATGCCATCGTATTTTATAAATCATCTGATAGTTTGCATTAAGATAATGAACTAAAATAAAACCATTAATATTTGGTAAAATATCCAGTGTTGGGACCAAGCGCTATAGAAGGAAGATAAAAGTGTTTCTGCAAGTCATTTCCCTTTTCCAGTTCTAAATATATGTTTTAAACTTGTTATGTATAATAATCTATCTTTTAATGACTAACTAACAATTACTGAGTATAAAGATACCCTACACTGCCTCACAGATGCAGGATGCATATTTAATTTAAAAAAATATGAACAAGTGTTGGGTTAATGGAATTATTACCACTGGATTAGTGTTCCTCCCATTTAAATGACTGCGTTTTGACTGCAGGTTTGTAATATGTTACTGTTGCATACTGAATTGATTTTTATAGAACAGTTTCATTCACTTGAAAAATGTCTAGCCTTGTAATGAATGTGAATTACAGTACACTTAGATTCAATTTTCAAATAATCTATTTTAACTGTGCAGCATGAGTCTGTCACTATTTGTTACAGAACATTTTAGGAAGCAGTTTTAATTATTTGGAAAAAATATTTTACATGTCAGTGAACATATCTTGTAATTAAGAGTAATATCCATAGTTAAATAATGGTGTAATTGCATTGTAATTGTAATTGCACTTCTTTGCTCCTTGAAGTCTTAGAATAGTTCTAGTATAGAAAAATATTGTTACTACTCCACTAAATTTATTTTATGCATGTTTGTGGTATATATATTACTTCCATGAAATTTTCAGCCATTTTTAACACAACTTCCTATTCCCAACAATTAATAGATTAGCCACAGTTATAAGTGGAATAGAGGATTAGCATTGTGACTGTATACTAAAGGATTTGGGGTCAAAATATATGCCTGTTTTCCTTATGGTTTCTAGTGTAACTAACTATTTTTCACACAGTAATTACATGGAATTGGTCCTTGGAATATTTCTATCTAGCTGTGGGGAAATGATTTTTCAGCTTGCAGCCAAAAAATTGGAAGCTGACTGTGGCTAGGCGGTCCTGATCCTTAACCCCACTTCTGCATCACACAGTGACAGCTGCTGAACAAGCTACAGTAAAATCTAGGGATTTGATGCTTCTCTTTTGCAGCCAAGGACATGGGTGAAATAAAGTTCTGGGCTATTCTGATGACTGGCTGATAGGAAGTAGCTAACTCCACCTCCATGGTCATTGAAAAGGGTAGCATTTAAACATTTTCCTCTTCGAAGATGAGATTACTTTTGTTGTTCAGTGTATAAGAGGTATGAGGAAATTTGAGGTCCATCAGTTTAGAGTCATTTCTCTACTGCACTGAAAATGAGAAATTTTCTTCAATCAGATAAGCTCTCAGTAGTTTTAGTAGTCAATTTTCACCGCTTGGATGTTAGTTTTATCATTTTATCTTCTTTGATAGAACAAAGGCTTTCTGGTTACATTTTAAAAGGTATAACATAAGAAACAATAAACCAATAGACTTATCCATTTAGCTTCTCATCAGTTAACCATAAAACTTTGTGGTGTGATGTGGAAGATTTTGCAATTACAAAATAGATTCCAATAAGTAAGTTGAAAGAAGAGCAGCTGCCAAACAAGCTGTTACACTGTCTTTAAGGTGCATTTTCATGCAACATCTTTGGTATTTCTCTGTAAATTGACATTCTAAATCTAACATACTTGATATATTTTTGTCACCCCTCAAGAAATTTAGATGGGTCCTCAGACTTCTTTCTTAATTCAAGAGGAACTTTTCAGCTGTTTTGTAAACTGTTAGGTTGTTGTGAGTTTGTTTGTTTGTTTGTTTTCGTCTTGACTGGACTGGGTAAAGAGGTAGGAAACTGTCTGTAGCTAAGCCTGCATAGCAAGATGGGTGTAACTAGATTTCACAAATGGGAGAGTGTCTCCAGTATCACATCTAGTTGCTTGAATGATCAAATATCACCTTATAACTGGTATGTCTAGATACATCCATCAGTGTAAAATCAGAGCTAGACTAAAACATATGCAAGTTTAAAGATTCCATTTGCAACTGGAGGGAAAAAAATAAAAATAACATCAATAATAACTTTTTTATTCCCCTCCCCCATGCCCCACTCCCCCTCCTGAGAGCCTGAACTCTTTCTAACTTATACTATTTAGATCGAGTATAAGTAGAAAGTTCATTTTTGGTAATGGAGCTCATGGAATCCAGTCAATGGAATCAGAATAAATGCTTCTCTATTGCTATCTTTATATTACAGTGGGTTATTTCCCCACAACTTAAATAGTGATGTCATCCAGACTTGCACATCAAAAAGATCTATATCAGAAGTGTAAGTGGTATGACTATCTGAAAGATAAAAGAACACATATTTTTTTAGCTGAGCGAACTACTTTTAAGTTCTGTTCCACCTGTTTTTCAGTGCTAGTTCGACAATAATATTAAGAAAATATGATGGTCTTGTAACAAAATAAAATATTAGACTCAGACTGATAAAGTAGCCCATAGTCAATAACTTTTAAAAGTAGAAAAGGTTTATGTCTTTTATGAGTATATGGAGTTTTGACAAAGAGGAATAAGTGTTATGTTGTAGAAGGCTATCCACTTTCTGTTTTCTTTTTCAAAAATTTGACTTCACTGATATTTCATATCTTGGCATGGCAGAAAATCCCACTGGTAACCTTAACTTTATTTATCATTTATTATTTTTTTTGCTAGGAAGTGTAACTTAGTGAATATGACTTTTTGTGATTACAAGTGAAATGTTTTTCTAGATTAATCAGATAACTTGTGATTATAGACTGTTAAACTTTATTTGGCCTAAGAACAAATGCTAAGCTTCTCATACACGTGGTCTTCCATTTGCCCAGAAAAAGACACAAGGTAATTCTTATTTTTGTGACCTAATCATTTTGAAAGAAGTTGTAGTTTTCACTAGGGTAGTAGCTGGTAGTTTACTTATGTACTCCTTATTGCTACAATACTGGTTCTTGTGAATAGTAATACCTTCAGGAAGAGTTACATTGCGTTTCATACTGTTGTACATTACAGGTTACTGCTAAAGGTTCTGACAGGGAAGGTTTTGGTTGAAGTAGTCAGAGCCTTTTCTGATCTTTGCTGTACATATACCCTTTAAATCATTAGTACTTCTTCCGAAGAATCAGCGGCAATCTTACTCTAAAGGGTTGTCTTCATCTTGTGTGTATGCACTGTCCCTTGGCTTGTGTGGTGCCTTGGAAACTGCTAATGTCCTTTGATGGTTACCTCATTGCCCCGCAATTCTTCAGGTAATCAGTTCCTCCATGGGATATCTACAGGAGCCACAGTTCTTTTTCTGTTTATCTCTTTCTCTTGTACAGGACAGTAGTTTGCTGCTGCTGGCCTCTGCTGGTGACAAATTAGTGTAGTCTGCATATTGGCTCCTTTCTTGGGCCCTGCTTACAATCCGCTTGTTATAGGAAGCACCTGTAAAAATAGTTTGTTCTCCTTTTGAGGACTTGGATCTTTTGAGTAATGAAAAAATGAATTTTTCAGTCCTCCTTGTGGTTCAGTGCACTGTGCACAAAGCACAACTGGATTAGATCTGAATTTATGGTCTCCTAACTTGCTGATAGTATGTCTGTGTGCAGCCATTTGAAGTGCAATAATTCCTGTCTTTGAAAGTGAGAAAGTTATCCCTCGGGAAAGCCTTCTTTTTGTACACATGAGGAATTAGCTGTAAAGCTCATAGTCTACTTTGCTTTGCACTATGTGCCTCATGTAGACAAACTCCGCAGCACAACTGAACCCTCAGGCTGCTCATGAGAGCGTATATGATCTCCAGATATAAAGATCCATTTCTTCAAAGAATTCAATGGGAAAACCCTGTAAACTTAGCGGGTAAAGCACGCTCTCAATTTTTGTATTAGCAGTCTCTCCTCAGCCGAAGTGAAATGGCAAAAGGATAATGTACCCTACATCATCTCTGACTCTTGCCCTTGCTGCACTTCCTAGTTTTTCTGTAGCTGAAGTTTCATCCTATGTTTAAAGAGACCTTTGAAATTAAGAATGAAAGGGGAAGGCTTGTCTGTGTGCATTTTTTTACTATGTGAATTGAGAAGATGTATTTATAATTGTAGTATTTCTTCCTGATTCAGCTTACTGCTGAACAAATAACTAAGAACACAAGACGTTTATATGCATATAATGTCATGTACTGTTAAAGCTAATGAAAGCTTGTACAAATAACTTTAGGCATCTTCTTAATGAAGCTCATTGCAGTTTTATATGTGGTTTTGTGACTAGTGCATTGGGGTAAATGTTGTCATTTATAATTTACTAATAGTTAAAATGTGCTGAACAGTTATTTCACTTAAAGTTTATGTTTATATAAAGGAGACAGGTGCTTACAAAGGAAAATGAGTGCCTATAAAAACTATTTAATATTTTTCATAATAGGTACCAACTTCTCATTCTTAAATAAAAATACAGCTTTAGTTCTAGAACTCAAAGGCAGCAGAAACGTTGGTGTTTGTTAGTCATACATATCGTGGTTATCTTTTTTTTTAAATGAAATTTCACAGAGAAAGAATTAATTAGATATTCAGTATTTTACAACCTTCTATTGGAGATGTGATACAAGTTACTTGATAAACATGAGCAGTGCAGCTCAAAATTTTATTTAAAATCAAAAAGTTAAGTATCTATTAATTTGTGGCTTTACACACAGAACACAAGCAAACAAACAAACAAACAAAAAAAAACAACCCAAATCCCTCAACACTCTATTTATAAATTCCCAAAGACTTTCAAACAAGCACACACTATTTTTAATATCTGATTATGAAAAATTTATATGGGCTTAATTTATAATCTGTTTGATAATTCAGGCCTACCTGAATGACAGGTAACTCCCCTTGTTTTCAAAGGGTAAAATACCTTTGAGAGATTGACCCACCTTAGGATGCCTCCATCTGTGTATCAAAATGAGAAAAACATTTAGGGTGGAAATTGCCTTGGATAACGTTGGTGTCTACAATTTAGACATCTATAGCTGAGCTACTCTCTCATAAGTTTCATTTTTAAGCAGATGGAGAAGTATTCTTAGGATATGATTCGTCTGGAATTTTTTAATGTCTAACTTAAGATGAACTGAATGATGCTTATGCATGTCTCTTCATCTCCATTGTATGTAAAAAGACCTTCTGTCTAACACGTGCAATATAGCTGTTTACTCTATGGATGTACACATTCACACAGAGGAGACAGAAGCTTTAGGTTAGTAATCCTTCATAAAAATGCGGATTTTAACCTCCACAATTTTAACATTGTGGTTTTAACCTCCATGTCCTGATTCACATATGGGATATAGTGAAGGGTGTATTGCCACAGAATAGAACATACATGTATTTTCAAAGTGTAGTTATGATCCCTTCTGGGAGACAGGGAAGGGTTCAAAATATCTTAGAAATTATTTACAGCAACCAGTGGAAAGCTAGATAGTTCCAACCAGGAATTAAAATAAGTATGTGATCACTGCCTGGGATGACATTTGGAATGGCTAAATTTCATGTGTTTCATTCCTTCAGTTATTGAGGAATTAAACTTTGAAAAGTAGGAGTTACCCAAGAGTCATTCAGATGAAAATAAGGGCCTTTACTAAAAAAGATGAAAACTGTTTATCTAAGTGAGTTTAATCTACATGTGTACTGTGATTGCTAAGTATTTTCTGCTTTGCACTGCAGCTTTAATTAGACTTACTCCTATGCAGTGTCATAAGAGGGAGGGAATTCAAGTCCCTTGGTTTTACTGGAGTGCACAAAAACTAGTGTGAAAGTGTGAACAGGGTTTGGCTAAAGCAGCAAAACCCCCAGAACAAAGCAAAAAATCAAAACAACCAAACTGCTTCAAATATTTTCAAATGTATTAAAAATTTCTGATTATTAACATCTGTTTGGAAATTTTCTTTGTAAACTTCTATGCAATTTAAAATGTATTTTCTTGTTCTTTCAGTCTTGGACATTTTTCAAAAAAAAAGGATCGTTTTGTGTTAGAACTTTTGCAGTGATGAACTTTCACCTCAAAAATATTACCATTTTTTATCATTCAGACTGTTGAAAAATGGCTGAACTTCTAAACTTGTCATGTACAGTAAATAACCCTTGTTAAAGAGCAAGTCCACAGCTAAATTCCTACAACAGTCTCAGAAGTTGCTATAAAATGGAGCGTGCATTACTGAATGTGGTCAAAAGGTATATATTACCCTGCTTGGTGTAATCCTAGCAATTTTCCTTTCTTATATGAAAATATGACATGTATGCCCTCCCATCTGAACATAACAGTTTGCTGCTTCAAGTGTAAAAATTATGCTTCTAAGTTACAAAGTGCAAAATTTTGGGATGATTAATGTAAAAACCGAACTGATACCATTCAGAACAAACATTAAAACCCCATATAACCTTACTTTGTCTTAGCATTTTTGAAGACTTGAAAGCATATCATGGCATACTAAGAATACAAAATGATCACAGGTGTAAGAGTACAGTGTTATCTGAGTGGTGGAAGGATGTTCCTGTTCTAGGAGTTTCCCGTTTTCTGAATTAGCATATGTTTAAAAGTCATGTACATAGGGAGATAACAGTGAATAAGTGGTTCCATTTAGTTTATCAGAGCATTATGTGATGCTACTTGACTATTGTGTTTACTACAATCTAAAATTTCTGGAAAGTATCAGAAAGTGCATTTCTACTGAAACAGAAAGTTTGGAGGAAGTGTTCTTGTTACATGAATTTATTCACTATGAGGAGAAGAGCAAGAATAAAAAATACTGAAATAGTCAGAGAATCCCATTTGTTCATTTTTCAAAATGAAAAGTTCATTTTGCTCATCAAGTGGTTTTCTGTTTAAAAATTTGAACTGAAAATGCTTTGGGGACCATTATTGGAATTTTAGGTACCTTGCATCATGCACTCTCTTGTTATACATCTGTGTTGCAAAGGTAAATGCAGTTATACTAAGTTTCCCCAATATCTAGTAGAAAAAAGGTGTCACACAAATATTTCCTCCTGACCACAGTCACACATTGAACTTCAGGTAAATAGCAGTTGTCTGCTGGAGAGTGTTTTGTGATAAGCTTAAAGTTGCTGCAGTACTTTGCATTGCAAATTTAGCCAGTATGTGATGTCAGAATGGATGGTTGTTGATTTTTTTGTTTGTTTTGCTTAGCTTTTTTGTTTTTCAGGGATGTGAGTTTTTTTTAATAATTTCATCTAGCATGCCATCTCTTGGGATTTCAATTGGTTGAGAAAAGTATTTCAAAAGCAGCTGGCATTCTGCCACATGAGGGTGCTGAGGCTAAAGTAGCATGTTCTAGGTCAATGCATTTTACCTGTATAACTAGAAAATAGCAACAGATGTGAATGATGCTAAAACAAGATGGTCTGGCACTTCATGCAATCAATGATTATACAGAATTAAAAGCTTGACATATTTGATCAAAGGGAAAACACTTACAAATTTATCGGAACAGGGATGGCCAGTAATTGCTGCCACCACCAGCTTCAGCTTCGGAGGGCAAAGCTACAGCTGCTGGCAACAGAATTAACCTTCACTCTAGAGGCTCTCAGGATGATTTAGATTTTGTAAGAATAGCATAAATAATTCTGTTTAAAATAAAGCCCATGGAAATCATACTGTGGCAATGCAATTTTGCCAAGATGGAAGTCTACAATGATAGAGAGACAATGGCTTTTCAGAGAGGGAACAGCAGGACAGCTCATATGTGAGTGGTTGCACTGAGTCTGCCAAAAGAGATCTAATTCCATCTTTTTCCATCCAGCAAAATTATGTAGCACAAGAGGTTTTGTAAACTGCAGAAACATTAATTCAGATAGCTCTGAAACTCCTACGTACTGCAGGGGAGAATCTAGCTGTGCACTGGGAAAGGCTCGAAAAAACAGATATCCACACTGAACCAATTGATAATAACTTCAGCATGAAAGGGCTTTTTAAGCACCTGATGTTTATCAGAAATAAGGATTTTTATGGTGCGATACATTTTAACATCAAACTCCTCAGTGATTTCTCACCACAGTTTCTATGCTGCCTCCCATATAGAAAAACTTAACACTGGACTAGACAGCCCAATCTTTATTAATAAGGAAGTTTTGGGCTGTAGAAAGGCTCCTATCCATAATCAACTGAAAATAATAATTAAAAAAAGAAACCCCAACTTAAAAAATCTAATATCTTCCTACAAGCATACCAATAAATATATCATAGATATGATCATGATCATATAGATCATAATGTTAACACAAAATAAAAAGGGGAAAAAAATATGGTATGTCATTTAAACTTTATTTGCATGTTCCTAAGAAAGTGCTAAAAAAGTGAATTAGGATGTGACTGTCTAAATTTCAAGGGGCAAAAAAGGAGGACTAGAAAATTGAAGGATGCATGATCATGAATACCAAGTTGTCTGACTCTTATTTGCATCTCTTTAGAGAGAGAAGAAATAAGCACGTTTCCTTTTGGGGTCTTAGTTTAAAATAGACCCATATAGGATTTAGGTCCCAACGATGAACTGGAACATGAAAAACAAATAGTATTTTTCTTCTCAAGATAGAAATGTATCTCTATTTTTTTCTGATATTCTAATGTAACATAAAGTTCATTGGATTTCTCATAGCAATGCAAATAACAAGAATTCAAAGCAATTAAAGTCTGCACTGAACGAGAATCAAGTAATGACATCTATTTTTCATTTCGCAGGAAGCAAAAATGATAATGGTATTATGGATTTGATAAGTGAAAAGATAAATTTTTTAACAAAAGAAAAACCTGTTTTAAAATATTTTCTAGTTGTTTTTTTTTTTTTCTTAGATTTTCATTTGCTATTCTTGTATTTGTTAAACAACTGGAAATTATCCTTAGCTGATATTAACCATTTATACAGGTTGGCACTCATAGGATTTTTGTTAAAGGTTTTTTGTTAAAAATTAGTATCCCACCATTCCAAGTAACATGAAGGTGATACTGTGTGGCAGTTTGTGTCTTCATATCTACTGAAATCTATTAATAATACCACAAATGAAGGCCTTTGACTTCCTATTGTTAGAACGTTTCCCAAACTAGACTTAGTATCATGTATTCTTCCTTCAGATTTATTTTTCTGTGAAGTATCCCTGGAGCCAGAGAAATAGAAATCCCTATGATTCAAGTTAGGATGCAAGTTCCAGGATGACCTCTATAGGAAAGATAATACCTTTTTCTATAAACTCTGTCTAAATTATCGCCCATTATAGGTATCTGAGTCATTGGTATTGCAAGGGTCCTAATATGAAACTTTTACATCTCTTGTCATCAAAGTGTGTTTGGTGCTGAATTGGACACCTTGCTCTGACTACAGAGATTTTAATTTCTCTCATAGAATCTCTATCAGTCAACAAAACTCTTGCCTGAGACAGCAGAAATTGCATGAAATGATGATGGGGCTTCAACTGTTAAGCTAGATTTCAAGTTTTTGAAAACTAGCTCTTAGTAAGCTTAATTGATAAAGGCAGGAATTCAGGCATTGGGGAAAGGTCATAGATTCTAACTGCTGTATCACACGTGTCATAGAAACAAATCAATGAAGTAGCTTTTGAGCAAGAATGAAAGAAATTTCTTCTTTTGATTTTGTATTTCATCAGTGGATATCTGGAAAAGCTACTGTGAAAGCATATCCAAGAATGGCTTGCATGGGTCTGAGAAATGCCTAACTTCTTAATTTGAGTGGAAAATAAACGCGACCAACCTTAAGGGAGAGTCTCCAAGACCTTTACCAAGGTGGAAAAAACACCAGGGAGCTTAAGTCAGTTGATTCACACTCTGGAAATCTAAATTTAATGCTTAAGTGCTTAAGTGCTTTGAGTACCTCCCGAATGATGTCCTTTTGTGGATCTAAACATTTAATTACTAGTATCCTGTGAGATTGATATTATATGGATTCTAAAAGTGACATGAATGAAAAAAGAAAACTGCTATAATAATTCCCTTTGTTTAGGTAATGCTTGATCCTTGAAAAGAATGTCTTAGTATATTTATCTATTTTTTACTTTAAACAAGGTCTTTACTGACCAAAGTAATTAATGACTTTATGGAGGCTCTAGGAGGGACTTTACGCAGGCTCTAGAATAAATTCAGCAGTCATGTGCCCCCCGTATATAAAATGTAGTAATTGACATGAGTGTAAATTGATTGCTGGTTTATTCCGAGACAAATCTCTCGTTTTGTTTCTCTTATTTATAAAGAGTTCGCTTTGCTATATCGGAGTTGCTCAAAGGAGTCAGGAAACTGCTCTTGACCCTAAGCCTTTTGTGAATTGGGAGCTTTTCCTGCAAACTTGACATATTTTCCTGACTAATGAGAAATTCTATATTCAAGGTAAACTAGATACTGAGATTTCTTTCAAAGAGAGATTCTCGTATCATTTGGCAAAGGACATATCTTTCTGATACAGAACAGTAATGATTATTGTCCAGATTTGTTTAATGCCAGCATTCATTTATTAATTTAATGGGTAGAAGAATTTCCTATAAAGTCTAATTAAACCTATAATAGCCATCCTTATAAGGGTATCAAAGAGTAATGAATATTATTGTGCTACTGCTGAATTGTGTCCTGGGAATTCCCTATATCAAGAACAATCACAGTATGGGAATGTTGCAAAGGAATATTATATACTTCTTCATGGCTCCTGTGCATTGTTGCACAATTGTGAAGGCACACATTCATTGCTATTCTAACAGTGTGTCTGAATGAAGTTGTCACAACCACTCTAGATGTAGCTTACGAAATTTCTGGACCCATGTTTTCCAAACCTAGGGCATGTTTTAGTCTTTGCAATCAATGAGATCTCCTTGTATCCCTCAGCATGAGAACATTAAAATAGAACCTGAAAGGAAAAAATGTACAGAGCCTATAAAGCATATTGAGAACCTCAATTCTGATTTCATATAAAACCAACCCCAGGCTAGGGTCAGGAAACACACTAATGCAAAATGTGGACTTTGAGCAATAGTTTCTGGGTCACTGCCAACAGCACTAAAAACAGCTGTAAAAGAAAAACAGGGGTAAAGAAAAAACGACAAAGAAAAAAATGACAACAAAAAGACACCAAAGCAAATAAACTAAAGTCATAAACACCTAACCTGTCCCCTCTGGCAAAGCTCCATAAATATGTCCACACTTGTCCCCTCACTTGCTGACCTCTTTAGAATAGAATATATATTCCATTTCTCTCTCAATAGTAAGAGTTCAGTAGACAGCCTAGTTATGATAAGCACCTTGTATTTAATTGTGTTTATTTATAAATGGCAAATGACTTACATTTGTAGAGATTAAATACTGTTTGATCGTTGTTGTCATTGCTGGTTTTGTTTTGTTTAAAATTTCCAGTGAAAATTATTAACTTTGAGGTCCTTGCCAAGAATTAAATGGTCTAGAAAAAGAAAAGTTTGTGTTCTTTTTTTGATGGTTATAACAGCTACTACTCATTTATGACTATTCTAAATGATATCTCTCCTTTTAATAAATCCACAAATCTTCTTTGACTTTTATTCCTTTGCTTTCTGACTTGCTATCATTCATTAATTCCATTGGAATGGGAGAAAAAGCCAACAAGAAAAGACATTAAAAAAATTGCTACTTTTCAAACCCCTATTTTAACCTTAAGGGAAAACGAGCAACATAAATCCAATTTTAGACATCCTATCCAATTCTCCACTCCTACTGTTGAGTTTCTAATTGAAAAGATTTCCCCAAAGTACATGATATTAGAGCAATGATATGGGTTAATTGCAGAATTTATTGGGTGGTGATATGGAAAAATTAACATGCATCACTGTGTAATTCCAATAATTTTCTATGACAATCCTATGAAATCACCACAATTTTAATACAGAATAATGTAAGCTTTTTTCAATGTCAATTAAAGATGACATTTCACAAGCCCCACTGGTAGTCACACACCCAAATTCCACTAAAAGTCAGTGTGAATTGGTTTCCAGCCTTCCTACAGCCCCACGAAAACACTGAATTTGACGGTTTGTGGTACAGTGTCCCTCAGAGAAAAGGAAGAAAAGAGAAGGACCTCCATTCAGCAAACTGCTGAGTTCTTAAGTCATTCCTGACAGGATTAGAGATAAATAAACACCATAGACACAGAATTTTGTAATGTGATTGAGCATTACCCTAATTCATCTGTTGGCTTTCTTCAAATTGAGGCCATTTGGAAGACTGAGAGGGTGGTTGTCTTGTTACATAAGTATCTGAGGTATGCCCAACTTAGTACTTTTGTTGCTGTTTTCAGTGACACTGTTACAGGATTCAATAAGCATGTTCCTTTCATCCTTTAGCCCTCTCGACTTGAACGTTATACATTATAACGTTATACATTATAACATTATAACGTTATACAATATATGCTAATATTTAAGCGACCTTTTCTTAACTATTCTCATAAGTATATTTTGAAGGGGAAAGAAATGGGTGTAACTGAGATAAAATATAATATTTGTTTTGGTTTTTAGTCAAACATGAGAAGAAAATCCCTGACTGAACTGAGAAACAAAAATACATATTAGATAAATAACTACTTGGTTCTGTTCAGTGGCCCTTCCTTGTTTAAGAATTTTTCCTCTCCACTTCTATCTTCTGTACGTCAGTTTTATACATCCTTTAAAATTAAGGTTGACGCTGCTTACACAGTACCAAATTTTGTGATCCCCTGTCTGGAATTATTTGCTAGAGGTTTTAGGGAACAGGGACCTTTTCTTTTAATTTGCAGTTGATACTTTATTAGATTTAATACTTAATAAAATTCATGATGTAGTCTAGGGATTAACTATATACATAAATGATAACAGTTAGTACTGGAATCAAATACACTAATTCATTACAAGTTTTATCACTGATACTAATTTTATCCTTTATCTACCACACACTTGCTGTGAACTTGTGTCTTGTGAGTTGTTTTTTCCCTTTTTATCCTGCTTATTAAAATCTATGTAGTAAAAAAATACACTTAGTTTGCAAGTTGACTTTTCACTTTGCTGACTTCCTTTTTCATCAGAGAGTACAAGAAACTTCCTTAGAGGCAGTTATCCTAGGCTTTTGCCCTAGTTCTTATGTCATACCTGGCATGTGATACAAGAGAAGTGGCAGATGTGAAAGCTGGTAAAACAAGTAAGGTCTGAAATGGAGAAAAGTCCCACTCCTGGGAGCTAGACACTGCACTCCACCAGCAAGAAACGTGCTGAGTTTATGAGTTTGACATGTTTGGTCAAGGTGAAAACATTTGCAAATGCATCTGGTCAGGAAGGCCAGTGGATGCTGCCGTAAGTTTGAACCCAGGAGGGTTTGGTTGCAATTGCTAGCGGCAATATCACAAATCCATCTCAGAGCCCTTACACTTATTTAGCATCAACAGTAGGAGAAACACTGAGCTTGGAGATGACCTAGTACTGACAAGAGCTATTGCTTTTGTGTATAGCAAGAGAGGACACTTGCTTTCCCTTGAAGCTAAATGCTGTCATTCAAAGAAAAAAAGAAAGTTAAAAACAAATGTAATAATACCAGGGTCAGATGTATGTGTTAGGTAAAATAAAGAAGCTAACCAGCATGAGATAGGTTGCAGAATATGTCCCACTGCTTCCAGCATGAGGACAGTAAGACTGAAAATAGAAATTATTCTGTGTATTTATGGTTTCATTAATCCCAACTACTTGCAACTACATTAAAAAAATTACTGGTTTCCCTGACAAATATTTATTTTGGAAATTGTTCTGGTTACAGCTGGGATAGAGGCCTGATAGCCTGGGTATCCTTCATGCGCTGCATAAAGGCACTCAGGATGATCTGTTCCATGACCTTCCCAGGCACCGAGGTCAGACTGACAGGCCTGTAGTTCCCAGGATCATCCTTCTGACCCTTCTTGTGGATGGGTGTCACATTTGCTAGATGCCAGTCAGCTGGGACCTCCCTAGTTTGCCAGGACTGCTGGTAAATGATGGAGAGTAGCTCCACAAGCACTTCCACCAGCTCCCTCAGTACCCTCGGGTGAATCCCATCTGAGCCCATAGACTTGTTTGTGTCTAGGTTTTGGAGGAGGTCCCTCACCACCTCCCTTTGGATTACAGGGGCTTCATTCTGCTCCCCACCCCTATCTGCTGGCTCAGGGGTCTGGGTACCCAGAGGACACCCTACTCTACTACTGTAAGACTGAGGCAAAAAAGGCATTCAGCACCTCAGCCTTCTCCTCATCCTTTGTCACTGTTACCTCCCATATCCAATAGAGAATGGAGGCTCTCCCGAGTCCTCCTCTTGCTATTAATATATTTATAGAAATTCTTTTTATTGTTTTTAACATCCAGAGCCAGGTCATGTTCTAGCTGGGCTTTGGCCTTTCTAATATTTTCCCTGAATAACTTTGCTACACCTTTATAATCTTGCTGAGTGGCCTGCCCCTTTTTCCAAAGGTCATAAACTCTCCTTTTTTGCCTGAGCTGTGATATTATCTCTTTGTTCAGCCCAGCCAGTCTTTTCCCTGGACGGCTCGCTTTACTGCACACAGGGACAGCCTGCTACTGTGCTTTTAAGACTTCCTCCCTGAAAAAGATCCAGCCTTCCTGGACTCCTTTGCCTTTCAGGGCTGCCCCCAAGGGACTCTGTCAAGCAGACTCTTGAAAAGACCAAAGTCTGCCCTCTGGAAGTCCATGATGGCAGTTGTGCTGGCTCCCCTTCTTTCTTCGCTGAGAATCAAAAACTCTATCATTTCATGGTCGCTGTACCTCAGATGGCCTCCAACCATTACATCCCCCACAAGTCCTTTTCTGTTTACAAACAGCAGATCTAGCAGTGCTCCCTCCCTAGTTGGCTCCCTCACTAGCTGTGTCAGGAAGTTATCCCTGACACACTCCAGGAACTTTCTAGACTGTTCCCTCTCAGCTGTATTGTGCACCCAGCTGATGTTTGGTAGGTTGAAGTCTTCCACCAGGACAACGGCAAGCGATCTTGAGACCTCTGCTAGCTGCTTATAGAACATTTCATCAACCTCTACATTCTGGTTGGGTGGTCTGTAACAGACTTCCACCACAATGTCAGCCTTTTTGGCCCTCCCCCTGATTCTTACCCTTAGGCACTCAACTCTACCATTACCCTCAGTTAGTTCCACATACTCATAATCCTCCCTAACATACAGGACCACCACTCCTCCTCTCCTTCCTTGCCTGTCCCTTCTGAAGAGCTTGTAGCCATCCATTGTAGCACTCCAGTCATTCAATTCATCCCACCACTTTTCCATGATGGCAACTACATCGTAGCTTTCATGCCACACAATGGCTTCCAGCTCCTCCTGTTTGTTGCCCATGCTGTGTGCGTTTGTGTAGATGCACTTCAGCTGGCCTAATTGTCCTGCCACTCTTTGGGGGGGATGAGACTCATTTCCCATCTGACCGTGTTTAGCCCCTTCTATAGTTGCCAACCTATTACTTCTTCTTATGTCTTCGCTACTGTATGAAGTGTGGAGGTCCCTGCTATCACCCCATCCTTCCAACCCTGATCTTACCACTTGCCACAGACCCTTCTGATATTATCGTTGTCATCTGCCTGAAGTGAAATGGCCGGCTGAAGGCTATCCTTGGCTCATCTCTAGTGTACCTGTGTTTAACCCCCTCCCCCTTTGAGCCTAGTTTAAAGCCCTTTCGACAAGCCCTGCCAACTCATGTGCCAGGATCATTCTCCCCCTCTGAGACAGAAATACTCCCTCTGTAGTTAGCAGACCAGGTGCCATATAAAGTTCCCCAAGATCAAAAAACCCAAAATTTTGTTGGTGGCACCAGCCTCTGAGTCACTTGTTGATCATGCCTGACTTCCTATTCTTTTCAGTATTCCAATCTGATTTGCTATAGGCAATGCCCAAGATGGTGTTTCTTCTACCTTCTCATCCTCCTCACCCTTAACCTTCAGCGCCCCATAATTGTTGTGCAAGGGCAAATGGTAAGGTGAGGGGGGCTGTGAAGGGTTTCCCTTGCCTCTTCTTACAGGCACCTGTATCCATTCGCCTCTGTTCTTTGGGTCATCTCCCTCTGCTAAGGGGGTCTGCAGAGCCTCATACCACAAATCTAACTCCTTTTCACATTCCCTTACAGACCTTAGTCTCTGCACCTCTTCCTTCAGTTCAGCCACCATGTTAAGCAGATTGTTGATCTGCTCACACCTAGCACAGGTGTTGTCTCCTCCATCCTCTGTTGCAAGGTTCCAGCACTCACTGCAGCCAGTTGCCTGGATGCCTACACGTTTGTGTGTGGCCTCTGTTTGGTTACCCACAGTTTTTTTAACAGCCTTCTGTCGAGTTATAAGCATGGCTCGATCTCTTTGGGCAACTGACTTTTGTGTGTGTGTGTGTGTGTGTTTTATTGTTGGGGTTTTTTTGTGTGTGTGGTTTTTTGGTTTTGTTTTTTTTTTTTATCCTGCCGACCCGGCACGCGCTTCGGTGGTGCAGCGACCTCTCCAAATCGCCGCCTCGTGCCGGCGTGTTTCTCTCTGTGTTTGAATCTCCCGCCGTTGCCGTGGCAACCCTCCCCCCCCCTTCATCACTCACCCGCGCAGGCGAGTTAACGAGCCTACCCTGCCACCCCCCTCCTCCCCTTTCTAGGATCCCCAGCTTCGGGAAGTCCCCTCCTCAACTGAGAAGTAGGAACCAAGTGCGCGAAGCTCCTCTGGAGCTGAAGCTGGAGCCGGTCCTGGTGCCGGAGCTGGCCCTGCTTGCCTCTCCAAGTTGCTGCCTCGTGCTGGTGTGTTTCTCTCTGAAGTGTTTCTCTCTACTGACCAGACCCAGTACTGACCCCTGGGGAACACCGCTAGTCACGGGCTTCCAACTGGATGGACTGCATCACTGATCACAACCCTCTGAGATCTGCCACTCAACCAGTTCTCAGTCCACCTCGCTGTCCACGTGTCTAACCCACACTTCCTAAGCTTACCTGTGAGGATATCATGGGAGACAGTGTCAAAAGGCTTGCTGAGGAAGGAAGACAACACCCATTGCTCTCCCCTATTCTGTCATAGAAGGCTATCAGATTGGTCGAGTATTACTTCCCCTTGAATCCATGCTGACTTCTATATGCTTAGAGATGACATCCAGGATGAGCTGTCCATAACCTATCCAGGGATGGAGGTGAGACTTGCTGGTCAGTAATTTCCTGGATCCTCCTTCTTGCCCTTTTTGAAGAATGGTGTGACAGATCTACACAAAAGTTGAAAATTCAACACGGTGTGAAAGCTAGATCCATCATGTTCCCTTATATGACCTTTTGGTATACTGTAGAAACTCCACTGATTTAATTAAGGACATCAAATCAGGATAATTAAATGAGTAAATTCAGACTAAAAATTTTCTACAACATACAGAATTTTCACTCATATGTATATGTGTTCCTTTTTGAATGTACCAGTCTTATAAATTTTCTTCTGTTGCTTTCATAAATCTGTACATTGAATCCTATATATAAAATATAAATTATTCTATTAAAATATGCAAATTTAATTAGATTCTACTCCCTAGGCTAAGCCTAGAAAAAATATGGAAATATTTTTCTATAAAAATATGTAAAAATAGTTAATAAAGTTACTGGTGTCCTTAGGGCTATAATCTCTAATAAAAGTCTTTAGAATTAACAACTTCTTTTCCTTTTCATTGGTGTTTTATTTCTTCATTTAGTAGAAATGCCAGAGCAGGGCCAATGCAAGATAGGGTACCTTAATTATGTTTTACAGGATGCTTTCAAAAAAGAATTGATGAATAGACCAGAAATGCCTTCTAGATAATGGGACATAAATGTAAGAAGAGTGGTTAAAACAGCTATTTTACAGATAACATCAGAAAATATTCTACTATGCCAGTCTCTAGTTGCCCCAAAAGTACTTAAAAAACCAAAACCTTTTCCTCTTTGTCTTTTTTTCTTTTCTTGTCTGTATCACTTCCATCTTTTTCCTTTCCCTTCCCTTTTCCCTTTTCCTTCGTCTTCTTTTTCTTTCTTTTCTTCCTTTTCTCTCTTTTTTTTTTCTTTGTAGTTATTTTCTTCCAGCTGAGAAACTGTTGATGCACTGAGTCTTCATTGTGAAATATTTTTCTTGAGTGTTCTTTAAGGCCCTCCATATTTTAAGTTAACATGATTACATATCATGTTATGATATGAAAAATTCCTATGCAGGAAATAAAAAATCCTTATATTTTGTAGTGATTTTCACAGTGAAATAGAATTTTGTTCATCTATTTACACTGTCGTTTTCTTCTTTTGCTTTCTTTGAGAATTACACCATAACTTCTAGACGATATTCATAAGGATACGTAAAATTAAATTGTCTTTAAAATGAAAACAAATGCAGTAATATTATATATGAAAGGGACCAACAGCTAGGTAAGCAGTGCAATCAATCTAGATGTGGGAGAGCAAGATGAAAGCATAATTCTTGTAATTCTGTTTTGCTTTTCTTTTTAATTCTAAATTAATTATTTAACTAAGAAGCAATGGAAGATTCTAGGAGGGAAAAAATCTGTGCTTTACATGAAAATTGTATTACTCTGTCTAAATTCATAGTTCATAGTATAAAATGTATGTACAGTGCAGTTTAGAAATTGGAGTCTCTGCTTAGAGATGCTGAGGTGAAATGGAGCCACAAGACAGACTGAGAGAGTCCTGCCTTGGAATAATTCAGACCTCAAAGTTGTGACCGTTGTTCCACAGAACAGTAAATTGAAAGTTGATACATAGATGATGGTCATATAAATTAAAAATCTGATTGCAAAGTTGACTATTTGAAGTGCAAATGTATAACTTCTTTACTAAAAATTCCATTCCGGAAATCTTTTATTTTAGGGGACAAAACTGTTCCTTTATCCCATTTTAAAAAGGATAGATAGGAGGACCCTGGGAACTACTGATCTGTCAGTCTCACCTCTGTGTCTGGGAATTTCATGGAACAGAACCTCTTGGAAACTATGCTAGGTGCATGGATGACAGGGAGGTGATTCAAGACAGCCCACATGGCTTCACCAAGGGCAAGTCCTGCCTGACCAACCTAGTAGCCTTCTGCAACGGAGTGACTGGAGTGGACAAGGGAAAAGCTATGGATGTCATCTATCTGGACTTCTTTAAGTCTTTTGACATGGTCCCCCACAACATCTTTCTGTCTAAATTGGAGAGGTATGGATTTGATGGGTGGACTGTTCACTGGATGAGGAATTGGTTGGATTGTTTGATGTCTTCAGTGGGACTGAGTGCACCCTCAGGAAGTTTGCAGACAACACCAAGCTCAGTGGTGTGGTTAACATGACTGAGGGACAGGATGCCACCCAGAGGGACCTGGACAAGCTCAAGAAGTAGGCCGGTTTGAACCTCAAGAGGTTCAACAAGGATGGGGGATGACAAGAGTGAGACCAGCCCATCTGAGAAGGACTGGGGGATACTGAGGGATGAAAAGCTGAACGTGAGCCTGCAATGTGCACTCACAGCCAGAAAGACATCTGTATCTTGGTCTGCATCAAAAGAAGCATGGCCACCAGGCCAAGGGAGGGGATTTTGCTACTCTGCTCCACTCTGGTGAAATCCCACCTGGATTACTGCGTCCAGTTCTGGAGCCCTCAGCACAGGAAAGACAGGGACCTGTTGCAGCTGGTCCAGAGGAGACCTACAAAAATGATCAGAGGGATGGAACACCTCTCCTATGAGAACAGGCTGAGAGAGTTGGGGTTGTTCAGCCTGGAGAAGAGAAGGCTCTGGGGAGACCTTATTGCAGTCTTTCAGTACTTAAAGGAGGCCTACATGAAAGATGGGGACAAAATTTTTATCAGAGCCTGTTGTAATAGGACAAGCAATAATGGTTTTAGACTAAAAGAATGTAGATTTAGCCTAGATCTAAGGAAAAAATTGTTTACAATGAGAGTGTCAAAACACTAGAACATTTTTCCCAGAGAGGTGGTAGATGCCCCTTCCCTGGAAACAATCAAGGTCAGGTTGGAGTGGGTTATGAGCAACCTGATCTAGTTGAAGATGTCCCTCTTCATTGCAGGGCAGGTTGGACGAGATGAGCTTTAAAGGTACCTTCCATCCAAAACTATTCTATGATTCTATAAATCTATTGTGTTACATTACCCAATTTCGATTTTTAGAGGCAAAACATTCTATTATGTTGATAAAATCTTGGTTCGTTTATTCTTATGTCTAGAAATATGACAGTAATTATGAAGAAAGTCTTTAATTGTGAAAAATTTTGTTTACTTTGGGTGATAAACTCATAAGACATTACTACTTATCCTGAATTGTTTAAATTAGTAGTTCTTAATAAAGCAAGCATTTTTATTATCTTGAGTAGTGTAAGTCAACAGTAATTTCATAGAAAAAAGAGCTTTCCTAGCACTAAGTATGTGTTAGAAATGCATAGAAATGCAACTTAATATAACGAAGTCATCATCCAGTAGATAAATGTAACGTATCTGACTTACACATGCATTTGTTCTTGCCCCATTTGTTCTTGTCTCACTCATCTATATGCATCTTTATGCATCCATCTATATGCAAGCTTTACCAGTTAAGTTTTCTTTTGAGGTACACTAGATTTAAGTAGACACCAAACAGATTCAGAAAAATCTTTGAAAAAGGTAAAAGTAATCTTTCAAGAAATTCAAGAGAATTTAGTGGTGGTGTTCTCTTAGTGAAAGAACAAAATAAACGCATCACATATTAGTACAGATTCTTATATTAGAATTCTGAAATTTTACCAGATGCCTTGACTGCTTCAGTAGGCTTTATGTAATATAAGTCTGCTCCATACATATTTTAAAAAAAATAAATCCCAAGAGAGATTGGAAACCTTGACTATTCTTTCATCAGATATGGCCTCTGTTCATTTTGCTTATGAGGGAAGTGAGTTGTGCTTCACATGCAGGGAACTTTTAGTCTAGCAAATATTAAGTAGAAATATACTTCCCACTTCTTATTATTCAAAGAAGAGTTGAGGTAGATTTACTGCGTTTGAAATTGGGCATTTGTTCTGCTCTTGTCACAAGTATGATTGGTGCTGTCATAATGCTCAGAAATGCCAACTCTAGTCAAACCAAGACAATTTAGAACATTCCTGATAGTTGCTATGTATAACAAAGGAAAGCTCGTTTCTTGCAGCCCAAGGAGAATGAATGCAGCTCTAAAGGCCTCTTGCTTTTTGAGAGTGAAATATGTGCAAATAATTTGTCACTGTTTCTTAAACCCATACTTGATAAATATGTTAACAATTCAAATATTCAAGATAAAATTATTTATTGCATGCCTTGAAGGGCCTCATATTTCCTCATGCAAGTCTGTAATAATTACAAATTAGGTATGAGTCTGAATAGATCAATATTTTCAAAGTTTGAATTCACTGTAATGAAAATGAGATGCAAACAGAAATCAAGACAATCACAATGAGTGATCAAAGACTTAAACAGCTAAAACCTTTTTTCCCATGCAACCAAAAGCAGAAAAAAGAAAGGAAGGAAAGCTAAGCCAATAAGTTAACTATACTACAATAAATTACATTAATATAAGGCCTTCAGATTTTTAACATATGCAAGTAGATTAAATATGCCTGGGAACATTTCTGAGCACAGAGGCCAACTGGCACAGAATGATATGTGTCTATGCTAATAAACTCTCTTAATCTTCAGAACAAGGGGATAACATACAAACTGCTTGTTAAGGATAGTTCCTGGGATGTTCTGGCTCCTGAACCCTGCCCAGGGATTGTTTGGAAAAATGCTAGTTGGCACAAATAGGAAATATTTAATATTGATGACTGAGGTCCAATACCAAGGAACATCAACTAGCCTGGTTCATTTCCTGGTAGCACAGTAACAGCTTACTGTTGAGAAGTGTTGAAAGATAATAACAGAAAACAAGCTTTTAATCGGTTTTATGTTTGCTAAACCAAGGTTTTCATCTAGACTGGAAACAGTTTTGTGTCCATAAACTGAAGAGGGTTAAAAATGGCAAGGGTGGAAGAGGTTCTTCTGAATGTGCTGAGAGGGCAGCATCGCACTCAGCCATTTGTGAAATGAGCATGCTTTGGGAAACATATCTATGTGCTGTTCTCAGGTTATTGTAACTTGCTCGTAGGCTGAAAACGTTGACTATTTTGATAGAAGTGTATTTTTGGTTAAATGAACTAAATTAAAAATCTTTAATTAGTGTCTTGAGTTTAAATCATCTGTGTAGATAAGTACCTTTCTAAGAACGAAGCACAATGATTTCCAGAAATATGTGGTTACAGGAACTGTCTATGTGACGTGACAGATTTTAAAATTCAAGAATGGACGAAACTCTTATGATACTCTGGTATCCAGGTTATTGTAGCTATATCTTCTTGATGACAGGCTGAGCTACTGAAATAATCAATGTTCCTTGTGATCTCTGTGTGAGAGAGTGATTTATATTCCCTTTGAAATATAAACTGAGAACACGACAGGAAAAGCTGCACTTTGCACTCTTTATTGCCTTCTTTGCCCTATCTCACATATCAAAGAAGATATTTCACCACAAGATCACATACTCGTCATAGGTGAGACTGGTAAGGAGTCATAAAAGCTATGTAATGAAGCTAGAACGACTTTAATACCTACAGAGAGACGGGAAGGAATGAAAGTGAAAGTGATAAACCAATGCGGGATTGTAGCACAGGTGCACACTATTTGGACTAATGGGATGTGGATTGCTCCCACCAAAGAGCTTTGTGAACAAGTAGAAAACTTTCTTTTGGGCATACCCCATTCCAGCAAAATGAGTAGGGAACATTAGAAGGCAGGTTTTTAAAACATACTTTCTGAGCTTTTTCAAAACAAAGCAGTGGATTTAATCATGAAATATTTCCGCCTAGAACTGAGAGGAATCATACAGCAACATCCTCAACTCTGCTTCAAAACATCCCAGTACCCATTTAAGTCTCTTAATATTCTATAAATATCAGCGTTGTAAATGTTAAGAAAGTCAATGTTTAGAATGAAGTCCAGAGATAATGGATTTCTTCTTCAATCTTTGAAAATAATAATGATAAAAAAATGTGACTGGTGGATATTGTTTGTGAGTGCCAGCAATTGACAAACAGGCTGTTGCATGGGGAACTTTCTGATGCAGATTGATTTCTAAGGAGTGGTGTTTGAGGTCCTTTTGTCCCTGAGCATGGGCCTTACAGGTTGAAGTGAAACCTTGGATAGGGCTTTGAGGTAGATCTTCCTGCATCTTTTCCTTAGAATAGTTTTTTTAAGAATAAGAAGGGGCTTTTATTTTCTAAGGATATATTTAATTATCATAAGAACAAAGCCAATAAAGATAACTGGGTTAAACACAATGGACTGAAAGAAGTTTGTAAGCAACATCCTGACCGCTGTGTTATCATAGAATAGATGGTTCTCACTAGTTTTATACTTGGACAAACAACTTTTAGTATCCTTCTGGGCTGCAACAATCCAGACGTTTCTGTCTTAATGGTTGGCTAATATTAAATGATTTCTAGGATATCTGGCAAACTATAGCTAATTCATTTACAAGAAAGCAGCAGTGTTTGAGCAGTAGTTCTGGTATGTAGTGCTTGGGATTGCAAAACACATAAGGCATATTCCATACAATCCCCAGTAGATCCCTACTAAAAATGTTTTTTCTTCCTGTTACATTACATACCAGACCTGACTGTCCACTTCCTACTCTCAGAAGTCTCTTAAACTTCTGCCTGTGATACAGCCTTTCCCACACTGTATGTTTGGCTCCATCTCCCTGTCATAAACCATCCTCCAGAAGTTTCTCTCTCTCCTTTCCTTGACCTCTCCCTGGATTTCTTAGTCTGCTCCAATGGAAGAGCAACCTGCTCCTGTCTCCAGAGGCTCCTTCTCAGAACAAGGCAGACAGGCAGTCTTTTTATCCCTGCTGCACAGCTGCAGGCTTTATAAAGGAGCATTACGCATAGTACATGGTGAACAAACAAAATAGATATATAATTCATCTTAAGGGTTATTCACTCCAAAGACTGGGTACTATCCTCAGTTTTAGCTCAGTCAGTGCTCTTTTTTTTGTGTTTGCATAGCTACTTACTTACAGATTTAATCATACAAAATATAATTTTCAGTGTGTGTCAGCATCCTGGCACTTTAAACTGGATTTAAAAAATTGTGGAGTGGAAATAAGTGCAGGTCATTTTAAGCCCAGCTTTTTTTGATTTCCATAAAGCTTTCTCAAAACCTAGCAACTGTTTGATTAATCACTGTATTGTTATGCATGATTTTATCTTGATTCTTGTCTAGTGTTAAATGATTTTCAGAGAATTTGGAAACTGCAAGTATTTAATTTCCAATGCAAGAATAATATTGAAAGAAATGTCACTGTCTCCAGTTTTGCACTGGCCCATGCAACAGGAAGTATATTCAAGAATTATCAAGATGCTGCTCCCCTGGTTTGGATGCGAGTTAGTTTTTTAAAAATATTTTCCTGTGATAAAAGTCAGTTAGGTTATCTTTGGCTAGAAACAGGGCAGCGAAGAAGTGCCAGAACTTAATAGTTTCCATCCAATGATCTAATGTGTACGAAAAAGCTCCTGAACCTCCCTACTCAGTTTTGACAATGAGGGAACTGTGAGAACATGCTGTGACATTCAGAATAGTAACTACATTTTTTTTTTTTTTTCTCAAAGAACACCATTGAAGCACGTGCAAAAGGTCATGTGTTTAAGTGTAAGATTGGAAAAATACAGGGAGATACAACGCAGTTTGAGTGTCAAACATGAAAAATATGTCAGTGCGCTTCCTTAATTTTTAATAATTTTTCTAATTTCATAGAGTCATAGAATGCTTAGAGTTGGAAGGGACCTTAAAGATCATTAAGTTCCAACCCCCCTGCCGTGGCCAGGGACACCTCCCACTAGACTTGCTTGCTCCAGGTTGATCTTGAACTTCCACGGACAAGGTGTCCACAACTCCTCTGGGCAACCTGTTCCAGTGCCTCACCACCCTCACTGTAAAGAATTTCTTCCTAGTATCTAATCTAAATCTCCCCTCTTTCAATTTAAAACCATTAGCCCTCACCCTATTGCTACAGTCCCTGATAAAGGGTCCCTCCCCTTCTCCCTTGTAGGTTCCCTTCAGGTACTGGAAGGCTGTTATAAGGTCTCCCTGCAGCCTTCTCTTCTCCAGGCTGAACAACCCCAGCTCTCTCAGCCTGTCTTCATAGGAGAGGTGCTACAGCCCTCTGATCATCAGCTGGACCTGTTCCAACTACTCCATGTCCTTCCTATGTTGAGGACTCCAGAGCTGGACACAGTACTCCAGGTGGGGTCTCACAAGACCAGAGAAGAGGGGCAGAATCACCTCCCACTACCTGCTGGCCACACTTCTTTTGATACAGCCCAGGATGCGGTTAGCTTTCTGGGCTGCCAGTGCACACTGCCAGCTCATGTCAATCTTCTCATCCACGAGCACTCCCAATTCCTTCTCCTCAGGACTGCTCTCCAGCTATTCTCCATGGAGGACCCTGCACTTGGCTTGGTACACTTTTGAATTTGGACACTGAAGTGGATATATTTATTTCCTGGTCAATATAATGCAGTTCAGTTCAATTAAGTCTGAAAAACAGTACCTATACAAGACTAATTTACAGGAGAACATAATATGTAGAAGACATTTTGTATACCAAATACAATTTACTTGTGACTGTGCACCACTGTGGTACAGACTCTGAATCTGCCATCAAAATGGTTATGAATAAAAGAAAGCAAAACTCCAGAAGCAAAAATCTTCTTTTCATACTATTTTTAATATTCCTGCCAAGTTGTATCAAGTTTTTTTCCTGTCTTTTTATTAATATAGTCACTCTGTTGCCCTGTATTACTGTTGGAGTAATAGAATAACACATAAAATAAGGACTCCATTAT
Source organism: Calidris pugnax (assembly GCF_001431845.1). NCBI lineage: Eukaryota > Metazoa > Chordata > Aves > Charadriiformes > Scolopacidae > Calidris > Calidris pugnax. The sequence continues at coordinate 40,412,070 of NW_015094506.1, read as the reverse complement.
GCTGGGCAGTAAGCACTGAACAAAAAGATGGTCCCTTGTTCAAAGAGTTTACAACCTAGGCAAAAGGTGAAGCTAAGAGAGGCATTCCTCAATATATCTGTATATCCCTGAAGAAATGATGAGATTATAATGATCAACAGTCATATCAATAGACAATGGCAAGAACAGATCATCAGCCAACCTGCTGACAATTTTTCCATTGGAATCATAGGAAATAATTGCAAAGCTGGAACTGAAGAAGATATAAATGAAGTATTTTTACAGAAGAATAATTCCAAACCAGAAAAGCACTACATTTGCTCAGAGAAGCTTTTTGAAAAAAACCCAATGGGTAAAGACAGATAGACCCATGTTCCTGTTAGAGATGTAAATTGGTCTTTTATTAGTGAATGGGAGATCTTTGGTTGGCAACAAAGCTTTGAATATAAAGAAAAGAACGGGGAAAAAAAGGTGCTATCAAAACATTGGAGGAAATAAAAATTAAAGCCTCAAAGAATCTTTTCAGATAAACAATATCTTTGTACAGGAAAAAAAAAAAAGAGATTATTTTCAAAGAAGAGTACACCCCCTTAAATATCTGTAACATAGAAAAGAAAAGAAAGTAATCCATTGCCATTAACCAATTAAATGACATTTAATAATTTAAAATTTATTAAGAATATCTGTTAAGAATTTCTGAGGACAAAACTCTTCTTTCAGAGGTTGTTTCATACTGACCTTCATTTTGAAATGTTCCTGATTTCCAGCAAAGAATATTATTGAAATAAATTACAGTATTTCTATAATAACTATCATATATTTTACTTTTAAAAAAAAGAAAATTAGTAAGTTTTTCAACTGGAAAAATCTTCAGTTACAGAAAGGTTGATAAGGTTGATTGGAATATATATATATAAAACCCTCCTCTTTATCTATAGCTAAAATGGTTTGAAAGATATGTTTTTAATGGAGACTATTATAATTACTGCATGTTGTGTAAAACAAACCACTTTACTTAAGATAATGACAGCATGATAAGACTCTCTGATGCTGAAATAATGGAAGTCAATTGATATTAAATTGAGGTTAAAAGTTTGTGAGGTATCTTTGAATAACTGACAATATTAGAGACTTGAGAGGCCAAAACATACCTTCCTACATATATTGAGAAAGAAATTTCCACTATCATTTAGCCTAATAACTTGAAAAGATCAAAGGCCTCCTCTTCTTCTGTTTTCTATACCACCTATTTCTCATTAAATGTCATTAGATTAATTAAAAAAAAAAAAAAAAAAAAAGAAAAAAAGAAAATGAGGACAGGTAGAAAAACAGATGAGTTCTTTCAAAAAGCAAAGTCAGTCACCTCTGTTTAAAAAATAGGAACAAATTCAGGAATAATAAGCTATTCCCAGCACAATACCATGACTGAAGATTGCTGATAGATTAAAAAGAAAAGAAATCAAAAAGACCATAGAATTGCTCACTTTCTGCTCCATTTTTTGTTACCTAGTAGACCTCTGTCAATAGGGACCTCTGACAAGCCTGGCAGCCTGAGCTACAGGAGTTCAATTTTTTCTTGCTCCAAATCTTCCATTATGCAAAGGTAAGGTTATTTTGAGTAAAGGAGTATTTTTGTGTAAAGGAGTTTTCAGAGGAGAAAATAAAAAGTTCTAATAATAGTAATGATAAAAAATAATTTACCAAACTGTATTTTTAATTGAAAACTATCACATTAAGCTGCACATATTTGCCCAATAACAAATATAATTCAGCCTCCAATGAAATTGGTACCTCCCTCTCATACAGGAAGGGAAAACACCATCCATTTATTCCGAAAAACAAGTCCACATTTAAAGTTGCTGTATTTCACAAGAATGTTTGGCTTGCATGCGTTATGGAAGTCTTTTACTCTCCTCTGAAAGAGCTTATCAGGGCAGTAGCTACAAACAGACATGCAGGAGGGTCAGGTGTAGAGTGTCAAACTTTGCATGTCTGTTCTGCTGCCAAAACACAGAGCAAGTCAATGTGCAAATAACACAACACTCAAACACCCTGAAATGCAATTATCTAGAACTGCAGTTCAGATTTACAATGATACATTTGCTGTTTTAAGATGCAACCCTTTCCTCTGGGAGAGTTTTGTGAAAGACATTTCCATGTATAATTCTGATGAGGTTTAGGATGCCATTTTCTGTTTTACTCTGTAGGAACTTTCTGAACTCAGATTTTCAGAGGAGATACAGTAATATACTCTGAACTCTACCCAGGGCAACTATTGTAAGGAGTTAGACTGTTGAAGAAAGAAATAAAATCCACTTAAGTCTCTTCCATTTTCATAGAGTTGGAGACTGTGCAAATGCAGAGTGCTTTAAGAATTCTCTCTGTAACACAACCTAATACTTGTAAAACTATAATGGGTATTACCTCTTTAATGACTATTAATTTTTTCAAACATACCCAAGTATTGTAATATTTATATATTTCTTTTTAATATGCCTAACATTTGTAAACAGAAGAAATCTAAAAGGCTTCAGCTTCTGTGAAATGTCCTTTAATGTGAAACAAGGTAGATAAAGCAAATGAAAGTCAGTTCTGTGGAGATTTTCTGACAAGCTACATATGTACTTCAAAGGGTTCTGGAGAAACTAATGACCTTCATGTAATCCATGACACGATTATAAACTCACTGAAGTGGAACTCCTGAATTCTCCTGAATTTACTTAATAAGGGAATTTTTTTAGATACTAAAATAATTTCTAAAGCTTTCCTCTGGTTTTGACTAAAAGATATATAAATAGCTTTTTCTTGATTGTGATATTTATCTAAATAAAACCTACTGCATCCCTATCTTGTACAATAAATTATATAGAGAAAAAAAATCAATAGATTTATAATCTTACAAATTTTATAAGACTGAAAAAAATAGTGCTAACACTATTAATACTTTCTTCTGTCTTCGTTCTTATTTGCTTTTTTTTCTGTAGGTGAACAAACCAGAAGGAGGGCAAGAACATCCACAGACTGTAGTTTTATGCATATTATCCCTCATTCCTTCTATGTGTTAGTCAAAATCTGTGCATTAATCAAAATGATAGAAAACAGTCCAAATCAGATGTCATAATGATACAGCCTCAAATTGGCACATTTTCTTTAACATTCACTTGCACTGAAAACCTTTCCAACTGTCAGATGATCCATTAGGTTGTTTAGTGAGTTCTAGGGTACCTCTAAGCTGCATATATTACTAGACTGCGGTATCATAAACATATTAAAAGACAATGTACTTGCCGATTCAGGTCAGTAGTTCTTTGGCAAATTGCAGATTGTTATCAGACCCCTGTGGTGACAACATTTACGTTCAGGACCCCGGGTGACTCTCAGGTTAATCCCCACTGCCAAGACACAGGCCTGGCAGGGTGAGTCGTTGACAGCTCTGGGGAATTCCAGGAGGACAATTAGCAGTTCCCTCATGACGGAGCAGATACACTTGACTTACTTCAGAGCAAAACACTAATGATCACAGCATATGCCCACAAAAACGGAAAGTGTCCTTGTGAAAGCCGAGGCAGGAATTCAAGAATCTAGAAAGGAGATGAAAAAGAGAAAGATGACAAGTTGGAAAGGAAAAAGAAAAATCTTGGGGTGCACAGCTGGCAAAGTCTGGCCAGCTCCCTCTCTGACTGGATGACTCTGTCAGGAATTTCAGCTGTTTGGAAGAGATAGTAGAGCCTCCAGGCTCTTGGGACTGTGATACTTGTTCACAGATTGAAGGATTCGGAATATTGGATTGTTTGAAAAGACTGATTTTCTGAAAGCAGTGCCAAAGAGATTGCTTCTACTCATGCACTCAGGAACTACGACTTTTGATCCTGCATCCCTAAATTAGACGAACTTGCATATCTTCACTGTAAATTTTTAATTAAAATATTTGGTTAGAAAGCTATCTGAATATTTTAAGTATCAGTTTTGAATATGTTTCCTTTTGCATCAGGGATGGTATGACTTAAGGCTATGATTCTTTTAAAATATTCTGTTCAGCATGTGCTTATTTTGAGAGGCAGAGATTGTGTGGTCTTTCAACTCATTACCTGATCTGAGCACAAAACACCAAACCTTTGAAATAAGACACAGTGCAATACCTAGATGAGCAAAACTTTAAAAGGTAAAAATTAGGAAGTAGAGATATACAAAACGAGTTATATAACAAAGTTTATACTGCACCAAGCAAGCACAAACCTATTACCCAAGGCAATAGAATGCTGATTAATGATATCATAATGACGACTTAATTCTCATTTTGAATTCTGCCTGCTAAGTAATTAGCAATGTCATCAATATAATTACTAGTTCTTCATTCAACTTCATCAGCAAGCTGTTCCTGTTGCTCATTTTTCAGCTTTTCCTTTCTGTGCTTCAGTCCAAGGATGGATCAACACCAGGGACTGTTTCTAGCAACTACCCAAGAGAACAACAGAAAAATTAGGTGTCTAGCACAAGCGATCTATTGAAAGCTGAATTATGTTTTAAGAGTCACTACATTATGTTATTTTAAACTAGTCACTAACCTAAGAATTAGTGTTTAGGATATTTTTATTTTTTTTAGTTATATTTAGAAACTGATAAAATATGAAAGGGAAATAAAACTAGTGACAAATATTTAGTGATTATAATTGAGGAAGTGACTGTGGGACAAAAGCCTATTAAAAATGGTTTTGCTTCTTATTTTCTCATGCTTCTGTGATGGAAAACAGCATTACCAGGGAAGAGGGAAGGTGAACAAAATAATACCAATGCATACTTTCCTGAAGCTTCCAGTGACATTTTCTATTGAAAAAAAGAACAAACCAAAAACCAACCAACCAACTAACCAAACTCAAACCACCCCCAAAACCAAAGACAAACCCAAAAGCAAACCCTAAACTTACGTTAAGACAAAAAAAAAAAAAAAAGGAATTAATCCTAATGGATGCTGAAAGAAATATCTGAAACACTCACAACTGCATCTTTGAGGCCAAGGTACAGTCTGAGCATTGTTATAACACATTAGAAGAGGTCATAGAACTGCCAATATTTGTCTTTTCTTATTTTCTCTGCAACCAGCACTGTATTTTAACAGAATGTGACTAAGTTATAGACACTCTTCAGGTTTGGTTTTGGCAGTTTGCTTTTTTTATTAACTTAGCCATTGTTTTTATTTCATGGCATTAGGATTTCCAGAGTTTATTTTGGTTTCACGAGCAGACTTGTCTACCTTTCTATCCATTTGCTGTTGTTTTTTAGAAACTCTGATGCAAAAATTTCCAGGGATTCTTAATTTGTAAAAGTATATTTTACTACATGTACTAGTTTTTTGCTCAACAGAACTGGATTTAAGTCTCTTAGTTTAAATAAGTATATGTCTATGCAGTTAATTTACAGATATTGCTATTTAGAAATAATTGTAGCAAATGATTGAGCAAGGATGAGTAAGGGTGAAGGAAACAGGTTTGTACTTAATGCTGGAGTCCATTTGAACAAACGTCAGATGACTTTAAAAAAATGTAATTTTATTCCAAATTTACACAAAATAGAAAACATGTTTCAGTCAAGGTAGTCTTCAACATTGGAATCCTTTCTTTGGTCTTTTATTTGTTCCCCAGTTATTAGTCATATTTTGTGTTACCTAAGAGAAAACAAAGAAGAAAAGATGTTTAATTTTATCCAAAGATAACTATATCCATACAACTAATTCCCTTTTTTCAAGTTACTTTTTTTTGGACTGTCTGGTTCACCTAATCTTTCAGTAAGACAGAAAAATATTCCAGTTTTGACAATAAATCATTTATCTACTTGTTTCCAATGCAAGATTTCCTGAAATTGTCTTCCTCATAGTAAAATAGTGGCAAAATGGAGTTGGGGTTCATGACAGATGATCAGTAAACCATAGATCCATCTGAAGTATTGCACTAAAACCTGTCACAGTAACTTGATCACCAGTAAGAACCAGGAATGTGGTGACATTGAGCCAGTTGCCTCAATAGAAACTTCTGTGCCATGCCCACACCCTTGCCAATCCGTCCTGGCCTCCAGCTACCTCTGTGGAAGGGCTGTACCCCCATGCAGTCCTGCTTCCTACCTTCCAGACCTTTGTGACTGTCCTGAACACCCTCAGGCACCAGATAACTACATTTAAGCAACTGAATTGAGCTCTCAATGTTTTCCCACTTTATCAGCTGTTGAGGTTAACTAAAAAGAAAAAGAAAAATGGAAAGAAAAAAAAATTCCATTAGGTCTATGGCAATGTGTTTATCTCCCCTAACTGGCTTAACTGCCATTTTAATGCCTCTAAATCCACCAGCACCTTGAACTCTTTTGCAGACTTTTAGCATTTGATTCACTGAGGCAGGAAAAAAAAGAAGTATTTTTTAATGTTTTTTTCTTTTGTTTTGTTTTCTTTTGGGTTTGTTTTTTAATAGGATCCCTTTTTTTTTGGACACTTTAATCTGTTATGCACATTGAAAAGCAAATAAAACAACCATCTGAATTTAAATCTCAGTCAGAGGAAAGTGAAGTTAGATAATTATGTTTATAGTTAATATATTGATTGTGTTTAATTATTATAGGCATTAAAAATGCTTTGTTGCTAGAAAACTGTATATGATTTTGTTTGGTTTGTCTTAAAGATTTTTTTCTATCAATTTACATGTTCAGTAATCTGAGAAATTAACTAAGTAACAGTAAATTTTAATGTGGATGTGGAAATATGACACAATAGTAAGATTTTTTTAAAGTCTGATTGTACCCCATAACTCACCAACTTGTTAAAGAAATCGTATTGACAGAAAACATTAATGAACCTAAATTCAAATTAAATTTCAGTCTGTTTTACTGTAGTTAATAAATAACATGAGGCACTGGTGTAAACTAACATTTCAAGACTCATTAAAAATAATTTTCAATAACAGCATTAGCCTTCACTGTTGCTTATAAAAGATTTTATGTAACACACTGCAACCCAGGAGTCAGGGTAGCATCTTCTTGCAAAATTATAGTGCCTTTTATGGATTTGTTCAGACCACTGTGATATTTTTGTGATAATGGTTCTTCCTTGATATGAAGTTTCTTTTCTTTGTTCCAAGTTTCTCTATTCATTAAGAGGTGATTCATATTTGGAGTCTTGTTTTTTTTCTTTGGATGACCCTTTCAACAGTCCTGTATTACATAATTTTCGAGGAGTGAACTGTCTTTTCCCTAAGTTTCTTGAATATGAGGTATGTACCTTGCAGGGGTGATTGAATCCAGCTGTTATTTCTTGTCCGTTCTCCATTGACTTATTTCCTCAGGGAATGCTTTCACCTGCTTCTTCAGTCCATGACTACGTAGATCTGTAACAGAAGTTATAAATGCTTGTGAAAGTTATTATCTTTTTGTGTTCTACTACCGAAAGTCTTCAGAACCCATGGGATTTTATCTTTGACTTTTTTACTTTTTTCCATTATTCGGTTCATTTTCCAAGCTGCTATTAGGTTAAGAATATTGGGAAGAGCTTTTAAAAAAAATATATTTTTTTTTTTTTGCTTTTTAGATATAATACGCTTTTATGTAAGTTTTCGGCCAAGAACTTGTATTTGAGCTCATTTTCCACTGCACAACTCCAGTCCTCATCAGGCTTCTTGTGTCAAATGTTTGTTATAGTATTTGTTATTATTGTATTCTAAATAGAAAATTATGGCACAGGAAGTAGAAAGGAAAAAGTGAGTGCCATAGTGGGAATTAAATCTAGATCTTCTCTCCTCCACTGCTGTCTTTCAGCTGTGGTTACCATCAGCATGATAAAGCAATGACAAATGTGTAAACTATCTTTTAGAATAAGTAAGGAAGCAGGTTTGTATCCAAAGATGCATCTACTAACCTTAATGTATTTGTGAAAATATTTTGAAAACTCCAAAGAAGAAATTGAAGAAAAGAAGAATTGAAAATGCGGTCTCTGCTGCTGATTGTAAAAGTTGCAAGGAGGAAAACACATCTGAATAAGATAGCTAGAAAAATATAGTCTAAACCACAGTATAAGTTTGTGATAAAATAAAACAGATATTAAGTACCTACAGTAATTAGTTTTAGACATAAAGCATAACTATGGGAAAAAAAATGTAGGAATTGGCAAACATGAAATCCTTCCTTTCTAGAAATTCATAACAATTTTAGTCAAGCCATTAGCTTTCATGAAAGCAGCAGATCACTGGGCTGTTGGTATGCAAAATTTCATACCAGGAGTTAACTGGGCCTTTTTTTCTGGTGACTACTGAAAGGCATGAGAAGATAGAAACAGTCATATCATGAAAGTAAATTCTGCATGTGAATGTGAAATCTAACAGGTAAAAACAAGAGATGTTCAACCAATTTCAAAATGTCTTATTACATATTTAAGAGAATAACAGAGATGGCCCCATGGCTGTTTCCAGTCCCACTGCAAATCCTTAGCTGACAAACTCAGTGGCTTGGAACTTGGGAAACAGAGACAGTCTCATAAAGACTGAGCTTAGTCACACGTCTTCGTTTAGATGGATTGACAAGCAGCAAAGCAAATTTTATGGCAAATAAGCTTAAATCAGATACAATCTACTCCTTGTTTTCAGCACAATTGTATCCCCTAATTCCAGTCTTGTTTAGTGTGTCTCCTTATGCTAAGGTTAACTATTATTTCAAAGGTCAAGAGAGAAAGCTTTACAGTGTTTTTTCCTTTTGACATGAGGACTAATGTTAGCAGGGCTATAGTTTGAAAGGGATTAATTTTAAACACTGCCAAAGGGAAATCATACCTTTCTGGAAATTTCCAGTCTGAAATGGTCTCAGTTAAGTGAAAGGCCCAATTTTTCCATACTGCCTTGAGTCAGGAAGTAAAATATAAAATATAAGGAAATTTACAGAAGGATATGTTATAAAAAAAAAAAAAAAAAAAAAAGTGACAAATTTTCCTTGTAAATAGAATGCCTTGATTTACAAAATTATTTATTTAGAAACAATATGAAAAACAAAGCTATAAATCCAAAGTTTTTATTAAGAACAACACTTGCATTATTAAAAAGTTATCCTAGAATTTTAAAAAAGAAATATTTTTTAAACTGTAGACTCTCTATTTGATTCAGTTCACTTTGTTGCATGTAAGACATCAATCTTAATATATTAAAAGGTAAGTAGTATCTTTTCTGCATAAGAATCTTGCCCATTTTTCTGGAGTAAAATAGTAAAAAACAGTTCCGGGATTATTTTAGCTTGATCCCATTCCTTCTGAAACAAATAATGGTAAAACTCTAGTTATCTTCAAAAGAGAATTACTGTTAAGCAGTTTTTCAGAGAGCTTTCCATCCTTGTGTCTGGATCATTGAAGTTTCTCAATCAAGAGTGCCATCAGGGAGGAAACCTACTATACATTTTTAGATATATTCCCACCACAATGTCCATAATGCTATGAATCTTTCACAATAGCCAAGGACAACATAGGTAACACAGTCACTGAATCAAAGAATCACAGAATTGTCATAGTTGGAAAGGACCTCTGATATCACGGAGTCCAACCATATACACACAAAAAAACCCTACAATCTTGGCCACTAGAGCATGCCACTAGAGCATGGCCTGAAGTGCATATCTACACTTTCTTAAATACCTCCAGGGATGGTGACTCAACCACCTCCCTGGGCAGGCTGTTCCAGTGTCTGACCACTCTTTCAGTAAAGTAATTCTTCCTAAAATTAATGTAAATAGCCTTTATTCCCCACCTGTTTTGGAAGAACTGCCAGTAATCTGTCAAGATACATGATTATACTGTGTTCATCTTCTGAATAGAATGTAGCAAGTAGTGAAAACAAAAACGAATAAATGAAATCATGCAACGAACTATGTAGTTTGGGAACGTGAGGAGATAAAACTAAAGTGCTGAAGATGTTAGGGTGGAATGTGGGCAAGAAAAGCTATGAGCTTGATGCTGGGGAATCAGTTGATGTGAGGCAAGGGATGGGAATGTGGCTGTGCAATGGTGAAGACAAATAATGGCAGATATAGGAACAACTTGGGAAAAGGTAGCTTTGAAAAACTCAGGGAAAGTCTAGGTTAGGACTATATGTGACTAGGAAAATACAGGCAAAGCTGAGATAAAATGTGGGAATGACAAGGAAATAAAATTAAGAAAAAGAGGAGGCTACTACATGTTTGCTGTAAGATACAGTTGTATATATTTATGGTTTTAGTGTATATGGGATTGAATTTAAGGCAGGAATTGATTACATAATAGAGAATATGAGTAGGTAGACTGTTAAAAGTTCAAATTAGATTAAAAGCCATTTTCTTCAAGTCCTCCAGAAATATTATTTATGTTTTACTTTGAAATGAAGTCTATTATGAAACAAGATGTCCTTTATATACATTTCTAGTGGTATAAGCAATTGTGCAGTGGAAATTAATTGGAAAATTTAGATTTTTGCCCTGAATTTCTAGGCTTATGAGTCTTGTTGAAAGAAAACATAAATTAACCATTTCCTTTCCTGATTTAGAATGTTGCCTAAAATATCAAGGTTTGACTGTGCATTCCTCAGATCCTTGAAGCTAATCTTAGGCAGGATGTGTTGGGTTTGTTTTTTGGGTTGGTTTTTTTTTTTTTAATTTAATTTAATTTTTTATAGCTAGTCATATTAGTCGATTGACATGTTAAAATCAAAGGAGAAGCAGATTAGAAAAAACAAAGCAGTCAAAATCTTAATTGTGACCTATCTCATACTTGTCTCTTAATGGCTAATACATCACAAACTGAATGCTTGCAGGTGTTTCAGTCTCAAATTTTGTTGATGCCACTAAAGTTATAACTACCTTTGAGTAATGCTATGGAGGAGATTAATTTATGCTGTATTGTTCCTTATCTGAAGGAGACAGAAGAGAGCTCTTTGTGAAGGTCTGCTGTTTGTCACTCGAGGTACATGGACATCATGTTGTACTTCAGACTTGCAAGAAAAATTCGCATTTCTTTACTTGCAAAAGATTATGTTGTGGAAGATGTCACACATCATCAATTTTATTTCCTTTTATGGGAAATACTAATTCATGAAATTACTACTAGTATATTCCACAAATTATAATAGCACCTAGTAAAGGCTCATGCTGATAGGCACTGTACAAATAAATAATAACTGGCAATAGAGAATTTATAAACTAACCAGGTGTTTATTTACAAGATTAATGTAGCGGTTATGGTTCAGAAAATATAGATAACTAAGGGACAGGTCAATAATTACAAGTGTGTATGTAAAATTATCAAAAGTTGAACCCACTAAAGCACTACAGATTTTTAAGTTCATAAGTGCAGGTAAACATACCACAAAACATACATATTTTTCTTAGGTGTTCAGGTGACTTTTAAATTCTACATTTTCATCTACAGGACCATTTATATTTCATAACAATGAAGGAATACTGGAGCTGTCTAGAGTTCTGAATCTCACTTCGCATTTCAGTTCTTATTCTTTAAAATGTCTGTCTATATTCTAGGTGTTTTACTGGGAAGCGTCCTCTACATTATTTTCACTAAATTGTTTGGATTATTTGGATTTTCAATACCATTTGTTCTTTTTAATCACATAAATTCTTCTGAAAAAATCACTGCAAAGTTACCAAACTCAGCAGTTTAAATCCTTATACTAATAAGTTTTTGAATTTTTTATAATTCACCTAACCCTTTTGAACGGTCAAGAGCACATCACTACTCATCTAGCAAAGAATTTTTGACTTACTGGACTGTCCTATATGGAGGCCTATATGGAAGGAGCTTGCTGTTCATTGAGAAATTTAATCTACGCGTCCTTTAAAGACATGTTTTTTTAAAGCTATGTCTTTATTCTCCTTTTTTTTTTTTTTCTATATGTATACATTAAGTAACAGAAGAATAAATGTGAAGTGACTGATAGTTTCATATATGGCAAAGAGTAGATTATTTTGATCACCAAGTAGATTAACAATATTGCAGACCTTTTGGATGAAAACTTTGGAGCCAGGGAAGCATCCTTGATCATAAAGGAAATGGTGTTATTAACGTATAAGCTGGAAAGGAAAAGCAGGAGGTGTTTATTGACAAAATATAAGATGAGGGATATAGTCAGACATTTTAGGATTTTGTATATAAATTCTTTTTTTTTTTGTGGGCAGAAAGAAATTTCCTATGTGAATTCTGCTTCTCTGTGAATTCTGGCTGCCACATTGACCAGCAGTATTTGATTGCCGTGCTCCAAGGAATGGTAGCAATGAACGTGTACTTATGCTAGTGGTTATGTTCTAGTTTGCACAGTAAACTCTCAATATTCTGCAGAAAGCTGAATTCCTTGCATATATTTCTGCTTCAGCCAAATAAACAGTAGATTCAAACTTCTGTGGTATTCCAACAACAAAAAATTTAACCTTCATTCAAAGTCCTGTGGTGTACCTGCATAAGTATTTTGCTTGATTGCTTTGTTTTAAAAGATTGTATGAAAAACAGTCTGTTTCAGTGGATACTAAAATTTCTTTGTCTTCAGTACATTCAAGTGATGAATCAGTGTAATAAAAATAGCTTCCAGATGGGTAATGTTACCCTGTGGTGGAGTTCCTTTGAGGCTGATCTGCTATGTTAATCTCCTTCCCTCTTTCCTCTAGCTGAAGCATAGCAGTGAGGTATTTCTCCTTCTTCTGACCCCCATGTGACAGGCATAACTGTTTGACAGATCACAGCTAAGGCATGCAGTTGTGATTGGCATGTGGGATCACAAAGTATGACAAATGATCTGTTTTTTCACTGTAAAAACGTATGGTACAGAAGTGTTGCAGTGAGAAGGTGCAAACCAAATGCCATGTGTCTGAGTCTCGTGTTCATTATGTGAGACGTGATGGCTCTGTTCATAACATATCAGCACATTTTCTGATATCCTGTGTTCTCTTCAAGCATACAGCAGTCAAATGCATGATTATTAGCAAAGAAGAAGGAATTAAAGTGAGACTACAGTGCCATTTTGAAATATACTTGTATAGTATATGTACACACAAACATGTGAGTACACACACATATGACATGCATACATGTACTTCCTTTAACTGTGAGAGACTGGCAAAGCTGAGTTGAGACCTGCTGGTCTAACTAAAGGGCAAGATGGAAATTCACAAGCAGTGGAAACACGGATGGGTGTCCTGGGAAGAGCATATGGACAACATGCATACATGTACTTCCTTTAACTGTGAGAGACTGGCAAAGCTGAGTTGAGACCTGCTGGTCTAACTAAAGGGCAAGATGGAAATTCACAAGCAGTGGAAACACGGATGGGTGTCCTGGGAAGAGCATATGGACAATGCCTGGTTGTGTAGGGATGGGGTCAGGAAGGCCAAGGCACAGCTGGAGCTGAACTTGGCAGGGGATGCAAAGAATAATAATAAGGGCTTCTGCAGACACGTGAGCCAAAAAAGGAAGGTCAAAGAAAGCATACATCTCCTGTTAAGCAAGACTGGTAAAACGGTAACAAGAGAGTAAAAATGGGCAAGAAGGCAGCTAAAGTACTCAAAAACTTTTTTTTGCCTCAGTCTTAACTGGCAATCTCTCTTCCCACACTCTTGAGTGGATGGACAGCAAAGGCGGGGATGAGGGGAGCAGAGTCCCTCCTGCTGTAAGAGGTCAGGTGCATGACTGCCTGAGGAACCTGAACATAGAGAAGTCTATGGGACCTGATAACATGCATCTCAGAGTCCTGAGGGAATTGGCTGATGTAGTTGCCAAGCAATTCTCCATGAGATTTGAAAAGTTATAGCAGTCAGGTGAAGTCCCTGATGACTGGAAAAAGGGAAGCATTGCACCTATTTTTAAAAGGAGGGTGCTGGGAACTACTGACCTTGCAGCCTCTGTATCTGGGAAGGTCATGGAACAGATCCTCCTAGAATGTAAGGTAAGGTTCATGGAGGACAGGGAGGTGTTTTGAGACAGAGAGCATGGCTTCACCAAGGACAAGTCCTGCCTGACCAAACTAGTGGCTTTCTATGATGGTGTGACTACATCAGTGGAAAAAGGAAGAGCTATGGATGTCATCTACTGGACTTTAAGGCCTTTGACATGGTCCCTCATGACATCCTTCTCTCTAAATTGGAGAGATATGGATTTGATGTTTGGTGGATAAGGAATTTGGTGGATCCACTGTTTGGTGGATAAGGAATTGATTGGATGGCCACATCCAGAGTGGTCAACAGCTCAATGTCCAGATGGAGATCAGTGACAAATGGTGTCCCTCAGGGGTCTGAATTGGGACCAGTACTGTTCAGTATCTTCATCAAAGATATAGATAGTGGATCGAGTACACTCTCAGCAAGTTTGCTGATGACACCAAGCTGAGTGGTGCAGTTGACACACTTGAGGGACATGATGCCATCCAGAGGGACCTGGACAATCTCAAGAAGTGGGCCTGTGTGATCCTCATGAAGCTCAACAAGGAGAAGCTCAGGGTCCTGCACCTGGATTGGGACAACCCCTGGTATCAATACAGGCTGGAGAATGAAGAAATTGAGAACAGAATCACAAAGAAGGACTTGGGGGTATCAAAAATACTTAAAGGAGGCCTACAGGAAAGATAGGAACATGCTTTTTAGTAGGACCTGTTGCAATGCCCACAAAGAAGGACTTGGGGGTATCAAAACAAGTGTGGCCATCAGGTCAAAGGAGGTGATTCTCCCTCTGTACTCTGCTCTCATGAGACCCCACATGGAGTATCCAGTTCTGGAGCCCTCAGCACAGGAAAGACAGGGACCTGTTGCAGCTAGTCCAGAGGAGGTCCACAAAAATGATCAGAGGGATGGAACACCTCTCCTATGAGGACAGGCTGAGAGCTGGGATTCTTCAGCCTGGAGAAGGCTCTGGGGAGACGTTATTGTGGACTTTCAGTACTTGAAGTAGGCCTACAGGAAGTATGGGAACACACTTTTTAGCAGGGCCTGTTGCAATAGGACAAGGGGTATTTGTTTTAAACTAAAAGAGGGTAGATTTACAGAATCACAGAATCACAGAATCTTCTAGGTTGGAAGGGACCTTAAAGATCATCTTGTCCAACCGCCTAGATCTAAGGAAGAAACTGTTTACAATGAGTGTGGTGAAACACTGGAACAGGTTTCCCAGAAAGGTGGCAGATGCCCCATCTATCTCTTGTGGTTTAACCTCAGCCAGAAACTAGAACCATGCAGCTCACTTCCCCAGCTGGGATGAAGAAGAGTTTGAAGAGTAAAAGTGAGGAAAAACGTGTGGATCGAGATAAATACGGTTTAATAGGTAGAGCGAAAGCCACACACTCAAGCAAAGCAAAACAAGAAATTCATTCACTGCTTCACATTGTCAAGCAGGTGTTCAGCCATTTCTAGGACAGCAGGGCTCCATCATGGATAACGGTTACTTGGGAAGACAAATACCATTGAGCCGAACAACCCCCCTGTTCCTTCTTCTTCCCCCAGATTTATATACTGAGCACAACGTCACATGGTATGGAGTAACCTTTTTGTCAGTTGGAGTCAGCTGTCCTGGGTGTGTCTTCTCCCAGCTTTTGGTGCATTCCCAGCCCTTGATGGTGGTGTGGTATGAGGAGCAGAAAAGGCCTTGAGAGTTTAGCAACAACTAAAAGTAGCAGTGTGCTATCAAAAGTATTTCTCATCCCAAATCCAAAACATGGCACTATACCAGCTGCTAGTAAATAAGTTAACTCTATCCCAACTGAAACTATGATGGAAACATTCAAGGTCAAGCTGGAGTGGGCTCTGGGCAACCTGATCTAATTACAGATGTCCCTGCTCATTTCAGAGGACGTTGGACTAGATGATCTTTAAAGGTCCCTTCCAAGCCAAACTATTATATGATTCTATGATTCTATGATTCTAAAGATAAGAAACAACAGGAATCCTACCAAGATTATTAAATTACACCGGAATATACATGTAGAAACATGTATAACTCAAAACTTATTAAGAAAGCCTGAATCTTATAGAAGTTGGTTTCTTCTTACAGATAGTTTTTCTGCTAACATTTATCTAACTTCTTCTCTCAAATGATAGACTGAAATGATTCCAACTTGTAACACTGCTTTTCATTCAACCATATAATATTAAAGAAATGCCACAAATTAACTTTTCCTAATATATATGAATTAAAATTAGTTTCTAGACTGAAATGTCATACTTCATATGCCAGGTTTTATTCTTTACAGATTTTTAACACAGAATAAAACCTCTAAAAATAAGGATATATAATGAAAATGCTGACATTTTTATTTTTTTTTCTGATATTTCATTTTGATTTTATTTTATGAGCTTGTAGCTTTTTAATGTTTATTTCTTTTTATACTTTAATTTCCTTTCCTCTTAGTACATTAACTGTAAGTTGACTCCAACCAAGCCACCTGTGCTTGTGTTAAAGCCATTTCTTTTGGGGAAAAAAAAGAAAGAATAATTTGTGGTGGGAAGGGCAGTTCATATGGCTTCTGTTTTTAAATGAGTCAGCTAAGAATAGCAGGCGAAAGGATCAATAAGTATGCTGAAATCCCTTAAGATCACCCAGGAAGAACTTTTAACTTAATTCCAAGATGATTAATGATATATTGGAATAATTTCTTTGGTAGACAGAGGGAAGACTGTGGGAAAAAAAAAATAAAATAAAGAATGTTATGTTCCTCTATATGTTCCTATGGATATCTTCCCAGAATCACAGTTACAGAAAGACAAGTGAAAACAGTGATGAATCATTAATATACTGAGTGCTTCTACCTCTGATGGCAAATTAGAACTTGCAGTAATTCTGGTCTTCAGTTACCAGTTGTGCAAACTATCATCTAGAGTCCATTCCCCTCCTTTTTCCAGAATTCTTCACAGTATCTGAGTCAATGTGAGCATGACTTCCGTAAGGAAAATCTTCTGCTAGATGTGGATCAAATACACATCAAGGACTCCAAAAATTTATAACTTAGGTTAAAATGAAGGACAGACCAAAACAATGAGTACAGCTTTTACAGCAATTAGAGAGCTGAGAGAAAACACATGAGCCATGCTGATGGAACAAAGAAAAGGGCAGTGGATTGCAGTTAGGGAAAAAATACATAACTAAACACAGTGCATTTCCCCTGTTTTGAGATTTCTCTTACAGGGTACATAGTGGTACCTGTAACAGAAAGGGAGTTTCTGCTGAAAAAGTAGGTAAAACAAACTACAGCAGAGAAGAAACCCAGAACCCTCATCAACCCAGCACATTGCAGAGGTTTCTCATATTAATTCTCAGAAGAAGATATGATCAGACATAAATACTATTACAATGTGATGGAGACACTCTCAAGAGGGTAAAACATGTTTCCTTGTGTGCTGTAATCTAGCTTTTTTCTGCCTCTAACTTATGGATATGTAAAATACGGACATTTAGAGGATGTTGTGCCTATATTTGATTCAGTAGGGAGTGAAATGTTGGGTAAAAGTTCTTGTAGCTTCAGGACAAGCATTTGTGCTTGTCCAGATACCGTCTAGCCTAAAGAAAGATGGCCTTTTTTTTGGACTAAATATAATTTAGAGGTTGAAATGAATGGG
>NW_015094506.1:40310434-40391178 GCF_001431845.1 Calidris pugnax | reverse complement strand
ATACATCACAAACTGAATGCTTGCAGGTGTTTCAGTCTCAAATTTTGTTGATGCCACTAAAGTTATAACTACCTTTGAGTAATGCTATGGAGGAGATTAATTTATGCTGTATTGTTCCTTATCTGAAGGAGACAGAAGAGAGCTCTTTGTGAAGGTCTGCTGTTTGTCACTCGAGGTACATGGACATCATGTTGTACTTCAGACTTGCAAGAAAAATTCGCATTTCTTTACTTGCAAAAGATTATGTTGTGGAAGATGTCACACATCATCAATTTTATTTCCTTTTATGGGAAATACTAATTCATGAAATTACTACTAGTATATTCCACAAATTATAATAGCACCTAGTAAAGGCTCATGCTGATAGGCACTGTACAAATAAATAATAACTGGCAATAGAGAATTTATAAACTAACCAGGTGTTTATTTACAAGATTAATGTAGCGGTTATGGTTCAGAAAATATAGATAACTAAGGGACAGGTCAATAATTACAAGTGTGTATGTAAAATTATCAAAAGTTGAACCCACTAAAGCACTACAGATTTTTAAGTTCATAAGTGCAGGTAAACATACCACAAAACATACATATTTTTCTTAGGTGTTCAGGTGACTTTTAAATTCTACATTTTCATCTACAGGACCATTTATATTTCATAACAATGAAGGAATACTGGAGCTGTCTAGAGTTCTGAATCTCACTTCGCATTTCAGTTCTTATTCTTTAAAATGTCTGTCTATATTCTAGGTGTTTTACTGGGAAGCGTCCTCTACATTATTTTCACTAAATTGTTTGGATTATTTGGATTTTCAATACCATTTGTTCTTTTTAATCACATAAATTCTTCTGAAAAAATCACTGCAAAGTTACCAAACTCAGCAGTTTAAATCCTTATACTAATAAGTTTTTGAATTTTTTATAATTCACCTAACCCTTTTGAACGGTCAAGAGCACATCACTACTCATCTAGCAAAGAATTTTTGACTTACTGGACTGTCCTATATGGAGGCCTATATGGAAGGAGCTTGCTGTTCATTGAGAAATTTAATCTACGCGTCCTTTAAAGACATGTTTTTTTAAAGCTATGTCTTTATTCTCCTTTTTTTTTTTTTCTATATGTATACATTAAGTAACAGAAGAATAAATGTGAAGTGACTGATAGTTTCATATATGGCAAAGAGTAGATTATTTTGATCACCAAGTAGATTAACAATATTGCAGACCTTTTGGATGAAAACTTTGGAGCCAGGGAAGCATCCTTGATCATAAAGGAAATGGTGTTATTAACGTATAAGCTGGAAAGGAAAAGCAGGAGGTGTTTATTGACAAAATATAAGATGAGGGATATAGTCAGACATTTTAGGATTTTGTATATAAATTCTTTTTTTTTTTGTGGGCAGAAAGAAATTTCCTATGTGAATTCTGCTTCTCTGTGAATTCTGGCTGCCACATTGACCAGCAGTATTTGATTGCCGTGCTCCAAGGAATGGTAGCAATGAACGTGTACTTATGCTAGTGGTTATGTTCTAGTTTGCACAGTAAACTCTCAATATTCTGCAGAAAGCTGAATTCCTTGCATATATTTCTGCTTCAGCCAAATAAACAGTAGATTCAAACTTCTGTGGTATTCCAACAACAAAAAATTTAACCTTCATTCAAAGTCCTGTGGTGTACCTGCATAAGTATTTTGCTTGATTGCTTTGTTTTAAAAGATTGTATGAAAAACAGTCTGTTTCAGTGGATACTAAAATTTCTTTGTCTTCAGTACATTCAAGTGATGAATCAGTGTAATAAAAATAGCTTCCAGATGGGTAATGTTACCCTGTGGTGGAGTTCCTTTGAGGCTGATCTGCTATGTTAATCTCCTTCCCTCTTTCCTCTAGCTGAAGCATAGCAGTGAGGTATTTCTCCTTCTTCTGACCCCCATGTGACAGGCATAACTGTTTGACAGATCACAGCTAAGGCATGCAGTTGTGATTGGCATGTGGGATCACAAAGTATGACAAATGATCTGTTTTTTCACTGTAAAAACGTATGGTACAGAAGTGTTGCAGTGAGAAGGTGCAAACCAAATGCCATGTGTCTGAGTCTCGTGTTCATTATGTGAGACGTGATGGCTCTGTTCATAACATATCAGCACATTTTCTGATATCCTGTGTTCTCTTCAAGCATACAGCAGTCAAATGCATGATTATTAGCAAAGAAGAAGGAATTAAAGTGAGACTACAGTGCCATTTTGAAATATACTTGTATAGTATATGTACACACAAACATGTGAGTACACACACATATGACATGCATACATGTACTTCCTTTAACTGTGAGAGACTGGCAAAGCTGAGTTGAGACCTGCTGGTCTAACTAAAGGGCAAGATGGAAATTCACAAGCAGTGGAAACACGGATGGGTGTCCTGGGAAGAGCATATGGACAATGCCTGGTTGTGTAGGGATGGGGTCAGGAAGGCCAAGGCACAGCTGGAGCTGAACTTGGCAGGGGATGCAAAGAATAATAAGAAGGGCTTCTGCAGATACGTGAGCCAAAAAAGGAAGGTCAAAGAAAGCATACATCTCCTGTTAAGCAAGACTGGTAAAACGGTAACAAGAGAGTAAAAATGGGCAAGAAGGCAGCTAAAGTACTCAAAAACTTTTTTTTGCCTCAGTCTTAACTGGCAATCTCTCTTCCCACACTCTTGAGTGGATGGACAGCAAAGGCGGGGATGAGGGGAGCAGAGTCCCTCCTGCTGTAAGAGGTCAGGTGCATGACTGCCTGAGGAACCTGAACATAGAGAAGTCTATGGGACCTGATAACATGCATCTCAGAGTCCTGAGGGAATTGGCTGATGTAGTTGCCAAGCAATTCTCCATGAGATTTGAAAAGTTATAGCAGTCAGGTGAAGTCCCTGATGACTGGAAAAAGGGAAGCATTGCACCTATTTTTAAAAGGAGGGTGCTGGGAACTACTGACCTTGCAGCCTCTGTATCTGGGAAGGTCATGGAACAGATCCTCCTAGAATGTAAGGTAAGGTTCATGGAGGACAGGGAGATGTTTTGAGACAGAGAGCATGGCTTCACCAAGGACAAGTCCTGCCTGACCAAACTAGTGGCTTTCTATGATGGTGTGACTACATCAGTGGAAAAAGGAAGAGCTATGGATGTCATCTACTGGACTTTAAGGCCTTTGACATGGTCCCTCATGACATCCTTCTCTCTAAATTGGAGAGATATGGATTTGATGTTTGGTGGATAAGGAATTTGGTGGATCCACTGTTTGGTGGATAAGGAATTGATTGGATGGCCACATCCAGAGTGGTCAACAGCTCAATGTCCAGATGGAGATCAGTGACAAATGGTGTCCCTCAGGGGTCTGAATTGGGACCAGTACTGTTCAGTATCTTCATCAAAGATATAGATAGTGGATCGAGTACACTCTCAGCAAGTTTGCTGATGACACCAAGCTGAGTGGTGCAGTTGACACACTTGAGGGACATGATGCCATCCAGAGGGACCTGGACAATCTCAAGAAGTGGGCCTGTGTGATCCTCATGAAGCTCAACAAGGACAAGCTCAGGGTCCTGCACCTGGATTGGGACAACCCCTGGTATCAATACAGGCTGGAGAATGAAGAAATTGAGAACAGAATCACAAAGAAGGACTTGGGGGTATCAAAAATACTTAAAGGAGGCCTACAGGAAAGATAGGAACATGCTTTTTAGTAGGACCTGTTGCAATGCCCACAAAGAAGGACTTGGGGGTATCAAAACAAGTGTGGCCATCAGGTCAAAGGAGGTGATTCTCCCTCTGTACTCTGCTCTCATGAGACCCCACATGGAGTATCCAGTTCTGGAGCCCTCAGCACAGGAAAGACAGGGACCTGTTGCAGCTAGTCCAGAGGAGGTCCACAAAAATGATCAGAGGGATGGAACACCTCTCCTATGAGGACAGGCTGAGAGCTGGGATTCTTCAGCCTGGAGAAGGCTCTGGGGAGACGTTATTGTGGACTTTCAGTACTTGAAGTAGGCCTACAGGAAGTATGGGAACACACTTTTTAGCAGGGCCTGTTGCAATAGGACAAGGGGTATTTGTTTTAAACTAAAAGAGGGTAGATTTACAGAATCACAGAATCACAGAATCTTCTAGGTTGGAAGGGACCTTAAAGATCATCTTGTCCAACCGCCTAGATCTAAGGAAGAAACTGTTTACAATGAGTGTGGTGAAACACTGGAACAGGTTTCCCAGAAAGGTGGCAGATGCCCCATCTATCTCTTGTGGTTTAACCTCAGCCAGAAACTAGAACCATGCAGCTCACTTCCCCAGCTGGGATGAAGAAGAGTTTGAAGAGTAAAAGTGAGGAAAAACGTGTGGATCGAGATAAATACGGTTTAATAGGTAGAGCGAAAGCCACACACTCAAGCAAAGCAAAACAAGAAATTCATTCACTGCTTCACATTGTCAAGCAGGTGTTCAGCCATTTCTAGGACAGCAGGGCTCCATCATGGATAACGGTTACTTGGGAAGACAAATACCATTGAGCCGAACAACCCCCCTGTTCCTTCTTCTTCCCCCAGATTTATATACTGAGCACAACGTCACATGGTATGGAGTAACCTTTTTGTCAGTTGGAGTCAGCTGTCCTGGGTGTGTCTTCTCCCAGCTTTTGGTGCATTCCCAGCCCTTGATGGTGGTGTGGTATGAGGAGCAGAAAAGGCCTTGAGAGTTTAGCAACAACTAAAAGTAGCAGTGTGCTATCAAAAGTATTTCTCATCCCAAATCCAAAACATGGCACTATACCAGCTGCTAGTAAATAAGTTAACTCTATCCCAACTGAAACTATGATGGAAACATTCAAGGTCAAGCTGGAGTGGGCTCTGGGCAACCTGATCTAATTACAGATGTCCCTGCTCATTTCAGAGGACGTTGGACTAGATGATCTTTAAAGGTCCCTTCCAAGCCAAACTATTATATGATTCTATGATTCTATGATTCTAAAGATAAGAAACAACAGGAATCCTACCAAGATTATTAAATTACACCGGAATATACATGTAGAAACATGTATAACTCAAAACTTATTAAGAAAGCCTGAATCTTATAGAAGTTGGTTTCTTCTTACAGATAGTTTTTCTGCTAACATTTATCTAACTTCTTCTCTCAAATGATAGACTGAAATGATTCCAACTTGTAACACTGCTTTTCATTCAACCATATAATATTAAAGAAATGCCACAAATTAACTTTTCCTAATATATATGAATTAAAATTAGTTTCTAGACTGAAATGTCATACTTCATATGCCAGGTTTTATTCTTTACAGATTTTTAACACAGAATAAAACCTCTAAAAATAAGGATATATAATGAAAATGCTGACATTTTTATTTTTTTTTCTGATATTTCATTTTGATTTTATTTTATGAGCTTGTAGCTTTTTAATGTTTATTTCTTTTTATACTTTAATTTCCTTTCCTCTAAGTACATTAACTGTAAGTTGACTCCAACCAAGCCACCTGTGCTTGTGTTAAAGCCATTTCTTTTGGGGAAAAAAAAGAAAGAATAATTTGTGGTGGGAAGGGCAGTTCATATGGCTTCTGTTTTTAAATGAGTCAGCTAAGAATAGCAGGCGAAAGGATCAATAAGTATGCTGAAATCCCTTAAGATCACCCAGGAAGAACTTTTAACTTAATTCCAAGATGATTAATGATATATTGGAATAATTTCTTTGGTAGACAGAGGGAAGACTGTGGGAAAAAAAAAATAAAATAAAGAATGTTACGTTCCTCTATATGTTCCTATGGATATCTTCCCAGAATCACAGTTACAGAAAGACAAGTGAAAACAGTGATGAATCATTAATATACTGAGTGCTTCTACCTCTGATGGCAAATTAGAACTTGCAGTAATTCTGGTCTTCAGTTACCAGTTGTGCAAACTATCATCTAGAGTCCATTCCCCTCCTTTTTCCAGAATTCTTCACAGTATCTGAGTCAATGTGAGCATGACTTCCGTAAGGAAAATCTTCTGCTAGATGTGGATCAAATACACATCAAGGACTCCAAAAATTTATAACTTAGGTTAAAATGAAGGACAGACCAAAACAATGAGTACAGCTTTTACAGCAATTAGAGAGCTGAGAGAAAACACATGAGCCATGCTGATGGAACAAAGAAAAGGGCAGTGGATTGCAGTTAGGGAAAAAATACATAACTAAACACAGTGCATTTCCCCTGTTTTGAGATTTCTCTTACAGGGTACATAGTGGTACCTGTAACAGAAAGGGAGTTTCTGCTGAAAAAGTAGGTAAAACAAACTACAGCAGAGAAGAAACCCAGAACCCTCATCAACCCAGCACATTGCAGAGGTTTCTCATATTAATTCTCAGAAGAAGATATGATCAGACATAAATACTATTACAATGTGATGGAGACACACTCTCAAGAGGGTAAAACATGTTTCCTTGTGTGCTGTAATCTAGCTTTTTTCTGCCTCTAACTTATGGATATGTAAAATACGGACATTTAGAGGATGTTGTGCCTATATTTGATTCAGTAGGGAGTGAAATGTTGGGTAAAAGTTCTTGTAGCTTCAGGACAAGCATTTGTGCTTGTCCAGATACCGTCTAGCCTAAAGAAAGATGGCCTTTTTTTTGGACTAAATATAATTTAGAGGTTGAAATGAATGGGACATGAAAGGCACCCTTAGGTGCTCAAGAATGGATTTAAAAGCCTCAAGGTAGGATTCTATTTTAGAAATGTTATAAGTTTTTTGTTCAAAAAAACAGACTGAAGCTGGCTTTTGCTAGTTATTTGTAAGGAAAGCTCTTACAGTGGACTATTCATTATTTAGAAATACCTACAGATAACAGCCTGCATCATCAGTATGCAATCTATATTACACAATCTGCAGGGGTGGTAGAGAAAAGCACACACCTGAAAATCATGAACAAAAGAGCTGCAGAAAACATTATCTTTTCAAGGCATGCTCAGGATTATCTTTAATTGCTTTATACTGCTAAGGGCTAGTCTAAACTAGAGAAGGATTGCAAAGCTCTCAGCAAAAGCTCTAAACGTAGACAAAGCTTTTACTGATAAAAATATGTTTCTTTGGATGTAGTAGATACCAACTTCCCACACAAAATACGCTATATGAGAAAAGGACATTTTTTCTCTTCAGAATTGCTGTGTATACATTAGGGCCTTCGGTGGTCTAAGCAGTATCATTAAAAAAATCCCAAATTTCTATAGCTGACAATGTTATGTCAGGCAACGTTATTAGGGTAGATCCAAGACATGGTTACCATGATGACAAAACAACTTGGAGTTATCTTGGTTATTCTACATATTTTTGGCTCAGTGTAGTGTTCTGTTTGAGTGTTCCACTGCAATTCAGAAGTATGAAGAAGGCTTAAACCGGAACCAGGTAAATGCATTTCCTGGGTGACACCAGGAAATGCCACACCATTTCCTGGGTGACAGCTCATGTCTTGAGTACAAAAGCATTTTTCCCCATTAACATATAACAGTTTCACAGAGGGAAAAACCTGCCATGTGAAAACAAATATCTGGAGTGTTCTAAATGTTTTGTAGTTCAAGATGAAGAGCGAGACAGATCATGTGTTACCTCTAGGATATGCGCCAGGCATCAACCGCTAAAATTACCATTAAAGTAAATATGCATCTTGAATTAAAATCAGTGCTGATATTTTATATAAACCAAATTAAAGAGATGCACCCAGTTTTCTACAAATAAATAGACACTGTGATATTGTAAGTCATCTAAAGAAGACAAACATTTTTACTACTGCCCCAGAACACACACACATGTTTCTCTGTGTGTGTATACATGTTCAGAAAACAAATATGTTCCTTCTAGTATTTGTTGTTTTTCTCTACATGTGTATAAAGCCAATATCCCATGTCCTTGATTACCTTACATGAAGGAAGAAATAACTAAATAATTAATGGAATTACCTAAAAGAAATACTGTACCATGTACTAAGTAAAAATGAGTTTGTGTAAAAACTGAAGGACCTGACAATGTGCCTAGGTAGAAAAGAAAACGGCTAACATGTAATGACACAGATGGAGACGTGTTTGACAGATAAGACTGACACCAACTCAAAGTAGTGCCATCTTATCCTACATAATTTCATAAATGATCAAGCAGACTATCATAATCGACAGTGTCAAAGACAGCGTTCAGATCAAGCAAAATGAAAATGCTTGAACAACCAAAACCAGACTGCATTAATAAATCATTATAAACTGCAACTAGAGCAGACTCTGTTCAGTAACATGATTGAAAAGTAGATTGCTATTTCTCAGAGTTTATTTCCTACTAAATGGTGACATAGTTGGGAAGCACTGACCTGCTTTAGGGTCTTGTCCAAAACTGGCAAATCTTAAAACAGGTCGACAACTCCAACCCCCATTTAGAATCAGGAATATTTCTTTAGTAATATGGTAATCCATTCAATTTTTGAATACAATGGAGCATTTCTACAGCCAAACAAAGTGTTGATAGTTTGAATAAATACGAGAATACTGTCTCAAAAATACCTGAAAAAATATGGATTACATATGGATGTAATTATATATGACAGTTATTACATATAGATAGGAGGAATTATCATGGCTCCAATGCAAACAGGTAAAATCAGAAATTCAGCTGGAAAGTAGACAGATGAAATCCAAATATGAAATAGATAACTCTGTAGGGTTTAGGAACTTCATTAGCTGGGTGTAAACCCATGTTGTTTTCTTCCATTTTAAAAGAACACATTCACACTATCAGGAAGCAAGATTTCTCTTATTTTTGCATAGAGCATGTAGCTTTCTCCTAGTTATAGTTGAAATAATTATTTTAAAATTCTGGATAGCATTACAGTAAGGTTGAAGTATGAGCAGAAGTATGAACAGAGGGAAAATAAAGACCTCTTTGGGTCTTCAAAGAAGGACATTAGAACTGCTGAGTAACAGATCAATAAATATAGTGTAAACGAATGCTGATTCTAAGAAGGAAACAAAAATTTTATAATTGACGACAGCTGTATTAATATCTATGCAATGTAGGAGAAAATTACCCAGAGAATGACAAAAATGTGCAGATATAGAATATATTCAAGGGAAAAATGACATGAAATAAAGAAAAATATATTATTGTAAATTTAGGAATATACAGTGCAACAAAGAAGTCAAAGCTACTGAAAACATCCAACATGCTAGTTTATGAATCAAACCTATCAACTTCGCAAGTTAGAATAATAGAATCAAGGAATTTCAATGTATATTTAAATGTACATTTAAAAAACATTAACAATTCAAATTCTGGTTTAAAATATATAAGAAATCAGCAACATTAAATCCTTTTTGTGAAATGTCTTACAAAAACTGTATTAGAAATTATAATTATGGGGCTTTTTTTGGCCCTAAAACTCTGAGGGAAAAAAAAAAAGCACAACTGTGTAATTTACTATTTTTATTTTTATTTTTATTTTTATTTTTATTTTTATTTGTCTACTCTGCATGCTTTGCAACAGCAGCAATATTTAAAAAAAAATGTTTCTGACATTGGTATGGAAAACTGTTTTCAAGGTCATGCAAAGTGTAAATGCAATCCACTCTCCACATGATTACACCAGTGAGAAAATATCCAGTTCTTCACATTGGCAATTGTGAGGCTTCTCAAGCATGAACTATCATATTATTATCAATTCAAGTCCATTTGATAAACATTCATTTTTCTAAAGTAAACAGTAGACTAAGATTCCCTCAACTTATTTCAGTGAACATTTCTTAACTGTTTAAAAAATACTGAAAAGTAACTAGGAAAGGTCACAGCCCATATACAACTTATTAACATTTTGCCGTTTACTGAGTTTTTATGCATGGTTTAAAACTGAATTACCACTGCATAGAGCTGAAATGCATTTATGCCCTTCAGGATATTTTGTACATAAAAATTAAATTATATTATGAAATTCAGAGACAGTAGTACTAACGCTAAAAAGAAAGAAAACTTGATTGTGAGGTATGATTGCATGTGTCTATGCTTTCCAATTACTCAGTCTTGCAATAGTAATTTTTATTCATAGAAGAACAACTGTAACTGTAATCATATTGTTTCTTGGTTGGTTCATTTTGTTTCTTGTTAAGATTTCAGGGGGACTTTTCAGCAATTGACATGCTTACACAGCATTTGTTAGGGTTAATGGGAGCCACACTTTCACACTATTGTATGAATAAAGCCCTTAGTTTGCTAACTGGTTGTCCCTAGATCATAGATTATCAAACCAATATGGGTTGATATGGTCAAATGAAGTTATATAATAAGTATTACAAAAGTAATGTTTGGAAAACTAAATTATAAAAAATAGATTTATGTATTTTTTGTTTATTTATTTTAAGCTATTTTTAACTATTTGAAAAATGATCAGTAGCAAACAATCTCTCATGACTTTCCATTTATTTTTCAAGGTGGACTTCATTACATTAGTTTTACTAGGAGACATTACCTCTATGGAATGTAAAAACAATCCAGATCCTGTGACCTTTTCAAGAGAACCGATTCTTCTGAGATCAGTGCAGGGCATTTTCATTTTTTTGACTACCATGGAAAGTCTTAGTTTTAAAGTTGAGAATGTGAGTGCTTGTGATCAGCTGTCATTGTGGGCTATACTGAAACCACTTTATACCATGAGCAGGTTTTTAAAATTCATTTTAATAAGGAAAAAAAAAAAAGGAAAATCTAATAGAATTATCTATATCCTGTTTGCATGTAGCACTCACGGAATGAGTCATCTAAGGCAATGGGAATTTTTTGAGAAAAGGCAAAATAGGAGCAGAATACAGAAACTGAGTTTTCTTTATAATTTTCTTAGATTTGGTATAAATTTTATCTGAACAAATGGATGTAGTTATTTTTACTTGTCTACTGCCAAGTCTGCAAAAAGTCACAGCTTCTACTTGGATGACATAAGCATAATTTACTTCATGTTCTGACATTTTTGAATTCTCTGAACATTGCAAAACATTGCATCTCTTAAGGAGCGAAGTTCAGACCTAGTAACTTGTTATGGGTGCCACGGTGATGGAGGATGCAGAGAAGGCAGAGGTGCTCAATTCTTTCTTTGCTTCAGTCTTTACTGCTCAGGCCAGCCTCAGGAGCCACAGAATTCAGAAGAATCAGAGAAAGACTGGACAAATGAAGCCTTTTGCCTGGTGCAGCAAGACCAAGTTAAGGAGCACTTAAGTTATTTGGATACTCACAAGTCCATGGGTCCTGATGGGATGCACCTGCAAGTGCTGGGAGAGCTGGCAGAAGTCATTGCTGAGCCGCTCTCCATCATCTTCGAAAGGTCCTGGAGTACCAGCGAGGTGCCTGAGGACTGGAGGAAAGCAAATGTCATCCCAGTCTTCAAAAAGGCCAAGAAGGAGGACTCGGGAAACTACAGACCTGTCAGCCTCACCTCCATCCCTGGTAAGGTGGTGGAACAGCTCATCCTGGGCGTCATCTCCAAGCATATGGAGGAAAAGAAAGCTATCAGAAGTAGTCAACACGGATTCACCAAGATGAAGTCACGTCAGACTAACCTGATAGCCTTCTATGATGGCATGACTGGTTGGATAGTTGAGAGGAGGGCAGTGGATGTTGTCTAATTTGACTTCAGCAAGGCTTTCGACAGAGTCTCCCACAGCATCCTCGTAGCTAAGCTTAGGAAGTGTGGATTAGATGAATGGACAGTGAGGTGGATTGAAAACTGGCTGAAAGACAGAGCTCAGAAGGTCCTGATTCTAGTTGAAGGTCTGTAACAAGTGGCATTCCCCAGGGGTCAGTACTGGGTCCAGTCCTCTTCAATATATTCATCAATGACCTAGGCGAAGGGATGGAATGTACCCTCAGCAAGTTTGCTGATGATACAAAAACTGGTAGGGGTCATTGACACACCGGAGGGCTGTGCTGTCATAAAGCGAGACCTGGACAGGCTGGAGAGTTGGGCAGAGAGAAACCTAATGAAATTCAACAAGGTACAAGTTGGGGGCTGACTTGCTGGAGAGCACCTCTGAGGAGAAAGATCTGGGAGTCCTGGTGGACAACAGGATGACCGTGAGCCAGCAATGTGCCCTTGTGGCCAAGAAGGCAAATGGCATCCTGGGGTGCATCAGGAAGAGCGTGGTCAGCAGGTCGAGGGAGGTCATCCTGCCCCTCTACTCTGCCCTGATGAGGCCCCATATGGAGTACTGTGTCCAGTTCTGTGCCCCCCCGTTCAAGAAGGACAGGGAACTGCTGGAGAGGGTACAGCAAAGGGCCACAAAGATGATTTAAGAGCCTGGAGCATCTCTCTTGCGAGGAGAGGCTGAGGGACTTGGATCTTTTTAGTCTTGAGAAGAGAAGGCTGAGGGGGGATCTAATCAATGCTTACAAATACTTAAAGACAGGGCTGGTCTTTTTTTCAATGGTGCCCAGTGAAAGGACAAGAGGAAATGGGCACAAACTTGAATATAAGAAGTTCCACCTAAACGTGAGGAGGAACTTCTTTACTTTGAGGGTGGCAGAGCACTGGAATAGGCTGCCCAGGAAGTGGTGGAGTCCCCTTGTCTGGAGACATTCAAAACCCGCCTAGACAAGTTCCTGTGCAACCTGCCCTAGGTGGACCAGCTTTGGTGGCGGGGGGTTGGACTACATGATCTCCAGAGGTCCCTTCCAACCCCATGTGATTCTGTGAATTAATCTGCAGTGTATTCCAGGCATGATGGCTATTCACTGCACTTTTTCAGCAGACTGAACTTAGAAAATATCCAGCTAATCTACAAAAGGTTTTACTCTGAATTTGCAAATTAATTAAAAAAAATCAAATAAAGTTATTTTTACATTGTTTTTCTCTTAACTCATTGAAACTCTCTTCTCATGTTGTATCCCAGCAACACTTGTTTTTAAATACATCAAAAGTACCTTATGCATTATTGAAGAGAACATACTTTTGTCACTTTATAACACTGGAATATCAGGTTGTGTTGTCTGACGTAAATATCTCATTTTATGATGGCAAAGATGTTAAACTCTTTATTCTGTTGTCTCTTTCATCACCTTTCACATCTCTGTCCTTCCATTCTTCTCATACTATTTTATCTTTAATGCCTTATTCCTTGTAGAAAAAAGTTTTAAGAACAAATACCACTCTGTTTACTGGCTACAAGACTATAAACCATTTGACCATGTCAACCCATATTGATTTAGTAATCTATGATCTAGGGACAAACAGGCAGCAAATTGAGAGGTTTATTCTTGCAATAGTGTGCAAGTGCAATTCCCATTAACCTGATATCTTGTTCTTTCAAACAAAATGCCTTTCCATTGCTCCTAAAAGCCATGTTTCATGACCTACTTCTGACCTAGAAATAATTATCCAGAACAGCAAGAGGGGAGGTACAATTAATGTCAAATAAAACCTAGAACATATAGTGAGAAATAACTTTATATGCATAAATATTTTACAAGAAAATTATTAATAGGTAGTGTTCATGGCTTTATAGGCGTCATAGCACTGATAACATTTTCATTTCCCACTTTCTTGTTTATGTCAAGTCTAGGCAGAATCATAACGTTGTGAATGCAAGTACAGCAGCTTTGAAGAACATGATACTGTAATTTAGCTCATGTGAACATTTTAGATGCAGCATCAGCCAGTAAAATACCCCAAATGAAGTCTTCTGCAGCTGCTGCTGCTGTTCAGGAGGGAAAAAAAATATTTAGAACATTCTCTCTTTCCCCTTTTCCCAACCCCCAAAACCAGTTCAGAATTTTACATTTATTCAAGGTGTGACATTACTCATTGGGGTGGAGAAGATTTGCATAGACATGATTCCTGCAGTGATCTACACAGGGTTACCATTCAAAGTTTGATAGTAACTCTTTTTTTAGCGTTAAGTTATTCAAAAACATCACCTTGTTCCAGCTTGTACTCTTTTTGGGATCCAGACTAAAAATCTTGGATAAACTAGGAAATCAGGAAAAAGAGATAGAACTTTGGTAAAGTGCTTTCTTCTACATCTCCTTTTATAGATGGGTTGATACACAGTACATAGTTGGAATTTCCAATTATCTTTTACATTATCTTCATCAGAAAGCATTTTAATAACTAAAATAAGGGTGAAAAAAAGTGCCTACCACAGAGGGCATATAATGGAGAAAAAGGTTGTGTGTTTATTTGTCATGGTCCAGCAATGAGCTCAATAACCCTTTAAATATCTATTACCTTTATAATGAGAAGAGAAGAAATGTTTAATTAATGTGTTTCAAGATTCTGAAAATCTTTTCCTCTACATGCTGGTACAGCCATTATTTCATTTGAGCCAAAAGCTCTGCATTGCCTGGTGTCATGTCTGTAATTGGTGTATGATGATCTCACTTTAGTGCTTGGAATTATTTCCTTCATAAGAAGCCCTTCACAAAAGAGACATCTCAGAGTCCTGTAGGACACTGAAGATTAGCAGTTTTAGGGAAAGGATATAAGTGACCAGCTGACTACTGAGAACTGGCTGGCTGGAATGAGCAGGGAAAGCCAAGTCCAGTTTCATATTATCTTGCACACAAGTAATTGAGAAATTGTGATGACAGCCCCTGAGACATCCAGCCATATCGGCAGAGATAACTGTCCTTTGTTATCCAGGGCAACCATATCTGAACTATTTTTCTCAACCTGCCTAGACTGCAGTATTCACAGGCTTTGACATTTATTTTTACTAACTCTAGGTGGAACTTTTTTTATTTGATTGGTTTTGCAGTGTAAACTGTCTTCTGCTAGGAAATAACCCCCATGTTAAAAGGAAAGCAGCAATAACTCCCTGATGTTTTAGCATTGAAACACCCTGTTTTGTCATTCGAAGAAAAATATTTTTTTTTCTTTCTAAATGACTTTTGAAATTAAGTTCCTATTTATAATTTGACAAACTACTTTTAAACACTCAGAATTTTTTCATTCTATGACAGCAACACTATTTAAGTGAATTGTGTTTTGGGAACCTTATTTTTCTGGGGAAATTAAAAAAATGTGTTATCAGGATAGGAAAAAAAAGACAATGGAATTTTCTAAGAACTTAAAATTCAGTTTATTATAGTACATGCATCCTTTAAATTTCAAACTTTTATTTCAGTGCTTACTGATCAGAAGATTCGAAAAAGAACATGCTGGTATGAGCTGACATTATTTTTGATATAGTTATATACCTGGGAGATGAGGATGAAATTTCTTCCCCAGCTATTTAACCAGACAAAGAACAATTACTCTGTAGACTATATAGAGGAATAGTCAATCCAGCAAGAGTACTATTTCTTTAATATGATTTAATGTCAATGTTAAATATGTAGTGATTTTTTGGGAGCATGACATTTATGAGGAAAAAAATAATATATAATCAACTCAATTTGGGATATCTGGAATTTATAAAAAGAGTAAAAATTGGACTATGACATTTAAAAGATTTTCATGTTAGTTACAAGATTATAAAAATTATTCTTTTTTGTTCATTTTAGAAACAAATCTGAATTAGAAAAAAAATATCAGTAAGGTACAGAGTATCTTTCTTAAACATTTCACACTCAGAATTTCAGTATGCTTATTTGCCTGTCTGCAAGTACTTACTGTTAATGTGTATAGGCCTTGTGTATGGCCATTATGAAAACTGAATTACTTGAAAGCACCGTAAGCTTTAATGAAGTGACTATGAGCTGGTAGAAGAAAGGATTTTCTCACTAAAATAGGATTAAAAATTAGTATTTTACAGGATGTCAATATCACTGGAACAAGTGTGAGTGAAATACCTTCTGAGATACAGCCTGACTCCCCTGCAATTGAACATGATGTAGTAGACAAGTTCGGAAACATTTAACTGAATTTCCTTTTCTTACATAGCATCTGTAGCTTGATTGCTCTTCAGTAAGAATCTGTCACTCTTTATGTACAGATATGAAACTCTCCCTGCAAAATAAGAGGATAACAGAAATATTGCTGTCATTTATATAACCTGGGAAAGAGGCTAGTGTCCCATCATTATTGCTTTTTGCTTTTGGGGGTTATTTGTTTATTTGTTTGTTCTGCAAATCCATTAAGGGGATTCAGTTTATTAGGTAGACAATATCTAGGGGATATTGCCCCCAAATATTTTCTGTGACAAACTGGCAGTGCTTAGAATAAGGGAAATAAAAACCAGAGGGTAGTAGCATGTGAAATACCCTAGAATATATTGTGTGGTCTTCTGTTCCTACTTCAGAAGGGTTGAGGTTTCCTGTATGTCATGTATCTTACCTACCAGTCCTGTGTGGATGTTTTGAACATCTTAGGGAAAATGGTGTGGTGTTACATACCAGCTTTTACACAACCCTCAAGTTCTACTGACCATAGTAGGAGCACAAACAGCTACAAAACAAGTAGGTATCGGCTGGTAGATACTTAAAATTAGTGTTCTTAATCAGTGAACTGAATAACAGTCTTATATTCATGCCCTCTATTGTTAGTTTCTTCTGAGTGTTGTGGGAGTATAATGACACAGCCTTAATAGGAAAGGATGGTTAAGGTGTAAAGGAGGAAGTAACAGGCTTAAAGAGGGGGGCAAGACTTCTGAAAGGGAAGCTTTTCAAAAGTCCAAAACCTACAGTATTTATTCATTAAATACTACTTATTACATACCCACTTACAT
Organism: Calidris pugnax; assembly: GCF_001431845.1. Taxonomy (NCBI): domain Eukaryota; kingdom Metazoa; phylum Chordata; class Aves; order Charadriiformes; family Scolopacidae; genus Calidris; species Calidris pugnax. The sequence goes on along the minus strand of NW_015094506.1, from coordinate 40,374,491 downwards.
TCCATATTTCATTAGACCAGATTTGTGATATTCTTTTAATATCATCCAGATCAGGTCCAATGGCCAAGGAGCACAAAGCTGAGATTAGGTTAGTATAGTGAGGATTTCTGCATCCAAACTTGAAAAAAAAAAAAAAAATAGGGATGGGTGAGATGCAGGAAACTGAACATCGGAATGGAATGGTTCGAGGTAGATAGAATAACTTTAGTAGTGATTGGATGTAAAAGAAGCTGCTTGAGACAGGTAATACAGAAACCAACTATAATGATCAAGTAGCCAGTTTCTTGAATCAAATCCTCCTCCAGCAGTGACTCAAACCACAGTGTATACTATGTTCATACAACAAAATACTACGTAGATCTCCATACATAATACCCCAAGAGTGCTTTTCTCACTACATCTGGATTGCTTACTCTGAGCCTTCCTTTAATTCAAGGGTAGCTGAATGTGAAGTCAGTTTATTCAAGATATAGCATACAAGATTCAGCCTCTACAAGATTCATTTTTTCTGGTGAAATGTAGTAGGTTGTTGCTAATCTTCTTTGAGTAGTAACAGACAAAACAGGCTTGTCACTGATTAAGAGCCATTCGATATTTTCTAAAAATATATGAAAAATGTTTGCTAGTTCAGAATGGATTGGCTGTGAATTCAGAGATCGATAGTAAATAGGAGATCCATCATCCAACACATTAGCAGACTTCTGCCTGGCTTTTTTGAGAGGTTTATGATTTAAAAATGACTGCATTGCATTTACTGTGCATTCAGAACAGATTAAATTAGGACACAAGCCTGTAATATAAGAATTAGATATACAATATGCCTTATCCTGTCCTTTTAGAAATTATCAGGTGTGAGTTATTTTCCTCTTATTAAAGTATCTGCTTATAAAATGTTTCAGCTTGCAAAATAAAGCTTAGCATTTTTCTGGTTGTTATAAGGATATGTGGAACACAATATAATTAAATAAAATTATTTTAAAACTAAGAGCGACAGTGTAATGATGATGTACCTATTCTGTTTATAAGCTTAAAAGGGAGCAAGGCTAATGTTTGAGTTTTAAAGAATGACCACACTCCTTACAAAGATTTAAGTCATCATTTCTATATGTTAGGCTATAAAGTTGGTTATATAAAATGTAGGTGAGGAAGACCTACTCTAATTCCATGCAAATCAAGCAAGATTTTGTGTGCCTTGCACTAATGCAAGCCACTTACTTGGTTAACTGTATATCAGCATATCACTTCAAAGATACTGCTTTGGTTTCTTGGATTTGTTTCTGCTTGATCTTTTTGCTAAGGTTGCTAAGGGGACAGGAGAATCAGGCTCCTGCCCAATAGCTGGCTTAAGTGGTAACAGATTATCCATAGAGGTGCAAGTGTTTTCCTAGGCTTCCAGATTTAGAGTCCAACAAAAGCTTGGGAGGTTTGAATGCAGTAAATGGTCAATCTCAGTGCTTAAGGAGAGCCAAATTGAATATACTCTGTGCCAGGAGACTTCACAGCTTGGAGACATTGTGAGTCTTTGCAATCACTTTCCCTGAAGGAATTATGAGACAGCTTTTCAGGCAGATCCGAGGAACAAAATAGCTCAGCCTGTACTGGATATTAGTTTGATGCTCTTCATTCGTACATAGCATCCCACAAAAAGGGTTTCAGAGAAACCAAATACCAGCTGCGAACAACTCACACGCTCTCTTGGCAGCTCAGAAATGACTAACATGCCTTACATTTGTTATCTACACATTACTTGAGTAGTTCTGAGAAAATATTGCTTTCTATGAAGAGCCAAAACTTTGTAATTGGATGTAATATAAGAATTTTTAAGAAGAATAAAAGGATTTTTATAAAGTATTAATTAAAAATAAAAACACTGATCTTGAACTACCTTTTCATAGAAACACTAAATCAAGACTTAATAGTACATTATCAAAGATAACAAAATCTTAATATCTGTTAAGCTATCTGGAATATATTATTTGAAATGAAATAATATTTATCTAATTCTGCAGGAAATTCTGCACAAATTCACACAGAATATATGCAGACTAATTCTTCTCTCGCAGCCCTGCCATTAACCTCCAAAGCATTTTAGTCTGTCAACCAAAAATTTGAAAGAATTTGATTTGCATTTCTGAATCAGTTTCCTGTCAGGATAATTTATTTAAACTGAAAAGCAAAAAAAAAAAATCTTTAGCAACCCTCCCTCTTAGATTCCCTTATTCCCTCTTTTTAAGCTTTAAAATAACATAAACATAAAGCTTTATGATAAATTATTCAAATAGTCTTTAATATATAAATACCTATATAATTATCTGTTAGGATGGTATAAAAAAGGCAGATCCAGAGTCTTCTCAGTGGTATGCAGTGACAGGAGAATGTGCAGTAAACACAAATAAAAATACGACAAATTTTGTTGAAACATAAGAAAGTACTTTTTTAGCGTGAAGTTGGTCAAACATAAGAACAGGTTGACAATAGATTTTGTGCAGCCTTCATCTGCATAGATATTCATCACCTAACCGGACAGAGGTCTGGGCAATCTGCTCTAATTGAACTTGCTTTGAGCAGACGAGTTGGATTAGGCAATCTCCAGAGGCCCCTGCCAACCTCAGCCATTCTTTGATTCTGTGATGCCTTAAAGGTGAAAAAATGAATAGCTGAAAAACTGAGATATATATCTGTCAAAGTTGAATCAAACCCAATAAAAACTATGATGAAAACTATTAAAAATTGGAAAAAAAAAAGCAGAGTAGGGAGGCAGTATGAGTCCTTTTGTATATTGGGTATTTGAAAAATGGAATGTATGTATACATACGGTGAATAGGAGCCAAGAGGCGATCATCCCCCTGTACTCGGCACTGGTGAGGCCTCACCTCAAGTACTGTGTCCAGTTTGGGGCCCCTTACCACAAGAAAAACATTGAGGTGCTGGAGCGAGTCCAGAGAAGGGCAACAAAGCTGGTGAGAGGTCTGGAGAATAAGTCTTATGAGGAGAGACTGAGGGAGCTGGGGTTGTTCAGTCCAGAGAAGAGGAGGCTGAGGGGAGATGTTATCACTCTCTACAACTACCTGAAAGGAGGTTGTAGAGAGGCAGGGGTAGGTTTCTTCTCCCAAGTCACAGGCGACAGGACAAGAGGAAACGGCCTCAAGTTGCACCAGGCGAGGTTCAGGTTTGATGTTGGGAAAAATTTCTTCACAGAAAGAATTATCAAGCATTGGAATGGGCTGCTGAAGCAAGTGGTTGAGGCACCATCCCTGGAGATATTCAAAAGACGCATTGACATGGTGCTCGGGAATATGGTTTAGTGTTAGTTGGTGGTGTGTGGGTGTGGGTGTGGTGGTGTGGTTTTTTTATTTGGTATTTTTATGGTTGGACTAGATGATCTTAAATGTCCCTTCCAACCTAGGCGATTCTGTGATTCTGTGATTCTGTTATATATATATACATACACATAAGCATACATATATTTTGATTATATAACAAAATGCTCAGTTCTTCACACTATCAAATGTGAAGCTTCTCAAGTAAGTTTGGAAGGACCCTCCGTACATCATCTGGTCCAAACCCCTGTAACCTCATCAGGTACAATAAAGTGCCTCACTTAGCTCAGGAATTCACTGTCTAGAGCTTGCTTTCAACTCTCCAAAAGTCACCTGGATTTTGTCCCATCTTGTCTTTATGGCAAATGTTGAGGTAGTTAAAGTCTCTTAAATGTATGAGGAGCTTCGCTTTTGATACGGAGGAGCTCTTCTTTCTCATCATGAAAAATTAAATTAGTGTTCATAATCTTCAAAGCTATGTGCCAACACATAGGCAGACATGTCCAAACACATGCACATGTATGCAGAATTTCTAGCTATGTATCACCCTTTTAGCTCTATTTAATTAAGAAGAATGGATACACATAGCCCTTTAGTTTTTTGTTATGAAGTGATTTCTTTACTAATTTTATTCCTAAAATCTGTAAGTTTTTGTTCTGTGTGAAAATTACTGATAAACTAAGAAATGATGAAACTTGGTGTTTGCCTTGTTACATTAGGTACATGTGACAAAGACTTGATTATTTGCAGGCAAATCCTCCAAACTAAAATAAAATAGAAGAGGAAAGAAAACTAATTAGGAACTTAATTATATAATGTAAATTTTATGTGATTTCCAGGTTGTTGGATTTACGTGCCCTTCCTCTTGGTTGTTTTAACTTGAAATGCATACAGACTGTTGATGTACTGATTATTTTTTTTTTAGCATGGCATTGTGTGGGCAACCAATACAGCTTGTTATTTAGGCACTTTTGGCCAAATTCACCCCCTGAGGGAAAACCACTGGTTGTAAATCAATTACAGCTACACGAATCCAGACATCTTGGTACAGAGAAATGACAGAGGAAGAAAAAGAAAGAACAATTAAAAGATGGACCTATCTCACTCAAGACATTAGACTACAAAATTGAGGCCAAATATTAGTAACCCTCATGCCAAACATACATGAGTCCATACATCCATTAGATTTACAATTATTTTCAATCCATTAGTTACTATAATTCCTTTTGTGTGAAACTTACTTAGAAATAAAATTGAGTCCACCACTGGATTCTCCTTGTTTATGACTTTTATTTTTTGCCCAGTGGTGTACATGAATATACTTCTCTCCTGGAGTATATATAATTCCATTCATTGTGTGAGATCTAGATACAGCAGCTCTTAGCAACAAAGCTATTTTAGTATTTTTTAAGTTACAGAGAATTTTAATCATAGCTTTCTTAACTTTTCTACTACTCTTTTTCTAGTTGCAACAAATTCAGAAATAGGAACACAGTCGAAAATTAAAAGTCTTTTTAGGAGGAAGGCTTAACTGAGGGTTGGAGAACATGGCTAAAGATAATTGAAGAGATGTTATACAAAATATCACAGAAGACCTCTGGAGATAGGAAACAACCTTAACATGTGAGATAGAGTAAATGTAATTAAAATTATTTTTGCCCTGTAGTTTAATTACTTATCATGAACAATACTAATAATTATCCCCAGAGACCATTCCATTACTTCATAAATTTGGAAACAACAACAACAGCAAATCTGCCTATAGTGATAAAACTGAGACCTCAGAATGAAACTAAAGAAATTACTTGCCCCTGTGAAGAACTGTGGTTTGCAGTATGCCCAACCTGAAATTATATCAGATCAATATTATCACATCTTCTACTAATGCACTACATGACTCAAAGAATTGGTGTCAGAAGGCCAAAGGAGAGCAAGTTAGTGCTAACCTACTGAGATAACATGTTAAAATTAGCAAAAGGTCAACTCTGCAAGTTGCTGAAGAAGTCATGAGTGATATTAACTGTTTCAAGCTGTCCAAGAAATTGATGACATTGCCTATATAAGAACCATTTACACCTGTGAGGGTTTCAGAAATGGTCTTAATTAAGGAGTCTAGGAGTAAGTTAGTGTGGTGGATTAAAGGAAAAAAGGTCATTGAGACACAGGGGTTGGCCCAACTCCTTCATAGTAACCTGGCAGATGAACAGAGTTCTCCTCGGCCATCGCCCATTGAAGAAAGAGTGCTGACCCTTTGATCACAATTTGTGTGTTCCTGAATCTAGACCCAGAATCCAGTTCCCATCCATCTCTGAGTCCAGTCTGGGAGTAATCCCTCAGCTTTTATACTGAGCATGATGCAGATGGGATGGAATACCCTGTTGGTCAGTTTTGGGTCACCTGTCCTGTCTGCTCCTCCCTACTGGTGTAACCCCTCTATGCTTTTCCACTTCCAGTCCTCCAATGGGGCAAATAACAAAGCTGACCTTGGTTGTTACAGCAATAAGTATAAGCAACCTCTCTGCATACCATTCTTTGGCATAAATTACAACAAATCAGGTTTTACCACTCTGATCACAATATGCAGCAAATTTCAGAGTTTCAGAGAGTTCAGTTAGTTAGAAGAGGCCTAGTTGCAAGGTAAAATTTCTGAACAGAAAATTGGTTCTGTTTTACCTCAAACCAGAACAGCCAATAACTACTCTGTTTTCAGATAGATATGTGATAAAATCAAACAATTTTCTGAATTTAAATAAATAAATAAATAAATGCAAAAAATAAATAAATCGATAAATTAAAGCCAATCTCAAGAAAGAAGAGCTCGGCAAAGATCAGAATGAAAAAAAATGACAAAACATGTATAAGTCTTTGATCCTAACTTAGGACAGGCTTCCAAAGACAGCCTGTTTGCAGAGCAAAATAATCAGGGAACAGCAACAGCTGTACATGCCTCATTTTGTTCTAACTCATAATTTCCTGAAGGACTGTTTACATCCTCTTATAGCATGCATAACACTCAGATGGGCATATGAGTTGGCACAGAAACAGCTACTACTTTATTACCACAAGTAGAGGTGTCAGCTACTGCTGTTACTGTTGAACCTGGCAAAGAAACCTTGGGAATCTCTATGTCAGATTTATTCATGCAACAGCTCTTTCTATTCCTTCTCACGCTTCATCTAAGTGTTTGAGTGTACTTTTTTATGTGTCGATCTGTTAATCAGCTGCTGCCTGGTTAAGGCAGCCATTCTAACAGCAAAGCTTTTTCCTTTTTTCTTTTTTTTTACTGTCTTTTCTTTCTGTGTTTCTTCCTCAATAGTATTCTTGCAATAACATTCACTGGTTAAGATTAACACAAAGGGCCTAGGTTCTTTCTATCTTACCGCATGGCCTGTCTAAACTAGAATCAAAGCTATTATGAGTGGAATTTTATTAAATTTTATGCTGTTGTTATTGCTGCTAATAATAATAATAATAGTAATGATAAAAATAATTCCATTATTTCATAATTAATTAAAATCTTATATGAATATAAAAATATTTTGGTGTAAGACATTCTGTAGGCATAATCATGATATATAAACAATGAAAGACCTTTGTGGATGTTGTTCCTATACTTCAAATATGTAATATAAACATCCTAAACACTTACAGTATAGCAAAAGATGCCAATGGTGTATATATAACATGAACTCCTGAGTTAAATGGATTTCAAAATTATTTTGGGTAGAATATCCTGGAATTATAAAGCAACAATCCCAACCTCTCCTAATCCCAAACTATCCAGTTAGGCATGTTTATATGTGTGGCATTTTTCTCTTCACTGCTTCTGGCTGCTTTTAAGTCTTGTCTTGATCTTCCATTTTTAATGCTATGCTTTAAGTTCGAAACTAAAACACCTTGCCAAAAAATCTCGCATGTTACAACAGCTGCTTACAAAAGTTATGGTTTTATCACCTGTTTGTAACACTGACCTTTATGGGTTCTCCCTTATCCATCTGAAGAATTTAAGTTTTCTCCAAAGAGAATGACCAGTTTATACCTTTTCTTGTTATTTCTGACTCTCTTTATGGGTGATTTGGATTGTGATCATTGGCCAGAGAAGTAAATTAGAGTATTGATTTCTGGGGCTCAATACAATATAGCCTCCTGCGGCTATTTTATATAAGGCTTAATATTGTATCAAACTACTGGGTGATAATCTGTATGGAGCTTATTACCTATAAATGCACATACACTTACACTCTATTCAAATAGCAGATCTTCTTGCTTCTGCTGATGGAACTGCTGATTTACATCAGCTATGAATCTGGTTTGATGGATTTTTTTTTTTTATTTAAAAGAGTTTACATAGCAACATGGAGGGGGGGCGTTGGGGGGGAGGGGGGAACAGGGAAAGCAGAGGGAAGAGGGGGCTGTAGGGGTGGCTTCTGTGAGATAATACCAGAAGCTGTCCCCTTGTTGGACAGAGACAGTTCCAGCCAGCTCCAAGATGGTCCCACTGCTGTCCAAGTCTGAGCCCACCAGTGATATCGGTAGCACCTCCATGTTTAGGAAAAGGTGAAAAAGTTCTGCAACAACATCTGGGAGAGGGGAATGAGAATATGTGAGACAAACAGCCCTGTAGACACTCAAGTCAGTGAAGAAGGAGGGGAAGGAGATGCTCACATTTTCTTCCCTGGTCCTGTCAGGGAGGGGGAGAAATAGAGAGGCTTGGTGGGCACCTGGAGGCTAGTCAAAGTCAATCCACCACAAAAGAGTACACAGTCTAATTTTTCCACTTGCAGTTTATTTATTTATTTATTTACTTACTTATAAGGATTCTTGAATGCCAGAATACAGAGGAATGAGAATCATTTTCATGAATCATTTTCAGGATTTTTAGAGGATTATAGGGGAAATCTCAAGATAAATCAGTCAGGCCATGAAAGTCACTGTGCTTCTGTTGTCTTGCAGGATGTTCTTGACCGGAGAAAGGTAACTGACTATTGAGATGCTAATAGATTCAATACATATGACAGTCTGTTTAGACAGCACAAATGCCCCAACATAATATAACTGTATTTGGTCCTCACTCCTGGCCAAAGTCTGGAGAATCTTTCTTCAGATGCCTGTCAGATGTACATTTGTCCAACTCTGAATAGCAGGATAGGACCAATATGTGGTGAATGTTTTTTATAGGGGAAAAAAATGGGAAAGTCTTTTAAAGATTATATTAGATTTTTTAAGGTTAAGGAAGTTAAACTTTGAAAAAAATGAATGCTGAAATAATCTTAAAGCCAAATATGAAACCTTTGTAGTGAAAAGAAACACTGCTCAACAAATCAGGCTGGTTAATACAAGCATGAAGGATAAATATTAAATACTGGGGGAAAAAAACCCAAAACTACACCAATGGCCATTTCTGTATTAGTCTCAAAATTAAGACCTTATTACCACTGGGATGTGACCTGATATCTGAGAGAATATAGAATATATACTGTACTTAAGCATAAAGATTTTCTATCTTGGTGTCTCTTTTTTTTTCTCATCAGATTAATTTTCTCAGGACATGGAAAGGAAGATTTTCAAAAATGTATCATGTTGGCATAACTCTTTGTCACTGATTTTGGACAGCCAAAGTTATTATTTAAGTGGATATAGACTTACCTAAATGCAGTATGCTCTTGCAATTTGCTGTCTGAAAATGCAAGCTCTCTTACTGCTTTTTTTTTTTTCCTGTGGCTCGAATGGAACAAATTATATTCTCAGCTACTGATTTTAATTTTATGTATCATTTTCAGAAGAGTAAGAGGGTAATGATAGAGTTCAAAAGGGTAATATCCATATCATAGTTAAGACAGGAAATTACAAACTGTTACTCTTTGGGTGCTAATTCTTTACTTATTAGAAAACACTGGATAAAAAAGGTCAGCTAGTGGCAGCCACTCATAAATAGATTCTGACACGTTCTAGACTTCCCGCTACTACCTCAAAAATATTAAAAGGGAAAGAGCAACAATGTGTAGCTCCTGATATCTGCTGGTCCCACAAAGAAGTGCTTGGCAGGAAATCTGAGAGGTATTTAACTAAAAGCAGCTTTAAACTGACATTCTGTCCTCTGGATGTTGCAACTACTCTTAAGTCTGTCAGGCTTAAAGAAGTTGTTCTAAGAAGCCTTTCAAAGAGGCCTTTGCAACAGCTGAGAACTATTAGGGAATTGAAAAGGGGTTTGTTTTTCTAATTACATGTATTGCCTGCACCAGAGGAGACTTGTGGAATGTTTAGTCCAAAACTGGAAAAATCTTTGAGATTATGAAGAGTTTTTTAAGATATAATTTGTGCCCCCAGAATGTTTTCTGATTTATATGACACAAGTGGGTTTGACCTTGAACAAACAGAGTTATACTAAAAGGAACATAGATGTCTAAAATGTACTAGTCCAGACATAATTCTTGTCATTCGAAGTAGAAACACTTTTATTAGCACTCTTTTTGTGACCTGGCTTATGGAAATAGAATAGTATGGAACTGCCTGATAATGCAGAGCATAGACTGAGTTATACAGTGTACATTTAGCTGATACTCCTGATAGCACATAGATGTATAACTCTTAGCACATAGATGTATAACTCTTAGTAAGAAGAAAGTTGTAAGAATCTGACTAATGTTTAAATGTATTCACAGTAGAAACAAACAAAAAAAAAATCTATTATGTTGTTGTAAACTAAATACACAGCTTCTGGTTTCTCTATAACACTTTGATGGAATTTTCTACTTGCTTTATTTGTAGAATCACTGTGATGCTTCATTGTATTACATTCAGCATTTTCCTAGATGATTACAAGTGTTATTCAGGTCCAGCTGGACCGGTTGATGTTGATAACTCTATTCACAGTTACTACATTTAAAGTGTGAAATAAAAGCAAGCAGGTGTGTGGCACTTCACAACTCACAAATCAATCTTAACAGTGTATTTAATTTCCTAAAAAGTTACCACATATAATTCTGAAATTTGTCAGAAGTATATAGAACACCTGGAAAAGGTAGAAAACCCCACTTTTCTGTATCTGGAGAGGTTAAAAGGTATCTTTACGCTGATAATTAAATTTCCTTTTGTATATCTGTTTTTATTTTATCCTAATTCTCTTGATAGGAAGATAAACATTAAATATATGCAATAAATTTTTAAAAGCACGACAACCTAGGATGCTTTTAAAATACAAATGCAAGTCTGAATAGTGATAGACAGTATAACAACGTCCATTAGTTAAGAAAAGGAGCATCAGGATTGATGGAGGGCATTAGGGAACTATAACACACAGTAGGAATGTATTTGGCTGCTTTTACCATTGAATCACATGTCTTGGGAACAGCAGCTAAAGACAGAAAGATAGATTGGAGCTCAGGCCCATGCCAGGGCATGACTGTCCTCTAATAATTGAGATACTCTATTTGTTCTTCAATTAAAACTCATGGTAATATGTGGTTATTCACTTTATAACCCTGCCTTCCTCTTTGCCCCAAAAAAGAAAATAAACCCTGAAAAGTGTCTTATATGTTATTCTTGTGAAAATCACAAAAGGAGCTTGAAAATTGTTCTTTAAATTTGGATGTGTGGCTTGCCTTTTGAATCTTTTCTTTACTTTTCTTATTGTACTAGAAATAGTATAGGTTGGTACAGTATTCCTACATATAACATAAAAAAAATATGAACTGGCTCCTCTTTTCCTTCTACCACAAAAGCTTGTCTTTGAATGAGGAAATTTGGCAGGTGAAGAAGGAGAAGGAAACTCAGGGGAGGGAGTGCAGGACTGAGATATTTGTTCCATGTCACTGGTGGAACATCAGTATGAATGTTAAGGGGGATGGAACAGAGAACTAAAGTAGAGGGTAGTAATGGTAGAAAGGAGACAAAGAAGAGATTAGCGTCCTTGCAAGGAAAGAAAAGGGAAACTTGCAGGGAATTATTTGATAGGAGAGGTAAGATAGGGAAAGAAGGAGAGCTGGGAAAGAAACCAACAAGGATTGTGATAGAGTCTGAACTTCACAAGAAATGGACAGAGAGAGGATAAGGTAAAAAGGAAAAGTCACAGAAAGGACTGTGCAGTATATCTGGTCAGGGAACAGCAGGGTCCAGATCTGAAAGGCTGACACTGCCTCTACATAAAGTCCTAACTTTTACTATCAAGCAAGATGAATATCAGGCTTTGAGACTCTCATACTTCCCTTTGCTCTGTGCTTCCTCTGTGGTTTTGGGAATAAACCTAACTCTTGCACATGTGCTCTCTGGGCTTGTCATGCCTTGAAAATGTTCACTGTGATTCTACAGGAAGATTTCTTCATTTTCCCAAAGGACTTTCCACACCCAACAACCCACAAAGTTTCAGTGAGATGGCAGGGACTGATAAAGACTTACACAGAAGTAGAGAAAATTATCTTTGAAAGAATATTTCCAGTAATTTTTAAAAATGTATTATTTTAGAAGGTAAACCATGACCATGGAATGCAAATTTTGTAGTCAGGCAGTTGCACGCAGTCCTTTAGAACTAATTTTTAATCTTTTTTGTTGTCATTTTGTTTTGTTATATTTTTTCAGGCCTTTTATCTACTTACCCTTAGATATATGGAATCCCACCACTTCGACCTTTTTTTTATTTTTTCTGCTGCTCAGTGTCTTTTTTTTTTTCTTTTTAAATTTTAATTCCTGTACTTCTAATTATACTCTCTTGTGTGAGGCGAAATTATCCTCTCCTTCCTTGGTGTTTACTGCCTTCAGACGTTTGTAGTTGTTTATTATGTCCTTCTCTCTTCCCTAACTTAATTACTTCACTAAACTATTTGTATTTATCCTTTTAATGTTTTCTAATAAGTAAGTCCATTCATCCCTTTAATCATTTCATGACTCTTCTTTAAGAAACCTTTTTTTTTTCTGAGCTTTTCATGACTTGCAAAATGCTTTCTTTATTTTTTCTTGTTAAACACTAATTTAAAATTTATATTTGACATCTTAACTATGTAAGTAACTGTCCTTTTATAAGTCTTTTCATTATTTTTTAGTAACTCACTTTTTCTCATATCAATGTTCTCTTTCTTTGCATGCCTCATTTTACATACTTTTATTTTGTTGGTTTTAGTATGGGTACTTGCCTTTTCCTCCAATTTTATTTTACAGTTTCTTACCATCTACACAGCTGCTCGATATAGAGATGGAGAAAGAAGCACAGACACCTATCCAGCTGTAAGTGATTTAGAATTCAGTGACAGAAATAATTTCTAGCATGTGTATCCTCTCTGGGAACCTATTTACTTTGAGTTCTGTGCTCTTTCCCATTTGCAACACCTGCTTTTGTCTAGTACTGACTTCAATACTGACATTATTTTTGCAGTCTCACTTTGTACACATATATACTTCACCTCCCATAAGGCAGAAAGTGTATTTCCTTTTTTGCATTTCAACAATGTGTCAACTAGTTTTTCAGCATCTGCTGATTGATGATATCCCACTGTGGAAAAGTTTGGACAAAATTAAGATTGAGATACAAAGATATTTTTGCAAAAGACTTAGCACATTTGCTGAAATCTAAAGTACGTTTTTCTCTAATTTCACTGCTTAGCAAGCTATAACTAGTTGGGGAGACAAGGTATTGTACAATTTAAAAAAGCCTTTTGACAAATATACAACTGTGAATTAATGTCTGTTATTACTAAATACCAATTAAAAATGCATCTGACAGAGTGTGAAGAGACATGAGCAGGAGTTTAGGGAGCAGAAGAGCTCAGCTAACTGGTGTTGCTAAATAGACTTCCATTTCTGCTGGCTTCTAAGTGAGTGCAGCTGAATGAGACCTCTCTGGAATAGAAAGACCTCACAATTTTGCATTATACAGAAACAAAGATAGTGGGAGACATGGGTTTGAACTCAGGAATATATGTCCTTGCAAATAGGAAGCTTTTGGCTCCACCAAAGTGTGAATTGTGCTCTTTTCCTTTAGCCAGACCACAGCGTTTTTCTTTGAGCCTTGTTTTGATGCAGGTGCCTTCACTGAACATTTTGCTGGCTTTTGACTGAGTAAACACCATTGAGAATAAGTCATCAGTAGTTTCTCTGCAGTTTTCTTCCCCTCCTTATTTCATACACTCTTATTAGTTGTGGGGTGGAAGTAAATTTTTACTGGAGATGACAAATAAACATTCTTGCATTATTGTCACAATACGTATAGACTTAGCCACAGAGAAACCTCTTATACACTCTTTGTATATTTTGTAATTATGAAATAGCAAAACATATATATATTTTACATTTTCAAAAGAAAAAAATTAACTTAATTTGCACTAACTTAAAAGAATTCTTTCTAATTTTAAAAGGCTTGTATCAAAGAAAATGTTTTGCAGAGCTTAAAATACTTTTAAAATTCATTACTGTTATTCAAATGGGAGGATTTTTCTCCAAATTGCCAGTTGTCAACCAACAAAAATAACAAGTTATTTTAAAAAGTTCGACTTTCCCTTCCTTCCCATGCTTTCTTCTTTCTTACATACCAGACTTAAAAAACTTATACCTTAGAACATAAGTATACCCGAATGCTCTTATTTTAATTGTAGATTCAATTTTAAAAAGAGTGTATACTTGGACAGTTTTTTCTAATAACCTTTTCATACAGTCTTTATTGCATGTTTTTCTTACTAGTTTATACTAGATTATAGATTCAATTTATATAAAAATATTATAGCTCTGAGCACTTTCACTCATTGCAGGTGTGGGCCTTGGTATCAGGGAAAATTGGGAAGGACAGCCTTTAGGGTATTTGACCAAGACACTGATAAACTGTGTCTGTTGGAATGACTTTTGTACAAACAAAACATAATTGGAAAAAATGATCCTCAGGACTAGCTATATTTTATCCATGTGATACTACATGGATTACTAGCATCCTGATCTGAGCTGAGCATCCAGTATTACTGGAGAAACAGAGATCAAACATTGAACTCATCTTCTAGACAAACTACACATTTTTAAAACGTGGCTGTATAAAACTTTTTAGATTTTGAGGTCACATCAAGTTTTGCAGGCACTGAGTGGTTTCTATTCGGTTTTGCTCTAGCAAGTTTATGCCAGTAATTGACTTTGGCAATCACTAGTCACTAACTGCTTTTTCAATTGCTTACACAATATTGAAAAATGCTTTAAATAGTCACTTAGAATGATTCTGCAAATACTCGGGATATCTGTGACACATTAAATTTCACAATTCAAATTTTAATCTTACTTTGGTCTTAGTCTTCTATGTCTCTGCATATCTGCTTTCTCAAATTGTTTCTTCAAAAGAATTGAAACATACTGAAATATCAACTTTCATAGAGAAAAATGTGCAACTTTGTGTCTTGAAAAAAAGATTCCTGATGAAAAGGCACCTGAAATACTGAACTTTGTTTTAAATATAACACATGGTAGGTATTCCTAACACACAGTGCCAGTATTCATGGCTATGTGAGTACAAAAATGCCTGCTTGGTTCCTCGGTTCAAATCTTTGTACAATCCATCAGGTATAAGTCTATGAGAATCAGTGAAAATCTTTAAGTGAAATGATAACGGGATTTAAGAATTTCTGAAGGTTTTTCACCAATTCCTTCTATTTTTTGAACAAGCTAGTTGAAAAAAACAGTTATTCAGTAAAGAAAACAGTTCTTATGACTGTAGGGAAAAAAATAAACCAACAAACAGCTGCAAAGTTTAAAAACCTTTAGTATTCTAGAGGAGGTGTTGTTTTAGCAATTGAACTTTCTTTCACCAAGTAAACATTGTGCTGGAAGATAGTATTTTATACACATTACAGTAACTACACATATGTGAGCTGTTTATTGGGAATATATGTAGGAAGCAAGGAAAGGAGGAAAACAAGCCATTTTGCAGTGCATGCCTTTAACTATCTTTTTGTACTTCTCTAATGGTAGAATATTACTCTCTGCTTTATGTCCTGTGAGAGTGCATCTTGTATTCACTCAAGGACACTCCATTACTGCACTCATTTTGCACAGTATGAATTGCACATAAGAGGTTGTTTCTTATTGATGCAGAAAGAATTGACATCACATCTTCTCCCTCTCTCACTCTATTTAATTAGTAGCAGCTATAGAAAAGCGTGTGGTTCTACCTGTGTGTGTGTCCTACCTTGTTCATGTGGTCAGTTAGCACATGGAATTATGTTCACTTGATGAACTTCAGCACTAGGTATTCTGTTACACAGCCACAACTGCAATTTCTGGTCACAAGAATGGCAATAGTCTGCTGAAGTTTCAGCATAAACAGCAGAAATCATTGCATCCAGGAGCAGAAGATCATGTATGAAAACTTGTCACTATTGCTGAACAAGTTTCACAAAAGCACAGCTAGATCTGTGTATTGGGTTTATCTGGCAATTTTTTTTTTTTTTAATGGAGGGTATGTGGAGGTGGCTTCTGTGAGAAGAAACCAGGGGCTGCTCCCATGTCAGACAGTCAGTTCCAGCCAGCTCCAAAATTGACCTGCCACTAGCCAAAGCTGAGCTCATCAGTGATGCTGGTGGCACCTCCGCAATAAGAAAGTGTAAAAAACGCTGCACTGGAGCTGTGAGGGAGAGGAGTGAGGAAAATGTGAAACAGTCCAGATTGATGAAGAAGGAGCGGGAGGATGTGCTGCATGGTGGAACAGATATCCCCATGCAGCCCATGGAGAAGAACACGGTGACACAGCTTGTCCCTCTGCAGCCCATGGAGGTGCCCACCAACAGTGAAAGCAGAGGAGCAACCAAGAGATTGTCACCTTCTCAGGTACTGCAGTTATAGAAAGAGGCTAAATAGATACATATATATTTAACAGCACAAAATGAAGGCAAATTTTAATTTATCTCAGCCAAAGCACAAACAAGGTCTCTAGATATTCCTTGGAACTGCTGCTAAAACTCCCTGCCATGAAAAGCAATGATAATCAAACTTCTTCTCTGCTTCTTTGACAAGACAGTTCCATGGAAATGGACTTTCCAGCACAAAGTGCATTTCAAAAATGTGACAAAGTGACTGACATCTAATTCTGCTTATCTGATATGACAACCAGACACTGTTGATTATCATTTGTGATGTTCCAGTCTATGGCATTGGAGTCAATCTCTGGTACACATAACCAGATGGGAATGAAGTGCTTATCATTTACTATGCAAGAACTTTGACACCAACTGAATGAACCTTTGCACTAGATGAGTGCTTGCTATTGAAATTCTAAATGCTGTCTCTAGTTATAAGGTGGAGATTCACACAGATCACAAGTATGTTCTAGAGAAAGACAAGCTGACATTGCCAGTCACATCCTGATGACTGCGGAAATGGTCCCTTTGATTGCATAGCTGTTTGCAAGCCAGACAAATTGACGTGATGAGCTGGCTGCTGATGTAAATGTCAAGCTACTTTCACCTCCATCTGAAAACGGATAGTGGAATCATTCCCTGATTGGTTTCTTCAGGTCAGAAATGATTGTCAGTGATCCAATAAAGGCACAATTCTGCAGAGATGGCCAGAAGAGAAACTTGTTGGAGTGATTTCTTTTCATTCTTCAACATAAGTAGACTGTAACAAAAGATTCCTTTTGTGGGGAAATAATATTATTCTTCCTGACTCAGCAGTCTAGACCCACTAGCAATCTTTCTGAAGCATATCAGAGCTTTGTTCCCATGAAAGTATTGCTAATGAATCAACACCTTTGTGAAGACAGTGGTAAATTAATGTATTGTTTTCCAAGTCTCTCGTTCTTGGGACTCTTCCAAGAACTTATGATTGCACTAGATTTTTGTATAAAATGGACCAAGATGATTCATTCTCATCACAAATATCTAACATGACACTTCATGCACTTTGCCATCCATTCACAACTCATATGTCAGCAAATACTGGCATATTCAGTAATAAAACAGCCTTCATCTCTGATTAGTTGAAGGACTTCAGAACAAGTAACTTAATTTAAGTTTCTGCCATACAGTCTGTAGACAAATAATCAACTGTACAAATGGTGATGGGAAACAAAGGTGTCCCTCCTTGTCTATAACTACAGTCAGTACCCCTGAACTTCTCATCTGCTGCTATCTTAAGACAAAAGTGAGATGTGTCAATTATGGTGTGTGTATGAGTGTACGTGTTTGGTTTCTTTCTATACATATATACACACATATACATAAATCTATACATACATATACATACATTATTTATTTTATATTTTTTTTAAGCAAGAAGCATAATATTTTCCAGAAGTCCTGAAGCTGGACCTAAATTATGTCCTTTAAAAATTATCAGGGTCACTTATCTTGTCTTAGAAAGGTCCAGCCTGCTACAGAGTAAAGTGCATCCTATCATATCAATGAACTGAGAGTCACTCTTAGACAAGTCTTGCTCTGAGGAAGACTGCAGATATGTCGTCTTTGGAACTTGCTATTACTCATCTATTCCTTCTATGCTGAGAATTCTTTCAAAGATATCCACATCTTCCCATATAGATTGAGGTAAATTTGTAGCTCCCCAGCACGAAAGAGGAAGAGTTGGTGACACCAAGCTTGTCCCCAGTAAAGACATCATCCTGAAATGTATTGGTTGAGCCTGAGCGGGGTATGCAAGTGCAGCCAGCCCCAAGAAGAAATCATCCTGATGGCCCAGGAGGTTAGTGGGGGTGTAACCTCGCAGCATAGAAGATAAAAAATGGCAGAATCCAGGAGCCACTGGGGACATTGGTTCTGTTGCACACACTGAGTTGGAGTTGCTGCAGCAACCTCAACTCTCCATGGACATTTGGCTCATCCTGCAGAATAGCCAAGACCCATATAAGTTTCGGTGCATGGATGTGTATGTGTCTCTGAATTCTGCACCTTTCTTCCTTCTGCTTTCATCAGCTGCTCTCATCAAAAATAAATTGAGAGTAACTTTTTTTGGACTATTTGCTTCTCCAGGTAACTGACGCTACTGTCCTTTCAGGAGTGCCCTCTTTGGTGCAGTTTCCAAAGACATACATCTTAGAAACATTGTAAGCCTTTTATATGTTTAAGGTTACCTATAGCACATGATTGATTAAACCAGCAAAGGGTGAGAGGAGCACTGTACATGTACAAGGAAGATAGCAGTTTTGTGTGGTACAAATTATCACCTGTGATGTCTTGCTTGAATGCATTGGTTTTTGTTAGACTGGAAGAACTCTAGATCATTCCCTGTCTTTACATCTCACAATTCATATGGCATGCAGGAGAAGTCAGCCTCTTTCATGAATTACATGGTTTTCATGTAACTGGCAGGGAAAGAGCTACATTTGTTGCAGAGGGCTGCCTCAGCTCCATGAAGCCTGCTCCAAAAACCCAATAGTGTGCAATGGCTGCGGTGGGTTCGTCCTGACTGAATGCCCACCAAAGCTGCTCTATCGTTCCCCTCTTCATTTGGACAAGAGAGAGAAAATTTAAGGAAAATGTTGTGGGTCGAGATAAGGACAGGGAGATCACTCAACTACTATCCATTACAGACAAACCAGACTTGACTTGGTGAAAAATTCATTTAATGTATTGCCAACCAAATCAGAGTAGGATAATGAGAAGTAAACCCAAATCTTAAAACACCTTCCCCCACCCCTCCCTTCTTCCAGCGCTCAACTTAATTCCAAATTCTCTGCCTCCTCCACACTCAGTGGCAGTGGGGAATGGGGGTTGCAGTCAGTTAATCACATGGTATCTCTGCAGCTCCTTCCACCTCAAGGGGAGAACTCCTCACACTCTTCCTGTGCTCCAACATGGGGTCCATCACATGGAAGACTCTCACATATTCTCACTCCTCTCTCTGGCTGTTGTGCAGGGATATTTTTCCCCCTTCTTAACTATGTTACCACAGAGGCACTACCACTGTCACTGATTGTCTCAACCGTGGCCAGCAGGTCTGTCTTGGAGGAAGCTGGCATTAACTCTATTCGACATTGGGGAAGTTTCTAGCACCTTCTCACAGAAGTGACTCCTGCCCTCACATATTCTCACTCCTCTCTCTGGCTGTTGTGCAGGGATATTTTTCCCCCTTCTTAACTATGTTACCACAGAGGCACTACCACTGTCACTGATTGTCTCAACCGTGGCCAGCAGGTCTGTCTTGGAGGAAGCTGGCATTAACTCTATTCGACATTGGGGAAGTTTCTAGCACCTTCTCACAGAAGTGACTCCTGCCCCCCTGCTACCAAAACGTTGCCATGCAAAACCAATAAAATGGTATGAACAGCCTGTCCAGAAACAAGTCCAGTCAAGGTTCAAAGCTTCCTACTATATTGATCTTCTTGCCTGTGGCTTCTCATACCTTCTCATACCTGGAAAGCTGCCCAGCAGAAAAGGACCTGGGAGTGTTAGTGGACAGCCGGCTTAACATGAGCCATCAGTGTTCCCAGGTGGCCAAGAAGGCCAACAGCATCCTGGCCTGTATCAGGAAGAGTGTGGCCAGCAGGAGTAGGGAAGTCATCGTGCCTCTGTACTCGGCACTGGTGAGGCCTCACCTTGAGTACTGTGTTCAGTTTTGGGCTCCTGGCTACAGGAAGGATATTGAGCTGCTGGAGCGTGTCCAGAGAAGAGCCACCAAGCTAGTGAGGGATCTAGAGAACAAGTCCTATGAGGACAGGCTGAGGGAACTGGGCATGTTTAGTTTGGAGAAGAGGAGGCTGAGGGGAGACCTCATTGCCCTCTACAACTACCTGAAAGGAGGTGTAGAGGGGTGGGTGTTGGCCTCTTCTCCCAAGGGAATAATGACAGGACTAGAGGAAACGGCATGAAGTTGCAGCAGGGGAGGTTTAGATTAGACATTAGGAAGAATTACTTTACTGAGAGAGTGGTCAGGCACTGGAACAGCCTGCCCAGGGAAGTGGTGGAGTTGCCATCCCTGGAAGTATTTAAGAAATGTGTAGATGTGTCTCTTCAGGGCATGCCCTTTTGCCTGAGATTATCGGGGTGTGGTGGGGTGTTATATGTGGTGCTGTTGGTATGGGGCTTGGTTGGTGGGTGTTGTGTGGTGTGGTGTTTGTTGTGGGTGTGGTGTGGCTTTTTTGGGTTTTTTTGTTTTGTTTTGTTTTGTGGGTTTTTTTGCTGTGTGGTTGGACTCGATGATCTCAGAGGTCCCTTCCAACCACCGAGATTCTGTGATTCTGTGATATCTACCACAGTTTACTGCTCGCTCAGTTGCACTGACATGGTTATTTTTGCAGCCACAGTGTAAAGCTGATCCTAGAAAAGCTCCACTTAAAAGATTGTCTTAGAAATCTAAAAAGCTAAGCATTTAATGAATTCCACATGTAGTGCTGTAGTGCAGTGAATATGACTTTTTGCCATCCTAGCAGATCCATGGGCTCTATCCTGAACTGAGAGCACAGGTGTCAGAGCTGGCCTGGGCTCACCTTGGCTGGAGCTGGGCTGAGCTTGTTTCAGGGTCTGCCTTGGGGCCGAGTGCCTGTTCCCTCCCCTGCCTGGGATTGAGCTTTGTCAGTGCCTCAATGGGAAGGGTCTGGCAAACTACTGGAAAGAGTCCAGTGAAGGGCAACAAAGATGATTCAAGGATTGGAGCATCTCCCTCATGAAGAAAGACTGAGAGAGCTGGGACTCCTTAGTCTGGAGAAGAGAAGGCTGAGGGGAGACATTAATGCTTACAAGTATCTCAAGGGTGGGTTGAAGGAGGAGGGAGCCAGACTCTTTTCAGTGGTTCCCAGTGAGAGGACGAGGGGCAACGGACACAAGTTGGAAGATAAGAGGTTCCACTCAAATATGAGGAAAAACTTCTTCACAGTAAGGGTGACGGAGCCCTGGAACAGGCTGCCCAGGGAGGTTGTGGAGTCCCCTTCTCTGGAGATTTTCAAGATCTGACTGGATGCAGTCCTGAGTAACATGCTCTGACAAGCTCTAGGCAATCCTGCTTTAGCAGGGGAGTTGGACTAGATGATCTCTATGGTCCCTTCCAACACTAAAAAATTCAGTGAAATTCAGTGAAATTCAGTGAACCCAGGGAGCTGCAGCCCAACAAACAAGAATCCCAGAGGGGCTGAGCCTGGGGAGGCTGTGGGGTCACGCTCACATTCAGCTGAGAGGAGACAGAAGGCAGCAGCCTAGGGCAAGGAAATATATGAAAATAAAAATATCCAAGACGGAGGAGAAAGGGACTCTATTATCTGTGATATGTTCTTACCAACAAAGACCTTGGGACATGGATCTTACTGTAACAACCTACCACCACTGCTTGAGGAAGACTGGCAGTTGACCACAGATCCAGGTAGGTATTAGAAAGAAGAGTACAATACTAGTAAAACTGTTAATAAAATTATTAAAAAGGAAACGAACTACATAAAGATGGAACCAAAATAACTGTATTCTTGTCACTGAAAAGAAAGAACTGTGCTCAATGTCAGCATGTCTGCTCAGTTCAAGCTCTAGAAACAAACTTCTGACTGTAAATGACAAGGTATGTAACAGTCCTGCAAAAAAATCCAAAGGAGCAAACAATCTTTGGAATATCAAGATTGTCATAGTACGTACTCCAATTAAGGAAAACTCTTTTTCTTAGTCCAACTACAAAAACACCCTAAATATTCCCTGCCTCATAGATCTATTCAGGCTTTGATCTTTACCAGGAGTTGGAGAAAGAGGCTAATATTAAATAAATTAAAGTTTCATTTTAGCCTCAAATATTAGTTTACAGAATTTTCCCATTTTATATTATCACTGTCTGAGATTCTCTTGTGATGTTAATAATTTATTGAATCCATGAAAGATTTAGACATGTCACCAAAACACATGAAACACAATTAAACTTTGACACTAACCGCTTTGATCAAGTAAGGTCAGAGACAATACTGCATCTATTAAAATTTTTATAAAGCAAACTTTTTGCCTTGATTTCTGAATAAGAGGGAGAAACTCAAAGGACATGATATGTCAACACTGTCAGACAGAATTTTTAAAAATAATACACAAGTGAATCACTTGATGACATGAGTTGAGCAAAAACCATTCAGGTTCAAGTTGTTGTGACAATTGAGCCAACACCAGTACTCCAAGTACTGTTAATGTCTTATTTAAAACATAATTTGAATTACACTTTTATTTTTCATCCATCTTTGTTTTGTACTGCAGTTGATTTATTGACTCTTGCAACAATAGAATAAATACTTATTTCTAAGAAAAATAAATATATTATCTAAACAAATAATATAAGTACGTATATAAAAATTATTTATAAATGAAATAAGTTAAAGTAAACTTCTAAAGCATTCTCTTGAAACATGGAATAGATAGAGGAGCATTAATGTTTCTTGTTTCACACTGTAGGATTCTACTGAAATTAAGTTAAAAAACGAATAACAGGTGTTCCACTGGTAATTAGGAGCAGCCCAAGTATACTAAGTTAAAAATTGATAGAATTAATATTTTCACAGTTTGGTTGTTTCTTTTTTTTTTTTCTTTTTTTTTACTCCAACAGCCATTTCTGTGCAGCAGAATCAAGAAATCTGTTAAAAATTTGAAGTCACAGCAGTATGTTGTTATCCAGCATCAGAGAACTCACTTTGATACTGCTGTCTCCAGCCTTTGAGGCCTGCTCTAACCTGGCAGCAAAAGCAGACTGGCCACAGTGAGTGTGGGTAGGTTGGTGCTCCTTTTTTGTTTGCGTTGTTTTCTTGCCACAACACAAAATGGTTTTGACGGTATTCCACACTGAATACTATTTAACCTCCATGAGAATACAACAACACTTGGAAGGCCCCACTTAGTGTACAGTAAATCACAATCCATCATAATAATCTTAAGCATACACAGTGGGACATCTCTTGAGGAAACGTCTTGTGAAGTCAGCACCATTTGGGTTATTAAAGCAAATCCAAAACATAGGCTGAGCAAAATGCTTTGTACAGCTTTCCCCAAATACTATGGATGATAACAAAGGCTTACTCCAATTATGATGAAATTCTCTACTACTTACTGAGAAACTTTGTGATACATTTTCCAGTTTGTATATTTTGCAGCTTTTCATCATCCCTCTGTACTTCCATCATACATTCATGCAGCTTAATTCTTTTTTTCCCCCAGGCTAGCCTCCTAAGTAATCCTCAGTCTCTCATCTATGGTTTCTCTGTTTAACTATTGATATACTCTGTTCTTGAAAGTCTTTGAAAGAAAAGGCAGTTGGGAATTTGCTGGAATTCAAAACACTAATTTTACTCTTTCTAAGACAGCTGTTTTCTGCACAGCTTTTCAAATAGTAATAGCAAAACATAATATTTAAAGACACATGTCACCTCTAGCACTTTGTATGGAAAACAGTTCAGTGAATCTTTAGCAAATGTTTATAAATCCTTTAAGATGATAAAAGGATATGGGGGCAGCTGGTGACATTTGGTAGTGCCAAGAGAGAAAACTTTCTGTGTCACTTGTTCTTTGGTTGCACATACACTGATGATAGATATTAATAACAAATAAACAAAATTGATCAGTCTGTGAAGTTAGCACCTATTTGTGATCAATGGTTAAGGGGAATTTTGAAAGATACTTTTGAAATGACAAATGTTGGTTAGGTATCTTATAATAGACAACCAAACAAGTTTGCATTAATCAACACAGATTAAATACCATACTTCATAATCATATTTGTCCAGTCTTTAATTATCTCTTACTATACTTGTCATAAATAGGAGTATGTACAGCCAGGAGATCTGAAGTTCAAGACCATAACCTAACCAGCAGTTTACTCTCATTCCTAACTGCAAGGTTACCATCATGTTGTAGTCTCTCAAGCTCCAGCATAAATCTTAGTGACTGCACATGAAACACTCCACAGTGTGTAAAGGAAAATGTTCCTATTCATTATAAGGCACTGTGCACATTTTCTACATGGGGAATTATGTGCCATCTCTTTCAAGGACATCAAAGGAACTAAGTGAAGCATAATAGTTTTTTGTATAAATAGTATGTATCAAAGCCTTGCTAATGCCAATCACTGAAGTATTTCTAAGGATCACTTCCTTTGACACTGTTATCCAAGGAAGGATGCAATATGTCACTTTTCTTAGTAGGAGAAATTTAAAGCACAAAGTTGAAATTTCTGATCTTTCTATTGTTATGGAAAAATAACAAATACTGATCACAGAATGGTGAACACCACCGCATTTTAGGTTAAAGGCAGTATTACTGAACGATATGTATTTGTGGGATATGCTCAAAAAATAAAGTGTATTGAAAATGATGATTAACAGACAACCTATTTTCAGAATGGTCTCTTTATGACATTCTTATTTGTGTTCATAGAGTGAGGTTAACAGCTTTCGTCATCCTGCTTAGTCTTTTAAAGTTAATGATTATAGAGCTAAATCCACAATAGAACCACACTGTTATTGAAGACACCATTCCTCCTATGGAACACAAGGGACTCAGTAAATCAAGTGTTGATTATTAGGTGCTACAAAATTGGAAACTTAACCAAAGACCATTCTGCACAGTTTATTTAAGATTGCCCATATGGAAGGCCAAGTCTTTGACCCTGTTATACCGACAATTTACAGGCACTAAAGACCTAGTTTTTCTCAAAAATCATAGTGAACATTTGGTGGACTTTTGAACTGAATTTACATGCTCAAGTCAGGCTCATCTTCCTCATGATAGAAAAATAAGAGAGATTTTGTTCTAGCCAGATGACTAAGCATGCACTTGTTACAGCCAAACAATAAACTAGGTCCTTTGCCAGTGCTGACACTGTCAAAACAATGTTCAATTCACTGCTGGTAATATCCCGGTGTTAACGCACCTCCTTAGAAGAGAAGAAGACTTTCTTTTTTAAGACTTAGGCGACTTTATACAGACATCAGGAGGTCTAAGATGTAACTGTTCAGAACAAGCAATTCCAAAATCTGCAGAAATTGTGGTCAGGGGAGAACACTCAGTCCAGTTCTCCCTCTGTTTCCCTGTTTACCTTTTCCAGAGTTACTGGATAATTAGGAGGAAGGCATGACCCTCCTGTCAGCCTTGGAGGCAGCTGTGTATTGGGGAAAACTTGACTGTTGTCAGAGTGTCCCCACTCACACTGTAACTGGGCCGAGGTCAAAAGAAAGTTCCGTTTGTAGGTTCTACATTGGCTTAGATATGAGTTAACCTTCCTGCCGACTCACCTGTCAGATGGATTAAGATATGAATAGGGATGTATTTTTGGGTGCCTATGAAACCTGTGAAATTACTGAAAGCTGAGTAAATGTTCAGAGACATGGCTCTAAGTTCTGGATATATGTATAACAGGGATGAATTACGTATATATAAAATATATAAAATTATATGCCTAGGTTGTAGCTCAGTCCATTTGCTTATTCAATCATTTGGACACACTCTAAATCTGACAAAGTATTTTTAACACCAAACACTTCTGCAGGACTTCTTATCTTCCAAGTGCCTTTCAAATTTTGAATCTGATGGTAGTCCTGATTTTATGGACTTTGATATTTGATGATGTACCCACATAACGGAAAATCATTACTATCTATTATCTGTCTCAACTAACATTTTGAGGGAAGAATGAAGAATAACTATGGAAATGTTTATATTACAGTCAAAAAGCTCTCTGAGAGGGAAATAAGGAAATAGCTTCACTTCAAGAGTTGCTCAGCTTTGAGAACATCTGTCCCGAAGATGGAGGTTTTCCACACCGTTCTTCAACTGAGAAAGAGGTCAACGTACTGAAATTAAATTCACTCAGCATATAGGAAGATGTCCATTTTGCAGTTTGAGACAGCAAAGATAGTAATGAATTTAGCAAAACTTCAGAAAGCTTTTATGTTGAGGGCTAAACTGAAATACAAGACTACTTGTATTTTATGGTGTTTCAATATAAGTAGGTGATGTTTTTCCCTCAAAACCTGTTAAAGCCGTCAACAAAACTGCTCACTTTAAGATAGCCCAGATATCAGTCAGAAACACCCACAAACAGATGTAGGTATTTATCTATTGATTCTCCATGGAATTAAGGAAATACTGCTTAGTCTTAAACTAAGAAATGTTCTCCCCTCCTACACATATTTGAAGGACATTGGTCTACAGCATGCGAACCACAATGGAAAGAGCCTTACTTTCAGCAAGTATATATTTATTTGACTTTTTTCTTCCAGAAAGCATCCAAATTTAAAACATTTAAAATCAACAATATAGACATTTTTAAAGTACATAATTCTTTAAAAAGTGTTTTTGCATTGAAAATACTCATAAATTTATTCCAAACTATAAAAAGTCTTGTAACCAAGACTTATGCCAAATATTCCCGTTGTATTCAATTTTATTAAAATTAAATTAATTTGATCATTCAGGCAAAAAAAAAATAATTAAATAAGCCAAAAAAAACCCCAAAACCTTAAAACACAATTTAACTCTGAATGGGGAAAATTTTCCCCAGTACTGCTAATATGCTATAGTTTCCCTAACTCAAATTACTATTATATGAAACAAAATATCATTGATGATCTAAATTCCCAGCTTACCTGCTACACTGAGCTTCCTAATGTATTTCAATACCCCAAATCATTACCTAAACTCACACATGATTTCTAAGGCTGCTATCTTGAGATCCAAGTCTATGTGTGATGATCAAGAGACACAAATTATAATACTCATAGGAAAGATTTACTTTCCTTCATTTCTTTATTGCTGGGTCTTTCTATTTGTCAGTTCACGGTGTTTTAGTGTTTTGGGTTTTTTTCTCCTTCACTTACAGCAAAATTTCAAGAATGAATTATCTGAAGGGATGAAATAAATGTACATTGTAAAGAAAGGCAGGTAAAAAAACCTCCAAAATACAAAACTGAAATCCTTGAAAAACATAGCCAAGATTGGTTCAAATAGTTTTGCTCTTCTGGGAAAGAGAAAAATGGATTCAATTCATAGCCTACAGTCATTAATATTCATTGTGCTTCTTTTCCTATCTGGAAATGCATCAATTAATTAATTAACTATTCATAGAAGTAGTTCTTTTCCCCCTTACTTTCCATTCAAATTCTTTCCATATTTGAATTCTTCCACATGCTACATTTAAAATACTTCTTGCCGGTACATTAAACGGGTATATGAATTTACATGAATAAACCAACAAATAAATAAACAAATATGATTGTGGTTATAGTTTCTGTAAGAAGGAAAAAGGAGGGGAGGAGAAAGAGAGAACTGTGAGAAAAAGTTATATTGCTATGACTGAAATATGCTTAACTGTCATACTAAATGGTATGAGGGCCTACAAGAGGTAAGTAAATGCTCTGTCCTCTAGTGCAGTATTCAATAGATGACTAAACAGAATCTCTTGAAGCTCAACACGGCCAAATATAAGGTGCTACACATGGGTCCAGGCAATCCCAAGGACAAATACAGGCTGGGTGGAGAACAGACTGAGAGCATCCCTGAGGAGGAGGACTTGGAGGTGTTGGTGGATGAGAAGCTCAATGTGAGCTGGCAATGCATGCTTGATGCCCAGAAAGACAACAGCATCCTGGCCTGCATCTAAAGAAATATGGCCAGCAGGTCAACGGAGGTGATTCTGCCCCTTTACTTCACCCTTGTGAGATGTCACCTGGAGTACTGTGTCCAGCTCTGAGGTCCCCAACATAAGAAAGAAGGACATGTACCTGTTGGAGTGAGTCCAGCGGAGGGCCACAAAGATGACCACAGGGCTGGAGCACCTCTCCTATGAAGACAGGCTACGAAAGTTGGGGTTTTTCAGCCTTGAAAAAGGAGGCTCTGGGAAGACCTTACAATGTCCTTCAAGTACATGAAGGGGGCCTACAAGAGAGATGAGGAGGGATTCTTTATCAGAGATTGGAGTGACAGGATGAGGGATAACAGTTTAAAACTGAAAGAAGGTAGATTTAGGTTAGGTATTAGGAAGAAAGTCTTTACTGTGAGGGTGGTGAAACACTGGAACAGGTTGCCTGGAGAAGTCATGGATGCCCCATCCCTGGAAGTGTTCAAAGTCAGATTGGATGGAGCTTTGAGCAACCTGGTCTAATGGGAGTTGTCCCTGCCCACGGCAGGGGGATTTGAACTGATTTTAAGGTCCCTTCCAACTCAGACTATTCTATGGTTCTGTGGAGTTACTACACTGAAGATAAAAGGCAATAGCATAGTTTTCAGTAATATATTCCTCTGTATGGCTTCATCTGGAAGTGATCAATTCAAGGTGCTAAAATTTTC
This sequence comes from Calidris pugnax, assembly GCF_001431845.1. Classification (NCBI taxonomy): domain Eukaryota; kingdom Metazoa; phylum Chordata; class Aves; order Charadriiformes; family Scolopacidae; genus Calidris; species Calidris pugnax. The sequence continues at coordinate 40,345,972 of NW_015094506.1, read as the reverse complement.
AGTCATTACAAGATCCACAGGTTTGCATGTATGTTCTGTATAAATAATGATCTGATTGATACAGGAAAATAAACAAAACACGTTTCTTTGATGTTTTACACCTGATTTGTCAGTGTGAAGGAAACAAATGAAGAAGTTCCAAAATGTTTAGGGGATTATTTTCTACATATGTAAAAGAGAATCAATCCAAAATTATAGTGAGGGACTGGGACTTCCACAGACTGATTGAAGGGGATGTATTTCCAGATGTAGAAGCTGGAATTCTTATAATATCTTCGAATCATATCTTTTGCTTCAAATGGAAATGTTAGTGTGCCAACTCTGCCAATACACATGAAATCAACAAAAGCAACCAAACAAAAAGAACCCATCTTTGGTTTTAAGTCCTGAGGACCGAACTATGTAATATGATATACTAAATATGTGCCCCTGAGGACAGGAAGAGCAATGCAGATGCTTTACTTTTAACAAAAGTCATCCTACTTTTTTTTCTGAAGTGACTGTAATGAAAATTTAAGAAATTATGTTGTCTTTATTCCACTAATCTTGTTTTAAGGGATGAGGCTTGTGTTAGAGGATGGGAAAACATTTGGTGGTATTCCTTTTTTCGCTAGAATTAATTGATATTTAAAGAGAGTGAGGAAAAGGACAAGATTTGAGCAATGTAAGGTCATACGAAGACCTATTAATCAATTGAGACATTTGATTAAGAACTCTGGGGATAAAAGGTCACAAAGGATTAAATTAATTTAATGTATTTATTTAATTTTAAATGAGATGTCAAACATACGTGTGGGATAGAAGGGAACTTCAGTATAAATTCATTGGTATGTATAGATAATTGTTATTTTCCTTTCAATAAAGAAAAGTGCGTTTGGATTTTGATTTTTTTTTTTTTTTTTTTACAATTTCAATTGAATACATAAAAGCCAACTATTCATGCTGTTCTATTAACATTTTCTCTTTTCCTTTCCATGCATATGAAGAAGGGATCTATGTTGGTCCAGGTGTTTAATGGAAACAGATCTACTCAACAGAACCGTTAATTAGCATTCTTATCTCACCGAAAAGCTTGTGCTCTTAATTATATAGAGAGTTGAACTAAATATTCAGTATACTTTTTGTAATCTTAAAAATATGAACCTATAAATCTCTTAAGAGTCTTTTAGTAATTGTATCCCTTGCTTATTAATATATAGGTTTATACTGAGGGGATCGGGAGGAGAGAAATCTAGTTCAAGTTTATTCTTTCTCAGCATTTATGATAAGTGCTAGAGGTATGCACACATGCTAACTTATGCGTTCATTTTGATAAATACTTGAGTCTTTTTACTCTACTGATATTGCATAGCCTATAGCAGGGTTCATAAAAGATACTAAGATACTAATTTACTGTGAGTTTCTACACTGTTGAATATTGGTTTTTATTTTATTTAACTCCTTGATTTAAAAAAATGTTATAGGATTAGCATTTGTCATTGGTCTCTGTTTTCTCTTTTTGTTGTAACTTCCCATGAAAATCAATGATGCCATTTAATGAAATGAAGAGCTCCTATCTGGATGTTTTCTGGGCATTTGCAGAAAATTACACATTTCTCATTGCATTTCAGTGTGAGACTTATGAGGCATAAAGTTTTCTTTATTTTGCCCCATGATTCCCCATCACATCTCAGTAGATAGCACTGTGTGCAGAATAGGTGACAGTTAAGTCCCAAAGTATGTAGCTTACTTGCAGTTGGTGATAAAATAAATTATATTTCTTCTTTCTGCAGTAATGTTTATTTACATTTCCCTTGGTTTTTTGTTTTTGTTTTTTTTTTCAGTTTCTTTTTTCATTTAGTTCCTTATTCCCTCACTGCTCACTTTTTCCAATTATTTGTATGCACTTTGGGTTTTTCAATTACCTCCATATTACCTATTTGGGGAGCATTGTTTTAAATGCGTATTTTAACAGCACAATCTGATTTGACAGAATGATTTGTAGAGCTGCAGCAAGACACTCACCAGAGACTTGAATTCTGGTGCACAAACTCCCTAATCTAGCAAGCTTTAATTCGCAAGCTTACTGCTGTTCCTCCATTAAGGTAGTGATGAAATGCAAATCAGAAATTGTTCTACAGAGCTTCTAAGCTGCTAAAAAAATCAGAACTGCTAAAATCCTACAGTACCATGACATTTACAACATCATTGTATCAGAGTCATCATTTTCTTTTAATTGGGAGCAGGTAGAGGAGAGTAAGGGGAGCATTTAAGTGCACATTAGGATGATGGAAAAAGAATGAGGAAGTGAGCAGTGCTCTCCACAGCCTCGCTAGATTACTAAATCACTTGTTCACTCTCCGCTCTTTTAGATCTTAAATTCTTTTCACAATGGCACATTTTCTGTTAGAGCTAGGGAAAGGAACGTTATCCCATCTTCACCAAGGGTTTGTTGGTTAATGCACACTCCAAGAATTCAGTGCCCTGGGTTTGAAAACACCAATCTTTTTACCAACACTTGCAACCCATCTCTCTCATTACTTAAAACACCAGAACAGTTGTACTTCTTTTCCATTACTGGTCAGACAGCTAAAAACGTCAGCTTTACTTCAGGGCAAGGCTCAGGCTTATGACACTTTATATTTGTTACAGTGGAGGTACAAAAATGGCAACAAAGTTAAAGGTCGGTTGATATTTTTCATGTTGGCCATGATAAGCACGTTGCTTACATTTTGTGTTTCTTATTCTGAAATTAAATAGTGAGTACAAGGAGAAATAAACTTTTTGTGTAGGTAAGCAAAAATAGAAAAATCACTGCATGTTGACAGGAAAATAAGAGTATGGCACTGAAATCTGACTACCTTTGGCTGAGGTCAGAATTTCATCTGAGGTTCTGCAGATGCAGGGCCTGCTCTTGATACTCATTGTATATGACAATAAAAGGCAACAGCCATTACAGGTACAGAATTATGTAAGTTATTATTAAGTGTTTATACCAGTGGAAATTTGTCAAGAAAAAGAATTGCATTGTATTTCCAAAATGAGCCTAATTGATGATTAAAACTTATTCCATGTAGCGGATTTATAATTATCCAAGTGGAGAGGTTAGACAGAGAAGGACATTGCATAATGTATGTTGGTGTTTATCATGTTTCTCCTTCTGCAGACATACTCATCCTCCTTTCCTTGGTCCCATATCTTGTGGGCACCTTCAGATTCTCTATCTATTCCTTTTCCATGAAAAATAAATATCCTAGGAGCTGCGGATGATCAGAATCACTGAAATAATTTTTTTACTGGTAGTTAATTCTCACCCATCCCAGACCTTTATTACTATGTTTTAAAGATATTGGAAACACATATTTTTCAAGAGCTCTAAAGTGAAATATTCCTTTTTATTTCTATAAACAAAACCCTCTATGCACTTCATTACATTGACAGCATTCTGAATTGTTCTTTTTACTTGTCAAAGATCTCTAAAGAGCTGTACTTCCTTTCTCACATTCAAATGAAGTAATACAAACTATTGTCACTGCTACTATTACTACAAAACCTGCATAGCTTTTAGCTGACTATATTTTAACCAAACTTCTTGAGGCTAAGCTACATATAGATGATGTTTTACGTAAAAAATTTGTTTTTATTGCAGATTGTCTCATTACATTTCACAATTGCCACTTTACCCCTCCATAGTATCATGTGGAGATTAAAAAAAATGAAATTAGGTAGAAAATCCAAATCAACTCTATTGTCTACGCAGAGTTTAGGTATGAATTAGACACATATTGAGACTCAAAATTCAAAGAGTATTCACATACTTTATTTGTACAGATTCCCCAAATTATCAGAGAGTATCTGTAATGCAGTTTGTAAAGTATATACATTTGCAATATTCATGCCGACTTTTTATGTCATGTTAGGTGTTTGCTGAGTTTTTAGATATAAGGTACATATAAAGCATAGGAATCAACTGATGAAGTACCAACTGCAAATTATCTTCTCAAAGTGAGGATAAATGTCTCTGTCTAAAATGGAGTCACAGAAGTACAAAAAAAACACCACCACGACCTTCCTTATTCCTCCTTATTTTTCTCAGTGAAACTGAGACAGCCATGTATTTCTATTTTTCAACTGATTTCTTTGACATCAAAAACATCTGTTCTATAAAATAATTTCCAGGAGGAATTTGTCATGAAAAAATAATGCTTCTATTTCCCTAAGAAAAACTGTTTGGTTCTTTAAATGGTTAAAAAAGCCAATCCTAAGCCAATCCTAAGTAGTAAATTTCAATGCAGGCCTTTTGTCTCATTGTTATTTGATTAATAAAATGCTTAGTAAACCAATATGCAAAGGTCTTTTGATGTTTTAATCAGTTCTAAGGTAAGAAACCATCAAAATATTCATAGCAATTAATTTAAATTTATAGAAATATTTTAGTTAATTGATTTGGTAAATATTTAATAACTTCTTAATAAACAAAAGATGATAAAAGGGAAATTCTAATACAATGATAAAAAATAGACGCAGTACCTTTTGTGATGTCTAAATTTAAATACTTTAGAATAATTTTATTTCAACATTTTAATGGGATTTCTTGAATTTCTTTGATATAGATTTCCTTCTCTGATGAAGCATAAAAAATGCAGGTCCAAACCTTTGCTTTACTGATATAAATGTTTTCTGTGTTTACCAAGTCTGAATTTGAAAATGATTGCAGAAAATATAATATATATGTAAAACGGATACATGGAATGCGTATTGCGCTTTTTTTTTTGTCAGAGTGGGTGCTATTAAGTGTTAACTAATTAGTTTTCCTGTAAAGTAGAGAGGAATTGAAGTAGAGAGGATTTTGGATTGTCCTGACACATAGGAAGAAGAAGCCTGCATGAAAGGCTTACGCAACCCCTGTTCATTTATGGATTGTCTGCCATCTGGCTTGGGGGACTGCTGGCAAAAGGAGTCGTCGTTTTGCTATATATGATATTGTTTGCCTAGATCACATGTATATTCTGTTAAATGAAGCTATCTCTCAACAGACAGGCTGAAGTCTGGTCTCTCTAAACCTTGAAAGGTTAAACCTGGATTTCTCATCAGAATAACAGAAGAAGAGATCTCTCTGGACAGCAGTGCCCCAGGGTGTAGTTTACCTGGGACTGCTATCCAGATGAAGGACTGCAGCTGCTGAGCTCAAACCAGCCAGAATAATCTCAGAGGAGCTGAATAACAAAGGTAACTTTTTATTTTTTTGTGACATTTTTGGTAGAAGCCAGAAGATGATAAAAACCACCATGGCAAATGCAGATTGGCCTGGTTATGCAGAACTACAAAGCCATCAGTAGCTTATGCTGATAAACTACCACAGAAATCAGTAGGTGGTTAAAAAGAGCTAATAAGTAGTTCAAAAGGAGGCAGAATTCAGGGACATCTGTGGAAGCCAGAGCCTGAGGTTGAACTGCTATGCACAGGGATTGAATGTTGGCCACAGACCTGACACCTTGGAAGGGCACAGTGTCCTGCTCCCCTGAGCTGAGTTGTGCTGAGCTAAACTTCCCTGGGGAAGATGAAGTTCTGGTTTTATGAGTGCTTTTTCATTGGGGAACAGGAATGACTATTCTCCTGCTACTGCTATTGCCTGTTCCTGCCAAGCCAATAAACTTGAGATCACTACGTTGCTGTATGGTATGATTCTCTTCTGATAACAATCTCACCCAGGCTCTGAGTGCCAATGGCTGTGTGGCTCTTCCATCTTTTGGCATAACATCTAGGGGAGAAACAGATAAAAGGCTTGTCTTGCTGGTACCAATAATCTGGCTGTTAACAAAATCCTTTTCTGGGAGTTCTGATCAAACTTCCATGCACAGATTTTCAACATCAACAAGCCAAGTTCAAGTCCTTTATAGAAACAAAGCAGAAGAAGTTTAAACTCTACATTAATCAGGTTTTCTTTTTTGTTCAGCTGTGCACAAATGCAGGTATTTAGGATAAAACCACCATTTGTCATTCTCTAAAATAAATGCATCTGCCAATAAATAAATCAATAGACACAGGAGTTAAAAAATGGTATTACTTAAAATAATTTTTTAGAAGGAAATAATATTTTTAATGACTAAATAGCACACTAGAAAGAGTAGACAATTCCTTTGATTAAGAATCTAAAACCTTTGTCAAGTAGCTTAGCTCAGAACAGACACTTTAATGAAGAACACATATATCTTGTATGTTTCTTTGTTTTTTCTCTAGTAGGAAATTATACCTGCAGTGTCTAGAACTGCTTGTTTCCCAGTTTTAAGGACTCTGAGTTCTATCTCCTAAAGCAGCCTTAGTATAAATAACCTCATCTCATATCAAACCCATAATTCAGTGATTACCTGCTCTATTTGAAGATTTAGATGTTTGAAAATAGTCATTTATCAGCTAAATCATTACTGTGACCTCAATTAAAATTGTTCTGTCTATAATTAGTTTAATTAATTGTACTAATATGCTTGTTTAGATTAATATTTTCTTGATTAGCCACTTTAATCAAATTAATAAAATACACAGAAATGGTTTATTCCATTAAGTTGCGAGCTGGATCATGAAATCTGAGAATTTAGCTAACTTCAGGGAATACTTTTACAAGCACTTTGAATCTGTTTTGAGAATAAAACAATGGCACAGATTTAACCCCACCCGCCCACTCCACTCTCCCCGACTCATATGTATATTATCTAGGTAGAACACAGTATTTATTCTATGTCAAAAGTGGTGATCCTGAAAACTCAAATGTCCACCAAAGGTTAGTGACATCTAATTTTCATGACAACTCATTTTTATCTCTTTTTTTAACCTTAATATTGTAAACTTAATTTTAAGGGCTCCTTAAATACCCCAAAATTTTGTCCTGAATATGGCAGTAGTCCTGCAACATTGAGATTGTTGAGATACGTGTAGTCACATAAATTTCTGTGCCTGACTGGAATTCAGAAACTAGCACTTTTGTGTGCAGGTCCCCTCAGGTGCTTTTTCATAATATTTTTTCAGATAATTCCTAACACACAGCAGCAAGATCAGGCACTTCACACAATATTGTAGTAGCTGCTGCTCTCTTTTCAAATGCTGCTACTGCCACCAGCGTATTTTCATAATAGCATAGTGGTTACTGCACTTTGCCAGGAGGTGGAAGTCTTGATTTTATTCTCACTTCAGTCTGCCAGGATTTGAAAACTTGTCTGCTGCTTTCCATAAGTGTACCGTAATCATCAAGCTGTAGACAAGGATGGAGATGAGAAAAGCAAGAAGGGATTAAAAAGCATCCTTTTTAAAAAGCTATGCTGCTCTGCTGAAAGAAAGGAAGACGGAGAAAAAAAAATAATTTGAGAATCAGCATCATTTTTTCTCACCAATAGGGAGGAAACTTTCCCAGGAGGTACAAGACTCAGAACTCAATCCCTTATTTGTGTAATTTACCTTAGATAGACATTACATAAAACCCAGAAGTGGCACTAAAGAAAGTGCCATACTCCATAATTCCAGTTATGTGTTGCAGTTTTAATTTATCTAAAGACCCTCATCAGTGGAGAAGAAGATGTGAAAACATTTGCAAAACCCTGAACAGTGATGTAAAAAAATATGCTGTAGCTATGGAATTGCCTAATTTTGCTTGTTTTATCTTAAACAAAATCATGATATATTTTTTCAGTATTTTTTTTTTTGTAGAATTTGATTCATAGCTTCTTATAGATATTTCAAGAACAGCTCCATGTGACTGAGCAGTGGCAGCCACATTTTTGACCTAAAATTTCAAGCTGTAATTCTCTTTTTAGATTGCATTGCTGAATTAGAAGGCTTTATGCATAATATTATTCCCCACATTTACACCCCTATTACACTGACAATTGAAAAATCTGACAAGGACTTTCCATACATTCCCAAAGGTGTGCTATTTTATAAATTGCCAGTAAGTGATTTGAAATCTCTCAGCAGTGCTCATTCCCAACCCAGGGTTTTCCCACTAGTCTCCCTCTTTTATACCTTCCTACTATTTGTTTCTTTATTAGTGAACCTGAGTGAAATGTGAATCCTTATGCAGTTTTTGCTTAATATTACACACTTAAGCCAAGTTAGCAGTTTGTGTGTTTGAAAGCAAAATTCATAATTCAACGGAATGATGACTACAGTATTAGCTGGAGTCATTTTCATCTTTTCACAGATGATATAGAGATGGGACTTTCAGGTGGTAGAATACAATGAAATACATTATTATTACATGGACCTGGAAAGCTGCTTGAAAAATATTGATTCTGTAAACTAAAATGACTAGGAGTTGATGATATTTTATTTTTCCTGTGAAATGACTGAGTTACTTAAAAGGAAATTGTACCCTTTTTTTCTCACAATACATTTCAAAAGTTTCAAGAATGAAATACTTTCAGAATAAACAAGTACAGATATATTTTAAAATAGTTTTCATACAATTTATGTTTTATTTTTTTAAAAAAGTCAGGTCTCTGGCATAAACACCATAGACATTTTTCTTCCAAGCCACTTCTCATGATGACATAATGAAATAAGAAGCAGGAACTGTTCCAGCTGCATGCATGTGAGGGGAGTCATGGGCCACTTGGTACCTGATACTTTTAAAATGTAACATCATGTTTCAGACAAAATAATGTCCCTTTCGTTTCTTTATACCTTAAAGAAGAATTTGTACTCTAAAGGTGGTATTCCAGCTGAACCTGAATTTATGTACAGCTTTGATTGATATACTGCTTTGCTAAAACACATTGACTGCATGAATTTTTTAAAAAGAAATTCTTAATGTCATTACTATCTGTCGATAAAGGTTTTCAGCTCTGCAAACAGTTGAATCTCTGCTAATGCAAGGTTATGAGTATCCTAAAGTACACCCAAAGAATTTTGAGTAACACCACTATATTAAATAAAATCTAAGATACTGGAGACCAAAGTGGAGCACCTAACTCACCTAACTTCATTTGCCATATATGGATGATAATGAACAAGTAAGTACACAGTTTCAGATGAAAGATAGGTGTGAGTATCATGGCATTACAACTATGCTTCCATTCTGATTTTCATTTCAGAGACAAATTACTTCATTCACGTCCAAAATATATGTGTCAGGGAGGTGTAAAAGTGGGGCTTCTCCACAAAGGAATAGAAACCAGAAGCTGATGGTCACTGAAGTGCAGGCAGGAATCTGGAAACTTCATTAGCATTGAAATCAATGTGACTCACATTTCTGTTTATATGGAAGTATATTTTAGGAAATTAAAGAGGGATTTCACCAGGAAAATTAGTATTTAAATCCCTCAAACTAACACATGCTGACTGCCCACTAGCCTCTGGTTGCCTCCTGGGACAATAAGAATCCAAACCCTCTCCTTTTATTTCTTTCTCCGTCATTGTCCCTGGTGCCCCATAATGACAATTACCATTGTGTATGGAAATACTGTCTTTATCACGGAATCACAGAATTGTCAGAGTTGGAAGGGACCTCTAGAGATCATCTAGTCCAACTCCCCTGCTAAAGCAGGATTGCCCAGAGCACATTACCCAGGACTGCATCCAGGCGGGTCTTGAAGATCTCCAGAGAAGGGGACTCCACGACCTCCCTGGGCAGCCTGTTCCAGTGCTGGAAAAGACAAAGAAAAAGCAGGTAAAACTACATACAACATCCGTTGCTAAGCTTCTCCCCCAAACACAACAAAATTAAAATCCCTAACACTTTGGCTGAACTCAAAAAATAATAATAAGAAAAAATCAATTTTAAGCCAAGTATCAATTTATTCAATCCACACTTTTGAAGTCTGACAATATGATATGCAACTGAAAATGGTAGGTTGTAAAGGAAAATTGAACAACCTTAACGTCAGAGTGCCAGCAACTGTCCATATAATTCCACACTTAAATTATTTTCATCAATGTAACTGTAAGTAATAAATTATTTCAGTCAAGTCACCTTAAACTGTCAGAAATCCTCAAGACTATCATTACCTCCAACAGCGAATTACTTTCAATCCTCTTGAGTTCTTTCACAAAGACCTATTCCCCATGCAGCATAGTTAACACACATGACTTTGAAATCTCTTTACAAAGCCATGGGTTCAATAATGTATTTGCTAAATTTGTACTATGTACATCAGGGCTAAACTCTGCCCATGAGCATTCTTTCAAAGTTCATGTATCTGAAGGGAGAATTCGACCTTTTAGTAAGGTTAAGTCTCTAGTTCTTTTGTTCACATTTGAATTACTCTGTTTATTTAGAATTACCTCACTCATAATAAATGATAGGGTTTATTTCTGTGAACACTTTGGAGTTTTCTATTACTCAGAGAAAATTCTTATACAGTCATTACAGTATCTGCAGAAAGAATCAATGTTTCAAACGGCTTCAGCTGGTTTTGGTGTATTAGGTATCTCTTTCACTTATATGAGTGTCTTTTTAACTCACACAGGGATCACCAGCTCCAATTGTATTTTTTAATCTTTGAAAAAGTGTCTGAAAGCATAAAAATCATAACTGACATTTTTTATTACTTTTAGTATTAAAAGTACTCTAATCACTACTTTACAAGGGAATTTTTCCCTCACCTATTCAAATGTCACAACTGCCTAGAGATACAGTGTTAGAGAAACTTGTACAGTTCATTTGTTTTGTTTTATTTTGTTTTGTGGGGCTTGGGGTGGTGGGATGGGGCTTGAAACATACATTCAGCATTTCTACATTGGTGAAGACATACATCCTCACAATACAGTCCCTGGTTTCTTGCAGCAGAAGCAGTGTGTTCTCCCCTTACACAAAGCTTGTTGCAAACCTGCAAATGAGTTCTGGGACAGAAATGCTTCAGGGAAGGTACACATCTCATTTATGGAGTACCCACCCTGTCTCTGTACCTGAGAGTGTAATTTTCAATACATCTACGCTAACTTTCAAAGGCATTTGTTTGTCCAAAAGCAGATTCCTTAGGCACAGTGGAAAATCACTAGAAATCATAGTATACAGAAGAACAACAGTAGCATTGTTCCACAAACTATATTGCCTTCATACACTGCTTAACAAATCTTTTTCAGAGGATTCTTAGTGTCATTCAGGAGTTACACTGTCTATATTTTAGGTAGAGCTTTTTCCTCCATGTTATAAGCACCAAAAACAACTAAAACATAAATTGTTTTAAGAACCTAAGATTGGAATAGAGTTGCACCATTGTTATGAGAGAGCATTCCCAGCTTGTTTGGTATCCAGGATGATCTGAAAGGCCTCGGTCTTTTCATTTAAGCAATATGAAATGGAAAAAACCCACAACCCTCTGTAGTAGTTTTCTAAAGGAGGGGAGTATGGTGAATGATATGCAAGTTGAGTGTTACTAGCTGAACCCTCTACAGTTCTGCAATACTTAGTGCACTACAAGGATGGGAGAAAAACATGAGCTACTATTAAGGCTGCATTGGACCAGTTACATGTTTCAAGAAATAGGTAAGATACAATTTTTTCATACTTCTAAAATCAGGGATAAAATGGCTACTGAGTGCAATGGGAGACAATGTAACCGCACAGCTGTTAATTCATTTCATGTTCATTTGAAAACATAAAATCTAACCTATATGCATAACTGATATTGGTTTTCTTATTAAAATCTCACTGACTCTTCTTAATTACTTAAAAACATATGTGACCATGCGTATTTCACAGGAGATTCATTCATGACTACTTTGTGTTTGTACCCTTCCACCCCAAAATCCTCATGGCAACCAGAAGTTTATTTCAGCCTTCAGATGTATGTGTTCTGTGCCTATTGGCATTTTATGCTTTTAGGTCTGCAACTCTAAACCTGCTCTTCCAGTTTACTCCTTTTTTATTTAATTCTCCCTATTTATAGGCATATGCGGTACTTAAATGCTTTATCTTGCCATGAATGAGCTTAAATGATTTGTCAAACTTGCATTGGCTCTATGTGAAATGGATTCCAAACCCATTTATCTGCCTGTTTATTGTGTAAGATGATTTGGTTGTGGGTTTTTTGTTTTTTTTTTTCCACAACATTTAGCAACATTGTGGGTTTCTCACTTTAAGCATTACTAAAGGCAACACTGACTGCCAACACAAATGCCAATTGATTTTGCAATACTACAATATTTTAAAGAAGTAGGAAAGACGCAGGGTGAAGATTTATCATTCAGTTTTGTGACATCCCATGGCCATCATCCTAATAAGTTATCAGAGTTGCTGAAATATCAATTTGGCACATGGTTTCACATGGTTGCCTGCATTCCTACTTAGGGCCTATTACTTAATTCTTCTGTCATTAGGAAATTAAATCAATGATTCTAGCCAGAACTGGAGATAGACTGATATTTATATTTAAATTGACTATTAATTGTTGCATCAGAGAGCTATTCAGAAGGTTGAAGGACTTGAAATGGGTAATAAAAAATGTGGCCATATTTCATACAGAAAAGCAGAAGGGAGGAGCAAAGATAAAAATGTAACAATGAGCAATGGTTCATCATGCAACTGTATTGATTTTTCTGAGACAAAACCAAGAAAATGAAACAAAGCAAAGCAAAAACTTGTTCATGCTTAATTAACTGTAAGAAAAACCTATAGATTTTTCTCATTCTTGTCTTTCCTGGCAGAATCTCTACTTGGAAAACAATGTCTGATCTCTAAACTCTTAAACAGCTACTATCTGTATTTGTCTCAGCTGGGGTACCATTAATATGAATGCATATTTGTTTGGTCACCTAGCTGCCTGCTCCAGACAGGTAATTAGCCAGAAGAGAGAAGAAAAAAATTACAAAGAAATGTGATCAGGTATCCACCAAAACATAATTTTATGGGTATATCAGGATCATTTTAAAAAATTCAAATAAAATAAGCCAAGAAACAATTAAAATACCATGCATGGTTATGGTATGGGAGAGAGGAAGGAGGTAACACAAGAGATCTATTAAATGCCCCAAACTGGAAGAATTCTAGTGTTTAAGAATTTGTTAATACTCTTTGGCTGGTTGAGAAAGTGACAGAAAAAGAAAATTTGGTGAGTTCTCTTCCTACTGAAAATGTGGAGAGGAGCTCTCAGTACAGAAAAACAGGTAAGAAAGACTATATAAATCTTAGGAAGAACACCTATAGTCTTGCCAAGATAAAATCCACCTGCTTTCCTGCACTATACATTAGGCCACTTTGTCTTTTTTCCACAAAGGAAATTACTCGCATCACTGCAGGTTGTTGCAAGAACTATATTTTCATTACACTAAATTCACAGCTGCTGCTTCAAAAGCCCACAGCCCAAGATACATCACTCTTAATGCACGTGAGCTGAACAGGCGATCTGTGCAGATGCCATGACTATTTGTGTAAGGTTCACAGATTTTTGTAGCTCAATAATATCTAAAAAAATCTCAGATGAATGACCAAAATCCTGCTTTTTCTTGGGGAGAATGGAGTTTGGATGGGAGTGGATAGAGGAGGTCACATGAAAGAAAAGCTGGAGCTACGACAGCTTTTTTTTTAAGGTAGTTCTACGAAACTTGTCTTCACTTTACGGGTCTGTGTCCAAACAGTTACTGAGTACGTTCAAACAGGAATCCTGTTTTCTAAATGACAGACAGTCAGCAAAACCTTATTGATTTATCTGTAAAACACATAGCCATTTGCAAAAAATAATAAAAAAAAAAAATTAAATGATTTTTCAGTTGAAGTCAGGACACTTTCCTGAAATACAGCACATCTAGATTCAGCTTGTGAACCCTATGCCATGAGCGAGCTTCAAAAGGAGCATCAGTACCTCCAGCCTCCCATGTATTCCCAGGTATTCACAGAAGATCAGTAACTGGGATGAGGGCAGATTCAACAGTGGTGTAGCCTGTTAGCAATGTGGATGTGAACACATTTATAGGGAAAGTGGGGATAAACCTCTGTTTTCCATGTCTTATTTGAAGACTACACTCTTGAAGCTTTCTGACAAATGAAACCCATTATAGTGAAAAGAGGCTCTGGTTTCAAACCAAATGGAGCAGATCAAAAAAAAAACTGTATTTATCCTTTTTTTTTTTTTCCCTGTGCTCTAGGTTTTTATTTAATTTATTTTGCAAGAATAACAGGTGCACCTGACAGAAAAAATATATGATTTGTGGACCAAGGAGTTAGCATACAGGATATGAAGTTCTTGAGTGTTTTACCATGAAGGCTTTGCCCCCTTTTTATGAGTTTTGTTTGCCTATTTTTTTAAATACTATTGTAGTAGGGAAAAATTTGAAACAGTTTTCAACCAGATTTATATACATACATAGACTTTCTTCAGTCAGAAAACACAGAGAAATCCATTATAAGTATGAACATCACACGAGTACGGACCTCAACACAGAAGAAAAAAAATTCTCAGAAGGAGACCAGTGGTAAAGAGAAGAAGGAGGTGGTAGTCTCTGTGGGATGTCAGGTAGTCATCTCAGTGATATTTTCTTTTAAATATTTAAACCTTAAGATTTGGCTTGCTTTTTTATTTGTTTTAAAAAATGGCATTGCAAATTTAAGGTCCTACTAATGGTACCAAATGCAGTGGGTAGTTTTACAGTCAAGTAAATATTCCACAGTGGCAAAATTTCCAGTGTCTGACCCAAAACTCATTGAAATCGGTAAAAGTCAGATCTTAAAAACTGAAAATCATCTTTGTTTAAATTGAAAGCTTTAAGCAAGGGCAGAATCTTTGAGCATGGTCTCATCTGGACACTATTTGGGACCTAAGAGCATACTTATTTCACTGAAAGTAGCACCAAAAAATATTTGCCTGATAGACTTGTTTTATTCATATGTTACTTATGTGATTCGTACAGCATGTCAAATTGGTAGACCACAAAACAGTGCACACAGATATTTACCAAGCCCACTCCTTTGTGGTAGCATTTGGTTCTTAGTTTTGAGCTAGCTCTCGTACTGTAAGATGAAATTGTCATCTTGTGTTACCTGTGATAAGCTTTTTTTCCCTGATTTTTATTTCAATTCCTCTATTGTCATTGTTTATAAACTTTCATGAGGTAAATCACATTGTATAAAAGAGAATCTTGGAGAGCTGAATCCTGACTTTATGCAATTGACATGGTATTCATCATAATGTATTTATAATACATTAAAGGCTTGATTCATACTTACCTGCACAGATTTCATTAATTACCCTTTAAATTATTCCATCTTTCCACAGATCTTTCACTGCTGCCCAACTAACTTTTATCCCCCACCACCCAAACAGATGAGCTTTTTGATAAGATGTAGAGATGTCACCCCACTCTGGTATTTCTGTCTTGTCGTATTTTCTATTTCACAGCTTCCAAAGACATTTGACTATCCTAAAGTCAATGGGCATTAGATAACTAATCTACTTAGTTGTTTTTGAAAATCTCTTATGTGTCTAATGACATATTTAGGGCTCGTCTGTGAAAAAAACTCCTGATTATTCCATAGAATCCTGTAAGGATTCTACAAGGCCAGGCTGGACGGGCTTTGAGCAACCTGGTCTTGTCCCTGCCCGTGGCAGGATGGCTGGAACTCAATGATCTTTAAGGTCCCTTCCAACCCAAACCATTCTATGTTTCTATGATTCTATGATAATGTAGCCCTTTGAAGTGTAAACTCTCCCTTGTTAAAATGATGTAAAGTAGTGAGTACAAGAAGATGACTACTCTTGTCTGCTTTAACGTATATGACTAGAGGAAAGAAAAAACACTGGGAGAAACAGAGGGTTGAACAAGTAATATGACTACATACTTGCAAAATCATTTTATGTGTTAAAGGAACGATTTTTTAAAAAGCTTAACAAAAGCACCTTAAGTATATTATTGAGTAATAACACTACGCAGTAATAACACTGTAGAAAGAAAGAGAGCAATATGAGATATCTGACATACTTATGTGATATCAATCCCATAAAGGTAATGAACCATTAAAGGTATTATGAAGAAAAAAAAAAAAAAAATCACTAGTATTTCCTTATCAAATTAGAGGACCAACATTTAACCTTAATTTTATCACAGAGAAAGCGTTTCAAAGAAGTTCAGTAAGTAGATTCAAATATTTGATAAGCAGTTGTGTGCAAAAAATAACAGGGTATGTCTCTTGGTCCCTAAAGTTCTGGCAGTCCAACCAGAATTATTTTGACCATATTTGAGTGAGGTCTTGCTGAAACGTGTAGGGGCATTTTCATCATGCTTGCTGAGAAAGTAGACAAAGAGCTACAAATCTGTTTAAGTCAAGAAAATTCCTTGTCATCTGAGGGAACTGTGGGAGTGCAAGGTCTCATTTCTTTGTGATTTTAACATAAACCAAGTTGGCAATAGTTTTTAACATTTTAAGGAGGCAAAGAATTCTGATCTCAGTCAAGAGTATAACAAGAAAGTGTTATGAAAGCCCTTTAAAAAAACAGCACTAGACAAAGCAAGACACTGTTTCATTTTTCCTGTTCTGGAGCATAAGGACTTACCAGCATGTTAATTCTCTGATTAACTCTACTACAGAGTAGTACAGAGTCTTTTGCTATATACAGCAAGGCTTGAACAAAGCTGACTAATTCCTGACTACCAATTTTTTCTTAATTTTTGCCCTTAAGCATTTTATACATTTTGTCATAAAGATCAATGTTTAACTATCCATTTCCAGAACTAATCTCAAAATGAATGGGAATTTGGAGAGAAGCAAGAAGAATTTGTCCCAGAACTTCTGTAACCACGATAGTGACTTATTACAATGAATTGTGGATCATTTGAGTTAGGCCTGTTTTATGGTTTTTAGGCCTGTTTTATATGTTTGAAGGTCTAAAAGTTTGTTAATTAGCTGTTTGATGTTTTTCTGTGATAAAAATGTGAATTAAAAATGGAGAATACAGAGACATTTGCTAGTATATGTTACCCTTGACTTTAAAGTTTGTTTGTGAATGACATTCCTGATGTGTAGACTTGATATTCCCAGGAAAGAAGACAGGTCATTCTGTTCCATCACAAATCCTGTTACAGGCAATAGCAAACACACCATGATATGAGCTAAGAGTTTATTGATAGGCTCATTAAAATTTTATCAATGAATCAAAATAAAATACAATTACTGTCATTAGTCCAATTTACAGCACCACTGTTACCAATTCCAAAAATCCTTGCTCTCCTAAAAGAATGAGAATTGCATATGCTTTCATCCTATGGCTCAAGAAAGAATTCAGTATTGTTCAACTGTAACAAAATATAAGATCTGATGAGATGAAATCAGCGTACTTCACTGATTTCAAGTCACATTAAAAATATTTTTTCTGCTTGCTGGCAAACATATCTTTATAAGGAGATTGGTTTTCTGTGTAGAATTAATCAAAAGATAAAAATTCTGAAGGAAAAAAGAAAGAAAATCCAGTCTGATTTTCTGAGCATTTAATTTAATTTCTGATGAATTTTTGACAGTTATTTTTCTAAGGATGAGGACTGGAGATTTTTCCCCAACAGAAAATGACGTAGGAGAATCAAACTAAGATGTTTACTTTAAAGATCAGAAAAGGATCAGAGGTACTCATTGGGTTCACTCACAGCCTCTATCATCCATACATACTCATAGATTTACACACATATATATACACACATGCATAGACAGATTTTGAGTTTCTCAGACATTACCATATATCTATATAGTACACTGTACACTACATGTTATATCTGTATATATTTACCAAGAAAAGGTTAGGAAAGCTTTTTTCCTTTTTTTCCAGGGACTATCCTGTACTCCCTATTGTTCTTGTGGGGGACTTCAACCTCCCCGATATTTGCTGGGAATACAACACGGCAGACAGGGAACAATCCAGGAGGTTCCTGGAATGTGTGGAGGATAACTTCCTCATGCAGCTGATAGGTGAGCTGACCAGGGAAAGTGCCCTCCTAGACCTGCTCCTTGTGAACAGGGAAGAACTAGTGGGGGAAGTAAAGGTTGGAGGCCGTCTAGGGCACAGTGATCATGAGATGATTGAGTTCTCGATCCTCGGAGAAACAAGAAGGGTTACCAAAACTGCCACCTTAGACTTCCAGAGGGCAAACTTTAATCTGTTCAGAAGACTGCTAGACAACCCCCTTGGGACGATGCCCCTAAGGATACAGGAGTCGAGGAAGGATGGACGTATTTCAAAAAAGAATTCTTAAAGGCACAGGAGCAGGCTGTTCCCATGTGCCAAAAAGCAAGTAGGCAGGGAAGGAGGCCAGCCTGGCTAAATAGGGATCTCTTGCTGGATCTCAGAAACAAAGAGTCTATAACCTTTAGAAGAGGGGGCAAGTCTTTCATGAAGACTATAAAGATGTAGCAAAGCTATGCAGGGAGAAAATAAGGAGAGCCAAAGCGCAGCTAGAGCTCAACCTAGCTGCAACTAGGATAATAAAAAATGTTTCTATAAATTCATTAACAACAAAAGGAGGATTAGGGAAAATCTCCCTCCTTTATTGGACGCAGAGGGAAACATATTCACAAAGGACGAGGAAAAGGCTGAGGTGCTCAACGCCTATTTCGTGTCAGTCTTTAGCAGTGGAACTAGCTGTTCCTTGGACACACAGCCTCATGAGCTAGGAGACAGGGAGGGGAAGCAGAATGAGAGCATCACGATTAAAGAGGAAGAGATCAGTGACCTGTTATGCCACTTGGATGCACACAAGTCTATGGGACCGGATGGGCTACACCCAAGAGTGCTGAAAGAGTTGACAGACGTGCTCGCCAAAACACTTTCCATCGTTTACAGGAAATCATGGCTAACTGGGGAGGTCCCAATGGACTGGAGGGTGGCAAATGTAACACCCATCTACAAGAAAGGCAAAAAGGAGGATCCAGGAAACTATAGACCTGTCAGTCTTACCCTGATACCAGGGAAGGTCATGGAGCAGGTCATCTTGAATGCCATCAAAACCCACATAATGGGCAACCAGGGGATCAGGCCTAGTCAGCATGGGTTTATGGAAGGCAGGTCCTGCCAGACCAACCTGATATCCTTCTATGACAAGATAACCAGATTATTGGACAAGGGAAAGGTTGTTGATATTGTATACCTAGACTTTCGAAAAGCATTCGATACTGTCCCTCATACAATTCTCGTGGAAAAACTGGCTTCACATGGTCTGGACGAGCATACGATCTGCTGGATCAAGCACTGGTTGACTGGAAGGTCCCAAAGAGTGGTGCTCAATGGATTTAAATCCAGCTGGCGGCTGGTCACAAGTGGTGTGCCTCAGGGCTCAGTGTTAGGACCATTTCTGTTTAACATCTTTATTGATGATCTCGATAAGGACATAGGGTGTATCATCAGCAAGTTTGCAGATGACACCAAGTTAAGCAGGAGTGTTGATTCCCAGGAGGATAGAGAAGCTCTACAGAGAGATTTAGATAGATTGGATCATTGGGCCAACATCAGTGGAATGAGTTTCCACAAGGGCAAGTGCCAGGTTCTGCACTTGGGCCACAACAACCCCATGCAGCGCTACAGGCTCGGGGAAGTGTGGCTGGAAAGCTGCCTGGAGGAAAGAGACCTGGGGGTTCTAATTGACGAGCGGCTGAATATGAGCCGGCAGTGTGCCCAGGTGGCCAAGAAAGCCAGCGGCGTCCTGGCTTGTATTAGAAATACCGTGACCAGCAGAAGTAGGGAAGTGATTGTCCCCCTGTACTCGGCACTGGTGAGGCCACACCTCGAGTATTGTGTCCAGTTCTGGGCACCTCAATACAAGAGAGATATCGAGGTGCTGGAGCGAGTGCAGAGGAGGGCAACGAAGCTGGTGAAGGGCCTGGAAAACAAATCATATGAGGAGCGGTTGAAGGAGCTGGGACTGTTTAGTTTGAGGAAGAGGAGGCTGAGGGGAGACCTCATCACTCTCTACAACTACTTGAAAGGACACTGTAGAGAGGTTGGTGCTGGTCTCTTCTCACAGGTAATTAACGACAGAACAAGAGGGAATGGCTTCAAGCCCTAACACGGTAGGTTTAGACTGAACATTAGGAAGGAATTTTTCACAGAGAGAGTGGTCGGGCATTGGAACAGGCTGCCCAGGGAGGTTGTTGAGTCACCATCCCTGGATGTGCTAAAGAGTCGTTTAGATGTGGTACTGAGGGATATGGTGTAGGGGAGAACTTTGCAGAGTAGGGTAGATGGTTGGACTTGAGGATCCCAAGGGTCTTTTCCAACCTAGACAATTCTATGATTCTATGATTTTTTAGCTCTGTAGAATATCATACAGTAAATTTCTAAGGTACTATATTCTCCTTTGTACAATACAGAGAAGTTTTTACCTGCATGCTTTCAACCAGCAACTTTTGAATAACAAAATATGGCACCATTTCCTGGTTCATGTTCCTGGTCTGAAATAGTGTTGTGGAGAAGAAAAAAAAAAAATATTACCAGAGTTTAATTCTAGTATGTTTGCTAATGTGAACAAAAATTTAAGAAAAAAAGAATTTGGTCACCAACATGATTCAGATTTGGGATTCAGATTATATATCTGTATGTAAATATTTATACAAGGCTCAATCCCATCACTGTTTGATACTTCTCTGATATAGCATATCGATATATTTTAATAAAAATATTCAAACCATAGCATATAGTTTGTTTTTACTTACATGTCCCTGACTTCTTTTTTATCTCAATGAAAAAGAAAAATACACCAAACGTTTTTCTATCACAGGGACTCATACAAAAGCAAACCTATTGAAGACTACAGTTTTTCATCACCTTTCTCACTGTAACATTTAACATTTTTGTTGCTCAGTGTAAATCAAAATCTGGAAAAAAAACTTGCTTTTTTTTAGAACTAATTTTTTCTCTGAAACCTTTGACAAAAATGCCAAGTTGGACAGAGTCCTTGAAGTTAGCTTTCTCATCAGATGGAAAACAGATCACCTCTTATAAAATAGTTCTGACAAGTCTATTGCAATGTCAGCTTTTCTTTCTGCAGTTTTATTGTGAGAAAGATGTTTTCCCCTGAATGCACCTTAAAGGACTCTAATTTCAAGTATGCTTAGAAGCTCCTCTCTCTACAGGCTGTAAGCTCTGCCAATTTCTGAGGCGTATTTGCATACACTAGTTAATGGGCATGAATTACAATGAATTATAACTCACTGTTACTGCTTCTGTAAATCATCTTTGATCTTTTACTTTAAAGAAAAGCTATTGAATTTGAATATTTAAGACGATATATAAAGAACCATCAGATATAATATTTTCTTCATCTTTTCCTAATGTTTATCAGACAAGAAATAAGTTTTGCTTCGATTTCAGGGATAAAATGAAAAATTCTATGACAAATTCCACAGCGCATATGATATACATGCATGTCTAGCTATTGTATAATTAAAGACAAGAATGAAGTCTAATGTAAAAAACAGACTTCTGCAAAGCAAGGAAAATATCATTTAATGACCAGTTATTAAATAGCAATGATATAATTTGTGTAGACACAAAAAGTTTAGAGGCAATAATTTCTCTCAAAGTCATATTCACAAAAAAAAAGTTAATAAACTTGCTAAAAGCATTTCATGAAATCAATTGTTATATACTTCAGAAAGCGAATAAAATTATTGCATTTTTTTATGCATCTACATATGTACCTCTGGTGATACATTTATAACATAGCAGATCTCTGTAACAAACTTTAAAAATCTGTACATCATTTATGACTAGAACGTTGACATTAACTGTGGCCCACTAAATAATGCTAAATTTTAAGTAGAACATTTACACCAATCTTTTTAGCCTTTATTTATATAATTGAACCCTTGGTGGAGGATAACTCTGTGTGTATGGTAATGTGATTTTTTGGTATTGGATTTTGTGGTATTGGTATTGGATTATGGTAATAGTGATTTTCAAATAATATTATTAAAATAGCACATTTTATAAGGAAATCCTCAAAAAAGACAGCTTATAGAATAACATTGAATGAGCACTGTGACAGCATAAAAGATTACTCCAGTTCTAACAATGCATTATTATTTTATAAGGCAGTCCCACTCTGTCCAACAACTAAGTAGAACAGATGTGATGGAAGAAGTAGTTAGACAGATTGACACATTTCTGACCCTTTCTTATGTATTTCCTGGAATGAAGCTGTAATTATTATGCATGTTGCAGGTTATACTGATGATCTGATAGAGGAGGTTGTCAAATTATACAGCACACAATCACTCAATGACACGGTAGAAGAAAGAGTGGAGCGTGATTTCGAAAAACGAGTGTTCTGGAAAGCCATATGTCACACTTAGGCAAATTAGACATGCATATGTTGTGGACAAGAAAACACCTATAAAAAGAAGGTGAACTGTTTGTAAGTTATCAAGTGGGATCCAGATCAATCATTCTGTACAAATAAGAGAGAACTAAGAAGGTATACATTCTTGTTTCCAAAAGGATACAACCAGTTCTGCTCAGATGGCTACCATTTTATACTCTATGCTTGGTGAAAAGACAAAGTTATATAATGTAAAAACCTTATTATTTAATCTGAGGCAGATAACACCTTAATAAAAAACATTAGCTGACAAAATTCAAAGAGAAATATGTAACTGCGTTTTATTCATTTTAAAAAATATTATTTCAAAAGAGCCACAAGCCACTTCACAACTAAAATGAAGCACAGAAAATTCATTAATAAGATTACTGATGCTGACACATCACTCATAACTACCAACCAAGGAATAACTAATTAAATCTTTATTCCACCTGGAAATTTATATTAGTTTAATATAAAAGCAACCAATTTATTCAACAGAGCCTTTGGGTGGCAGCATAGTCTACTATTTTTCAGTGATGGATACTCATGTTCGACTTGTTTTGGGGTGTTTTCAAACTTTGAAGTGATTAATTTGATTTGGAATGCTCTTCTCCTAAAAGGAGATTGTAGAGAAGCGGGGGTAGGTCTCTTCTCCCAAGTTACAGGTGATAGGACAAGAGGAAATTGCCTCAAGTTGTGCCAGGGGAGGTTCAGGTTGGATATAAGGAAAAATTTCTTCACTGAAAGGGTTACTAAGCATTGGAACAGGCAGCCCAGGGAAGTGGTTGAGGCACCATCGCTGGAGATATTCAAAAGATGAATTGACATGTTGCTTGGAAATATGGTTTAGTGTTGGTGTGTGTTTTGTTTGGTGTTTGGTTTTGTTTGGTTTTGTTTTGTTTTGTTTTGTTTTAATAGTTGGATTAGATGATCTTAAAGGTCCCTTCCAACCTAGGCGATTCTGTGATTCTGTGATCCTCCCTGAATGACATAATCAATAATGGAGATTTTTGAAGATACTTCAAAGTATGTCTCTTTTACATGCTTTTTCAGAGAAATAGAGAGAAATGAGGAGAAGAAAGGAGAAGAAACAAAGAAAGGAAGGGGAGGATGTGTCTTTTATTAGGTGTCAGATATTTTGGTTTCGATACATGAGCCACTTCAATCTGAAAAAAAAAATCCAATTCAGATATTCACTAACTGGTCTTCATGAACTTAATACAGTTTAAAGTGAGTAATAAAACTCATATATCTTCTCTGTTACCTTCATCTGGTAGTTCAAAAGTTATATCCGCATGTGACCAGGTTGCTTACCCTCATTATTCTCCTCAACTTTGTTTGTGATGGTCCTAATCACCAATGCTTATTTTTCTTCCTGTTTATACTTTCTCTCAGATGCATTTTACTTTGATTTGGTACATCTTTGAAAGGGGTCTTCAATAAGAGATGATAGAATTTACGTCACTATGTCTAACTGTTAACAAGCAGGACATGTAAGTAGAGAGAACGTAAACACATTATTTCAAATTTAGCCAATACGTTAGGGTTAATGCTTTTGCTACAAAGACCTACTGGTCTTTGTCCATCAACGTTTTGACTTTCTATTGACTTTAACGGACTGTGAAATTCTTGCCCTGCAGTATTGAAACTCTTATTAGATCACACCGTGAATGATTCCAAATAAATATACAACCACTAGTAAGCCCTGCAGTGTTTACACATTGCTTTACATCCCCATTTAAAACTATATAAATTGGTTATAAGCACTGTTTAAAATATGATCTAATAGAAATATATTGTTAATAATAATTTCCTGAAGATTAAGTTTAAATAACTCACCACTCCAAATATCAGATGCAAAATGTATCTAGTGCCAAAGTAAACTGAAAAGCTGCAACAGTGACATTGACGACAGACTATCACTGCTCACTTCCTATTATAAAAATTTTGGACTTCTCTACTCTGAAGATCAAAAAATTTTAGCTGCAATCCAGGTCTTGTCTGACAAGACATTTTGGAAGCTCAGAAACTTTTGTACTTAGCAGTAACAGGATAACAGGCTGCAGTAGTTACAGTAATTGCCCAACTCTTCTAGCTGCTTTTTTTTTTCGAACCCCTCGTCCCTTTCCCCCACTATCCCCCCCTCCCCGGTTTTATCCTCTATCCTCTCCTGTATTCCACAAGCAATATACTTGCAACAGCATTAGATATTTCAGGGAAAACAAAACAAACCACACACACACAATCTCCCAAATAAACAAATAAGGTTCTTCCAAACTCTCTGTGAGTGAAAGATATCACCATAATTTGGACAACTAACAATACACAACAGAAATGTATTGGACCAAAGGTGCAGGGAAAGCATTACTTCTTGATTGACTTACAAACTTGTATATAGTGTGAAGCTCTTTTTCTTGAATTATCATGTGTGTGGTCATGGTCATTCTCAAAATAACTAGTTCTGCAGATATATTGAAGCCTTTAAAAACCCAAAATATTCTCTTCCCCTAATTTTCCTGTTATTGCTTTATTGGACAGGGCTTTTGATATATTATTGGTTTTGGTTTTTTTCTTTTGGTTTTTCTTTCAGGCCTGTGTTTTAACCCTGAAAGGAAGGTTAAAAAAATAAACCCAGATAAGCATTTGGAATAAATCACTAATTGGAGTTCTACACTTAGTTTTACTAAAGGCAACTAAAGGATGTTGTCCAGTCTGAATCATATGAAGTGTATCATATGAAGCCTTTTAGTACAGGAGACTTATGGCTAGCAGACCAAAATAAGAAATGTTACCTGAGACAGAAAGATCTGAGTTTGATACAGGAGTTAATGAAATCTAATAAGTATTGTTAGGTACAATGAACCTCAGTCGATATTATACTCCATGTTCAGGGGAAAAAAATTAAGAAAGAAAGAAAGCAGCCTTACAGTAGACATAAGCAGCAAGGAAAGTTATATACTGCTTAAAGGTAGAGGATGGCAGGAATGCCACTAGCTAAGTGGAATTTCTCAGAAGAATAATGGGCAATGTGTGATAGAAGATGAGTGACTAGCAGCCTGGAGGAAAGGAGCATCTTGCTTGGACACTTGTCTACAGCTCAAACTTGAGCAAATACAAGGAATAGAAGCACAGGAAGAGCAGTGAGAGATAAAAGCGAATTACTGAATGAAACTTTGGACTATGATAATGAACATGAAGTAAAGACAAAAATTAAATATATAGGTAAAGAAAAAAAAAAGGAAATGTACAATTTATGAGGAAAAAAAGTGTCTTTGGTTAGAAAATGTTGAGTCTTTGGTCTTGGAAGTCGTGTCATTGACGTTTCAAGTAAGAAAACAAAGTTTGAGGATATCTTTATCCTCAAATGGGAATAAGGAAGCTTTTGAACAGAACAAAGGTGAAAGCCCCAACTGTTTCATATTTTAATATGCTGCTCCTTTTGCCCTAAGGTAGAACCTAATACATAAGATGAAATAAAGTGACTACACTTCCTTTTTACTGGAGACCAGAAGGACAAAATCTGGTGGGGCTTTTTGTTTACTTGGTTGGTTGGTTTAGTTGGTTGGTTGGAGTTTTTTGCTGCACTTGCTTCATCAGCAGTGCCTGGACTGTTGCCTTGAGAAAACCAGAAAACATTGCTTTTCATGTTTCAATATCCTATGGTGGCAAATACAAAAACTTCTCCAGGTTTTGTTAATGTTTACTTAGATCAAGTTTGTACAAAAAAGGGGCTGAGATGTAACAAATCTTGTCGAGATGTGTGGACTCCTCTAGTGAGATACAGTTAAGTGGTCTGTACATGTCTATAAAATTTACATAAATGTAAGTCCAATTAACTAAGTAAAAATTGCATGTTTTTATAGTCAAACCCCTCATTAGTCAAAGATTTCTTCAGCACCTTTGCAGCTTTCTATTTTGAGAGTGAGAGATAACAGTCACCATAATGACCGTCAACATTTCATCAAGTTACAGCTTTGCAAGCATCTGTCTAGGTACCTGAAGGAACTCTCTTAATTGTCATTTCATTAAGATAAAAGTGTTTTTCATGTTCCTATTTCATCCAAACACTGCCTTGTGCCAAAGGGAAAGCATATACATGGATGTAGCTGCCTCTTTTTCACATTCATAATGAATGTCCTGGCTTTTAAACTTAGTGTAACGTGCATGTTTCAAAAAAAAAAAGTATTTTTTCTTTTTAAAAAAGAATTAATTCCTAAAATCATGATCTTATATTTGCTATCTTCGTTACCTTCACCTTTAGAGAGGGCTTGTTCTAAGGAAGGTCCTAGGCAGGTCCTCCTCAGTGGTTTGGCTAGCTTAGGGTATTCTCACAGCAGGTTTCCAAACTCACTCTTAAAAATATGCAAAGCAAGGTTTCTTTTATGAATTTTACTGTGAACTACTGAAGAATTACTTACTTGGTTTGGTTTCCCCAGGCATAAAGAGGTAGAAACTATGTTAAAGTTCTGCTCGAAATTAATATGTCTGGACACTTTCAGTCCCAAACACCCAGAGCTAGGTGCATGAAAAACAATACACGTCAGAGAGATAAGCAGCTTTGAGTCAAGTTTAAATGACCATTGAGCTTGAGTTCTTTTAATCCACTGATTTACCTAATGGCTTGTATAACATTTCGATAGATGAAAATAAAAGGAAAAATTTTAACAGACACTGTAATTATCTTCTGAAAAAGAATTTCAGAATTTTAAATTATAAATGCTTCATCGTTTATAGCCTTTAAGGCAAGATGTGTTATAATTTCTAGAAGAAGCTCTAGTTAAATTATCTGTTGCTGTGAACTGAAAATACTTCAATTTCAGGAGCTACCATTTCTGTGGTACAACATGCATTAAATTATACTGAGAAGATCATATCAGTTCATTTGATACATAAACTCTGACAATATATAAGGTTGTAAGAACATTCAAATGTCATGCATACCTTGCAGGGGAATTTTCAAGTTTTAGCTAGTGAAAATATGATTTCAATTACATGGATATCTCTAGTACTACAGGTTAAAATAGATCATGAGGTCATGAAGGATCTGTTTAGGTATATTTCAGTCCATATAGATTCAGTTCGACCTTAACAAAAGGTAGATACAGCCCTTGAAATGAAAGCACACATTGCCTGCAAAGCTCTGTAATTTTTTGTGATGGAAATGAACTGATTCTGTGCCTCTACTCTGCTCTCATGAGACACCACCTAGAGTACTGCATCCAGCTCTGGAGTCCCCAGCATAAGAAGGGCAGGGACCTGCCGGAGTGGGTCCAAAGGATGGCCACGAAGATGATCACATTACAGCACCTCTGCTATGAAGAAGACAGCCTGAGGGAGTTGGGGTTGTTCAGACTGGAGAAAAGAAGGCTCAAGGGAGACCTTATAGCTGCTCTCTGGTATCTGAAAGGCACCTACAAGAAAGCTGGTGAGGGACTTTTTACAAGGGCATGTAGCGATAGGACAAGGGGTAGTGGCTTCAAATTGGAACAAGGTAGATATAGATTAGATATTAGGAAGATATTTTTTAATATGAATATGGTGAGGCACTGGAACCTGCCCAGGGAAGCTGTGGAGGTCCCAACCCTGGAAGTGTTCAAGGCCAGGCTGGATGGGATGTTGAGCAACCTGGTCTAGTGGGAGTTGTCCCTGGCCATGGCAGGGAGGTTGGAACTTCCAGTCTAAACCATTCTATGATTATATGTATAGCTCAATGTGTGAGGCACTGGAACCTGCCCAGGGAAGCTGTGGAGGTCCCAACCCTGGAAGTGTTCAAGGCCAGGCTGGATGGGATGTTGAGCAACCTGGTCTAGTGGGAGTTGTCCCTGGCCATGGCAGGGAGGTTGGAACTTCCAGTCTAAACCATTCTATGATTATATGTATAGCTCAATATACATTGAGCATAAGTGAAATGTGCAAAGGTATCATAAACTGCTTATTAACCTGCCATAAGCATAAGAACGATATGTCCTTCTTAAATTCAATAATCCTGTTAGATCTGAAAAGAACACAACTACAACATGTATTCCAGATGTGCTAAAGTCTTAGTGGAATGAACTTTAGTGCACTCCATACTACCTTTGTGATATATACATAGCTGTCCTACAAAGACAGTGAAAGGAGATTAATATCATTTCAGGTATTTACAGTTTAAAATGTATCAGTCTGTTGACTATAAAGGCAATCTAGTTCACTAGGCAGTCACATTAATCCCACTTCTAACATGACCACTATTAGAAGACATGTCTATTGCTCACTGAGATGTTTCTCTTCTTCCAGCTACTCTAAGACTACAGCTAAAGCAAGTATCAGGAGTAAGACCTATCTACTTTCATTTACTTACTATTCAAGAAAAATTATCTGTCAAACAACTCTTCTACCACATTCTTGTGATAGTAGCATTGCTCATATAAACACCAATTAACTTCTGAAGATGTAATACTGATCTTCCATTAAAAAATTTAGTATGTATCCCTATGGAGAAATAAAAAGAAATACCCTAGACACTCCTGTTTTATCTTTAAATATTTATGTTAATGAAAAAAATGTGATTTTCAATGGTCAGTGTATTACTGTTGTTTGGCTGTTTTTCTTCCATAGGTGAAATGCCCAGAGGTAGTTATCCATAGATCTGGAGAATCTAAAAAATTCTCAAACATTTCAGCTTTTGCCAGAACTAAATGAAGAAATCATCTAAATATGCAGGTGTAGTATTGATTTTAAATGTGCTTTTCTTATTTCTGCTCATGGCAAGAAAAGTGCTACATCACTTTGTAACTGAACAAGAAAATGAAGAGTCATTGTTGTACACTTACCTACATACAATTTCTTTCTCAGATTTAAAGCCAAGTGCACATATCTCCATTCATTTGGCCTAAATAAAATATATAGACTGTATTGGACTTTGCCATGAGAAGTCTTTATAAACAATTCAGTGGGATCTTGAAAGAACCAAAGGAATCAGACTTTGAGTGTGCTGTGGGGTACAAATAAAAGTTTGAAAGGTTTGCTCTTCAGGAGCTATAAATGAACTGGGAACAAAAATAACAATCATGATCATAAAAATTGAGTGAAGAGTTGGCAAATGTTACTCTACTGCTATTAAGAACAAAAATAATAACATTCATAATACAATCTCATTTTACATCAGTTATTATCATAGTCATCAATAACCTTTTTCTACTTCCTCACTTTCTCTTCTTTAGGTAATATAACCGACCCTACATATACAGCTCAGCTCAATTTAAAACTTTCAATTTACTCTTCTGTCTTGTAAATAATTCTGTGTCTGCAAATAGTTGTATCTTCAATTAATTGTGAATGTAAATAATATCAAAAAGTCAAAAGCTTGGTGTTG
The DNA here is from genome assembly GCF_001431845.1 of Calidris pugnax. Lineage (NCBI taxonomy): Eukaryota > Metazoa > Chordata > Aves > Charadriiformes > Scolopacidae > Calidris > Calidris pugnax. The sequence continues at coordinate 40,316,376 of NW_015094506.1, read as the reverse complement.
ATAATTTTAAAGAACAGGATTTCTTCCCAAATTCCAGAGGGGTTTAGGCTGAGTGACAGGATTTTCAGGCATAATAAGATTTTTAGACACGTTTATTAGAAAGAGCAAAGTTGTGTTTACAAAACCAAAGGCCACTTGTCAATTCAGACAAAAACTCATCTCGAGTTCTTTTCATGTCAGCAATCAAATACAGTTATTTATTGCATCCTGGCTGATTTCTATGTCTCTGTAAAAAAATTGGTGAAGGACTTGATGTCCTTTATAATCATGTGTTTCTAGTGTCTAGAAGCTATAGAACAATAGAAGTTATTCCGGGGTATGTGAGCTAAAACATTTATTTTTTCTATGAAAGAGATGTACAGGAATTTTGTTTTATCACATTGAAAAGGAAAACATTGATGATATACACATCTTCACTGAAAATTTTGGGGGTTTGAACATGTTTCTACTTCCTCTTTATATCAGAAAATCATCTGACTGCTCAGCTTTACTGCTAACCTGTCCCCTTGCAGCAACCATCAGGTGTACCTCCAGAGGAAATGGCATCACCCAGGGCTGCTTCCTACTCTAAGAGTCAGGATTTAGTGAACTTGCATCCAAGCTATCACCTTTACTGCTGATATAAGGACCATTAACAATGTTGCCATGCCACTGAAGGCTTTCTTCAGGTCTCACTGCTTTATGTTTCAGCTCAACCCAGGGAGCATGTCAGCGCAGTTATTAGCATCTTCCACTGCCATCTTCTTCCTTAGTAGAGCTCCAGTTGAACCAAATGGACTGTTGGGCTCACATACTGGTACTTCTATATAATTATAGTAACCTAAATAGGGCTAATACAATGAGACGGATGAGCACAGGGTTATACAAAGGGGAATATATATGCAAGGGTATAAAACAGAGGTACAGAGTTAGTCTGGTGAGATGAGTATGAACTAAACAGTGCACCAACAAAACCATGAAATATTGTTTGTTCTCAGGAAAATACAGACTAGGAAAACAAGAGAAAAAAAGATGAAAAATAGCTGAAAATAACATTTGAATTCTGGAATTTCTGAGCTGTGAAGTGGAAATATCTTTCCAAGATCTTGCCTTTATTCTACTGCACCATCCAACCCAAGCATTAACAATGTTTTGCTGAAATATTAGTTAAAAGCAACTAACGTGATTTTAAAGACCAAGGTAATTATAGAAAAGGCGACATGCTGGCACAATCCAAGTTTTTCCTCTGCAGTTGCATTTGTGAAAAACCACATACCAGTGAGTTGGACTACCTGGCTTTTACTCCAGAACGACTGGGAAGCTGGTAGTGGTGTTCAGAGGGGTGCCACTCAAATATGGTGCTTTCTCAGCTTATACAGAGGATGCTTCCATTCATTCACCTCCACCTTTGCGTATGATTATGGCTGAAGACCAATGGTTGTGATTTACAGACTCACAGCATGGCTCAGATATCAAAAGGAGATAGGCAATTAAATCCTTTTATAAATCTTATTCATAGTAATTACAAAGTACTGAATGCCAGGGGAGAGGGAGAAAAAGTAATGGGGTGAAGCTGGAGCATAATCTCATTTGCAAAATGAATTAAAACAATTACATATTCCACAATTCTTCAGAGAAGTCTGTTCTGCTTTTTCTCTAGGAAAGAAGAAATATGTGAACTTTTTTTTTAAAGGTACAGTGTAATTCTAACTTTTTGATATTGTTTACTGTGTTAAAAAAAAAGTGAATGTTGGATATTCAGAATTTTATTTGCCTTTTGTGATGTCATAAATGACATCAGCACTTAAATGTCATTATTGCTGTTTTAAGGCAATTGTACACCACTGAGACGTGCAGACTTCTGTGCATTTTTCTGTCTCAGATGTACGTTTTGGTAACACAAAGTCAACTTCATCTCAAACTTTTAATTATTTTTGTCATTTGTTTTTTTAAATGTGTGTGAATTGAGAAGTGAACACAAAAGGAATAATTATCACATGAATGGATAAAAAGCCTTGCAGCTGGTGTGTTTGTGATATATTTTCTTGCCAGGTTTTAAATGTCTTTCATCTGGGCTCATACAGACTTCTCTCCTGGGTTCTTTATAGTATTTTGTTAGGAGTATTTACTAAGACAACAAACAGCCCTGATGAAAAAAGACAATTAATAAAAGCTACTGTTGAGGCTGCTTGACTAGAAAAGGTTATGAACGAATTTTGCAGTGACACAACAAATACTTATAAAACTAAAAAAATCTGATATCCCAATACTTGCTATGTGTCAAAACTCCAAACGTCAACAGAGTTAAACTGCTAACTGGTCATTTGGTGCATAGTTAGTCAAGGATGTATTATATTGTATTCTACAAAGAATCTTATATCACAATAATCATCTAGGATGAGAGAGAGTAAGCAAAACTCATAGGAAAACTATTACTAATGATACTTTATGCATCGCTGAAAGCTGCTCATTCCTACAGTTATGAAGGTGGGATAAAAATAGAAGTAGAATGGAATAGATTCTATCTGTGCTGATGGATACGTCACTAAATTAATAATAGTGCTAAGACTAGTAATAACTATTTTGGAAAAAAATAACCATATAGCTAGGAATGTGGGTAAAATTACGTATAAGTGCCTTAGTAACACTCACTTTCATTAATGTTATTTAATCCAATGATTTAGAAGTTATTATTATTTGATTGGCTAATGCTTCGTATGTATAGTAAACAAGTATGCTTACATGCTTGAGTAAGGACAAGCCATGCTGATCTACCACTAAAACAATTTTACTGCCTAGGTGAATTTTGTATTGTTTAGTTAGGAAATGTGTTTGTTAAATCTCTTGCTTGATCCTAAGAAATCAATTTCTAATAAGTATTAGGAAGAGAAACATTTTTATTTTTTAATTAGTGAAAACTCCAGTATTTTCCATGTAGAATTTGGAACTCTAAATATATAGATGAGATTATGAGAAGATAGTGAAATAATGTAATTTTTAACCATAATATGATTTAATAAAGAAAAACGAGAGAATATAACAGTTTAAATGTTTATTTCAATATTTTCTCAACATTTTGGTTGAACCATCATTTCATTTAATGGTTTTCTTAAATTGATTTTTCACTGGAATTAAAAACAAGAAAAGCACAACATTTTAAAAAAAAATCTTACTTTGAGACAAACATTTAATTATAACCAAAACAAAATATTTCCAGGTTTTAATTTCATTTGGAAAATGAAAATATTTTTCACTTCTGCCTGAAATTGTCTGAATTTCAAGACCTCTAATAAATCTGATGAAAACCAATCACATTTATATCTCCACTAACAACATACATTTTTTTTGTATGCTTGCTTTTAAGTTACAGTGTCAAATCATTATTTTTACCTAAAAATCCTTTAATCATAAAATCAGACATTTCAAAGTTCATTCAAATGCCAAAAAATAATTTGTCATAAATTTGTAGAGGGAGAAGTATCCTCAAGATGAGAAGCAAGGATGAATCAAATCTCATTTTCATAAGTATTTTTGTAATTTACTTACTTTTACAAAACAGAAAACTGTCTGGATTGTTTAAGAAATGAGTTATAAGATTAATACTAACATTACTATAAAATTGGCCACAAAATAAAAATCTTTACCTTTGAATTATATAAAAGGCAGTATTAGCTATCTCATTCTCCCTTTCAAATACATTGTTAAATATTTATAGAAACTTTGGAATTCATATTTGTATTCAAATCCATGAATTTCACTGAATTTCACTGAATTTTTAGAGTTGGAAGGGACCATAGAGATCATCTAGTCCAACTCCCCTGCTAAAGCAGGGTTGCCTAGAGCTTGTCAGAGCACATTACTCAGGACTGCATCCAGGCGGGTCTTGAAAATCTCCAGAGAAGGGGACTCCACAACCTCCCTGGGCAGCCTGTTCCAGGGCTCTGTCACCCTCACCGTGAAGAAGTTTCTCCTCATATTTGAGTGGAACCTCTTATGTTCCAACTTGTGCCCGTTGCCCCTCGTCCTCTCACTGGGAACCACTGAAAAGAGTCTGGCTCCCTCCTCCTTCAACCCACCCTTGAGATACTTGTAAGCATTAATAAGGTCTCCCCTCAGTCTTCTCTTCTCCAGACTAAAGAGCTCTTTCAGTCTTTCTTCGTAAGGGAGATGCTCCAATCCTTTAATCATCTTTGTTGCCCTTTGCTGGACTCTTTCCAGTAGTTCCCTGTCCCTCTTGAACTGGGGAGCCCAGAACTGGATGCAGTATTCCAGTTGTGGCCTCACTAGTGCAGAGTAGAGGGGGAGAATGTCTTCCCTTGACCTTCTGGCTACACTCTTCCTTATGCAGCCCAGGATTCCGTTGGCCTTCCTGGCCACAAGAGCACACTGTTTGCTCATTGTCATTTTGCTGTCCACAAGGACCCCTAGATCTTTCTCTTCAGAACTTGTATCCAGCAGGTCCACCCCTAACCAGTATTGGTGCCTGACATTTTTCTTCCCCAGGTGCAGGACCCTACAGTTTTCCCTGTTGACCCCTGGGGGACTCCACTGGTTACAGGCTTCCAACTTGAACCTGCTCCATTAAGTCCTGTCCAGCCCTTTGAGTCCTGTCTGACAGCCAGTTCTCAATCCACCTCACTGTCCCCTCATCCAGCCCATACTGCCTCAGTTTCCCAATGAGGATGTTATGGGAGACAGTGTCAAAAGCCTTGCTGAAGTCAAGGTAGATGACATCTGCTGCCCTCCCCTCATCCAACCAACCAGTTATAGCATCAGATTAGTCAAACATAATTAACCCTTGTTAAACCCACATTGTCCACTTCCAGTAACCTCCCATGCTTCAACTTGTTTGGAGATGACATCTAGAATGAGTCTCTCCATTACCTTCCCAGGGACAGAGGTGAGACTAACTGGTCTGTAGTTCCCAGGGTCCTCCTTCTTGCCCTTTTTGAAGACTGGAGTGATGTTGGCCTTCCTCCAGTCCAAAGGCACCTCTCCTGTTCTCCATGACTTTTCAAAGATGATAGAGAGTGGCCCAGCAATAACATCTGCCAGCTCTCTCAGCACTCGCGGGTGCATCCCATCAGGGCCCATGGACTTATGAATGTCCAGTTTGGCCAAGTGGTCCTGAACCTGGTCCTCCTCTACTAGAGGAAAAATTTCCTCTCTCCACACCGTACCCCCTTGCCTCCAAGGCCAGAGATTCATGAGGGGCAGTCCTAACAGTGAAGACAGAAGAAAAGAAGGCATTCAACAACTCTGCTTTCTCTGTGTCTTCCACTACTAGGGTGCCCACCTCATTCATCAGTGGGCCCACATTATCCCTAATCTTTCTCTTACTGTTTACATACTGAAAAAACCCCTTTATGTTATTGTTAACTTTAGTGGCCAAGATGAGCTCAGCTTGAGCCTTGACCCTTCTAATTTTCCCCTGCATATCCTCACCGCTTCCTGGTATTTCTCCTTGCCTGCCAGGCCCCTTTTCCAAAAACTATAAACCTTCTTTTTGTTCCTGAGTTCCAGCCGAAGCTCTCTATTTAGCCAGGCTGGTCTTCTTCCCTTCCTGCTTGATTTTTGGGACTTGGGTATGGCTCTTTCCTGCGCATTTAAGAGTGCCTCCTTGAAGTACGACCAGCCTTCCTGGGCACCCTTGCCCTCAAGGACTGTCTCCCAAGGGACACCCTCAACCATGGTCCTGAAGAGGCCAAAGTCTGCCCTCCAGAAGTCCAGGCTGGCAGTCTTGCTGGCCCCCCGCCTTGCTTCAGCAAGAATCGAAAATTTTATCATTTCATGATCACTCTGTCCAAGATGGCCTCCAACGTTTACTTCCCCCACAAGACCTTCTGAGTTAACTATCAGCAGGTCCAGTAGGGCACTTTCCCTGGTCGGTTCCCTCACCAGCTGCGTTAGGAAGTTGTCTTCCACGCATTCCAAGAATCTCCAGGACTGTTGCCTCTCTGCTG
>NW_015094506.1:40112854-40310231 GCF_001431845.1 Calidris pugnax | reverse complement strand
AGAGTGATAGGGCATTGGAACAGGCTGCCCAGGGAGGTGGTGGAGTCACCATCCCTGGCTGTGTTTAAGGGCCGTTTAGATGCAGTACTGAGGGACATGGTGTAGGGGATGACTTTGTAGAGTAGGGTAGATGGTTGGACTCGATGATCCCAAGGGTCTCTTCCAACCTAGACGATTCTATGATTCTATGTCTGCCTTACTGGTCTTCCCCTTGATTCTTATCCATAGGCACTCGACACTGTCATCGTGCATATTGCTGAGTTCTAGGCATAGAATACTATTCTTATCCATATAATACTATTCTAAATCCATTTAATATTTACTTCCCTACTCCTATAAAATGAAATATGTTTTCTGCTTAGCTTATTCATTTGAACATTAATATTGCAGTAACATTTTAGAAAAGATAATGTTTATATTTCAGTTTGTGAAAATGGTTTTACCTAATAAAGACATCAATACATTTTATGTATTTTAATGGCAGATGTTTTTAATGGGATATCCATAAGACCAAATAACTTAATTATTACATATTGTACAAACATATTTTAAAATTCAATTTAATAGCATTTTATTTACCCATGGGAAAAAATAAACAATAAAGTATTATACTATGGTATGTTGTGTACTACTAAAAAAGCAGAGTGTTCTAGAATTGGAAAGTTTTGCACGTCTACAGCTTAAAGTAATGATGTCTAGGATTTGAGGTAATGATTGTCATTTCAATGCCTATGAAAATTCAAGGTCAAACTGAAGAGAAAGTAATAACTCAAGAGCATAGCTCAAATAGCATGTAGTAAGGTCTATTCCAGACATTTTCTCTTGTCATGGGACAGGCATATGCCACTGACAGGCAAATTCTTCAAACCACTGAATGTGTTGATCTCCCTACTGTTTTCTGGCAGCAGAGCAGCATAAAGCATTGTTCTCAGCCTTTTCCTACCCTAAGGATAGTTTATTACATCCAGGTGTCTTATGTAGATCTTATCTTTTCTTGTTAAACAATTTACCATGATCCTGTAACAGTAAGAATATTTGCCTGAGGATCTTTTACAGCTCCAGAGGTTGAAAAGGAATTTTGTCTGAATTATTAGCATCATCTTCTCTTCAGAGTCTTAGTTCTTTTCAAAGAAAACAATCATCAGTGTAAGTGCATTGGAATGATTTAAGGAATTTTATTTTAAAAACACTAGCTGCAAAATATTGCGATATACATTGTGACTATTCCATTTGACTCATGCATAAAAGATGAAAAATCTTAATGTGAATTAATTTAGAGTCTAAAATACCCAATGCTGTCAATAGCAAATTCATTCACAAGTAGCTTGTAAGACACTGTTTTCATCATTACAGTATTTGGTTTCGACACATTAACAATATAAGTAATAATAATACTTACATGTAAAGGTTTTCAACTTTTCAAATAATATATTCAACTTCAAATAATAATTGTAACATAATAAGTTACAGTATCTTGAATATCAAGCTATCCCTTTTAGGAGAGATAAACAAATCAGCTATGGAACAGAATCTGAAAGGTGATAATTCTGATTTGTTTGGACTTGAGGGGTGGAGCCATGTATCTTTTATAGCTGTAATGTTTGTTATACTTAGAAAAAAATACTTACATGGATCTGTTCTTCTTTACTTTTTAATTTGAAGTTCCTGCACAGACATTCACAGACCATTTGTTAAAAAATCCTGAATTTCTGAGCTTTTGTAATAGGGTAATGTTTACTCAAGAAATCCAAAACTCTGAGCAAGGTGCTCAACCACTGTATATAAGGTGAAAGGAGTCTCTCTTACAAGGGTCCTTACAATCACGTCTTCAGCTGGATTCGGTGAGATTCCACAAACTGCTGTTCTGCTCAGTTCTCAAGTTCTTGTAGGCAGCTGGTTTGTGCTCCTACATGACCACACCAGCTCAAGCACAAACTGTTCTACTGCTATTGCCTTAAACCACATACAAAACTGCTAACTATGTCAGTTATGCCTATGTAGGCAAAAGACTGTCCTACTTGACCATGTCTGCACCTAGAAGAACAGTTTCTGACTATTTACAAGCATATTATCTACGTAAGATTTGGTCAATTCTGCAGTAGTAACCTTCTTGGGAGTCCCCAGAAGGTACAGCTTCTTCCCCAGTATTTTAATCAACACTTTGGTGTGTATAATTTGGTCTAGGCACTGCAGGTGCTGCCTGAGGGAGGCTTCAGGGTAGTTTAAATTTCCCACCTGGAGAGCTCCTGCACTGATTAATCCAATGCTTTGTTGGAAAGGCAGCTAGTACTTCAGCCTTCTCTCAGGACAGTCTGTCATACAACAGTCCACTCTCTTGTCTGTGCAGATGGCTAGCTAATGAATTCATGGACCACCTAGGGAATTACTGTCCTAAGTGCAGCAGATGTGCATACAGCTCCAGCCCCAATACCCAGCCACACCACTTAAACATGACCAGCTGAAATTTTATTCTTATATCTCAGAAATTCCGTTTCTTGCCACAAATCCTATTGGAATTTCAAATGACACTGGAAAAATAGATAACTTAACCTCCCTTTCCTTAAAATAATAAAAGTAATGAACTTAAGCGGCTTTTAAAATACCAAACAGGATCTCCAAAGTTAACTATTTAAAAATTACACTAGTATTCCCAAATTTATTTGCTGTTTATCTGAAAATTCTAAACTATTTCTAGTTCATGAGTCTCTGATTGTATTTAATGCCCACAGTCTTAGTGTTTCAACCCATTAATCAGCTTTAATTTGAAAGCCACCTTGGTTGATTAACTCTCTCCTTCAGGCTACCTCAGATATCATCTTCAGTTTTCGCCTTTTCTTTTCAAGTTGCACCACTGTGGACATCTTAAGTATAGGCTAATGACCATGTCAAATTACGTTTCTTTTATCTTCTTTTTTTCCTGACCACTGTTAATCTGCACAGTCTAGTGTGTGCTTCTCCACTCACTCCACAGGTCATATGTCCCCATTAACTCAGTCTCTCCACTTTTAACTTTTTCACCTGCATTTATTCCTTTGGTAAAATCTCCCCATACGCTGTTTGCCTTCACTGGCCATTGTCTATAGACCTTAAGTCACCTGTCCTTCTCCGACACTCAGAATCTTTCATTGTCTTGCCTTTTTTAATTCTGTAAAATGTATTATTACCTTTTTGCTCATGTATCACTTATTTTTGTACAGGAGTGTTTCAGTTTAGATTTATCCTGATGTTTCTTTCACACTCCCAGATCTATAAAGTGTACCTTCATTCTGTAAAATATTGATTGAAGTGTTTTATTCAGGGGTTTATTTATACTAACTTATGATACATTATTGTGTACATTAACCTGATATTTTGAATACCTGAAGGATCATTCATATCACAAAAAGATTCCTGATAAAAATTACCTTGATTCTATTCGGGGACTAGTTGGATTTTATTTAGGTAACAGGAAGTTATTTAATTTTTGTTCTTGAGGATAAATTACATGGAGAGGAGAGGAGAGGAGAGGAGAGGAGAGACGAGACCCTATGAACAATGTATCTCTTGCTAATTCTACTGGGAAAATTGCCTTGAAAGCGTATTAAAAGGAAGTTATATTTTGAGTTTTAATAATTAAAACTCTAATTTTTTTTGGTACTTGTTTCCTTTTATGGGCAAAATATATTTTACTGGTAGTAAATAAAGTTGAAGTCAATATCTTGAATGGCTAAGGGATCTGCAGCAACAGGATGTTTAAATTTTAGATCAATGACGTTAGTGCTGTTTAAATCTCGGGGTTAGATGCAGCATAGAAGAGGCTAATGTTATTTGTACATAGAGGTTGATTTTTAAGCAATTTGTCAATATCATGAAAGTATTCTGCTAGAGTCTATACTTTGAACAGGATATAAATAAAGAACCTCAGTTGCTGTTGATGTCATTTGAACTGATGCTATACTGAGTAAAGCTTCTTAACCTTGACATAAAATTAAATTCTGTGTAACACTTTGTATCCCTTTGATTGTTTTTGTTACTCCCAACTGGCTTTTTAACAGAGTGAAATTTTTCATTACACAGAAATCCATGAAGCTAATATTATATACCACTTAAATAATTACACCTGTTCTCTCTGTGATATGTGCGCTTCACTCCTATTTTTACATAAACAACCATTAAGCTGATAATATACTCTTGAAAGTACTTTTCTGATGAAGTATGTAAACATTAATAATAATTTCCTCACTGTGAATGGTACATTTGGAGGATGCCACCTTATTTTCTCTTTGAAATTTCATTTAAAATATAACTAGGTTTATTGGTCTGCTCTCATTTACTAGGGAAAGCAAGTTAGACACTTCGAAAGAGTTCCTTTTCAATTCTTTGGAGTTTGCATCAGTATTCTGAAAAAACATGTCAAGAACTGGAACTACTTAGTCAATTAGAGCTCCTATTAGAATGGTCATCGATGTTAAATAATTCCAGTCCTGCCTTGAGTACGCATTCATGTTTTAAGGTGTTTTTTGGGGTTTTTTTCTGAATATTTGTTTAAAAATATATCATTACCCTTGATCATATCTTTTCCTCACTTTAAATTATGGAGCATTTAAGTCTTCTGGCTTGATGTGCAGTGTTTCCTTGCAGTATTACGAAAGCATGTAGTCTTTCATGGTGGTATATGCTTTTTCCTGATAAGAAGGACAGCATGGTCTGATTGAAAACAAACTCTAAGTAAACAGATCTACTTCCATTTCCATAAAATTTTTTTTTTCTGTGTGCTTGTTTGTTTGTTTGGACTTTTTCTTTCCTTTTCCTGTGGAAAACAACTTTACCTCTGTTTCCATGTTTAACTTACGTATGTCTGCTTTGTCCACTACAAGTTGTTCCTAGAAGGAATTGTGTTTTACTGCCTTCAGCACTGCTCAATGTCTAGTATAAAGCATCTTTCGTTTCACCTGGGTTTGCCCTTTGCTACAATACCAAGTCTCTTGTGCGGTGAATCCCACTGAAGGAACACTGTTTTATGACAGGCCATGGATCTTCAACCAAGCTTTTAAAGGCTGGGTAAGAGTAAGCTGATCTGTGATGATTAACTGTAGCTGAGAGGAGTGTTCCTTCAGATTCTGCCTTCAACGTCCCTTTTATTTTTGCTGCAGACATCCTGCTCACAAAATTTTTCCTTGACAGCAATGCAGAGTGTTAAGTGGTACTTGACTCATTTGATGAAAAGCAGAGCAAGTCATGTGCCTGCATTTGTTACACTCTGACATACTGGGCTTTCTGCTCCACAGGAAGGGTAGTTGTGCTGCCTCTAGACCATATATGTGTCTGGGGTCACCCATGCTTCTAGCATATGACTGCCAGGCTTCTCCCAATACAGACATGACAGAGCAGGATAAGCAGAAAATTAAAAGCTTCAGTCTAGTGCTTGAAAATTGTTAAAAAATATATAAACTCTTGTCTCAGTGCTTGTGGGATACCCTTTTAATCTAAATACGGGATTCACTTTGCTCTGGCGCATATTACCTACTGCTTTTTTATTTCTGACAGTAAAACGTTGCCATTGTCCTTAGTCAAAGAGAATGAAGGAAAACAGAGTGAGCAGCTGTGCTGTTCATTATGTTCTTCCTGTTCTTGCATGAAAAGACAAATGTGTTATCATCTAACTAAAATTAGTGATATTGGAAATAAGCTCTGATAGTGGTAGGGAAGCACAATGGTGCAAAGGGTGATCACTCAACATAGCACAATAGCCTCTATAGCCAGTTACGAAGGATCCAACTGCCTGTCGCTTCAGCCAGTAAAAAACACCATGTGCAACTAAAACCCATTTTACATATATATGACTAGGATTATTCCTTTGACGTAATAAAAGGATTGGGCTAAAAGATAGTTGTAAAATAAAATGCTTGTCACGGATGCACTTCGGAAAAGTTAATGTTTTGTTTGAAAAAATATCTTAACCTAAACTCTTTGAGACAATCCTTATACAGCAAAATCAAAAGAAAAAGAGAGGGGGGCGGGAACTGAAGTCTGTAATCCTTTGTTTTCATAAAGGAAAAACTTCCTGGTTTTATATATAGTATATTACATAGTATATTACATATTATAACAGTAAAAAATTAGTAAAAAAATATGTCTACAATGTATGTTCAATTCTATCATGGGGCACTTCTGTGGCTAAGGTAGGCATGACCAAAATTGGAGGTTAATAAAAAATAGCTGACACAGGTCTACTATAAAGGTATATTTGCATTAAACCTATATGCAGTAATTTACATTTAATTTTCATCTGCATAATTTGAAGTATTCAAAGAACCTGCCTTATGGGTTACCAATACTTCTAGCATAACTGTTTTTGAATAACAGTTCAATGGACAAATTATTTTCCTTTCATACACGTTGTTAAAATAGTTAAATGTGCTTTTGGTTTAATAAGTTACAAGTTTTTCAGTGATTCTAGATGGTTTTTGCAAATAGCCATTTTTCAGCGATTGAGGTATAACATAACAGCATAATCTGAAAGCAAAAAAAAGCACAAATGAAACCACTTTAGTACATTACCATTTTCTGGTCATATTGACATTATTCTACAGTTTTGGCATGAAAAAATGAATTAAGATCTTCTGGAAGACACTAAAACTGTGGAGATTTTTATTTCAATAACAACATGGGTATCTACACTAATGTGATTGAAGTTTATAACGCTTTTAGCTCAACTACATCTGTGGAAATTATTGAACAATAATCTGTGATGTGAATTTGAAGTTCATAGCTACATAACACTACATTTCCATGGAAAGTCTATGAAGACTGCTGTTTATCTGGTGAATTTTCTTTATCTAAGAGAGCTAATCCAGAATTAATAGCCTAAATAGTAAAATTAGAGAAACTGCAAGACCAAACGGAGTGTTGTAAGCAATAAAATCATATTACTTCCATCTCAGTGATAAACATTGGTGATAGTAAACAGAACATTCCATCTGTACGCTGATTATAATTAGAAATACAGTTCCTCCAATCACATCTTTTTTCTTTTTTTTTAACTTCACATAATAAATCATGAGGTTGGCCAACAAAGCCTGCAGGCAGACAAATTTTGTTAGGAAATCCAAGGGAAGAGAGCCTGCAAAACAAAGTTTTTCCACTTATTGCAAAGGTAAAATCTTCACATATAATTCTGATGATAAGATTGTCTCTTGTTTCACCTGCAAATCTTCTTCTAGAAACACAATCAGATTCTGCACTCTACTATGTAGATTAGTTGCACAGGCTGTGGTCAGCATTTCCCTAACAGTTAAGGACATGAAGACACCTTCTGCCAGGTAAGCTTCCGTCTGGAGTCTTCTAGGAAACAGGTAGGAAACTGTTAGATGGTGGCCAGAATTTGTGATTATGGTGACTCCCAGTGGCACTCAGCCAGACTTTGAAGGAAATATAAATGAGGCAGCTAGAGAAAGAACAACAAAGCGGAAGTTATTGTAACATAAGAAACTAGTGCTAATCTTAATTAGAGCTAGGTCTTTTCCACTTTCTCATTGCTGAAATCAACAACTTATATGCTGCTTTGTTTCATGGTCCCACCTTGATGTCAGAGAGAAAACAAAGAGAACTGACAAGAACTGACAAGCAAAGTCTGTCAGACTCATGGTCACCACACTCAAGAGCAGATGAAGGGTAGTGGCTGGTGGCTCACTAGTGACTGAAAGGAATGAGCCTTTTGACACACTTGACTAACAACAGTCCTGGGATGATGTGCTACCTCAGACAGCTGCTGAGACAGCAGCTTGGGCTGCTCTGAAAGTAGATCCTGTTCCACCTCCACTCACTGGCTACTTCCCTGTGCTGTTGACTGATCTGAATGTTAATAGTGTTTTGGAGTATAACCATAAGTAGATGAGTGATTTAAAAAATGGATACCGTTATGTTCTTCTTTATTTGAAATTTTCTAGACCCACACAAGAGTGCACGTGTAGGGAAAGGCATACAGTTACATGACAATACTGGGTGGCTGATGTTGCTGGGAAAGCACAGGGACTGTTGAGCAGAAATTATTCTGTCACAAAGATAGAGGCTTAGTACTCTCATGGGAAAGGCTTTAAACTGTAAACAAAGGTGGATGGAAACATAAGGCCATAACTAAGCATAAAATCAAAAATTCTGAGGAAAAGCAAATGATAAAAAGCATGTCATTTCTCTTCATGGAAGGGTCATACCACAGACGGGAACAAAGTGAGTCAGTCTCCTGAAAAGTTTAATTGTATGTATGCCAGTATAAGAAGTACACAAAATAAACAGGAAGGACCAAAAGTCTTAGCATATAAGTAAATTTATGAGCTAATTGGCATAAAAGAGTTTTAAATTAAGGAGCATAAATAATATATTCCTGTAGAAATGTTCAAGAAGACTAGGTAAAAGGGAAAGGAGTACATATTAATCAAAGGCCTAATGTGCACTGTGAGATAGACCTGTTGACAATAGCTGGGTAGTAAGAAAAAGAAGATAGTCAGAGTAGATACTTCTGCTAGCAGTGAGACCATCAATAGCTGTGACAACTAAAACTGTCTGGGAGGGCATTTTCAGGATTAATCAACTACCAGGTAATTGCAAATTACCCTTTGGTAACAAAGAAAGGGCCAGCTTGATAAACAGTATGAAAACATGGTGCGTTGGTGGGTTCTGCCCTGGAGCCAGAACCACTGCCTCTGTCCAGGCAGTGCAGGGGCCACCTGTGAGGCTGGGAGGGGATGGGTGAGCAGAGTGCCTGTGATTGTGTGTGGTATTACTTTTAGAAGGATATTTACAATTTTTGAAATGTTCATTAAATACAGTTTATATCTTGTATTGGAGACATTGATCCTGAATATGTAGTTCACTGACTGCTGGTTAATAAATCCATCAAGTGCTTAGATCCTGCTTTTGTTTAAACCAAATGAACCAATTTTCCACTTGGACAGAAAAGGAAGAAGAATTTCCTTTTTCTCTTTTCCTCTTTTCTTCTCCTCTTCTCTTCCTTTCTTCTTGCTTCTGTAATTAGGACATGCTGATAACAACAGATTATATCTATTTGAATATATGCTGGAAAAAGTTAACAGTCCAACAATTTTATGCAATGACTTTCGATTTGCTTTTTGATACAGAAAATGAAGAATGCAACAGTAGTGGATTCTTGCCAATGGGAGAAAAAAAGCAGGTGGAAAACTGTGTCATGAAAAGTGCTTGTGCTTCTTAGGAAGGGAAAGATGGCTGATAATGGTAAGACTGTAATAATGTGGGGTTTTTTTTATTTCAGATAAAAGAATAAAAGTGCTTATTTTATAAGTGCAACACATAGGTAACAGAATGACATTTCAGTAAATTCTACAACTACCTTGTAAGAGTTCAGTCACTTTGTGAATTACTTGGCTTAAGAGTCTTAACTTACTGCAATGAGTTTAACAGACAGAAGTGATGTTGTGACCAGGGGTAGCTGACTGACAGATGTCTTCTTTGAGACACTGGACAGGAAGTTATATAGCGTTCTGTTTTCTTTTTTCAGTCTGGATATTTTTAATTTGCCATTGGAACCAAGGATGAAGAGACTCTTCCAGATGACTGTGGCAATATATATTTACCTTCTTTTCTTTTTTCTTTTTTTTCTAACATTCTATTGAAAAGCTACAGATTTTCCCATTAACTGTGGCATGAAAGCAGTCTGCAAAAGCTGACTCCTACCTATTTCAGGTTGTTTTTTTCTTTCAGATTCTGAGTTGTGTGACCTGTTTCTTGCCTCATACTATACAGTTTCATAGCAATTTCAATAAGAAGTTTTTATACAGGATAGTTTTTTACTTTTTGACAGTGTTATTTGCAACCTTCATTTTAGATTCAAATTATGTTTATTTCTATGTTCACCCTTATTACAGTATCATATCTTCATGAAAAATTTCCAATGCCTGGGTATAAATAATTAAGCATTGAGGCAGCAGAACTACTCATTTTTTTATATTCACAAATAATACTTAGTTGCTAGAAAACATGTTGTTGTAGTTTGACACATGCTTAGCTTGTTTGAGATCTTAACTGATTTCTTGTTGTTGTTTTTGGAAAATCTAACACGTTATTCCTAAAAGTGGGAGTAAAAAAAATGGGAGTTGTGGGATGGGAACAGGGAACTTCATCTTTCATTCCAAAATTGCTTGAGCATGTTGATGAGAATGCCAGACTCACCAAGTGCAAGTGCCAGTCTCATTCTCTCTAGCATGGAAAAAGGGTGATATAGGAAGAAGGAGGAAGGATTTGTTTCCAGTTATTCTCTATGTATTTTAGTCTTAAACTGTTTCATTTAAGATGAATAAACCATTTTTAGAGCTCTGCCTAGAATAAATAACATATACAATAAGTACATTAAGTGTCCTTAAATCCCATAGACTTGATGTAAAAGTAATTTAGCACTGAAGCGTTCACTTGTGCAATCTGGATTTTTCCCCAAAATGATTAAACTAGAGAACTTAGTATACAAAACATTTTCTGTGTTCAAATGGTATATATAACAGTATTGCAGATGCTGCAGGGAAACCTTTATTATTAATTCAAGACGACCTTACGGATTTTATTTTGCTGTATTCATTGAATTTTTTCATTTGAAGAAATGCCTCTGTCCTTACAAAATGAATGATCATTTAGTGGTTTGTCTTACATATCTATCTTAAAATGTGTCCCTCTACACTCTTTTGCACTTTTTCTAAATAATATGTCAGCTTTTCTGCTTGCATTTTATTTTATTACGTCTCATCTTCAATCTATTCTTTTATATTTGTATAATATTTTCATTGCTACTAGCAATGTTCTTTTTTTACTGCAGTCTTTTTATTATTTAAGCACTAGAGAAGACAGGGTTTATAGCAAAGAGCTGTTTCAATTTTTACTTGCCTATTCAAATGAAGATACACTACTTTCACTGAAGTGAGTTGGCATACAAACACAGTATCTTCACTGCTTTGTTGACTCTACTACGAAACAATTGAAAAAGAGAAATGTTATGAAACAAATAGGGCCCACAAAAATTTCTATTGTGCCTATTACCTATGACAATGCCATTTCAAAGCTACATCACTACAGTCGCTGTTTGTTCTTGGAATCCACCAGTGAGTGTATGGACCTCTGCACAGCTCTTGATTCAAAGTGAAAAAAAAATAAATTATAAAGTGCCCTTTGGATTACATAGAAGAAACATCTGTTTAGTATCATGAGTGGGAGATTATCAAGGGTATCAGTAAATCATAACATTTACTTAGCATTAGGTATTTTATCTCTACTGTCAGAGAGAATTACTTATTACAGTCAGTTTTAATGGCTAAAGGGATCATTTGACCAGTGGGTTTGTAGATAAACAAGGCCATAATTGAGAATATATAAAACACTTTTTATTTAATAAGCACAAGACTGCTCCACATTGTATGGATATCTAGGTAATGGGTACAACTTATTTCAGGAATAAGAATGTTCACACTAAAGAAATCTGTCTTGAAAAAGTTTGTTTTATGGATGAAACAAATTTTAGGAGACATCTAAATTATACATTACAAGTTACATTCATGAGATCCCTTTAAAATAAAAAAATAAGCATTTTGGTTAAAAGGATCAGTATTTACAAAATTTATTTTGAAGGATACCATTTTCATTCTCACAAGTTAGCAGCAAACAAACCAGTTTTGTTTTTTTTTTTTTTTTGCAGTGTTTTCTCAGCCACCAATCAGTGGCTTGTTCCCTGGAAAACCTCAGGCATGTTCAGTTTGAAAAGAACAGTTTCCTTTAATCTGATGAGTAGCACTGGCTGTGTTCTACAGAAAAATCCCTAAGTATGTATTTGACTTCAGATTTCAGAAATACTTTATGTAGTTTATTAGTAATATTAAAATATTAATCTACATATTACTATATTATTATATATACTCTGCATTATACTATACTACTATATATTACATATAAAAAAACAAGGGGAGCTAGACGCCTTGCCCCAGTTTCAGAGTGTCCTGGTTTCGGGTTGAGCAGAGCCAACTTCCTTTTCAGTGAGGGAGGCTCTTGCTTATACTTGTTGCTGTGGCAACCAGGGTCAGCTGACTTGGTTATTTACCCCATGGAGGGGTTGCACCTGTGGGAAGTGGTGGACAGGTCAAATGATTCAAAATGACCAGTAGAGTATTCCCTCCCATCTGCCATGCTCCGTATAAAAACCGAGAGACCAAGGCAGGGATCAAGTTGGCTTGTCTTCTTGGTTTCCTCTTCAAGGGTTTTTCTTCAACGAGGAGGACCCTATGCATTTGTCTACCTTTGATCCCTATCAGAGTGTTCCAGAATCCAGTTCACATTCGTCACTAAGACCAGTCTAGTCCTTTCCTAGTGTCTGTTGGTGACATCTCCCTGGGAGCTTGATATGGTTTTGTATATATATTGTATCTATTTAATTTTTAATCTATTATTAATATTTCATTAAATTTATTTACTTAGAAAAAAGATAATCTCTTTTTATCTCGCCTCTTCTCCCTGGGGTGAGAGGTGGGGGAGAGCATCTGTCATTTTGTCATTGGTCAACCCAGCCCACAAGACAACACAGAAACCTGGTGGGATGAATCCTGTCAATAGTAAACCATGGTGGGGCATCCTGGTGAGCCATGATAGATGGTTACAGGCACTTCAGGCGGGGTAGGGGGCAAATGAGGTGAGGGGTGGTACTGTATGTCAGGGAGGGGTGGAATTGTATCACATGTGCAGTTGGTGATGACATAGGTGACAGCCTTTATGTAAGAATGAAGGGGAAAGCAAATAAAGTGGATGCTGTTGTGGCAGTCTACTATTGACCACCCAGCCATGACAACAATACCGATGAATTATTTTACAAGGAATTAAGGGATATCTCTAAATCCTGTGTCTTTGTCCTTATCCTTGATTTTAGCTTGCCGAATCTCAACTGGGAATATCATAAGGTGGACAAAAACCGGCCCAGTAAATTCCTGAAATCTTCTTGGTAACTTGATAATTTCTTGGTGCGGGTACTAAGGGAGCCAACTAGAAAAGACACTATCCTAGATTTGTTGTTCGTAAACAACAAATGGGTGAAGCGGTGATTAGTGACTGTCTTGGTCACAGTGCCCATGAAGTTGGGTTGAGGGTCTGGAAAACAAGTCTTATGAGGAGATGCTAAGGGCATAGGGGTTGTTCAGCCTGGAGAAAAGGAGGCTGAAGGGAAACTTTATCACTCTCTACAATTACCTGAAAGGAGGTTGTAGCCATATGGGGGTTGGTCTCTTTTCCCAAGTCACAGATGATAGGACAGGAAGAAATGGCCTCGAGTTGCACCAGGGGAAGTTCAGATTGGATATTAGGAAAATTTTTAACACTGAGAGGGTTATTAAGCATTGGAAGGAGCTGCCCAGGCAAGTGGTTAAGGCACCATCCCTGGAGGTACTGACAGGTTTACATGGGTTGACATGGTGGTTTATGATATTGTGATGATATGGTTTAGTGATATTTTTTATCAGTTACGTTGATGGTAGGACTAGATGATCTTAAAGGTCCCTTCCAACCTAGAAAATTCTATGATTCTATGACTCTACTATTATATGATTCTACATGGCAATAATTGCTCTGATAAAATATAACAGCTCTGATACATACAGCTGAAAGTTAATTTTGATATTACATTAATCTAGTTCTACTGATTGGGCTGACACCAGCAGATGTTTTCTCTATTTTTGTTTTATATTTGTCAGGTAGTGAATTAATGAAAAAGGACAAGGGCTTGCTTTCTTTTTCTCTGAGGCAGACCAGAACTAGAAGGTTTTAGATCAAAAGCTTCCTATAATTTTGTCAAAAAATTTTCCATGACTGAATATTAATTAGATGTCTTGCTAGAATTATTTGTATCTCCTTTTTACCATGTTGGGTAGTATGAACAGTAGGGACAACAATAAAAATTAAAAGTATATATAAAACAAAACATAATGAAAAAAACTTTTAGCATAGCCGAACTGAAATATGGAGTGTTACGTCAGAGGTAAACCTGGCCAAGTTCAGTTATTAATTTTTTTAATTCATGGCCTGACATACAAATGGTCCCAGTAGAAAACATGTTGGAGAGCATCTGCATTATCTCAGTAATTTGCAGGGGAATATGACTGGACTCTGTCCAAAATGCTATTCTGCAGCTGCAAAAAGATGGGGTTTGCTATTTAGCAGCATGACATTTTGAGTGTTCATTTCATCTTTTCCTTTTGGTAGGTTACTCCTCCCATGAGATTGCTCAGCTAAATCTCCAGCAATTCCTAAATGCTCAAGTATCTGTATAGCAAAATATTCACTATTTGCTGTGAATGACAACTGATAGTAATTCTAATCACTGAAAATGAGAACTGAGAGGAATACACTGTATTGGAATGTCCAGCATGCAATTTTTAAGTTGTTTTTTTTTTAAGACTTTTTTTTTTTTTTCAAATCATACTTTCTACAATTTCATTCTGAGTGATTTTTTTTTTTTTCCAGATTATGAATTTGTCATTCTTTGTGTTCTTTCTGGGGAAAGTCAGTCAGCGTTGTGGACAGATGTTGCAACATTGTGGAAATAATCATATGCTAGTAAGGAAAAAGAAGAACTTTTATTGATTTTTCAGATATGGTAAGCTGTTTCTACTGAAAACTGTAGAGAACTATAGTATCACATCCTTAAAGTAGAGTTTTCTCAGCTTCTACTGTTGTAATGTTTGATTTAAAAATTTTCTTTAAGTGCATAAAGTATGTAGTGAAAACACCTCAAATGTCATTAGCTCAGTTAGATATTATTCTGTGGTTACAACTCCAACATCTGTCAGAATTACTTTCCAGGTAGTCCTTAATCTCATATACCATAGTCATATAATGTAGATCTCAGTGCTGTATCATTTTGCTGTTCTGTGTGACCTCAGAATCTTTGCTGAATACTTATGTGAGGTTGACCCATCTCTCTTCATTTTTTAGGTCACCATCCCTTTACTTTGTGTTGCAATTCACCAATGAATCTCGGGCCTTCATTAGAAGTCCATTGTCAGCAACTCTACAATGATATTCTCCTGACTTCAAGGTCTTCTTGATCCTTCTTTTATTTCTGTACCTCCAAAATAGACACAATTAGCTTTGCAACCCATTTCATCTCAGGATTCTTTCAGAGAATTCAGAATACTATGAATAATGTCTATATTATTAATAGTAATTGTCATATTATTAATTATAACAATGTTAATAGTAATCCCTGTGGTCATTAACTATGCACAGTATGAGAAGATATGATGTATGAGAGAGATATTTTTTTATGCTGATGCATGAGCCCACTTATTATGATATCGGTGAGGGTTTTAACATGATCCTTCCAAGTTGGTTGTTTGAATTACTTGATTACTTTTTCTAACTTATCAAATACTTATTCAGAGAAAATACAACTGTTTCAACGGGACAGGTGTTAATAATCTGACAGATGATTGATGTCTGGAATTGTAGAGGTTAACATTGAAATCTCTGGTTTGGGTCAGGTACACCAGAATCACATATGAATCATCCATACCCCAGGTGAGAGCCCTGGCTACAGAACTATTCTAGGCCTCAGTAGGTGATAATAGAAAAGAAAAATAGCACCTTGAAAAGTTTCCATTTCCTCACAGGGAGGACTAAGATATTTTCTTAAGTCTTGAGTGCTTTTGCATGAATGGATAAGATGCTTCCTACTGAGATATAACTGCAAAAAGTATTGGCATTCATTGGATGACAGCTTCATTGCAGAGGACAGAAATTTCATAAAAACCGGGGAGTAGGAAAAAAAGAGATCACCTCTCCCTGTTATTTTTTATCAGAACTGTATTCTACAAACATCATAAAAGGTCCTGTGTAGTTTTGTGTATATAGAATGGATTCTACTAGTGGCTGTGGGTGCAGATAGAGAACTACTTACCAGACCTTAACAGGACAAAAAGAGGAAGTGCGCCTGTTGAGAAGCTTATAAGTGAAAGTTTTCCAAGGGCTGATAACCTCTGAGGATAAGTAGACTTGTTAACTCTTCAAGAACTTATAAATTCAGGACAAATGGAGTCTGACATATCTGCACAAGACCACTAGCATAAACGAACATCAGCAATGGATTGTATAAAACTGATCATGTCCAGATTTGTCTGACACATGGAAAAAGATGACAAGTTTATATATGACTCTGAGGAAACCAAAAGTCCTCTGAAGGACATTATGTACACCAGCCTAGAAGCCACTGGTGTGTCAGTACAATCCTCCACATCTGAGTGCTGCGTTGGAGTCAGCCTCCCATTTGTTGTTCAAACTATGTAACTACGAATGAACATATGAATAAAATGTGTAACTGAATTAGTGAATATGCTGTACATTTTTCTGTTACTGGTAATAGTGATAGTATTTGATAGTATTGATAATATTGATAGTATTAATAATCACAATATCATAAAAATTGAAATTGTGTAGAAATATTGAGTGAGTGGGTAGGAGACACATCATAACCAATCTCCTTTTAGGTAAAAGGAAATTAGCAACTCATATTTCAGCCAAAGAAATCTCAGTGATTCTAATTGGGGTAAAACATTTATCAGGGTTTACGGCTCTGCAGAGTGCATAAGACAAGAGCTGAAAGAGTTCAAAGAATAATACATTGGGACTGGTTGGTTGGTTTGGTTTGTGTTTATTTTAAACACTGAGGAAGACTGAAAGTATCTAGATGCAGTGATAGGGAATGAACTATAGTCTCAGAATCTATGCTGGCAAGATGACAGGAACTAAACACACACAGAGTGATTGTTCTAGTGGTACTTGCCCATAAACTAACTGTAAAAAAAAACAAACACAAACCAAACAAAACCCAAATGAAACAGCTGATACAGTCAGATGTGCACGAATTAATGAATGACTAAAATTCCAGTCTAACTCAATTCATACAGAAAACTCTGTAGAGAAAGTTCTAGAGGATTATAAAGAACACAAAATTGCCATAAAAGGGAAGTTTAGAAAACCTTGTAAGCAACTCAGATGTAGCTTCTGCTAAAAGATTTTCAGACATCTAATCATGCTTATAAGGTGGTTAAGTAACCAAAGTTCTGACAAAACTGAAACTGAATAAAAGAAGGGATGTGAAATCTAAGGAATCAAGCCTCAGATAATTTTAAATGTGAGGAGTAACATATAATTTAGACAATCATGTGAAAGTCCTAGGGAAAGCATTAAATGATAATCAACACAAATGGCTTCTTTGAGTAATTTAGTTTTCCTCTCTTAAGCCAGTGCATTCCTAAAATGGACTTTTTAGTGAAGTGCAGTATCTTGGATGATGTATGTATTAAAATGGAGTTTACTAACTCTTGACTGGCATCAATTCCACTCTTTCACATTCCTCAGGAAAAAAAGGAAAAGTGCTTCCTGTTTAACTGATATGGATTGCAGAGGACAGTCAAATATGCAATCATACTTTTGAACTCTCCAGGGATAGTTGCTAAATCTTTAATAATTTAGACTGTTGGAAAGATAAAACCTAAAGCTACAATTGTAGTTAATTGAAACTCCACGTATTCTATATGGAAAATGAAATGCTGAGTGTAGAAAGAAAATCAAGCTGAGAAAAGCAGAATTTTTCTTGCATGTCTGAACCCACAAATCTAAGCAATGTTTGAGAGTCTAATATAAATCAGTACTGTCTTCTTACCAAACTCACTAGTGAGCCTCAAGTGTTCTTGTGATTGGTCGGGAATCCTGGGACCACCAGGTACTTAAACTCTATGGTCTACTGCTGGCAAAAGGACGTGGTACAGCCCACTGTTCTGAATTAATGTTCCTTTGATTGACAACAGAGAATTAGGGGTTTGTTTGCATTACTGTGTCAAAGGCCAAAGAGATTTTCTGAGTATCTATTCTAAAACCAACAGTGATAATGAGAATCAATAATTGTATTAATATGTCAAACTGTGGTATGGCATATAGTTCATTGAGGTTGAAACACACATTCAAAAGTTCATCTAACGTTTCAGAAATCTGTTTGAACCAACACTAAGGATGAACCATGACACAGCTGAGCAGCCAAAACTTGCTCATATAATTACTTTATGTACTTATAGCAGTCTTTCAGTACTTAAAGTACTTAAAGGCAATATACAGGGACTCTTTATGACAGAGTGTTGTGATAGAATGAGAAGTAACAATTTTAAACTCAAAAAGGGTAGATTTAGATTAGATATTAGGAAGAAATTCTTTATTATGAGGGTAGCAGTGAGACACTGGGACAGGTGGCTCAGTGAAGTTCTGGATGCCCCATCCCTGGAAGTGTTCAAGGCCAGGTTGAATGGGGCTTTGAACTGCCTGGTCTAGTGGAAGGTTTCCCTGTCCATCCCAACTCTAACCATTGTATTAATCTAAGTTTCTATGTTGTTATTTATGTTTTTAAAACAAGGTAATAAATAATATGGTAACAATCACTCTCCAGCCCTCAGAATTAGTTATCATCTATTAGTGAATATGTTCTGGTAACTGTGCTGGTATAGATCTATGCAAGTAGTGAAAAAGTTTATATATACATACTTGTCAATATCCCATGCTAAAATATTGCTCTAAGCATCATCTAGACTGCAGAGATGTATTTAAAATCCAATACATGTGGCAGGACAAACTGCTTCTTTTTAAAATATCTCCCAGTTGCAATGTCTGAACAAAAAAAGGACATAATCTGATGAATATTGATCTAAACATGAAATGGGAGTTCTCTGAAATAAGCCATTCGCTATGTTTCTAGAAGGATTCTGTAATACTGCATGTGATGATCAAAAGCAGTTGCCAGATCCAAAACAGAAAAAAAGATAATACCTTCAAATAAGAAAAAGCATAAAGACCACTATTTTACTTATAAAAGCAGTTTCTGTCATCAAAAGAAAGACAGCCTATGAGCTCACCAGAGAGACAAGGTTCAAATCATTCTTAAATTCAATGGTCATTTCTTTTCCTAACTATACTTGAAATTGCAAAGTAATTGCGTCCTATTATAGGCAATAGGGTGAAAATTAACATTTATATACATTGGAACAAGTGAGATTTTGAACTCGCAGCATTTGCCAGCATTGAAAGAAGACTAATTATGTGAATTACAAATCAGGCAAAATTTTCTATTACAACTGAGATGAACAAGAAACAAGCCCTATAAAGGTCTAGATAAGTGAAATTTAAAATTAATCGAAGTGCTTGGTTTATTTTTTCCTTTTTTAAACTAAGAAATCAATAGCTATGAATTAATGAGCACCTGAGGAAAAACAACATCTGAAGGATCAAAGAAGACGTATTTCCCTGCAGAGTGTGAAGTGCTTTCAAAAGACACTGTAGGCCTCCCTCTCTGGGTCACTTTTTCTGGGCACCTTTCACTTCATGAGAAGAGATTCCACAAAGTTTCTTTAGGCACAAGTTGGAATGATAAGGTATGACTAACACACATGATAAATACTTAGGACAAAGGTGTTACTTAGCTAATGAGTTCACTACCTTCAGTAAAGTAGTTGAAGGCTCTTTGCAGGCTTGTGAGTTATCAATCAGATCCATTCTTCTTTGAATGGACTACACTCAGTGCTGTTGAGCTGCTGTCTTCTGACTCACTGTTTTTTTCCTAGGATTTTATGTATTTCATGTCAGTGTTTTTCCTCCTCTATACCTGTATCCCTGTATCAACAGTCTTAGCTCTCTCATCTTGTATAGCTCTATTTTATGCAGTTTCACGCAGTCCTTTTTCACAACTTGGCAATTTTCATGGAAGCCTGAGTCAAGTTTATGCAGCTCGACCATATCAAAATTATATCAAAAACCTTGAATCACATATATCTGAATCCCTAGGACAAGAGTTACAGGTGTCATTAGATGATACAGACAGATACAGAAGCCTGAACAGTCAAGCAGAAGAGTGTTTTATTTCTTGCTGAATTAAATAGTCTTCAAAGTTCTGATGACCCTGACTTCAGTATTGTACAAATACTTCATGGCCAAGTGTGGAGCAAGCTGTGTGTTTCACGTATGATTTATTTCATATTTGGTAAATTGCTGGCTATATTCTACTGGAGCCTGAACCAGTCTTCCTGTCTGTGAAAAATGATACATCTAAGGCCTGTTTACAGCACATATAACAGCTGTACTGGTACAGACCACAGCTTGTCTCCAACGTCATTTAAATATATTATATTAATTATATTTAACTGAGAACTATAAATGCTCTAATACTTTCAAATATATTAGAATCATAGAATCTTTTAGGTAGTAAAAGACCTCTTTGATCATCGAGTCCAGCTGTTAACCTAACACAGCCAAGCCCACCTGAACCACCGTAGTTCCTACAAATTCCTATACGTTTAGTAAGTATCTGTGGCTTTGTCTTTTAATAATGTGTTTAATTTCTCTTGGAGTTTATGTAATTTTTTTAGCATCCTGTGGTAAGGAGTTCTGCAGTTTTACCACAATTTAAGTAAACGAAAGTCATTCCATTAAGGGTTGCCACCTTTTTAGTCCCTTTTCTGAATCTTTTCAATTCTACAATACCTTTTTTGAGGTGAAGCAATTTGAACTACACCTCGTGTGTGAGATTATGATACGACAGATTTACATTTCTAGTAGTAGGTATGTTCCTACTTACTCACTGAGAGGCCTTTTTGAGTCTTTAACTCTTGGCCTGGAAGAAGGGAGTATTTAAAAAATATAATACCTAGACCTATGTAGAAAAGAATGATGATAATCAAACCCACCAGATAATCACGACTAACCTTGATTATCCAGAATTAATTCACAATGGTTTAAGGTAATCCTTTCCTACATTTCGTCTTGAACTCACAAAAAGGTGCTGATTTCTGTTTATCCAGTACAAGGGATGCTCTGTCTGAAAACAAGAAAGTTATTCATTTCCCATTGCTGTAACTGCCATTCTTAATCATAAGAGGAGACCCAAAGCTTGTCCAACTCACACTGCAGATCCACTGCAGATTAAATTAGAATCTTCCTTTAGAAGTTTAAGTCAGAATTTAAACTTCTCTTTTTCTAAATAAGATGACTATCTTTTCGTATAAAAATAGAAGTTTGTCTAGAGATCTCTTTTGTCATTCTAATGTCTTCCTCATTGTTTTCATGCTCCCAGGCTTCTAGATACACCAATTAGAAATATGAGAAAAATAATTTAAAACAAAAAATTAATTTAGTTGCATCCCAATAAGAAGACAGTAGATGTTAATAAAAGAAATTTTAATGAAAGCAAATCCTCTACAGGAATTGAACCCATACCCTTTCATAATACTGTTAGTTACCCTATTCACAAGGCTACATTAAGCTAGTAGCACAACAGAATGAGGTGTTGTATTAGCCAACAGAGGATGCTCTTTGATCCTTATGAATGTAATAAAAAATATATTAAGAGGAGCAAAGTAATTAAAATTTTACATTACTATGAAATGTAGATGAAGTGCACTCCCTAGGTCATTCCAAAGACTATGTGTATGTAATTTAATGACATTCAGAGGAAATACAGCATATGTCTTGTCCTCAGTGACAAAAACACTTAAAAAGAAAGAAGACTCCTATTTTTTTGCTTCAGCTCTTTAAATTCTGCTTAGGATAATGATTTCTGGTATATGATATTAGCAGAGAAGATCTTCCAGAAATACTAATAACAGTCCAATATTTTGATTATTAATTGCTGCAATGTATACAAAGGATATTTAAAACTACATCCAACCACAGCCACTGAGAACATCACTTAACTAAGGAAAGAGTATCTAAATGACATAAAAGTCTCTTCCATTAGTAATAGGGTGGGAGTTTTTTTTTGCATATCCTACAGATGTTTATTCCCAATGTCAGACCTCTTTTTACAAAAAAAAAAAATCTTAATGCTCTCAAGATACTTTGAGTGAATGATTTCTACAATGAAAAACTTTTATTTCAGACCTTGAACTATAATGTTAGCACATATAGAGAAAGAAACAACAGGTCCAGGGATGAATATGAGCCGGCAGTGTGCCCAGGTGGCCAAGAAAGCCAACGGCATTCTGGCTTGTATTAGAAATAGTGTGACCAGCAGAAGTAGGGAGGTGATTATGCCCCTGTACTCAGCACTGGTGAGGCCACACCTCGAGTATTGTGTCCAGTTTTGGGCACCTCAATACAAGAGAGATATCGAGGTGCTGGAGCGAGTACAGAGGAGGGCAACGAAACTAGTGAAGGGCCTGGAAAACAAATCATATGAAGAACGGCTGAAGGAGCTGGGACTGTTTAGTTTGAGGAAGAGGAGGCTGAGGGGAGACCTCTTCAATCTCTACAACTACTTGAAAGGACACTGTAGAGAGGTTGGGGCTGGTCTCTTCTCACAGGTAATTAACAATAGAACGAGAGGGACCGGCTTCAAGCTCCAACAGGGTAGGTTTAGATTGAACATTAGGAAGGAATTTTTCACAGAGAGAGTGGTCAGGCATTGGAATAGGCTGCCCAGGGAGGTGGTTGAGGCACCATCCCTGGATGTGTTTAAGGGACATTTAGATGTGGTACTGAGGGATATGGTGTAGGGTAAGACTTTGTAGAGCAGGGTAGATGGTTGGACTCGATGATCCCAAGGGTTTCTTCCAACCTCAATGATTCTATGATTCTATGATTCTATGAGTCTCTGTACTTATAAACATCCAATAAGCACCCAGGTGTAAGGCTGAGTGACAGCATCAACGTTTACTATTCACTCAGCCAATAATTTCTACGATGTGAATAAAAAGCATCATTTAAATTTAAGCATCTAACAAATATACTTACATTATGGCACTTTTCATTCTGGGATTTGTGTATGATCTGTGAAGAAAAACAGATTATTCCTAAGGCTGATCATGAGTTTACTCCTGTCCTGCCATTCTTGAGAATCAGAAGAAAGATTAGACTTATACTTTATATGCTTCAGTTACATGCCCATAGTTAAGTGAGATTAATTCCTCTGTCCCACCCTCCCCTTTTTAGAATGCATTTTGTAGGCTAGATTAAGATCTAAATTACTTGTCCATAAATCCAAAATGAATCAATTCATGTCAATAATGTCATCAAAGTCAATGATTCACTCCAGATGAACACTTAGCTATTAAATTCAGGCTAACTGTACTTCAGCTTTTAGTAAGCAACCACATACTGAATAAAGAATTCATTGCACGACTTTAAGAAATAAGGCTTGGGTCTAGACTATCACAGTCGTATTTGTGTTGATATTTTAATTAAATATCTGCTACCAAGAGGTAAACTGTGTTAGTGTATCCCTCATACACTAAAACCCTTCTCATGCTTAACTTTGTCAGGTAAAAATAAGCAGGAAAACTGTAATATTAGGGATATAAGCAGTTCTTGAAGCATATATTGATCTGCTAATCTTTAAAAATAACATTTTTCAAAAAGGTGCTCTCATCATCTTAAGGTTTTGTGGGACTTTTGATTGTTTTTCCATCAATCTGAAAAAAAGACAACATCTTTTTATTGCAGACTATCTTGGGAGCCATAATAAATTTTAATAGCAAGTACTCATAAATTATTTTTCTTCTGTTGTTTTCTGATTTTGTGCTTTTGTCCAATTTGATAACTATTGTTCACTACAACAGTTTAAAAACACATCTCCCCCCTTGGGTAAGAGCTTTAAAAGACAATTTGTAGCTGTTCAGGAATCCAGTTTACCAAGCATATGGCTATAAGCATAACAGTTAAAGAAAGTACTCCCTACATCTTCATGACAGCAAAGTAGATGTATGTTTGGCTGGTATTTATCCTCCAGCCAAATTATAAATGATTATTACAGTGAGACCAACAAGAGTGGGAATAGAATGAGTAGAGGTTTCTTTGTCTTGAATGTTGTGTGGTTTTTCCAAAAAATATGACATTCATATTCTCCTTTCTATATGTAAATCTCTTATAACAAGTAATGAAGTTTCATGGTCTATGCAAATATATATTTTGAATTGTATTTCTGGGTTGATATGAGTCTGACTAATTGCTAGGGTATTAATTGTAGAGGAAGAAGAAAGGCTTTGTATCAGCAGGGATTTCTTCTTTCAGGGTGATATCCTCTTTCAAGGATACTAGAAGACAATGTTGTCATTCTTTCTTGCTCAGAACTGTTTTGTAACAGCAATGCAGAAGTCCAGTTTTCAGTTAATAATGGATAAAAAAAGGAGTTTAAAGGCCATGGTTTTCCATGTGGAATGTACAATAAAACCATATCTCAACATGTAGCATCCAACACTGGTCAGTGGCTCAACAGCGTTAGTGGGAGTAAAAGACAAGACTGCACAATTCAGAACATTTCAAATCTCCATGTTAAGGTGGACTTCATTCTTCCTGGCAAGTATTAGTAAACTTTTTATTTTTTTTTTCCCTTTATGAAAGAGCCTCATACAATCAGGGAAATCAGATGGAAGGTCAGAAACTGTTAACACTGAGAAAAGTGTGATATTGTAGGAATAATAGCAAGCAGACTTGGGGCCTAGAAAACAGGAGGAAAACCAAACTCTTGGGACCAAATCCTGGGAATCTAGATCAAAGACAAAGACAAAGACATGTCAACAAAGATCATTGAGTAATCTTGACTTAAGAGGTTTTATCATCAAAATCTTGGCAAAACTTATACTCTCTAATACATCTTTATCCCAAAGTGTTAACCACCATCAGTGGTTATGTTAATTAGTATCAGTTTTTATCAGTCCTCTATATGAATAGTAAAGATTCAGATCTTTTGATAATTTTTTACCATCGTTACAGAATGCTTCTTCCTATAAGAAATCACTTCCCTGTAAATCTCAGATCATAGCTAATGAAAAAACTGCATTTCCATTCACCTCTAGGCACCTTGTCCTATTCTATTTGAGCTAAAGAAATGTGTAAATTTGTCTCTGAACAGAAGTGTGTTCTTATTTTCTCATTTTATCTGTTTCTTTTGTGAAAGGAGCCTAGTAACACAGAAGACTCTCTCACGAATAGAATTCAACTGACCATGCTTTAGATGTCTGAGGGTTAATATGTGAGGGACTGAGACTCCTTTGACAGTCAAAGAAATAAACAACTCCTGTGGGTGGTTCTCTTGGCATATCTTAAACAAGTCATGAGATGACATGCATTGTGTCTTAAAAATAGGCAGGATAAGAAGAGAATTTAAGCTGTAAGTTTCCTTTAGACCCCATCTTTTCTGTGTCTTCCCATATCTTATGGTCATTTATCCATGGCAGTAGCCTTTTCGTTATCCATATAATGGGTAACTCTTTGGGAAACAGCCAGGTAGTAATCAGTCCAAGAGACAATGATTAATAATCCTGCCCTGTTCATTAGAGTAGTCAGATGAATTT
The DNA here is from genome assembly GCF_001431845.1 of Calidris pugnax. Classification (NCBI taxonomy): domain Eukaryota; kingdom Metazoa; phylum Chordata; class Aves; order Charadriiformes; family Scolopacidae; genus Calidris; species Calidris pugnax. The sequence goes on along the minus strand of NW_015094506.1, from coordinate 40,284,873 downwards.
AGGCCAATAATCAGTGCAGCAGAGGACATGCAATTTTATTATTTGAAAGGGAAGAAAATGAACTACTACTAGTAGTAAGACATAAAAACTATTGAGTTAGGGATTTGTTTATTTTTGTTGTAAATATTTTCTTAAGTTAGTCTGGAAATAAAGTAGTGGTACATTGAAGTACTAGATTTTAAATGAATGAAACACATGATAGCAACGTGTCCAAAATAAGGAAATTTCTCTATTATTTTGTATTATTTTTGTTTTAAACTGTTCATAAATGTACAATAAAACCAAATGACGAAGCAAGGATACTCCCAAAACAAGGTGAAATAAAGTGGCTTTGTCTGATGTTTTTCAAATGACTCAATAGCTTTTTGGGAGAGTCTGTATGTAATATATTTCTAGATGCTTCTGCAATTTGACTTGCTTCATTATGCTTGAATTATCAATATTTAGAGAAAGAGAAACATGAAAAGCAACAATTTAACTTGGACATCTGTTACAGCACAGATGAAGGACACTTCATCCCTCCATTAGCTTACACAACATGCACATTGCATTGACACAGGTTTTTGTGACCGCACAGTTCTATAGCTTTCCTCTCACAACTAGCAGAGAGCAGACCTCCACTATTAACTGTACTAACAGTTGCATTTGTTCTCTGGAGTGAAGATTATTGGACATTATTTTACTTTTACTGCATTGTCTCCAGGCCCATGCCCAATATATCTATACCATACTGGAACAATAGTGTAGTAGTACCTTGGTGACTTAAGGAGGACCCTGGGAACTACTGACCTGTCAGTCTCACCTTTGTGTCTGGGAAGACCATGGAACACAACCTCTTGGAAACTATGTTAAGGTACATGGAGGACAGGGAAGTGATTCAAGACAACCAGCATGGCTTCATCAAGGGCAAGTGCTGCCTGACCAACCTAGTGTCTTCTATGACGGAGTGACTAGAGCAGACAAGGGAAAAGCTATGGATCTATCTAGATCTATCTAGATTTCTTTAAGGCTTTTGACACGGACCCCCATAACATCCTCTCTCTAAATTGGAGAGATATGAATTTGATGGGTGGACTGTTCAGTGGATGAGGAACTGGTTGCATAGTTGCATCCAGGAAATAGCGGTCAAAGGCTCAATGTCCAGAGGGAGATCATTGACAAGTGGTGTCCCTCAGGGGTCCATATTGGGACTGGTATTGTTCAGTATCTTCACCAATGACATAGACAGTGGGATTGAGTGCACCCTCAACAAGTTTGCCGATGACACCAAGCTGAGTGGTAGGATTCACATGCCTGAGGGACAGGATGCCATCCTGGACAAGCTCAAGAAGAGGGCCCATGCGAACCTCATGAAGTTCAACAAAGCCAAGTGCAGGCTCCTGCACCTGGGTCAGAGCAACCCCTGGTATCAATACAGGCTAGGGCATGAAGGGATTGAGAGAAGCCCTGCTGAGAAGGACTTAGGGGTACTGGTGGATGAAAAGCTGGACATGAGCCAGCAACTGGTTCTTTCTTCAGAAATGTTGACATGTCTGTCACTGTACTGATGGCTTTCTTTTTTATGGTTTTGTGTGTTTTTTTCATATTTTTTTTGCCTTTTTTTTTTTTCTAAAGAAGAAATAGATCCGCTTTAACTGAAAATATTTTTCTTGTCACGAAATGAACATCCACTAATACTGCATTTTTTATTTTTATGTAGAGGTTTTGGGAAGAAGGTATGGAGGAAAAGAACATGAGAGAACAGATTTATTTTTCTTATTTGATAGTTGTTTACTATGTTGCAGATTTAAAATATTTAAATTCTTAAGTTATTTATCTTGAAGAATAATTTTGGAACCATATCAATTTTGAATTTTAGTGAAATAATAAGATTTTACTTCAGCATATATCTTTTCTCTTTCAGTGTGAACTAAGAGAATAATCACATGTTTTTATGGCATGACATGTAAATGTCTTTATTCCACTATGGTTAGATGATATAGTTTAGATAAATAAAGGAAATGAAATAAACAGAGCCGTGTACAATGTATTATAATTAAGAATCAAATTTATCTGTCAATAGCAATTTTTATACATTTAATTTGCTATGTTTGGAATTTATTGCACTGACATATTTAAATTTTGTTTGTGATATCATAATTGCATTCATAAATTACTTGACAACATTTTCATATTTTTTAAGTCATCAATGATTTTAACTCAACCAATGGCCAGACATTCTAACACTGGACAAATGAAAGAGCAAATCAGAGAATTTTGCAACTTGTGCATTACTGGGATGTGAGGTCTGTTGTCTGCCATATGGGAAGCAAAGGGCATGTTCCCTGCTTCTCTTCTAACTCCTTCCCTACTGCTTTCATTTTAGTTCCCCACTTTCAGGGAATCAAATGTCCTGTTGCTGTTTTGTCTTGTTGATATTCCACAACAGCATACTTGTTGTCCCATGTAAACCTAATAGCTCGAAGTTCAGGGGATTCATCTTTCTGCACAGTTTGCAGGGATATTATCTGTCATTGACACAGCAGGGGCTTCTTGCACACCATTGCTACCATATAAATATAAAGAGTACACTTGCGATCTTGTTATATTTTGTGGCTCTGATTTACAGAAAACAACTAAATAACTGCAATGATGAAGCTATCTAATGCAAAAACATGTTTGAAGTCACAGTATGTGGTTTGTTATGGAGTAAACTTTACAAAACAGGGCTTTCTAAATGTCAGCCTTTGTTGAAATACAGTGACGAAATCCTTTGGGAACCATAAATACTCTTTTATTTTTAAAAAATATGCAGGAATGTACTTATAAATAATTTTTAAGTTATGAACATTGTCAAACTGGTAGCATGCTTGGAACTCCCTTGAGAATTGTTTTTTTGGACAGTTGATGATCTCTCTCAGTATCTGTATCAGAGATTTAATTGAAATTTGTTTCTGAATGGAAGACTCATTGTTACTTCCAAGGTTCTTTTGTTTTATTTTGTTCTGGGGGTTTGTTTCTGGTGTTGTTGTTGGTGGTTTTTTTTAATGTAAGTAACAGTTTAAAGACTTATTTTTTTTTTTTTTCTCAGATTAAATAACATGTTTGGTTTGGATAATCATCATTCACAGAGAGTCTTTGGTCTTTCAGACCAGTTTCAGCAGAGATGGTCTGCTTTTCATCCTACACCATCAGAAGTGATCCAACATGAGGATGTGTCTGGCCCCCTTTGTCAGTTCTCAGACTGGGCATTGCAGCAGGGCTAGCTCACACTCCGTTCAACACACAGCCCCTAGGTACATGGCACCACTCACTTCTGAATCTGTGACATATTTCAGCTGAAAGAACTCTTCCTTTCAGCCTTTCAGAAGTTTGGCCAACATAGTATGCATACAGGCATATGGTGTACATAAAGTAACTAATGCAAGATCTGTCATCTTCAAGAAGGGCAAGGAGGATCTGGTGATCCCTAGTGAACTGCTGAGTCCCCAGGAAGACGGTGGAGCAAACAATCCTGGAAACCTTTTCCAAGCATATGGAGGAGTAGGTGGCCCTTGGGAGTTTTCAATGTGAATTTATGAGGAGGAAATCATGCCTAATCAATCTGATAATCACCTGCTATGATGAAATGGTTAACAGGGTGGATGAGGGGAGAGTGGTAGATGTTGTATAACTTGACTTTAGCAAGTCTTTCCACAATGTCATAACATTTCATAGACAAACTGATGAATTACACACCAGTTAATTGGACAGCAAAGTGAACTGAAAGCTGGCTGAACTATCAGGATCAAAGGGTTATCATTAGTGGCACAAAGTTCAGCTGGACAGGGAATCACTAATTGTGTGCCCCAGGGCTCAAGACTGGCACCAATACTTCACTAATGGTATGGATGACGTGATATACTACACCTCCAGCAGATTTTCAGAAGATACAAAACTGAGAGTGTTGGCTAGATCAGATAGTTCTGCTGCCATTCAGAGGGACCTCAACAGGCAGAGAGGAGCCTCATGAACTTCAACAAAAGAAAATGTTGAAGTATAACCCCAGGCACCGGTACCTGTGGAGGGCCGACTAGCTGGAAAGCAGCATCGCAGAAAAAGACCTGGGGATCCTGGTAGACACCAAGATGTCTGTCCAGCCTTGTGGCAAAGGAAGCCAACAGCATGGGAAGGACTGTTGCCAGGAGCCTGAGGGAGGTGATCCCTCTTCTATGTTCAGGACTTGTGAAATACATATGGAGTACTGCACCCAGTCCTGGTCTTACCAGTACAAGGCAAACATGGACATACTTGAGAGAGTCCAGTGAAGGGCTACAAAGATAATAAACTTTAATAATTATTATCAAGAGACTGGAGCACCTGTAGTATGAGGAGAGGCTGAGACAGATGGATCTATTTAGCCTGGAGACCAGAGGGCTCAGGAGGGATCTTACTCATGTATGTAAGTATCTGACGGGGGAGGAATAAAAAAGAAGGACCTGGACTCTTCTAAGTAATATCCAACAATAAGACAAGAATCAAGAAATTGAAACAAGAATTTACACTTCGATGCACAAAAAACCCCTTCTTTTAATTTAACAGTGATTAAATATTGGAGCAAGTTTTCCAGAGAGGTTGTAGAGTCATTGTCCTTGGGGAGTATAAAAAGCCCAGCTAGCTATGGTCCTGAGTAACCCGCTTTTGCTGACCCTGCTTTGAGCAGGGGGTTGGATAAGGTGATCTCCAGATGTTCCTTCCAACCTCAGAAATTCTGTGATTCTATGAGATAGAAATATTTATTTCTTTTCCATGTCTGGATTTTGTATAATGCTGTGGGACTTACATTGTGTTTGCACTGTATATAGTCAAGACAAAAAGCAGTTTAATGTATAGTTGGTGATTTGAGAGAAAGCAAAGGAAAAGGAGAGAGATCAAATTTTCCACTGCTTTCCTTAATAGGCAATTGCAAAATGATTTAAGACATAGCAGGAATAATCCAAAGAAGGCTTGTGAACAGAAGATATGTTAATACATTGATGCCTTGTTAACTAATTCTGTAGTGCTGTAAATACCTCTCAAAACACTCCCCATGAGACGATTCCAGAGATACTTTCACAACATATTGAAGCATCTGCCTCCAAAGCAGGAGACCTTCATTTCTACTGGGAAAGGTAGTTTGATAAAGCAGAGCAGAAAAAGCAAAACAGCAATAAGAAGAAATCAGACTAACTTGCACTGCCTCTTTTTCTGAATCTTTTCATGTTCAGTGCCCTTCTGGCAGCGCTGTTCCTTCTTGCAATAAATATCCTCAAAGCCTCAAAGTAATTTTATACTAATGTAATATTCTTTTCTTTGGTTGGTTTTGTTTCTATATCGTTATAGTCATGAGATGATTCTCCTCAGATTTTTTTCCCTTTGCCAATGGATTTTGTGATCAGAAGCTTCTCAAAGGTGTGGACTCTTGATTTCTTATGGATCAGCTTTCCATTCCATGCACCTTTCCCTCACCACTGACTACAACTGGTTTTCTTAAAGGCATATATTTCATTTAACATGTTCCCTCAGCTGTTCCTATTTGTTGGCTACATACTCTTTGTTCTTTATCATGTTCATAGCTTTATTATCTATTCCACAGCTTCCATTTGTTTTTTATTGTATTGTTCCTCCATGAAAGATAAAAATCTAACTAAATAGAAAGTTATTGAAAACACTATTAAAACTGGGGATTTCCTTAGTTGATTTCCTTCCTTCTCTCTCCTTATCCCTTGCTAATTCTTTCTTATGTTTTACCTCCTCTAATATCATTGTAGTTATGTGTAATAAAACTCTTCAGGGTCAGGGATTATAGTTAATTCATCTGCTTGTATAATATCTTAGAGTACTGGCAGATTAAACAACAGTATCTAGGGTAGACTAGGTAGCTTAAGACAGGAAAAGAAATTTTTTAAAAAATATTGCTGCTTTTATATAGCGTTTGCTCAGAGAACTGCTGTTGTTTTTTCACAAAAATGTAATGACAGATCTACTAACTTTAATATATGAAGGTCACGGAGTAGCATTTATTTTAGAATTTAAAGTTCTTGAGGTGTGTTTTCCTTAAGCCCTTTCTGTAAAAATCCATTTTTCCATATTGAAGACCTGCAATGGATTTTAATTTTAACTGTGAATTGAATAGATAGAAAGATATTTTTTTTTGCAGAGACTTCAAATGAAGGAGAGTTTTTAGTACCTTAGTATAATGACCTGAACTTCACTGCACCATAAGCTTTGTTCTTCATACCTTAAAAATAATAGGAAAAATATACCTTGTTTATAATAGTCCCTAAAATTGATAGTTTATATCTTTCAATATTTACTATGAGCTCTGACAAAACAATAGTGAACAATTTTTTTATCTTTCAAAATCAAAGTGACTCCATTGACATCAATATGATTATGAAAAACTTTGATACCTCTCAGTCCTTAAAATAAACTGTGGCTTAAACAGAATACGTCAGCAGCAAAATCACAAATCTATCATAAGGGCAAATTTATTGTCAATAATATTTAAGTCAATTGGTAGACTTTTCAAAAAATGTATTGTTTCCAAAGAAAATAATGATATATCCTTGTATTTTTTCACAACAAATTATGAACCAAAAATTGGCAATAAAGGCATATGGAAATATTATAGAAAGATTTTTTTCTAATTGGGTCATGAAAACCACAGAAGGATAGCTTTGCTTAAGATGGAAGCTATTTTGTTTTGCATTGTCTTCAAGTACAGCATGGTAACCACACTCACTGTAACAACTGCTTTTAACATTAAAGAAGAGATAAATCTGAAAGACTGTACTTCATTTATCATCTAGAGAGAACTCTTTGTTTGCAATTTCCATACTTCCAGGTGAAGATTCTTAGTGAATCTTTGAAGTAAGAGATGAAAAAACCCCACAACAAAACACAGAAAGAAAAAGAAAAAAAAAAAAGACTGTAGGGTAAGATGAGAAACTGCAGGTCTAGAATATGTTTAAGTGACAAGATGGGTCAGTGGGGACTTTGCTTTAAGTATTTCTGATAAGAGGAAAAAGAAAAGCTAATACACAAAGAGAAAATTTTAACATCAAATAATGACAGTATAGAAGCTATTATTATTTTGTGCATAAACAGAATGAACCAAGTCAGATTGCATAGCTCTATTTCACGGCTGGCTTGATTTTAGGCAGGTCATTTTAGGAACTATTAAAATAGGATAATATGAAAGGGGTTTTCTTAAACATTTCAGACACGCAGAAATGCTTTTCAACCATTGCATGCATGATCAGCACACTAACTTTGACCATTTGCAGTACTGCTAGCCTTGGTTCAATGCTACAGAAGGTGTATTCATGTAGTCATGTAATTGATATTGTTCACAAGCATATTTTCAGAATCAGGTCCTGTTTCTTTTTTTGTAACGTATTTGAGATTCTAAGACCAAAAGGAAGCTCTAGTATTAAATAATCTTCAGCTGAATACTCAACTACGTTTTTTCCCGTCACTGCATTTAATCTACAGTAGAGTATCTTCTGATGTTTCTCTCTTTAACCTCACAATCACATGTATAAGATGTATGGTCCTTTATTTTTTAGCTCTATATGATACAATGCCCAAAGTTTCCTATTTCATCTTTTCTTCTTTCACTTTATTTGGTTACATTAATTATTAATAAAATAAAAATTAAAAGAGAGTTAGGGCCAGCTTCATAGGGAAAGTGAGACTGTGTTTCATGTATAGAGTGATTAATTAGATAACCATACACACACACTCATAGGGACATAGATAGACAAGCATATCTATACATGTAGATAAAAATACAGATCACACTCTGTCTGAGATGGTGTATCACTTCAACAAATCCACCTGCAGAAAAAATGCAGACAAGAATTATAATTAAAATATATTTTTAAAAAATACAGTTTTATAAAGCACTTTTAATTTTTTTTTCTTTTCTTTGCTCCGCTCTATTTTTATTTCTCACTTTCCACCAGACCTTTCCCTTTTTCTTGATTTTGATTCTCTTCAATGTTTTTACCTCATTGGTTTCCTTCTTGTTACTGATTCTTAACTTTTACTAATCCACCTCCTTGCCAAACTGACTGTGCTGTGCCAGCACCACTTCTGCTGAACAAAGGCTTGAGACAGCAGTGCTCTGTCTGCTTCCAAGCAAGACACCAAAAGTTTTCTGCTCTAGGATAATAGAGGACACTGTCAAAAAGTACCATGAAAGATGCATTGCACTATTCTTTACAAACTACATTTATTTCAATGTTTAGTGTGCAATCTTAATTTAAAGTAATCTGGAAAAGCGAGTCTTGAAATTGCAGTGTTCCATAAAACCTGGTCTTATACACACCTTTGACTCAGGCAAGGGTTTGTTATTCTTGGCTTTAGGCAGTTTATAAAATCTAGGAAAGTCAGCTGCTCCTTCTAAGGGTAAAGCAAGCTTTAGGAATGTATTTTGGAGTGAGATATGATGTGTTTTCAGAATTCTAGAAGTATTATAATGAAAACAGATCAGAAAATGATATGCAATGTATAAGATGTTGAAGAGTAATAGGAAAGATTACTTCATGTTATCACAAAAAAAAAATACTATGTATCTATTGTAAGATAACTGAAATTACTTAGCTGTGATGCATTACTGGAATGTACTTTAAAATGCCAAGAATTCATATAAAATATTTAAACAAAGTCATATTGTCAAAATTCATATGAAACTTCACGTTGTAAAGCAAAAGTAGAGTTTCAAATGCTATACAAGTGGCTAATGTATTGTAATCTAGATAAAATGAAAGATTTACAAGGTTATCACTACTTTTTCCTCCCGTGTTTCTTTTTAAATTTCTGATAATACCTTGTCTTTTGACATAAACTGAAAATTGAATTAATTTTACTTGCAGCCATTGCTTTTTTCATGGCAGCCTCATATCTTCTGTTCTTATTTGTATGTTCTTATTCTTATCATACTTTATAGTCTGATGGTATCACATTTTGAGAACTTAGATTTTAAAGGCCATTTCTTATTTTGTACTAGAATGTCTATCTTTGTGTAAATACTATTGCTGTCACTTGGACCATGCTGCTTCAAGGAGTTAGACTGCTAAGTTGGTTTATCTATAATACTCATGTTTGATCATGTACTCTGAAAGTGAGTGGTGCAAGTGACATTGATTCCGGTGCAATAAAATCAGACTACATGCTTTTAGAAATAACTGAAACTGCTGTTATAGGATAATAGAATCACAGAATCATTTTGTTTGAAAGTGTCCTTTAAGTTCATTGAGTCTAAGCATCAATCTAACACTGACAAAACCCACCACTAAACCATGTCACTAAGCACAGTGTCTACCAATTACCTCCAGGGATGGTGATTCCACTGTTTCCCTGAGCAGCCTGTTCCAATGTTTGACAACCTTTTCGGTGAAGAATTTTTTCCTCATATTCAATCTGAACCTCCCCTGGTGCAACTTGAGGCTATATATTCAACATATATATACATATATCAACATAGTCATAAATGACCTGGACGAGGGGACAGAGTGTATCCTCAGCAACTTTGCTGATGATACCAAATTAGGAGGGCTGGCCAACACTCCAGAGGGCTGTGCTGCCATCCAGCGCAACCTGAACAGGCTGGAGAGCTGGGCAGAGAAGAACCTAATGAGGTTCAACAAGGGCAAATGTAAGGTCCTGCACCTGGGGAGGAAGAACCCCAGGTATAGGGGTGGATAGGTTAGGGGTGGATCTTCTGGGAAGCACTACTGAGGAAAATGATCTGGGAGTCATGGTAGATAACACCCTTTCCATGTGCCAGCAATGTGCCCTCGTTGCCAAGAGGGCCAATGGAATCCTGGGCTGTATAGGGAGAAGTGTGGCCAGTAGGTCAAGGGAGGTCATTCTCCCTCTCTGCTGTACACTGGTGAGGCCACAACTGGAATACTGTGTCCAGTTCTGGGCTCCCCAGCTCAAGAGGGGCAGGGAAGTACCGGAGAGAGTCCAACGTAGGGCAACTAAGATGATTAAGGTATTGGAGCACCTCCCTTATGAAGAAAGGGTCAAGGAGCTGGGGCTCTTTTGCCTGGACAAGCAACAGCTGAGGGGAGACCTTATCTATGTTTACAAGTATCTAAAGGGCGGGTTGAAGGATGTTGGAGCCAGGCTCTTTTCAGTGGTTTCCCGTGAGAGGACGAGGGGCAACAGGCACAAGCTGGAACATGGGAAGTTCCATTCAAATATGAGGAAAAACTTCTTTACGGTGAGGGTGACGGAGCCCTGGAACAGGCTGCCGAGGGAGGTTGGGGAGTCCCCTTCTCTGGAGATCTTCAAGACCCGCCTGGATGCAGTCCTGAGTAATGTGCTCTAGAAAATCCTGCTTTAGCAGGGGAGTTGGACTAGATGATCTCTAGAGATCACTTCCAACTCTGACAATTCTGTGATTCCATGATTCTGTGATATCCTCTTGTCTTATGACTTTTTACTTGGGAGAAGAGACCGAATTCCCCCTCGCTAACACCTCCTTTCAGGTAGTTGTAGAGAATGATAAGGTCTCCTCTCAGCCTCCTTTTCTAAGGACAAACAAGCCCAGCTCTCTCAGCCACTCCTCATAAGACTTGTTCTCCAGACCCCTCACCAGCTTTGTTACCCTTCTCTAAACACACTAATGTCTTTAGTCTCTCTAAACCATAATGTCTTTCTTGTGATGGGCGCAAAACTGGACACAGTATTCGAGGTGAGGCCTCACTAGTGCTGAGTACAGAGGAACACTCACCCTCCTAGTCCTGCTCACCACACCTTTTCTGACACAAGCCAGAATGCTTTTGGCTTTCTTGGCCACTTGGGCACACTGCTGGCTCATATTCAGCTGGCTTTAAAACAGCACCCTGAGGTCCTTTTCCACCAGGCAGCTCTTTAGCCACTCTTCCCCAAGCCTGTAGTACTGCATGGGACTGTTGTGACCCAAGTGCAGGGCTCAGCACTTGGCCTTGTTGAACCTCATACCACTGACCTCAGCCCATAGATCCAGCCTGTCCAGATCTCTCTGCAACGCCTTTCTGCCCTCCAGCAGATCAACACTCCCTAATAACTTGACTGCAGACTTACTGAGGGTACAGTCACTCCCCTCATCTAGATCACTGATAAAGATTTTATAGAGAATCAGCCCCAATACTGAGCCCTGGGGGACATCACTCATGACCAGAACCAACTGGATTTAACTTCATTCACCACCACTCTCTGGGTCTGGCCCTCCAGTCACTTTTTTGCCCACTGGAGAGTACTCCCATCCAAGCCACGGGCAACCAGCTTTTCCAGGAGAATGCTGTGGGAAACAGTATCAGAGGCTTTACTACAGTCTAGGTAGACAGCACCCACAGCCTTTCCATCATCCACTAAGAATGCCACCTTGTCATAGACGGAGATCAGGTTTGTCGAGCAAGACCTGCCCTTCATGACCCCCTGCTGACTGGGCCTGATCACCTGTTTGTCCTGTATGTACCACGTAATGGCACTCAGGATTATCTGCTCTATAGCTCCCCTGGCACCGAGGTTGGACTGACAGGTCTGTAGTTCCCCGGATACTCCTTCTGGCCCGTCTTGTGGATGAGCATCACATTTGCTAAACTCCCATCAACTGGGACCTCCCTGGTTAGCCAGGACAGTTGGTAAATGATGGAAAGTGGCTGGGTGAGCACATCCACCAGTTCCCTCAGTACCCTTGGATGGGTCCCATCTGGTCCCATAGACTTGTGTGTGTCCAAGTGCTGTAGCAGGTCCCTCACAACTTAGCCCTGGATTAGTGGGGCTTCATTCTGCTCCCCATCCCTATGTACTATCTCAGGGGTCTGGGTATTCAGGGAACAACAGATCCTACTGCTAAAGATTGAGGCAAAGAAGGTGTTAAGTACCTCAGTCTTTTCCTCATCCTTTGTAACTATGTTTTCACCCCTGTCTAAGAAAGGATGGAGATTACCCTTAGTCCTCCTTTTATTGTTAGTGTATTTATAGAAATCTTTTTTCTTGTCCTTAACATCAGAAGCCAGATTAAGTTCTAGTTGAGTTTTGGCCTTCTAATTTTCTCCCTGCATAGCCTCACAACATCTTGTAGTCCTCATGAGTGACCTGTCCCTTTTTCCAAAGTCCATAAATCCTTTTTTTTTTTCCTGAATTGGAACCATAGCTCTTTTCAAACTGAGATAGTTCTATTATAAGGAAAAAGAAAGAAGTACTTGATATTCCAGCTGGGAAATATTTTAATGTTAGTGGCAAGTCTCTTCATCAGTGAATTTCAAATTACAAACTCGCACTTAAATTGAGTAAGGTGTTGAAACATTTTTTTATGCTATGCAGCAAGTGTATTCTGCTTTTATACATCAGTAATTTGTTCTATTATCCTATCATGCCCTTATTTTTGTAAGTCTTTTTGATAAAGCCAAAATTAAGTTCATTTTTACTTCCTCATACAATTTAATTTTGTGTAATCCATACTAAAACCACAATAATTGTGCTCCAGGCATTTTAATAAAACATGCTTAACATGTTTCCTAAAGAACCTGTGTTTTAATTTGAATTAATGGCTTCTTTCATCTAGAAATTTTCAAGATTTTTCCAGGATTTAGTTTGCCTGAATTTGATCAAACAGTGGCATCCAGTGGGAAAAGTAGATGTGTATTCCCAAGAGGTGTAGTTGTTGAAATATATTTCAGCTATGCTCATTTTAGAAAAAGAAATTTTGTATTTTAGAGAAATACAAAATATTTCTTTAATTTATAGTAATTAACAGTAGGACAGGCTTATTAAACTGGTTCAATCTTTGCAGATCCAGTAGGTACATGACTTTAGTCACTCTGTGATTCCCTTGGTTTTTGTTGGACTGTTTTCATTTCACAATAGAACAATTTGAATCATTTTCTGTTCCTGACAGTTGCTTCTGGTACTATCTTCCCTGAACAAAAGGTACAGTATTGAATACAACTTACTCATGTGTTGATGAGAAATACAGGTAATCAACACCCTTGAAAACTTATTTATTGTGCATTGAATGTACATGCCTACATTATCTCTCACTTAAGTATATTTAAATAAGTACATATATAAAGTTATCTTTTCTAGATACTTTACTGGAGCTAAGTAGAAGATTTGTCTGTATAATAAACATCTATTTAATCCTTGTCATTTTGTGTCATCTTTGCTTAGACAATAATCTGGGTAGCGTCTTTTCTAGAAATTGCTGAGGAAGGCTTAATAGAAAGCTAAAGAAGAAACTCACATTCAAAGAAAATCCAATTAATAGTTCTTGTCCCTACCGCAAGATAGGAAATATTTGAGTTTATGGGCATCAGAGAAATCCTGTTTATGATGCAGCTTTTTAGGAGCTTGTTAATATTATGATGAAATAACAAAAATTCTCAGATTACTTGATTATTTATTTTCCCCTCACAAGAAAAAATAATAACCTTACTGAAAAAAATAATTGCAAGGTTCAGATTTCTAGATCACATTGTGGTTAGTAATGGAAAAAGAGTGTGTCATAAGGCAGATAAATCACCTTAAATCTACAGAAAAAAAATGTGACACTAAAAAGGGTGACCTGCCCAGGGTCACCCATTAAAAAATAAGGAGTAAAAACCTTAAGTTTCCTATCCTTATCAGCTGTTTATTTGTTATTTGGTTTAAGAGTTAAAGACAATGTAGGTATTATTTACTATTCATGCTGCTTCGGAGAGAAAGAGTGTTATGGGGGAATGCTGAAATTGTCACATCCTACACTTCATGCTTTCTCAAAGGCAACAGGATTGGCAAGTCTTGCTCTCCCAGGTGCCACCCTGTGTCTAAAGGGAATCACTAATTGTGAGTCCCAGGGCTCAAGACTGGCACCAATAATGCACTAATTTTATGGATGACCGGATATACTACACCTCCAGCAGATTTTCAGAAGATACAAAACTGAGAGTGTTGGCTAGATCAGATAGTTCTGCTGCCATTCAGAGGGACCTCAACAGGCAGAGAGGAGCCTCATGAACTTCAACAAAAGAAAATGTTGAAGTATAACCCCAGGCACCGGTACCTGTGGAGGGCCGACTAGCTGGAAAGCAGCATCGCAGAAAAAGACCTGGGGATCCTGGTAGACACCAAGATGTCTGTCCAGCCTTGTGGCAAAGGAAGCCAACAGCATGGGAAGGACTGTTGCCAGGAGCCTGAGGGAGGTGATCCCTCTTCTATGTTCAGGACTTGTGAAATACATATGGAGTACTGCACCCAGTCCTGGTCTTACCAGTACAAGGCAAACATGGACATACTTGAGAGAGTCCAGTGAAGGGCTACAAAGATAATAAACTTTAATAATTATTATCAAGAGACTGGAGCACCTGTAGTATGAGGAGAGGCTGAGACAGATGGATCTATTTAGCCTGGAGACCAGAGGGCTCAGGAGGGATCTTACTCATGTATGTAAGTATCTGACGGGGGAGGAATAAAAAAGAAGGACCTGGACTCTTCTAAGTAATATCCAACAATAAGACAAGAATCAAGAAATTGAAACAAGAATTTACACTTCGATGCACAAAAAACCCCTTCTTTTAATTTAACAGTGATTAAATATTGGAGCAAGTTTTCCAGAGAGGTTGTAGAGTCATTGTCCTTGGGGAGTATAAAAAGCCCAGCTAGCTATGGTCCTGAGTAACCCGCTTTTGCTGACCCTGCTTTGAGCAGGGGGTTGGATAAGGTGATCTCCAGATGTTCCTTCCAACCTCAGAAATTCTGTGATTCTATGAGATAGAAATATTTATTTCTTTTCCATGTCTGGATTTTGTATAATGCTGTGGGACTTACATTGTGTTTGCACTGTATATAGTCAAGACAAAAAGCAGTTTAATGTATAGTTGGTGATTTGAGAGAAAGCAAAGGAAAAGGAGAGAGATCAAATTTTCCACTGCTTTCCTTAATAGGCAATTGCAAAATGATTTAAGACATAGCAGGAATAATCCAAAGAAGGCTTGTGAACAGAAGATATGTTAATACATTGATGCCTTGTTAACTAATTCTGTAGTGCTGTAAATACCTCTCAAAACACTCCCCATGAGACGATTCCAGAGATACTTTCACAACATATTGAAGCATCTGCCTCCAAAGCAGGAGACCTTCATTTCTACTGGGAAAGGTAGTTTGATAAAGCAGAGCAGAAAAAGCAAAACAGCAATAAGAAGAAATCAGACTAACTTGCACTGCCTCTTTTTCTGAATCTTTTCATGTTCAGTGCCCTTCTGGCAGCGCTGTTCCTTCTTGCAATAAATATCCTCAAAGCCTCAAAGTAATTTTATACTAATGTAATATTCTTTTCTTTGGTTGGTTTTGTTTCTATATCGTTATAGTCATGAGATGATTCTCCTCAGATTTTTTTCCCTTTGCCAATGGATTTTGTGATCAGAAGCTTCTCAAAGGTGTGGACTCTTGATTTCTTATGGATCAGCTTTCCATTCCATGCACCTTTCCCTCACCACTGACTACAACTGGTTTTCTTAAAGGCATATATTTCATTTAACATGTTCCCTCAGCTGTTCCTATTTGTTGGCTACATACTCTTTGTTCTTTATCATGTTCATAGCTTTATTATCTATTCCACAGCTTCCATTTGTTTTTTATTGTATTGTTCCTCCATGAAAGATAAAAATCTAACTAAATAGAAAGTTATTGAAAACACTATTAAAACTGGGGATTTCCTTAGTTGATTTCCTTCCTTCTCTCTCCTTATCCCTTGCTAATTCTTTCTTATGTTTTACCTCCTCTAATATCATTGTAGTTATGTGTAATAAAACTCTTCAGGGTCAGGGATTATAGTTAATTCATCTGCTTGTATAATATCTTAGAGTACTGGCAGATTGAACAACAGTATCTAGGGTAGACTAGGTAGCTTAAGACAGGAAAAGAAATTTTTTAAAAAATATTGCTGCTTTTATATAGCGTTTGCTCAGAGAACTGCTGTTGTTTTTTCACAAAAATGTAATGACAGATCTACTAACTTTAATATATGAAGGTCACGGAGTAGCATTTATTTTAGAATTTAAAGTTCTTGAGGTGTGTTTTCCTTAAGCCCTTTCTGTAAAAATCCATTTTTCCATATTGAAGACCTGCAATGGATTTTAATTTTAACTGTGAATTGAATAGATAGAAAGATATTTTTTTTTGCAGAGACTTCAAATGAAGGAGAGTTTTTAGTACCTTAGTATAATGACCTGAACTTCACTGCACCATAAGCTTTGTTCTTCATACCTTAAAAATAATAGGAAAAATATACCTTGTTTATAATAGTCCCTAAAATTGATAGTTTATATCTTTCAATATTTACTATGAGCTCTGACAAAACAATAGTGAACAATTTTTTTATCTTTCAAAATCAAAGTGACTCCATTGACATCAATATGATTATGAAAAACTTTGATACCTCTCAGTCCTTAAAATAAACTGTGGCTTAAACAGAATACGTCAGCAGCAAAATCACAAATCTATCATAAGGGCAAATTTATTGTCAATAATATTTAAGTCAATTGGTAGACTTTTCAAAAAATGTATTGTTTCCAAAGAAAATAATGATATATCCTTGTATTTTTTCACAACAAATTATGAACCAAAAATTGGCAATAAAGGCATATGGAAATATTATAGAAAGATTTTTTTCTAATTGGGTCATGAAAACCACAGAAGGATAGCTTTGCTTAAGATGGAAGCTATTTTGTTTTGCATTGTCTTCAAGTACAGCATGGTAACCACACTCACTGTAACAACTGCTTTTAACATTAAAGAAGAGATAAATCTGAAAGACTGTACTTCATTTATCATCTAGAGAGAACTCTTTGTTTGCAATTTCCATACTTCCAGGTGAAGATTCTTAGTGAATCTTTGAAGTAAGAGATGAAAAAACCCCACAACAAAACACAGAAAGAAAAAGAAAAAAAAAAAAGACTGTAGGGTAAGATGAGAAACTGCAGGTCTAGAATATGTTTAAGTGACAAGATGGGTCAGTGGGGACTTTGCTTTAAGTATTTCTGATAAGAGGAAAAAGAAAAGCTAATACACAAAGAGAAAATTTTAACATCAAATAATGACAGTATAGAAGCTATTATTATTTTGTGCATAAACAGAATGAACCAAGTCAGATTGCATAGCTCTATTTCACGGCTGGCTTGATTTTAGGCAGGTCATTTTAGGAACTATTAAAATAGGATAATATGAAAGGGGTTTTCTTAAACATTTCAGACACGCAGAAATGCTTTTCAACCATTGCATGCATGATCAGCACACTAACTTTGACCATTTGCAGTACTGCTAGCCTTGGTTCAATGCTACAGAAGGTGTATTCATGTAGTCATGTAATTGATATTGTTCACAAGCATATTTTCAGAATCAGGTCCTGTTTCTTTTTTTGTAACGTATTTGAGATTCTAAGACCAAAAGGAAGCTCTAGTATTAAATAATCTTCAGCTGAATACTCAACTACGTTTTTTCCCGTCACTGCATTTAATCTACAGTAGAGTATCTTCTGATGTTTCTCTCTTTAACCTCACAATCACATGTATAAGATGTATGGTCCTTTATTTTTTAGCTCTATATGATACAATGCCCAAAGTTTCCTATTTCATCTTTTCTTCTTTCACTTTATTTGGTTACATTAATTATTAATAAAATAAAAATTAAAAGAGAGTTAGGGCCAGCTTCATAGGGAAAGTGAGACTGTGTTTCATGTATAGAGTGATTAATTAGATAACCATACACACACACTCATAGGGACATAGATAGACAAGCATATCTATACATGTAGATAAAAATACAGATCACACTCTGTCTGAGATGGTGTATCACTTCAACAAATCCACCTGCAGAAAAAATGCAGACAAGAATTATAATTAAAATATATTTTTAAAAAATACAGTTTTATAAAGCACTTTTAATTTTTTTTTCTTTTCTTTGCTCCGCTCTATTTTTATTTCTCACTTTCCACCAGACCTTTCCCTTTTTCTTGATTTTGATTCTCTTCAATGTTTTTACCTCATTGGTTTCCTTCTTGTTACTGATTCTTAACTTTTACTAATCCACCTCCTTGCCAAACTGACTGTGCTGTGCCAGCACCACTTCTGCTGAACAAAGGCTTGAGACAGCAGTGCTCTGTCTGCTTCCAAGCAAGACACCAAAAGTTTTCTGCTCTAGGATAATAGAGGACACTGTCAAAAAGTACCATGAAAGATGCATTGCACTATTCTTTACAAACTACATTTATTTCAATGTTTAGTGTGCAATCTTAATTTAAAGTAATCTGGAAAAGCGAGTCTTGAAATTGCAGTGTTCCATAAAACCTGGTCTTATACACACCTTTGACTCAGGCAAGGGTTTGTTATTCTTGGCTTTAGGCAGTTTATAAAATCTAGGAAAGTCAGCTGCTCCTTCTAAGGGTAAAGCAAGCTTTAGGAATGTATTTTGGAGTGAGATATGATGTGTTTTCAGAATTCTAGAAGTATTATAATGAAAACAGATCAGAAAATGATATGCAATGTATAAGATGTTGAAGAGTAATAGGAAAGATTACTTCATGTTATCACAAAAAAAAAATACTATGTATCTATTGTAAGATAACTGAAATTACTTAGCTGTGATGCATTACTGGAATGTACTTTAAAATGCCAAGAATTCATATAAAATATTTAAACAAAGTCATATTGTCAAAATTCATATGAAACTTCACGTTGTAAAGCAAAAGTAGAGTTTCAAATGCTATACAAGTGGCTAATGTATTGTAATCTAGATAAAATGAAAGATTTACAAGGTTATCACTACTTTTTCCTCCCGTGTTTCTTTTTAAATTTCTGATAATACCTTGTCTTTTGACATAAACTGAAAATTGAATTAATTTTACTTGCAGCCATTGCTTTTTTCATGGCAGCCTCATATCTTCTGTTCTTATTTGTATGTTCTTATTCTTATCATACTTTATAGTCTGATGGTATCACATTTTGAGAACCTAGATTTTAAAGGCCATTTCTTATTTTGTACTAGAATGTCTATCTTTGTGTAAATACTATTGCTGTCACTTGGACCATGCTGCTTCAAGGAGTTAGACTGCTAAGTTGGTTTATCTATAATACTCATGTTTGATCATGTACTCTGAAAGTGAGTGGTGCAAGTGACATTGATTCCGGTGCAATAAAATCAGACTACATGCTTTTAGAAATAACTGAAACTGCTGTTATAGGATAATAGAATCACAGAATCATTTTGTTTGAAAGTGTCCTTTAAGTTCATTGAGTCTAAGCATCAATCTAACACTGACAAAACCCACCACTAAACCATGTCACTAAGCACAGTGTCTACCAATTACCTCCAGGGATGGTGATTCCACTGTTTCCCTGAGCAGCCTGTTCCAATGTTTGACAACCTTTTCGGTGAAGAATTTTTTCCTCATATTCAATCTGAACCTCCCCTGGTGCAACTTGAGGCTATATATTCAACATATATATACATATATCAACATAGTCATAAATGACCTGGACGAGGGGACAGAGTGTATCCTCAGCAACTTTGCTGATGATACCAAATTAGGAGGGCTGGCCAACACTCCAGAGGGCTGTGCTGCCATCCAGCGCAACCTGAACAGGCTGGAGAGCTGGGCAGAGAAGAACCTAATGAGGTTCAACAAGGGCAAATGTAAGGTCCTGCACCTGGGGAGGAAGAACCCCAGGTATAGGGGTGGATAGGTTAGGGGTGGATCTTCTGGGAAGCACTACTGAGGAAAATGATCTGGGAGTCATGGTAGATAACACCCTTTCCATGTGCCAGCAATGTGCCCTCGTTGCCAAGAGGGCCAATGGAATCCTGGGCTGTATAGGGAGAAGTGTGGCCAGTAGGTCAAGGGAGGTCATTCTCCCTCTCTGCTGTACACTGGTGAGGCCACAACTGGAATACTGTGTCCAGTTCTGGGCTCCCCAGCTCAAGAGGGGCAGGGAAGTACCGGAGAGAGTCCAACGTAGGGCAACTAAGATGATTAAGGTATTGGAGCACCTCCCTTATGAAGAAAGGGTCAAGGAGCTGGGGCTCTTTTGCCTGGACAAGCAACAGCTGAGGGGAGACCTTATCTATGTTTACAAGTATCTAAAGGGCGGGTTGAAGGATGTTGGAGCCAGGCTCTTTTCAGTGGTTTCCCGTGAGAGGACGAGGGGCAACAGGCACAAGCTGGAACATGGGAAGTTCCATTCAAATATGAGGAAAAACTTCTTTACGGTGAGGGTGACGGAGCCCTGGAACAGGCTGCCGAGGGAGGTTGGGGAGTCCCCTTCTCTGGAGATCTTCAAGACCCGCCTGGATGCAGTCCTGAGTAATGTGCTCTAGAAAATCCTGCTTTAGCAGGGGAGTTGGACTAGATGATCTCTAGAGATCACTTCCAACTCTGACAATTCTGTGATTCCATGATTCTGTGATATCCTCTTGTCTTATGACTTTTTACTTGGGAGAAGAGACCGAATTCCCCCTCGCTAACACCTCCTTTCAGGTAGTTGTAGAGAATGATAAGGTCTCCTCTCAGCCTCCTTTTCTAAGGACAAACAAGCCCAGCTCTCTCAGCCACTCCTCATAAGACTTGTTCTCCAGACCCCTCACCAGCTTTGTTACCCTTCTCTAAACACACTAATGTCTTTAGTCTCTCTAAACCATAATGTCTTTCTTGTGATGGGCGCAAAACTGGACACAGTATTCGAGGTGAGGCCTCACTAGTGCTGAGTACAGAGGAACACTCACCCTCCTAGTCCTGCTCACCACACCTTTTCTGACACAAGCCAGAATGCTTTTGGCTTTCTTGGCCACTTGGGCACACTGCTGGCTCATATTCAGCTGGCTTTAAAACAGCACCCTGAGGTCCTTTTCCACCAGGCAGCTCTTTAGCCACTCTTCCCCAAGCCTGTAGTACTGCATGGGACTGTTGTGACCCAAGTGCAGGGCTCAGCACTTGGCCTTGTTGAACCTCATACCACTGACCTCAGCCCATAGATCCAGCCTGTCCAGATCTCTCTGCAACGCCTTTCTGCCCTCCAGCAGATCAACACTCCCTAATAACTTGACTGCAGACTTACTGAGGGTACAGTCACTCCCCTCATCTAGATCACTGATAAAGATTTTATAGAGAATCAGCCCCAATACTGAGCCCTGGGGGACATCACTCATGACCAGAACCAACTGGATTTAACTTCATTCACCACCACTCTCTGGGTCTGGCCCTCCAGTCACTTTTTTGCCCACTGGAGAGTACTCCCATCCAAGCCACGGGCAACCAGCTTTTCCAGGAGAATGCTGTGGGAAACAGTATCAGAGGCTTTACTACAGTCTAGGTAGACAGCACCCACAGCCTTTCCATCATCCACTAAGAATGCCACCTTGTCATAGACGGAGATCAGGTTTGTCGAGCAAGACCTGCCCTTCATGACCCCCTGCTGACTGGGCCTGATCACCTGTTTGTCCTGTATGTACCACGTAATGGCACTCAGGATTATCTGCTCTATAGCTCCCCTGGCACCGAGGTTGGACTGACAGGTCTGTAGTTCCCCGGATACTCCTTCTGGCCCGTCTTGTGGATGAGCATCACATTTGCTAAACTCCCATCAACTGGGACCTCCCTGGTTAGCCAGGACAGTTGGTAAATGATGGAAAGTGGCTGGGTGAGCACATCCACCAGTTCCCTCAGTACCCTTGGATGGGTCCCATCTGGTCCCATAGACTTGTGTGTGTCCAAGTGCTGTAGCAGGTCCCTCACAACTTAGCCCTGGATTAGTGGGGCTTCATTCTGCTCCCCATCCCTATGTACTATCTCAGGGGTCTGGGTATTCAGGGAACAACAGATCCTACTGCTAAAGATTGAGGCAAAGAAGGTGTTAAGTACCTCAGTCTTTTCCTCATCCTTTGTAACTATGTTTTCACCCCTGTCTAAGAAAGGATGGAGATTACCCTTAGTCCTCCTTTTATTGTTAGTGTATTTATAGAAATCTTTTTTCTTGTCCTTAACATCAGAAGCCAGATTAAGTTCTAGTTGAGTTTTGGCCTTCTAATTTTCTCCCTGCATAGCCTCACAACATCTTGTAGTCCTCATGAGTGACCTGTCCCTTTTTCCAAAGTCCATAAATCCTTTTTTTTTTTCCTGAATTGGAACCATAGCTCTTTTCAAACTGAGATAGTTCTATTATAAGGAAAAAGAAAGAAGTACTTGATATTCCAGCTGGGAAATATTTTAATGTTAGTGGCAAGTCTCTTCATCAGTGAATTTCAAATTACAAACTCGCACTTAAATTGAGTAAGGTGTTGAAACATTTTTTTATGCTATGCAGCAAGTGTATTCTGCTTTTATACATCAGTAATTTGTTCTATTATCCTATCATGCCCTTATTTTTGTAAGTCTTTTTGATAAAGCCAAAATTAAGTTCATTTTTACTTCCTCATACAATTTAATTTTGTGTAATCCATACTAAAACCACAATAATTGTGCTCCAGGCATTTTAATAAAACATGCTTAACATGTTTCCTAAAGAACCTGTGTTTTAATTTGAATTAATGGCTTCTTTCATCTAGAAATTTTCAAGATTTTTCCAGGATTTAGTTTGCCTGAATTTGATCAAACAGTGGCATCCAGTGGGAAAAGTAGATGTGTATTCCCAAGAGGTGTAGTTGTTGAAATATATTTCAGCTATGCTCATTTTAGAAAAAGAAATTTTGTATTTTAGAGAAATACAAAATATTTCTTTAATTTATAGTAATTAACAGTAGGACAGGCTTATTAAACTGGTTCAATCTTTGCAGATCCAGTAGGTACATGACTTTAGTCACTCTGTGATTCCCTTGGTTTTTGTTGGACTGTTTTCATTTCACAATAGAACAATTTGAATCATTTTCTGTTCCTGACAGTTGCTTCTGGTACTATCTTCCCTGAACAAAAGGTACAGTATTGAATACAACTTACTCATGTGTTGATGAGAAATACAGGTAATCAACACCCTTGAAAACTTATTTATTGTGCATTGAATGTACATGCCTACATTATCTCTCACTTAAGTATATTTAAATAAGTACATATATAAAGTTATCTTTTCTAGATACTTTACTGGAGCTAAGTAGAAGATTTGTCTGTATAATAAACATCTATTTAATCCTTGTCATTTTGTGTCATCTTTGCTTAGACAATAATCTGGGTAGCGTCTTTTCTAGAAATTGCTGAGGAAGGCTTAATAGAAAGCTAAAGAAGAAACTCACATTCAAAGAAAATCCAATTAATAGTTCTTGTCCCTACCGCAAGATAGGAAATATTTGAGTTTATGGGCATCAGAGAAATCCTGTTTATGATGCAGCTTTTTAGGAGCTTGTTAATATTATGATGAAATAACAAAAATTCTCAGATTACTTGATTATTTATTTTCCCCTCACAAGAAAAAATAATAACCTTACTGAAAAAAATAATTGCAAGGTTCAGATTTCTAGATCACATTGTGGTTAGTAATGGAAAAAGAGTGTGTCATAAGGCAGATAAATCACCTTAAATCTACAGAAAAAAAATGTGACACTAAAAAGGGTGACCTGCCCAGGGTCACCCATTAAAAAATAAGGAGTAAAAACCTTAAGTTTCCTATCCTTATCAGCTGTTTATTTGTTATTTGGTTTAAGAGTTAAAGACAATGTAGGTATTATTTACTATTCATGCTGCTTCGGAGAGAAAGAGTGTTATGGGGGAATGCTGAAATTGTCACATCCTACACTTCATGCTTTCTCAAAGGCAACAGGATTGGCAAGTCTTGCTCTCCCAGGTGCCAAAAGGGAATCACTAATTGTGAGTCCCAGGGCTCAAGACTGGCACCAATAATGCACTAATTTTATGGATGACCGGATATACTACACCTCCAGCAGATTTTCAGAAGATACAAAACTGAGAGTGTTGGCTAGATCAGATAGTTCTGCTGCCATTCAGAGGGACCTCAACAGGCAGAGAGGAGCCTCATGAACTTCAACAAAAGAAAATGTTGAAGTATAACCCCAGGCACCGGTACCTGTGGAGGGCCGACTAGCTGGAAAGCAGCATCGCAGAAAAAGACCTGGGGATCCTGGTAGACACCAAGATGTCTGTCCAGCCTTGTGGCAAAGGAAGCCAACAGCATGGGAAGGACTGTTGCCAGGAGCCTGAGGGAGGTGATCCCTCTTCTATGTTCAGGACTTGTGAAATACATATGGAGTACTGCACCCAGTCCTGGTCTTACCAGTACAAGGCAAACATGGACATACTTGAGAGAGTCCAGTGAAGGGCTACAAAGATAATAAACTTTAATAATTATTATCAAGAGACTGGAGCACCTGTAGTATGAGGAGAGGCTGAGACAGATGGATCTATTTAGCCTGGAGACCAGAGGGCTCAGGAGGGATCTTACTCATGTATGTAAGTATCTGACGGGGGAGGAATAAAAAAGAAGGACCTGGACTCTTCTAAGTAATATCCAACAATAAGACAAGAATCAAGAAATTGAAACAAGAATTTACACTTCGATGCACAAAAAACCCCTTCTTTTAATTTAACAGTGATTAAATATTGGAGCAAGTTTTCCAGAGAGGTTGTAGAGTCATTGTCCTTGGGGAGTATAAAAAGCCCAGCTAGCTATGGTCCTGAGTAACCCGCTTTTGCTGACCCTGCTTTGAGCAGGGGGTTGGATAAGGTGATCTCCAGATGTTCCTTCCAACCTCAGAAATTCTGTGATTCTATGAGATAGAAATATTT
This sequence comes from Calidris pugnax, assembly GCF_001431845.1. Classification (NCBI taxonomy): domain Eukaryota; kingdom Metazoa; phylum Chordata; class Aves; order Charadriiformes; family Scolopacidae; genus Calidris; species Calidris pugnax. The sequence goes on along the minus strand of NW_015094506.1, from coordinate 40,260,119 downwards.
ATTTCTTTTCCATGTCTGGATTTTGTATAATGCTGTGGGACTTACATTGTGTTTGCACTGTATATAGTCAAGACAAAAAGCAGTTTAATGTATAGTTGGTGATTTGAGAGAAAGCAAAGGAAAAGGAGAGAGATCAAATTTTCCACTGCTTTCCTTAATAGGCAATTGCAAAATGATTTAAGACATAGCAGGAATAATCCAAAGAAGGCTTGTGAACAGAAGATATGTTAATACATTGATGCCTTGTTAACTAATTCTGTAGTGCTGTAAATACCTCTCAAAACACTCCCCATGAGACGATTCCAGAGATACTTTCACAACATATTGAAGCATCTGCCTCCAAAGCAGGAGACCTTCATTTCTACTGGGAAAGGTAGTTTGATAAAGCAGAGCAGAAAAAGCAAAACAGCAATAAGAAGAAATCAGACTAACTTGCACTGCCTCTTTTTCTGAATCTTTTCATGTTCAGTGCCCTTCTGGCAGCGCTGTTCCTTCTTGCAATAAATATCCTCAAAGCCTCAAAGTAATTTTATACTAATGTAATATTCTTTTCTTTGGTTGGTTTTGTTTCTATATCGTTATAGTCATGAGATGATTCTCCTCAGATTTTTTTCCCTTTGCCAATGGATTTTGTGATCAGAAGCTTCTCAAAGGTGTGGACTCTTGATTTCTTATGGATCAGCTTTCCATTCCATGCACCTTTCCCTCACCACTGACTACAACTGGTTTTCTTAAAGGCATATATTTCATTTAACATGTTCCCTCAGCTGTTCCTATTTGTTGGCTACATACTCTTTGTTCTTTATCATGTTCATAGCTTTATTATCTATTCCACAGCTTCCATTTGTTTTTTATTGTATTGTTCCTCCATGAAAGATAAAAATCTAACTAAATAGAAAGTTATTGAAAACACTATTAAAACTGGGGATTTCCTTAGTTGATTTCCTTCCTTCTCTCTCCTTATCCCTTGCTAATTCTTTCTTATGTTTTACCTCCTCTAATATCATTGTAGTTATGTGTAATAAAACTCTTCAGGGTCAGGGATTATAGTTAATTCATCTGCTTGTATAATATCTTAGAGTACTGGCAGATTGAACAACAGTATCTAGGGTAGACTAGGTAGCTTAAGACAGGAAAAGAAATTTTTTAAAAAATATTGCTGCTTTTATATAGCGTTTGCTCAGAGAACTGCTGTTGTTTTTTCACAAAAATGTAATGACAGATCTACTAACTTTAATATATGAAGGTCACGGAGTAGCATTTATTTTAGAATTTAAAGTTCTTGAGGTGTGTTTTCCTTAAGCCCTTTCTGTAAAAATCCATTTTTCCATATTGAAGACCTGCAATGGATTTTAATTTTAACTGTGAATTGAATAGATAGAAAGATATTTTTTTTTGCAGAGACTTCAAATGAAGGAGAGTTTTTAGTACCTTAGTATAATGACCTGAACTTCACTGCACCATAAGCTTTGTTCTTCATACCTTAAAAATAATAGGAAAAATATACCTTGTTTATAATAGTCCCTAAAATTGATAGTTTATATCTTTCAATATTTACTATGAGCTCTGACAAAACAATAGTGAACAATTTTTTTATCTTTCAAAATCAAAGTGACTCCATTGACATCAATATGATTATGAAAAACTTTGATACCTCTCAGTCCTTAAAATAAACTGTGGCTTAAACAGAATACGTCAGCAGCAAAATCACAAATCTATCATAAGGGCAAATTTATTGTCAATAATATTTAAGTCAATTGGTAGACTTTTCAAAAAATGTATTGTTTCCAAAGAAAATAATGATATATCCTTGTATTTTTTCACAACAAATTATGAACCAAAAATTGGCAATAAAGGCATATGGAAATATTATAGAAAGATTTTTTTCTAATTGGGTCATGAAAACCACAGAAGGATAGCTTTGCTTAAGATGGAAGCTATTTTGTTTTGCATTGTCTTCAAGTACAGCATGGTAACCACACTCACTGTAACAACTGCTTTTAACATTAAAGAAGAGATAAATCTGAAAGACTGTACTTCATTTATCATCTAGAGAGAACTCTTTGTTTGCAATTTCCATACTTCCAGGTGAAGATTCTTAGTGAATCTTTGAAGTAAGAGATGAAAAAACCCCACAACAAAACACAGAAAGAAAAAGAAAAAAAAAAAAGACTGTAGGGTAAGATGAGAAACTGCAGGTCTAGAATATGTTTAAGTGACAAGATGGGTCAGTGGGGACTTTGCTTTAAGTATTTCTGATAAGAGGAAAAAGAAAAGCTAATACACAAAGAGAAAATTTTAACATCAAATAATGACAGTATAGAAGCTATTATTATTTTGTGCATAAACAGAATGAACCAAGTCAGATTGCATAGCTCTATTTCACGGCTGGCTTGATTTTAGGCAGGTCATTTTAGGAACTATTAAAATAGGATAATATGAAAGGGGTTTTCTTAAACATTTCAGACACGCAGAAATGCTTTTCAACCATTGCATGCATGATCAGCACACTAACTTTGACCATTTGCAGTACTGCTAGCCTTGGTTCAATGCTACAGAAGGTGTATTCATGTAGTCATGTAATTGATATTGTTCACAAGCATATTTTCAGAATCAGGTCCTGTTTCTTTTTTTGTAACGTATTTGAGATTCTAAGACCAAAAGGAAGCTCTAGTATTAAATAATCTTCAGCTGAATACTCAACTACGTTTTTTCCCGTCACTGCATTTAATCTACAGTAGAGTATCTTCTGATGTTTCTCTCTTTAACCTCACAATCACATGTATAAGATGTATGGTCCTTTATTTTTTAGCTCTATATGATACAATGCCCAAAGTTTCCTATTTCATCTTTTCTTCTTTCACTTTATTTGGTTACATTAATTATTAATAAAATAAAAATTAAAAGAGAGTTAGGGCCAGCTTCATAGGGAAAGTGAGACTGTGTTTCATGTATAGAGTGATTAATTAGATAACCATACACACACACTCATAGGGACATAGATAGACAAGCATATCTATACATGTAGATAAAAATACAGATCACACTCTGTCTGAGATGGTGTATCACTTCAACAAATCCACCTGCAGAAAAAATGCAGACAAGAATTATAATTAAAATATATTTTTAAAAAATACAGTTTTATAAAGCACTTTTAATTTTTTTTTCTTTTCTTTGCTCCGCTCTATTTTTATTTCTCACTTTCCACCAGACCTTTCCCTTTTTCTTGATTTTGATTCTCTTCAATGTTTTTACCTCATTGGTTTCCTTCTTGTTACTGATTCTTAACTTTTACTAATCCACCTCCTTGCCAAACTGACTGTGCTGTGCCAGCACCACTTCTGCTGAACAAAGGCTTGAGACAGCAGTGCTCTGTCTGCTTCCAAGCAAGACACCAAAAGTTTTCTGCTCTAGGATAATAGAGGACACTGTCAAAAAGTACCATGAAAGATGCATTGCACTATTCTTTACAAACTACATTTATTTCAATGTTTAGTGTGCAATCTTAATTTAAAGTAATCTGGAAAAGCGAGTCTTGAAATTGCAGTGTTCCATAAAACCTGGTCTTATACACACCTTTGACTCAGGCAAGGGTTTGTTATTCTTGGCTTTAGGCAGTTTATAAAATCTAGGAAAGTCAGCTGCTCCTTCTAAGGGTAAAGCAAGCTTTAGGAATGTATTTTGGAGTGAGATATGATGTGTTTTCAGAATTCTAGAAGTATTATAATGAAAACAGATCAGAAAATGATATGCAATGTATAAGATGTTGAAGAGTAATAGGAAAGATTACTTCATGTTATCACAAAAAAAAAATACTATGTATCTATTGTAAGATAACTGAAATTACTTAGCTGTGATGCATTACTGGAATGTACTTTAAAATGCCAAGAATTCATATAAAATATTTAAACAAAGTCATATTGTCAAAATTCATATGAAACTTCACGTTGTAAAGCAAAAGTAGAGTTTCAAATGCTATACAAGTGGCTAATGTATTGTAATCTAGATAAAATGAAAGATTTACAAGGTTATCACTACTTTTTCCTCCCGTGTTTCTTTTTAAATTTCTGATAATACCTTGTCTTTTGACATAAACTGAAAATTGAATTAATTTTACTTGCAGCCATTGCTTTTTTCATGGCAGCCTCATATCTTCTGTTCTTATTTGTATGTTCTTATTCTTATCATACTTTATAGTCTGATGGTATCACATTTTGAGAACCTAGATTTTAAAGGCCATTTCTTATTTTGTACTAGAATGTCTATCTTTGTGTAAATACTATTGCTGTCACTTGGACCATGCTGCTTCAAGGAGTTAGACTGCTAAGTTGGTTTATCTATAATACTCATGTTTGATCATGTACTCTGAAAGTGAGTGGTGCAAGTGACATTGATTCCGGTGCAATAAAATCAGACTACATGCTTTTAGAAATAACTGAAACTGCTGTTATAGGATAATAGAATCACAGAATCATTTTGTTTGAAAGTGTCCTTTAAGTTCATTGAGTCTAAGCATCAATCTAACACTGACAAAACCCACCACTAAACCATGTCACTAAGCACAGTGTCTACCAATTACCTCCAGGGATGGTGATTCCACTGTTTCCCTGAGCAGCCTGTTCCAATGTTTGACAACCTTTTCGGTGAAGAATTTTTTCCTCATATTCAATCTGAACCTCCCCTGGTGCAACTTGAGGCTATATATTCAACATATATATACATATATCAACATAGTCATAAATGACCTGGACGAGGGGACAGAGTGTATCCTCAGCAACTTTGCTGATGATACCAAATTAGGAGGGCTGGCCAACACTCCAGAGGGCTGTGCTGCCATCCAGCGCAACCTGAACAGGCTGGAGAGCTGGGCAGAGAAGAACCTAATGAGGTTCAACAAGGGCAAATGTAAGGTCCTGCACCTGGGGAGGAAGAACCCCAGGTATAGGGGTGGATAGGTTAGGGGTGGATCTTCTGGGAAGCACTACTGAGGAAAATGATCTGGGAGTCATGGTAGATAACACCCTTTCCATGTGCCAGCAATGTGCCCTCGTTGCCAAGAGGGCCAATGGAATCCTGGGCTGTATAGGGAGAAGTGTGGCCAGTAGGTCAAGGGAGGTCATTCTCCCTCTCTGCTGTACACTGGTGAGGCCACAACTGGAATACTGTGTCCAGTTCTGGGCTCCCCAGCTCAAGAGGGGCAGGGAAGTACCGGAGAGAGTCCAACGTAGGGCAACTAAGATGATTAAGGTATTGGAGCACCTCCCTTATGAAGAAAGGGTCAAGGAGCTGGGGCTCTTTTGCCTGGACAAGCAACAGCTGAGGGGAGACCTTATCTATGTTTACAAGTATCTAAAGGGCGGGTTGAAGGATGTTGGAGCCAGGCTCTTTTCAGTGGTTTCCCGTGAGAGGACGAGGGGCAACAGGCACAAGCTGGAACATGGGAAGTTCCATTCAAATATGAGGAAAAACTTCTTTACGGTGAGGGTGACGGAGCCCTGGAACAGGCTGCCGAGGGAGGTTGGGGAGTCCCCTTCTCTGGAGATCTTCAAGACCCGCCTGGATGCAGTCCTGAGTAATGTGCTCTAGAAAATCCTGCTTTAGCAGGGGAGTTGGACTAGATGATCTCTAGAGATCACTTCCAACTCTGACAATTCTGTGATTCCATGATTCTGTGATATCCTCTTGTCTTATGACTTTTTACTTGGGAGAAGAGACCGAATTCCCCCTCGCTAACACCTCCTTTCAGGTAGTTGTAGAGAATGATAAGGTCTCCTCTCAGCCTCCTTTTCTAAGGACAAACAAGCCCAGCTCTCTCAGCCACTCCTCATAAGACTTGTTCTCCAGACCCCTCACCAGCTTTGTTACCCTTCTCTAAACACACTAATGTCTTTAGTCTCTCTAAACCATAATGTCTTTCTTGTGATGGGCGCAAAACTGGACACAGTATTCGAGGTGAGGCCTCACTAGTGCTGAGTACAGAGGAACACTCACCCTCCTAGTCCTGCTCACCACACCTTTTCTGACACAAGCCAGAATGCTTTTGGCTTTCTTGGCCACTTGGGCACACTGCTGGCTCATATTCAGCTGGCTTTAAAACAGCACCCTGAGGTCCTTTTCCACCAGGCAGCTCTTTAGCCACTCTTCCCCAAGCCTGTAGTACTGCATGGGACTGTTGTGACCCAAGTGCAGGGCTCAGCACTTGGCCTTGTTGAACCTCATACCACTGACCTCAGCCCATAGATCCAGCCTGTCCAGATCTCTCTGCAACGCCTTTCTGCCCTCCAGCAGATCAACACTCCCTAATAACTTGACTGCAGACTTACTGAGGGTACAGTCACTCCCCTCATCTAGATCACTGATAAAGATTTTATAGAGAATCAGCCCCAATACTGAGCCCTGGGGGACATCACTCATGACCAGAACCAACTGGATTTAACTTCATTCACCACCACTCTCTGGGTCTGGCCCTCCAGTCACTTTTTTGCCCACTGGAGAGTACTCCCATCCAAGCCACGGGCAACCAGCTTTTCCAGGAGAATGCTGTGGGAAACAGTATCAGAGGCTTTACTACAGTCTAGGTAGACAGCACCCACAGCCTTTCCATCATCCACTAAGAATGCCACCTTGTCATAGACGGAGATCAGGTTTGTCGAGCAAGACCTGCCCTTCATGACCCCCTGCTGACTGGGCCTGATCACCTGTTTGTCCTGTATGTACCACGTAATGGCACTCAGGATTATCTGCTCTATAGCTCCCCTGGCACCGAGGTTGGACTGACAGGTCTGTAGTTCCCCGGATACTCCTTCTGGCCCGTCTTGTGGATGAGCATCACATTTGCTAAACTCCCATCAACTGGGACCTCCCTGGTTAGCCAGGACAGTTGGTAAATGATGGAAAGTGGCTGGGTGAGCACATCCACCAGTTCCCTCAGTACCCTTGGATGGGTCCCATCTGGTCCCATAGACTTGTGTGTGTCCAAGTGCTGTAGCAGGTCCCTCACAACTTAGCCCTGGATTAGTGGGGCTTCATTCTGCTCCCCATCCCTATGTACTATCTCAGGGGTCTGGGTATTCAGGGAACAACAGATCCTACTGCTAAAGATTGAGGCAAAGAAGGTGTTAAGTACCTCAGTCTTTTCCTCATCCTTTGTAACTATGTTTTCACCCCTGTCTAAGAAAGGATGGAGATTACCCTTAGTCCTCCTTTTATTGTTAGTGTATTTATAGAAATCTTTTTTCTTGTCCTTAACATCAGAAGCCAGATTAAGTTCTAGTTGAGTTTTGGCCTTCTAATTTTCTCCCTGCATAGCCTCACAACATCTTGTAGTCCTCATGAGTGACCTGTCCCTTTTTCCAAAGTCCATAAATCCTTTTTTTTTTTTCCTGAATTGGAACCATAGCTCTTTTCAAACTGAGATAGTTCTATTATAAGGAAAAAGAAAGAAGTACTTGATATTCCAGCTGGGAAATATTTTAATGTTAGTGGCAAGTCTCTTCATCAGTGAATTTCAAATTACAAACTCGCACTTAAATTGAGTAAGGTGTTGAAACATTTTTTTATGCTATGCAGCAAGTGTATTCTGCTTTTATACATCAGTAATTTGTTCTATTATCCTATCATGCCCTTATTTTTGTAAGTCTTTTTGATAAAGCCAAAATTAAGTTCATTTTTACTTCCTCATACAATTTAATTTTGTGTAATCCATACTAAAACCACAATAATTGTGCTCCAGGCATTTTAATAAAACATGCTTAACATGTTTCCTAAAGAACCTGTGTTTTAATTTGAATTAATGGCTTCTTTCATCTAGAAATTTTCAAGATTTTTCCAGGATTTAGTTTGCCTGAATTTGATCAAACAGTGGCATCCAGTGGGAAAAGTAGATGTGTATTCCCAAGAGGTGTAGTTGTTGAAATATATTTCAGCTATGCTCATTTTAGAAAAAGAAATTTTGTATTTTAGAGAAATACAAAATATTTCTTTAATTTATAGTAATTAACAGTAGGACAGGCTTATTAAACTGGTTCAATCTTTGCAGATCCAGTAGGTACATGACTTTAGTCACTCTGTGATTCCCTTGGTTTTTGTTGGACTGTTTTCATTTCACAATAGAACAATTTGAATCATTTTCTGTTCCTGACAGTTGCTTCTGGTACTATCTTCCCTGAACAAAAGGTACAGTATTGAATACAACTTACTCATGTGTTGATGAGAAATACAGGTAATCAACACCCTTGAAAACTTATTTATTGTGCATTGAATGTACATGCCTACATTATCTCTCACTTAAGTATATTTAAATAAGTACATATATAAAGTTATCTTTTCTAGATACTTTACTGGAGCTAAGTAGAAGATTTGTCTGTATAATAAACATCTATTTAATCCTTGTCATTTTGTGTCATCTTTGCTTAGACAATAATCTGGGTAGCGTCTTTTCTAGAAATTGCTGAGGAAGGCTTAATAGAAAGCTAAAGAAGAAACTCACATTCAAAGAAAATCCAATTAATAGTTCTTGTCCCTACCGCAAGATAGGAAATATTTGAGTTTATGGGCATCAGAGAAATCCTGTTTATGATGCAGCTTTTTAGGAGCTTGTTAATATTATGATGAAATAACAAAAATTCTCAGATTACTTGATTATTTATTTTCCCCTCACAAGAAAAAATAATAACCTTACTGAAAAAAATAATTGCAAGGTTCAGATTTCTAGATCACATTGTGGTTAGTAATGGAAAAAGAGTGTGTCATAAGGCAGATAAATCACCTTAAATCTACAGAAAAAAAATGTGACACTAAAAAGGGTGACCTGCCCAGGGTCACCCATTAAAAAATAAGGAGTAAAAACCTTAAGTTTCCTATCCTTATCAGCTGTTTATTTGTTATTTGGTTTAAGAGTTAAAGACAATGTAGGTATTATTTACTATTCATGCTGCTTCGGAGAGAAAGAGTGTTATGGGGGAATGCTGAAATTGTCACATCCTACACTTCATGCTTTCTCAAAGGCAACAGGATTGGCAAGTCTTGCTCTCCCAGGTGCCACCCTGTGTCTTTGGACCAACACTGACCTCCCACCACATTTTCACTATTCTTGTTTTTCTTTGTCTCCCCAGTGATAGAGGCCTTGAGCTTCCTGAATTCTTGCTCTCAGAGGAATAGTTCTCTGCACTTCCATCCTGAGAAGGGGGGACACGATAGCTATTCTGTAATAAAATTCAAATTAATATAGGGATGAAGGGAGAGAAAGATAGGGGAGGGATGGAGCAGGAAGGAAATATGAGTGTTTTCAGTGGACATTTGTGCTCTTTCCTTCTGCCTCTCATTTTACTTTTACAGTGGAAACGTAGTAATCTGTATTTCCTTTTTGAAAGTTTGCTGTAGTTTTGTATTTTTCGGGGAGGTTTCCTCTAATTAATGTCCACCGTTTCTACATGATTTATTTCTCTTATTCATCATAACCTAATTGCTTTCCACCAACAGCTAGTTGACAGAACTGTCAATTTGTTCAGGTCCTTCTGTTAGTCTGACTCACTGATTTATCATCTGCTTTCTTCAGATACACTCAGCACCATTTTTGATGGGCTGGCCCGCAGGAACACCTTTCTCATTGCCAGCATATTTTTCATTTTTCAGATCCACACTTTCCAGCTCTTTTACTGAACAGGGTTTATAGATGTTTAGCTGACTGTCCGTGATCAGCAAAAACAACTGATAGAGATAAGACATGAATTTACAATGTGTTCTCCTGCAGCATACTCAGCATTTTCTCTTCAAAACAGTACCCAGTGTTGAATTAGGCGGTAAATGTTATACAACAATTACCCTCTCAAGGCTTGTAAAGGCAACTGCTGTGTCTTCCTATAAACCAACCTGTTCACTTGATTTCTTTCAGAGAGGAGTTTCAAAAAGCTTCATGAACAATGAATAGTTCTCATACTCTGCAGGGGAGGTGAAACAGTTTTAACATCTTTGCAGCAGTTACAGATATATTGAAAGCAGAGGGGTCCATTGGATTAGAAAATTTTTGGTCCCTTCCCTTCCCTTCCCTTCCCTTCTTCCTTTAGCTTAAGGGAGAATATAATAAACTGACATTTAGATATTATCCACTTCACACTGCTAATTACAAACAGTAGACATCCCCTCCATGGAGCTGGATTTAGAGAATACTTTTAAGCAACACTCTACACAGTTGCACTGTATACTTTCATGGAGATGGCTCACAAATGCAAAACAGCAAGCTTCCAAAGACCTGAACGCGTTTGTGAGCTAAGCCAGCAAGCAAGTTTTGAAACAATACAATTATATGTGCATGATGGAAAAGAGTAAACCACATATATTTATTCTCTGCTTCCTCATGAACATATCTGATTATTTTTTGTTTACCTCTATTCCCCTTAATTGTGTGTTCAATTATATGTGCATGATGGAAAAGAGTAAACCACATATATTTATTCTCTGCTTCCTCATGAACATATCTGATTATTTTTTGTTTACCTCTATTCCCCTTAATTGTGTGTTCAATTATATGTGCATGATGGAAAAGAGTAAACCACATATATTTATTCTCTGCTTCCTCATGAACATATCTGATTATTTTTTGTTTACCTCTATTCCCCTTAATTGTGTGTTCAATTATATGTGCATGATGGAAAAGAGTAAACCACATATATTTATTCTCTGCTTCCTCATGAACATATCTGATTATTTTTTGTTTACCTCTATTCCCCTTAATTGTGTGTTCTTATAAACTCCAATTGTCAATCATTTTTACATCTTGTGCTTGTACAATTGCTTGCGTTGTAATACAGTCTTATGTTATTTATTATTCAGATGTAACAGAGATCAGAATCTAGTCATATTTACATACTATGTAATATATCTCCTTATGACTTGAGAGCAATAGTGTAAAATATGTAAATGACTGAAAGTTAAAAAAAAAATTTGCAAAACTTGTTTGCTATCTTCTTCGAGCAGATCTAGGGAGAAATAAAGACAAAATGACAGTGTTAATAAAATGTATTATAAAATTCCATACGGTGGATAGAACATAATGAGCTGCTTTTTTTTTTTTTTTTTTTTTTTTTTTTTTTGAAACTATGCAGAACTTACCTAAATGCCTCTGTTTCAGCAGAGCACCACCACTATTAGTCTGCTAAGCCTCATAAAGCAAGGGTACTTAATTTTCCAAACCTAGTCATTTCTGTCTTTCTTATCCTGCACAAAGACTACTTTTTAAAAATGTGGGTTTTTTTTTTTTTTTTTTTTTTTTTTAGTATTTTGGAAATCTAACTATGCAGAACTTACCTAAATGCCATATAAATACTTAAGATTAGGGCAAAATAACATGTAGGCATTCAGTCACTCAAAGCTTCAGGTGTGCAACACTCACTTATGTAAAACAAACCAATCAGGAGGATGCAGCAGAGAGAAGTTTATCTCAAATTCTCTCCTGGATGTAAATATTAAATTCAGCACCTCGATTAGATACTTTTGAGAATTTAGTGACTGAAATCTCCTTGGGGAGCTATGGAATTACATCTTATAATAAAAGGTAGATTTTTACACATGTATATATTTTAAATTTGTTCTCTAAAAAAGCTCATTTTCAGGCTTTTTCAGCTAAGAATATCTGTAAGTGAAAAAGTGGTTTTCAGATAGCTTAGCCATGGATTATCACAGTTAATATAGCCTAGCAATCTAAAAGAAGCTTTTGGTATTTTCATAAACAGAATTGAGTGAGAAAAAGGTCCCATCAAATTTTAAATCTGAGAACCTGCAGGTGTGACCACCATTGCTTTAGAAGCAGAGAACTTTATTCAGGAAACATCACAGTTTATTTGATTAATGTCCCTTAATATAATTTTGTTCCAAATTTTTACTTGACTTTTTTCAGTGAGAATAAAACTTCAGTAAAAAAGAAATAGAAACAGAAGAGGGAATGCAATTATTTGCCATGTGGCTGATTTCAGGAATGCAAATTCCAAGGATTTTCTGAAATTTTTTAGTTTCCCTTCTAAGCATGTATGGCAGATTTCAGTTTATATTCAGAATCAGGTCTTCTTTCTGTTTATTATTTGAAGGCAAACAATCAAAAGGAAATTGAAATTATGCACATATCTACCACTCTCTGTGTACAGGTAAAGATTGAAAATTATATTTAAAACATGATAAATGCTGGAGATAAGCCTTAAACACAGAGTTCTAGAAAGAAAGTTCCTGTCAGCCATTGTTTATTTAGAGAAATATTCATATGCCCATCAGATGAAAACATGTTAATAAGTTATTGACACTGAAAATGTTGAAACATAAAGCTCTCCTGGGGCACTCCATGTTAAAGAAGTTAACCTCCCCTTATTTCAAAGGTTTTTTTGTGTATCATTATATATTTTTTGTTATGATTTATTTCTGATCGTGTCTTTGTGCATGAAATGCAATGTGGATATTTAGCAGAAACTAGATACTAAAAGTGTCTATTCACAATTCCCTTTTTATTAGTTGCTTTTTAAAATTGTATTCTCAAATTGTATTCTCTAAATTTAAATTGTATTCTCAAAATGTATTCTCTAAATAAGCAGAACATGTTGTCTTTCTTAGTTAGCTTCACTACCTGGTTTTCATTTATACAAATAATAATGAGCTTTCACAGTTTTTATAACATCCTGTTTATTTTCAATGAAACCAGAGAGCAAAACCTGCAGTTAATTGTAAATTTTATGCAATTTTAAAAAAAAAAATCTTGTACTTTAAAAACACAAAAAAATTCAGAATAAGATAATAACACTATGCATTTTTTTTATTATCGTACAAAAATGTATGTCATTCTGAGCATATATGGCATAGTAATAAATCTCTCTGTAAATATTGGCAGAACCTGTCAGTTCTCGACCACAGCTTAAGCTGAAGGTTTTCAAGTAAGATCCAATTACCCTTCTTTCCATCCCTGTTGCTCTGACAGACTTGCTTCATTAGCAAAAAGTGTGTGCCCCATTGCAAAAAATCTCCATACTAATATGCATTTTACTACTCCTGAGCAACTTGGGAATAGGAAAATGAGACGGTGTGTTGTTGGCTACAGTAATATGCATATCTCTTGAGTATCACTTTGAATTGATTTATTTTTAGTATACATGGTCATTGTTGTGAAAATAAGTCTTTTTTCATATGTTTATCTTTAACTCTTGCATTATGAGGGAAATTCTATGGGTATGATCTGACTGATGAGTTCCACTGGTTCCAGTGGAAATTAGGAACAATCATGATTAAACACTTCCAATCAGACTTTGAATATTTTATATTATTTTACCTTTGTTCTGGGTACTTGTGTTTAGATACAATTCTCTTCTAGGAAAGTAATTATGTTTACACAATACTGAAAAATATGATCGGAGTTAAACTCCGACATAACAGATATAGTCTTCTGGTAACTTTCAAATACCTCTGACTACATCCACTTTTGGAATTCATTGTTTAATAGAAGAAAACTCAACAACTATTTTATTTTTGGTTTTGTTCCCATGGTAAAATCAACCTAAGTAGCATGTAAAAAGATCTTTGTTGCTAAATTTAGTTTTGTTTAAAATTACAAGAATCTATTACAGTATTTTCAATTGATTGTAATTTTTGGTCACTAGTTTTGCTGTTTTTCATTATGCTGACCAAATCTTAAGAACTGGTAGTTCTGAAACTCTTTTACTATGTTTGAATCCCCATCCCAGATCTTTTAATTTCCTGACAGATTAGCTCTCTGGAGTTCCATATCCCATAACAGGAAAAAAAAAAAAAGAAAACCATTAAAGCAGAGTTAAAACAATGAAATTCATTCCAAATATCAGTATCTATTGCACAATCCTGCTTTAGCTGCAGCATATATGTGGTTTGAAAGCAGCAGGTGGGAGGGAAAGAGGGAAGACAACATTTTCTCTGCCAATAATCCTTGTTTGAAGGTCAACACTACATGAAGTTAACATGCCTGTGAGTCAGATTGCCTCCAATCCATGTATGATGAGTAGGTCTGCAAGAAGGTGTCTGTATGTGCACAAGAAACCTGAGCACAAGGTGTCTTCATTCTTGCTGTGGAGATGTTCAAAAGGGGCATCAATACAGTGAATGAAGCTCCGAGAGAGAGTTTTAGGTCACCACAAAGTAGCCAGCTAGGGTTTCATCAGCCTCAGCATAGATGCAGCACCATTTTATATGCTTGAGGTGACTAAGAGAGCACAGATCTTCAACGGTTCCTTTACTCCAGTTCCCTGACAACTTTTAGATACCGGTGAGTTTTCAGCTGACACTAAATGCCTCTGTGTGAGGAGCTGAATCGTGTTTCAGCATGATTTTAGGTGACAAGTTATGTCATAAAAGAGTTATAGCTAAAGAAAGATTAAGCTATGAGATATATTTATGTGGAATATATAGTCAACAATAACCTTTCAGTAGATCAGCATTATTTCTCAAAGTCCTGGGCATATATACACTTATTCGTAATCTATTTGTGTTTTAAATGTTTATCTATATTCACCCTTTGCTGGGAAAGGGAGAAGTAGTGTTTTAGGATACAAATTATAAGATGGACCTCTTTCTACTCTTACTGAAGTATAATTGAGAAATAATTTATGGTGATGTGAAAGCATTCTGAGAATTCTTTACCAAAAAAATTCTCTAACATCTAACTGAAGTGAGACAGGAACATAAGGCTGGATATATTAAAAAAAAAATAATGTTTGTTGCCCTTGGGCACTGCATAGAATCATAGAATCATAGAATCATTCAGGTCGGAAGAGACCCTTGGGATCATCGAGTCCAACCATTTACCCTACTCTACAAAGTCCTTCCCTACACCATATCCCTCAGTACCCCATCTAAACACATCCAGGGACGGTGACTCAACCACCTCCCTGGGCAGCCTATTCCAATGCCCGACCACTCTCTCTGTGAAAAATTCTTTCCTAATGTTCAGTCTAAACCTACCCTGCTGGAGCTTGAAGCCATTCCCTCTTGTTCTGTCGTTAATTACCTGTGAGAAGAGACCAGCACCAACCTCTCTACAGTGTCCTTTCAAGTAGTTGTAGAGAGTGATGAGGTCTCCCCTCAGCCTCCTCTTCCTCATACTAATCAGTCCCACCTCCTTCAGCCGTTCTTCATATGATTTGTTTTCCAGGCCCTTCACTAGTTTCGTTGCCCTCCTCTGTACTCGCTCCAGCACCTCGATATCTCTCTTGTATTGAGGTGCCCAAAACTGGACACAATACTCGAGGTGTGGCCTCACCAGTGCCGAGTACAGGGACACAATCACTTCCCTACTTCTGCTGGTCACGGTATTTCTAATACAAGCCAGGACGCCGCTGGCTTTCTTGGCCACCTGGGCACACTGCTGGCTCATATTAAGCCGTTTGTCAATTAGAACCCCCAGGTCTCTTTCCTCCAGGCAGCTTTCCAGCCACACTTCCCCGAGCCTGTAGTGCTGCATGGGGTTGTTGTGGCCCAAGTGCAGAACCTGGCACTTGCCCTTGTGGAAACTCATGCCATTAGTAGAATGGGAATAGATGTAATTTGTAAATGTAAATATGTAAATTTACATAGGAATAGATGTAATATTTTTCACTCTTTTATTTAACCATTTGATATTTGAAGTGTAGAGCAAACATGATTTTACCATGTTTTCTTTCCAGTAATTTTCTTTGCAGAAAGTGTGACCGCTTACTTGGGTCACACGTAATGAAACAAATGACCTGGTGAGATAAAGAGAAATGGACATAAGATCTGGAGACAAACTCAAAGATAGGGCTCACCATTAACATAATTCCATAAATTAAAATATCTATATATCAGTGTAGAAAGACACTTGGGGAAAATATTTCACCATATATTGTAGCTGCTTTGTTTAATATGTTAGGTCATGTGTCACTGAGCTTCAAATGAAAAAACACTGAATACTGAAATTTGAAGTAGTAAATAGCTATAAAAACATTCATTATGCATTTATTTGCAGCTAGAAGAAAAATAATTCACAAAATAGTTTTCACAGCTGAAATTAAATGGTGAACTGGCAAGGTGCAATTGGGTGTCACAGATATCTTGTATCTAAGTGAGAGTTTGGCTGCATTTTAATTAGTAGAGAACAGTTAACGTGACTCTTACCAAATATAGAGCACTTCTGCTCATATGTCATTATGCTTTTATAAATATAAGAAGTGAGCATTAGTAGTTCTGTATTTCAAGCAGACAGACCAAGTATTTACTATCCTTCCAGGCACAAGTTTTCAATTACAGTATTGCTGAGGGTCACTCTCAGTACCACTCTCAGTGAGTAGATCTCATTGAGAGTTCAAATTTTGCAGTTTTGACTTAATTTGTCAATATGATTAAAATATTTAGTGAAGAGTTTCACAGTAGGAAATTTTACCCAGTTACATTGGATTTCATAAACACTTTAGTACATCTTGTGAAATCATACCTGTTGAAAAGTTTTTACTTTTTTTAAACAGCTTTTATCTTGATGTTTTTGTTGTTCTTTTAATAGGAAATTTTTATAAAAAATAATTCTCGAAACTTTAACAAAAAATATTTTTCTTTACATTTTACAGATTCAGGTTTATTCAGAGTGCAATTTTATTCATAATGCAAAGTAATCAGAATTGATACCTGGTGGTTGCTTTTATATGACTGGATCCTTTTGAGTGTGCATGGGTCTGTCATTGTGCATAACTGGACTCCAAAAGACTTACCTCTTTTTCTGGTTTTTCTTTAAAAATTTTTATGGATTTAATATGATGTAATTTGTCTCATGTCTAGAAGTAATCACCATAACAATTTTTTAGAACCTATGAAGAAAGATTGAGACAATTTGAGTGGTTTAGCCTGAAGAAGAGAAGGCTCAGGGGAGACCATATTGTGGTCTATCAATACTAGATGTGGGCTTGTAAGAAAAATGAAGATTTTTCACCAGGGCCTGTAATGACAGGACAAGGGCCAGCAGTTTTAAACTGAAAAAAGTAGGTTTGCATTAGATATAAGAAATAAATTATTTACAAATAAGGTGGTGAGGCACTGGACCAGGTTGCCAAGAGAAGTTGTAGATGTGCCAGCCTTGGAAGTTTTCAAGGTTAGGTTGAATGAGGTTTTTGAGCAAGCTCATATAATAGAAGAAGTCTGTGGCCATGGACATCTAGTTCAGCCTCAGGGGGGTGGGAGGATAGATAGGCAGACTAGACGATCTTCAAAGGACCCTTCCAACTCAAACCATTCTATTATTCTATGATTTTAGGAATATGGCCAGCCCCACATAGGTGTATAAGACAGTCCAAATAGTACAGTCTCTGAATACTTCTGGTTTTCTGTATGAAATGTAAGGGCATTTAAAGGTGATTACTATGGATTTACATGTCAAACTATCTCTCTGGCAGATAAGGTCCTTAGTTCACAAAAATAAATGGCTACGGTTCTCATTTTTAAAAATATACCAGAACAGTTATGCTCTGCATCTACTATCTGCCTGAGAATTAAGTTGTCACCTAATTGCTACATGGAGCTGGACTTCCAACATTCAGAGGTTTTTATATAAATCATGTTGTTTAATCATTAAGAAATTTACTTCATTTATGAATTATGAACATTCTTTTAAAAATTATGTATTAAAGCTGTTTTCTCATTAATTTTTCACTTGACCTATAATAGAAAAAATGATCAATATTTTTATTGGACATCTTCACCTCAGTGAATTGTATTTCTTACCTTAATATTTTTGTGATATGGAGCTTACTGTGTCATCTAGAAGCATCTAAGATGAAAGGAGCTTTTTCTTTCCTACGTAGACCTAATGCTCATCATATGAATCCATTCTTTTTCTATACGGGATAAAAATGATTCCTTTTCTACATAAATTATTTAACTTAGTTGGAAATAATTTTTCCAAAACAATGTTAAATAAAAGGTGAAAAACTATTTTAAATCTGATGTGTTTAATTTTCCTTTTTTAATGAGAAACTGACCTCTTGCACTTTCCTTCACTGTGGAATAATTACTATCTGCTATTACTAACACTTCCAGAAATAAATGATCTAGTCAGGATTAGAATTAACAAGCACGGCTGATCAAGCCACTATGAACATGCCTTAGAGTCAATTTCAGCTGTTCACTCGTTCTCAATTAGGCACTATCTTAGAGCACTTACTTACTGAATATTTACTTGCTGATCAGCAGTTGCCATAGCGGTTTCATGGGCTGTGGAGAAAACATTCAACTAGAATAGGGAAATGTAACTGTCATATTCAGTAGAGGTCCTAGTGATATATGTAACATTAACTTCATAAATTGATGACACTGTACTGAACTGGAATAATACAATTTAGCAATTTTTTCAAAGGAAAAGTAACATGATTTGTTAACTTCATGTTTTGATTTGAAAATGTAATAAATTGAGAATTAATGCAAGTCAGTATTTATATTGTAATCAGTGACAATATTTATTGTAAGTATAACCTAGCAGCTTAATATTTCAATTTCATGAATGACCTCTTAAAAATTTTTTTTCCAAATGATACATTAGTTTCAGATTGATCAATTAATGAAGATTTATGTTTGGATGAAAATGGCAGCCTAATACACTATTAAATATTTGTCCAGGGCAAAGAACAATAAGGAAATCTTTGCTTATTAATTCATGTGGTTTATATCTTTATACCATGTTATTCAGTCATTCATCATAGCACTAAAAAAAAAGTAGAGCGTGAGGCTTAAGGACCAGAGCAGTAGAATCATAAAATCATACAAAACCAGCTGACAAAACTACCTCCGTTATTTCTAAATTGCTTTTAGCACTGTTCCCACATACTCCAGTGATGAAAATAGTTTTACAGCTTTGAAGAGGTACATACAATAGTAAATGTGAAATAGAAACTATCTGAGTTTCAGTGGTGCTGAGCAATAAGACAAGAGACAATGGGCACAAAGTGGAACACAGGAAATTTCATCTGAACATAAGGAAAAAATTCTTCACTTTAGAAGGTGACAGAGCACTGGAACAGGCTGCTCAGAGAGGTTGTGGAGTCTGCTTCTTCTAGAGATATTAAAAATCCACCTGGATGAATTCCTGTCCAACCTGCTGTAGGTAAAACTTATTTACCAGTGGAGCTGGACTAGATGATCTCCAGAGATCCCTTCCAACCCTTATCATTGTGTGTTTCTGTGAGTTCACAACAGTGATGTATTTTGGTCCGATATTATAAGATGAGGCTTAAAGCACTATTGGTAGTTGCTAATATACTAGAAGTCTTCATCTGTTTCTTTCAGTGACTGAGATACAGCTTACAGAATTATTTGTGCACAAGGGGTGGAGCTAGAAAACTTTAAATCATTCAAATATGCCTGAAATTTATCAGATATTGTGTATTTTTATCAAAACAACAGGATATAATATCATGCCTTCGTGCTATAAGTTGGTCAGTAGCGATGAGGAACCTTGGTCTGCTTTTCCCAAAGGTTAGAAGGTGATTATTCCCCTATATAAATCCAAGGTACTTATTGAATACTAGGGTATTATTTTTAATTTGGTCTCAAAAAGAATATAGAAAAAAAAGTGTTAGAAAAAGGTATTATAAAAGTTTCAGAGAATGGCAAGAAAGAGATTCGAAACTAGGAAAATGCACAGTTAGGTGAGTTATAACTAAGTTTCGAATTCTTTAGTCTGAAAAAAAGTTATCTAGAAGAGATGACAGAGGAATTTCATGACTGGCGCAGAGATGGTGAATATGGACCACTTTTTCCTTGCCTATCCCTATTGGAAAAACTGGGACACAGATGAAACCAACAGGCAAAACAAAAAAGAGGTCATATCTTGAACTCAGCCCTGCTTTGAGCCTGAGGGTGAACTAAATTTTCAACTTTAATTGAAGAGAAGTCTTCTCTTCACAAGAAGAGAAAACTTAGGGGGGATCTAATCAATGCATACAAATATTTAAAGAGAGGATGTCAGGAGAACGGGCTGGTCTTTTTTCAGTGGTGCCCAGTGACAGGACAAGAGGAAATGGGAACAAACCTGAGCATAAGAAGTTCCACCTAAACGTGAGGAGGAACTTCTTTACTGTGAGAGTGGTAGACCACTGGAACAAGCTGCCCGGAGGGGTGGTGGAGTCTCCTTCTCTGGAGACATTTAAAACCCACCTGGGCAAGTTCCTGTGCAACCTGCTCTAGGTGGACCCACTTTGGCAGGGGGGTTGGACTAGATGATCTCTAGAGGTCCTTTCCAACCCCATATGATTCTACAATTCTATGATTTTTTCTGGGTTTCTATCAGATAATTGCTCAAAAATATCAGCAAATACATGGAACGCCTTCTCTCAGGATGCTGAAGGCATTCTTACATTTAAGGAAAGACCAGACAAGTCCAATTAATAAATTTATTAAAATTTTCTACATCCTTACAAATCACTTTGATTCAGGAATTTGCAAATTACTTGAAAAAAAAAAATGTTTTCTAGCCTAGGAATCACTTATGCTTAGTGTTGGGAAAAAGATGTTCAGACTATATAGACCATTGAAGGTATCCACTAGTATAGATATAGTATTCTTGTTCTTCTATTATTTCCTGTTACCATATTGGCATCTATTATTACAGTCATTAATGTTATTAAAGGTGATAAATTTGCAAGAATGTCTACATAGTCTGACTGATTATTCTTTGTAAATCTCGTTTCCCTTGACTTCTCCATGTTTTATTTTTCCCTCTTCTTTCTTCTCATTCTTTATTTTTTTTGTCAGCAGGCATTATTGTGAGGTATCACAGCAATCTGTGTCCACTTTTTTCTTCTCTTTTCCCTTTACCACTGAGTAAATTTCTTCAGCATTCATTGTTAAGATTCCTTTCACTGGAGCTGCCTAAAATGCAAGGCATCTTAGAATCATGAAATCATAGAATCATAGAATCGTCTAGGTTGGAAGGGACCTTCAAGATCATCTAGTCCAACCATCAACCTAACTCTGACAAAAAAAAAATAAGAAATAAGCAATAAAAAATCACTAAACCATATTTCTGAGGACCATGTCAACCCGTCTTTTGAACACCTCCAGGGATGGTGCCTCAACCACTTCCCTGGGCAGCCTATTCCAATGCTGGGTAACCCTTTCTGTGAAGAAATTTTTCCTAATATCCAATCTAAACCTCCCCTGGTGCAACTTGAGGCCATTTCCCCTTGTTCTATCTCCTGTGACTTGGAAGACGAGACTGACCCCCACTTCTCTAAACCCCCACTTCATGTAGTTATAGAGCACGATAAGGTCTCCCCTCAGCCTCCTCTTCTTCAGATTAAACAACCCCAGCTCCCTCAGCCTCTCCTCATAAGACTTACTCTCCAGACCCCTCATCAGCTTCATTGCCCTTCTCTGGACTCGCTCCAGCACCTCAGTGTCTTTTTTGTGGTAAGGGGCCTTATCTAAACTATCGTATAGTTTCTCTCCACAGACAATAGAAAAATGCATATACTTTCTCTGTATTAGGTGAATGAAAAAATACTTTCTTTTTTCTTTTCTCTTTAAAGTTTTCTGTTTTTTTCTATCCATTTTTGGTTTGGTTAGACTGTGACAAAACTAATGCGGTTCTCCTCCTCAGTTTCCATCTTGGCCTCTTACAGTCTTTTCATCAACACAGCAACTAACCTTGCATTGACAGTTAGACCTTTGTCTTCTGTGAGTCTTGTCACTGGCTCCCGGTTGCCTGCAGTATAAAGTCTAACAATCTATTTTCCAGAGTTTCTTTACATTCCAGACCACTCACTGGAAATTAGAACGAATAGAGGCAATACTGTGTTGCAATGCAGCTCTACTGTTTTTTACTTAATAGGAACCTTTCCACTGACTGTGATTATTATGCAGGGGTAGTGTCTTTCTGGTTCCTGTCTATACTGCTCAAGCTGGTATGTGGTGGTGATGGTCTCTCTGCTGCAGTACAATGGTTTCTCTCTGTGCAGTGCAAGAGGAAAACAGCTGAGGAAGGTTTCACTGAGGTAGCTCTTAATAAAGCTCTGGTGGGGATGGAGGTCAGAGCTCCCCACGTACTAGTGCTTGGGTTAAGGACACTCAAGTAGCCCCTGAAATCATTGGAGTGCATTAAAAAGCATTTTAAAAGTTAACAATCTCTTTGATATGCGTAAGGCTTTGCATTTATTATGGAGAAGAACTCTGATAATGAGACAGAAAATTATTTGAAACTGACACATAACAAAGTGGATTGAATATATTTTTATCATTATATCTATGGCAAATTAATTAAGTGGTGATATAGCAATAGAATACCGTCTGTTACATATTAAGGTTTGGCTTAAAATAATTATCACATTATAGGAATTACTTCTATTCCCACTGATGATTATGACAAAACTGCCATTAACTTACTAAGAACAAAAAATTGTCCAGGAGCAGTACAAGTAGGAACAGAAGAATATTTTTAAAGTTAATATGACATAACATAATAGAAATTAATAATGCATTTTTTACAAAAAGAAGAAAACTAGTAAACTCCTGCATAATTAGGCGTGTTTCAATCTAAGCTAAATTGAAGGCTCAGATGAGCTTTCACACCTGCTTTTCACATCTGCTTTTCACATCTGCTTCACATCTGCTTCACAAATCAGAACATGACAAGCACCCACACTCCACAATGGGCTACAAAAAATGTCATGTTTGCTTCAAGAGGGAATTGAAAGGCATCTAAAACCTCTGGTTTGCTGTGGTCTTTCAGGATCATCCATTACTAGCCTGAGAAAAGAAGAAAAATAAATAGGACAATTGTGACCAAGCTGGCATTGATATAGCACATTTTTCAGGCAATCATCTTAACTGAAGTTCCTTCTTTTGGCAGGTTAACCAGATGGAACAGCAATATTCTGCTTGTGTATCTTGGAAGAGGAAGATGAATGCCCACAAACGTGTATCATTTTGAACATTGATGTTAGCACCTTGCAGTATGAGCAGTGTATTTCTAGGTAGTAGTTGTCAAGTGATGTCAAATCAATGTTTGTTTGGTTTGTTGGTTCGTTTTGATTGTTATTTGTGCCTAGCATATAATTACATAAATTGGATGTTAGTTGAGGGCTAGGTCATGATCAAATGCATACATACAAATATGGCCAATTTGAAAATAAATTTTCTAATGCTTTTATTAAACAATACTTTATATCTTAATATTATCTTGGTTTTAAGCGATTCTTACTTGTGTAAATTGTAGAATCATTCATGCACAGTTGGTTGTGCATCACAGTATACTATGTTCTCTAGAAGAGATTGCTCTGGGGACCTAGGTCGTGGCCCACGGAAAGAGATAGGTCATGTGCAGTGTGTGCATTTCTACAGAATGGCGTTGGTAGGAGGGGACTCGCAGGTACTGGCGTGTCTGCAGTAGGATCTGACACCAGAAAACTCTCAAGAATAGCAGAGATTTTGCTTGAAGAGCCAAATCTTCTCTTCCTGAAGAGCCAAAATTTAGGCCTTAGAACTGATGAATAAAGAATGCTTGCCTCATGACATAAAAAACAATTGAAGTTGTGGAATCGGAAGGAAACTCTGGAGGAAACGGTGCAATGGAAAAAGAGTGATTTCCAAGCCTTTATAATGAGTGAATTTCACTCTAGAAATCTGATTGAAATTAATATTGAATTTAATAAACAGGAACGTGACTTAGATACTAATGAAATGGAGGTTTAGAGATCAAGACCTGTTATATCCTCAGTTATTCTATAATAATGCAACATAATAAAGGAAGTATTAGGCTTGTGGTGCCACTTCATAAATATTTAGACCTGCTTACAATGTAGCACTTTTTTGGCTCTTTTGATAGCAAGACCTAAAATATCTTCCAAGGATTAGTCTAAGAGTACTTTTCAAGTTTGACTTCTGCATAGTTTCATGGTGTGTAAGGCAACATGACACAAGACTGATTTTACTGACTTCGTAATGCTAGTTTATAATTTAAAGAAGAAGCATCTTATAAGAGCAATTAAAAAGTCTTTTGGACTTTTGCAGATTTCTTTTTTTTATTTGCTTATGTCCTAAGAGCGTGCAATCTAATAATGTACTTCAAAACTAGAAATTGATCACTATACATGTAATCAAAGATTAAGAATGTGTTTATATTTTTCTTTTACTGGAGATGTTTTCTATTAACAATAATATGATTCCATAATGACAGCAAAGACATTTAATGTTACATGTACATTACATGTACATTACATGTACGTTAGTAAAATGTCCTTTGATGGTGTTTCTGAATTTAAGTAAAGTCTAACAAACAAGCTAAATAGTCTAGTTTTCATACAATAGGAATACATTAAATCATTTTGAACCTAGGTTATTCACAGTCAAACTCAAGTATCATTTGTATTAAGTATTATTTCAACTTTGTACCAAGCTTTGACTTGTGAATAGAGAAGTCTGGGGGAAATGTGATGCATGTGGTTTATTAATATTCAGAAGATCTCTTAATAGTAGGCCGTGAAAATGACTTTGCTAAATGCATGCAACATGAATCAAATTATTATCAGTTTTTAAAATTTAACTTTTTTATTTTTACTTTCAGTTTTTCCTTCTGTTTTTTTCTTTTTGTTTTGGTTTGGTTTGGGTTTGATTTTGATTTTGATTTTGATTTTTGTTTGATTGGTTTTTTTTCCAGATAAATGTTTAAAGTCTCGTATAGATGTTTGAAAAATACTTTTATAACTGAATGTATAAACACTGCATTTCTTCCAATTAATTTAGTTTGGAAAAAAATAGTTATGATCGGGCTTTCCTTATACTTTTCATACTCATGCAGGAAAACTTGAGTGACATTGGAAGTATTAGGGACCAGTTTACCTTTTCCTTTTCTTCAATGTCAGCTAAAATTCTAAGACTTGAATTTATTTACTCCTGCACATTCTTTAGTGATTATCCAGATTTATTTTCATGTCTATGTATTCTTCATTCTTACCCTGATGGTTGCTTCCATATATTAACTAGGTTTTTCAGATGAAAATTAGTCTACTAGTATTAGCATACAAAAACCAACCTTGCAACAATGTAAACTTGTATATTTTAATATTGATTAAAGGCTATATGCTTTACCTTGCTAGTAAGGTTGCTATATTTTTCACTTCTTTATGGAAAGAGTTAGCAACCAGAGTAATATCACTTAAAAATTTACAATAGACAGCTTTTAATGCAGAGACAAAGATTCATTCCTAACAGTAAAAAAAAATGTACACACACACACACATATATATTTATACACACAGGAAGTACTCCAAGGAATAGAAAGATAGAAATACGATCAACATCTTGGTTGTTGTATTAAATCAGAGCTATTGGCTTTCAGATAGATGCTTTTTTTATCAGCTGCACCAGGCAGTGCATATATATATCTAATTATTTCTTATATTGAACTCTAAAGCAAATACACATACAAAAATTAACACAATGACACTAAGAACTTGACTGAAACTACTGAAGACGGATAATTAAACAGCAAGGCTGAAAACTATCTTTCACACATCCTATTGGGATACATTTTTGATTAGCCAAATCTACTAATTGTTTTGGGACCTTAACTTTTGCCCTATGCAGAATTAGGGACCTCAATACTGGTTTTGTATATATTGTATATATTTCCTTATTTTTCTTTTATTATTTCATTTAATTAGATTTAGTTCCTTCTAAACTCATAAATCTCCTTGGAGACAGAGGTGGGGGAGAGTATCTGTCATTCGTCTTATTGGTGAGTCTGGCCGAAATCATGACAGCTACATAGAACAATGATGACTTTGGTGATAACAAAGATTCAGACTCGTATCAGTGAACCAGACTGCTCTTAAAAGTGACTAAGACACCAGGAAGGTTGAATGCGTCTTATGTGAATTTTATTAAATGAAATAGATTCTATTACTTATTCTGAAATATCTGTGTATTATTTTATATAATTGCAGGTCCTCCCATTCTAGGATTTGAATGCTTTCTGCAAGTCTGCACCTCAGGAAAATTTATGATAGACAGTATGCATAGGATTAACAGCAGATGAATTTTTATATTCCTGGAGACCTGCAGCTGAGACCAGAAACTTAAAAAAAAAATCCCTACAACATGTATTAGATAATATTCTCAGTTAAAGTGCTAGTCTTGTGTTGTGAATGCTACTTTAAATCACCAGTGCTGAGCAGCTTAATTCTTCATCAGAAAAGATCTAGTCAGTTCAACAAAACTGCTATAAGCACCCACTGCTCATGATCTCATAGCATTTTTCACTGCTGAAAAAAACGTTGGAAATTCCCTCCTTCTTAAGGTCTCTCTGAATTTTAAGGAACTTGGTTTTGATCAATTAGTATACGATCATATTAATTCAGCCATGGTTCTACAAACTTTGAACATATTTAAAGAGGGTTATAAATGCTGAATGAGCTTCAAGAGCCATGAAAGTATAAAAAGATTCTTTGTGTATCGGTAACATTAGACGCATGCTTATATTTGCCACATCTGTATTTAAAAGTGCCAAGCCGTGTATAGCATTTTGTTGTCTTTATTGACAACAATAAAGCAGAGTATATGCCCTTTTTTCTAGCATCAAATGAATAAGTTTTTTAATTAAAATAACTTTTATCCTAATGCTGTCTTCTCATTCACCTGTTTTCTTGAGGTACTTATGGAAACTTAACTCTTGTATTATGTCTGTGAAAGATAAAAGTACTGTGTTCTTCATTTCTTAACAAAAAGGGAAGAGATTATTAACCTGAACAGTGTGTTGTACAGGTTCTGCAACTGCTTCTAGATTATTTGGACTCACTTGAATCCAACTAAATATTTGGAGAAGAATGAAATTATGAGAATTCAGCTGAATTCTCTGCTTAAAAGGAAGCATAATTTGTTACCAGTTCTTATTCTTTGTTTTGGGATATTTTAATTCCTAGTCTTGAGATAGCAATAATTCACGTATTAGTATTAGAAATAAATACAAATAAGATTTCACTGAAATAATTTCTTTACTAAATTTATTTTGTTGAATTATCAAGATCCACTGATATTAGGATGTCACTGAACAGACAATACTTATAAAGAAATATGTCCTTAGAACTACTATGTTTGACTCTCCTTGAAAAGGATGGAGCCCATGGAGCCTTTATTTGGGAACATCTACAATGCAACCAATGAATATTCCTACGCAGTGAAATCACGTAGACAGGAAAATTTACACATGGATTGTTAAAATAAATCACTGTACTAAAATATGTTTTCTTCTTTCTTTTTTTTTTTTTTTTTTTTTTCCCCGAACAGAATATTGAAATTTTTATTGATATAGGTTTCTACTGACATTTAAAATTGATCATATGTTTACTGGTTTATTTATCCCTTTGTTTATATTATGCTCATATTCAGCAGATTATAAACATATATTTCCGTGCAAATAACTACCTGTTTAAACTTGTGGTTCCATTTATAGTCCATCCAGACCTCTCTACTTTCACTGTTTCTTTGACTAGTGATTAAAGGCTGTTACCATCTGCTGGGTGTTTGGTGACTGCTACAAAATAGCCTTCCAAGATACTAAATACCAACTGCATTTGGCATTTGTTAGCACTCTTATTGCTGGTCTCTGCAGGGAAGTCATGAGCAGAATGTATACGAGGACTCAGGCGTGTGTTGTTGTTTTAACACTTTTCAGTTTGAGGACCTAAGCTTGGTATGGCACAGTGAATAAACCTCCAGTTCTATCAAGTGTCCTTCTGTGACAAACACCAGTAACTTTATTTTCTAGTAATGGTCATTCTTCATAAAGCAAAAAATAATTTATTCATGCATTTTAAAGTTATGTAAATGTATTTTCAATCCCTACTCCATCTTACTTGGGGTAGATTTTAAGTATTATATGTATAGGTTTGTAACCTCACTAGGAGGATAATTTTTTGAGGCTGCAGTAAATATAGGTATGCTTTTAAGGAGTCAGCCACTAATTTGTGCCTAAGCTGAATGTAACAATGGGAGAATTATAATCATATATTGTATTATTAACATAATGCAAACAGCTATAACTGTATGTAGGAGAGGGCCAAAACAGATGAGCCTGATGTTAATAGTACAATAATTATTAATCTCTCTAGATGCTCAAAGAAACAGAAGAATCACTCTTTTTAAAGTTGGCTATATAAATTAAGGAAATAACACAAATTAAATATTCATGATTGTGCTTATGTAGAGTTGTTGTTCATTAAGATGGCTAAAGAAAATTATTTTATTATTGTTTATTTTTAGGGCTATGCATTATTGAAGGTAAATGTCTTATGGGATCACAGAAGGCCGAACAGTAACATCTTATGTCCATGCACGTCTAGTACAAGAATTTTTCCCACCAAGCAAAAGAATTATTGATATCTCTGCAATGGGATACTGGATGCATTATCACCTGAGATTTAATTCCGTATACTAAGCTGTAACGGTAATATGTATCTCTGAAAGCCAGTTTTGGCCTACTTTCAAAAACATTGCCTATTGATTTCTCCCAGCCACAAGTGTCCATATACTTTCCAGGTGTACTTTAATTAATGACTGGAATGCTGCAATGAGTGGCTATAAGCTCTTCAGAAGAAACAGGCAAGGAAGGAGGGGGAGATGTGGCTCTGTACATTAGAGAGTGTTTTGACTGTATAGAGATAGACTCCAGCGACGATGAAGTTGAGTGCTTATGGCTAAGGGTGAAAGGGAAGGCTAACAAGGGTGATTTTGTGCTGGGAGTCTGCTATAGACTGCCCAACCAGGATGAGCAGGTCAATGAAATATTCTATAAACGACTGGCTGGAGTCTCGCAAACACCAGCCCTTGTTCTCATTGGGGACTTCAACCTACCGGATGTCTGCTGGAAATACAACACAGCAGAGAGCAGGCAGGCTAGGAGGTTCCTCAAGTGTATGGAAGATAACTTCCTGACACAACTGGTAGGTGAACCTATCAGGGGAGGTGCCTCGCAAGACCTACTTTTCACAAACAAAGAGGGGCTAGTGGGAGATGTGGAGGTCGGAGGCCGTCTTGGTCTCAGTGATCATGAAACTGTTTAAGTTTTAAACTCTTAGTGAGGTAAGGAAGGGGGTTAGCAAAACCTCCACCTTGGAGTTCCGGAGGGTGGACTTTAGCCTGTCAGAACCCTGTTTGGAAGAGTCCCTTGGGAGATAATCCTGCGGGACAAAAATGTCCAGGAAAGCCGAACATTCTTCAAGAAGGAAATCCTAAAGGCCCAAGAGCAGGCTGTCCCCATGAGGCACAAAATTAAAGGGCGGGGAAAATGGCCGGCCTGGATGAACAAAGAGCCCTTGATGGGACTTAAGGAAAAAAGGAGGGTTTACCACCTTTGGTTGAGGGGACAGGCAACTCAGGAGGAGTACAGAGATCTTGTTAGGACATACAGAGAAAAAATTAGGAAGGCAAAAGCCCAGCTGGAACTCAACCTGGCCATTAATATAAGGGACAACAAAAAAAGTTTCTATAAATACGTCAACAAAAAGAGAGTCAGGGAGAATGTCCATTCCTTACTGCATGCGGGGGGAAACATTGCGACCAAGGATGAGAAGGCTGAGATACTTAATGCCTTCTTTGCCTCCATCTTTAATTGTCAGACCAGCTACCCCCAGGGTATTCAGCCTCCTGGGCTGGAAGATGAGGATGGTGAGCAGAACAAATCCCCTGTAATCCAGGAGGAAGTAGTTAATGATTTTTTTATGCACCTGGACACACATAAGTCTATGAGGCCGGATGGAATCACCCAAGTACTCAGGGAGCTGGTGGGAGAGCTCACCAAGCCACTTTCCATCATCTAGTAACAATCCTGGTCAACAGGAGAGGTACCAGATGACTGGAGGGTGGCCAAGGTGACACCTATCTACCAGAAGGGCCGGAAGGAGGATTCGGGAAACTATAGGCCTGTCAGCCTGACCTCAGTACCAGGAAAGATCATGGAGAGGATCGTCTTGGGAGAGCTCTCACGGCAAGTGCAGGGCAGGCAAGGGATCAGGGCTTCTGAAAGGGAGGTCCTGCTTAACCAACTTCATCTCTTTCTATGACCATATGACCCGCTTTCTCAATGAGGGGAAGGCTGTGGACTTTGATAAGACCTTTGACACTGTCCCCTACAAACACAGCAGAGAGCAGGCAGGCTAGGAGGTTCCTCAAGTGTATGGAAGATAACTTCCTGACACAACTGGTAGGTGAACCTATCAGGGGAGGTGCCTCGCAAGACCTACTTTTCACAAACAAAGAGGGGCTAGTGGGAGATGTGGAGGTCGGAGGCCGTCTTGGTCTCAGTGATCATGAAACTGTTTAAGTTTTAAACAATCATGGCATAGACAAGTGTACCCTTCACTTAATAAAAAAACTGGCTGGATGTGGAAGGGGGTTAGCAAAACCTCCACCTTGGAGTTCCGGAGGGTGGACTTTAGCCTGTCAGAACCCTGTTTGGAAGAGTCCCTTGGGAGATAATCCTGCGGGACAAAAATGTCCAGGAAAGCCGAACATTCTTCAAGAAGGAAATCCTAAAGGCCCAAGAGCAGGCTGTCCCCATGAGGCACAAAATTAAAGGGCGGGGAAAATGGCCGGCCTGGATGAACAAAGAGCCCTTGATGGGACTTAAGGAAAAAAGGAGGGTTTACCACCTTTGGTTGAGGGGACAGGCAACTCAGGAGGAGTACAGAGATCTTGTTAGGACATACAGAGAAAAAATTAGGAAGGCAAAAGCCCAGCTGGAACTCAACCTGGCCATTAATATAAGGGACAACAAAAAAAGTTTCTATAAATACGTCAACAAAAAGAGAGTCAGGGAGAATGTCCATTCCTTACTGCATGCGGGGGGAAACATTGCGACCAAGGATGAGAAGGCTGAGATACTTAATGCCTTCTTTGCCTCCATCTTTAATTGTCAGACCAGCTACCCCCAGGGTATTCAGCCTCCTGGGCTGGAAGATGAGGATGGTGAGCAGAACAAATCCCCTGTAATCCAGGAGGAAGTAGTTAATGATTTTTTTATGCACCTGGACACACATAAGTCTATGAGGCCGGATGGAATCACCCAAGTACTCAGGGAGCTGGTGGGAGAGCTCACCAAGCCACTTTCCATCATCTAGTAACAATCCTGGTCAACAGGAGAGGTACCAGATGACTGGAGGGTGGCCAAGGTGACACCTATCTACCAGAAGGGCCGGAAGGAGGATTCTCTTCAGGACGTGCTCTAGTGCCCAAGATTATTTGTTTGTGGGTGGATGTGATGTGGCGGGGTGTTGGGTTTTTTTGTTTTGTTATTGGTGTGTTTGTTGAATCACCCAAGTACTCAGGGAGCTGGTGGGAGAGCTCACCAAGCCACTTTCCATCATCTAGTAACAATCCTGGTCAACAGGAGAGGTACCAGATGACTGGAGGGTGGCCAAGGTGACACCTATCTACCAGAAGGGCCGGAAGGAGGATTCGGGAAACTATAGGCCTGTCAGCCTGACCTCAGTACCAGGAAAGATCATGGAGAGGATCGTCTTGGGAGAGCTCTCACGGCAAGTGCAGGGCAGGCAAGGGATCAGGGCTTCTGAAAGGGAGGTCCTGCTTAACCAACTTCATCTCTTTCTATGACCATATGACCCGCTTTCTCAATGAGGGGAAGGCTGTGGACTTTGATAAGACCTTTGACACTGTCCCCTACAAAGTTCTCCTGGAGAAACTGACGAATCATGGCATAGACAAGTGTACCCTTCACTTAATAAAAAAACTGGCTGGATGTCTGTGCCCAGCAAGTTGTGATTAATGGGGCGAAATCCGGTTGGCAACCAGTCACCAGTGGTGTCCCTCAGGGCTCAGGTTTGGGGCCAGTCTTGTTTAATATCTTTATTGATGATCTAGATAAGGGGATTGAGTGCACCCTCAGGAAGTTCACAGATGACACCAAACTAGGTGGTAGTGTTGATCTGCTTGAGGGTCAGAAGGCTCTATAGAGGGATCTGGGCAGGTTGGATCAATGGGCCAAGGCCAATGGCATGAGGTTTAATAAGGCCAAGTGCTGGGTCCTGCATTTCAGTCACAACAGCCCCAGGCAATGCTACAGGCTTGGGGAAGAGTGGCTGGAAAGCTGCCCAGCAGAAAAAGACCTAGGAGTGTTGGTGGACAGCCGGCTTAACGTGAGCCAGCAGTGTGCCCAGGTGGCCAAGAAGGCCAATAGCATCCTGGCCTGTATCAGGAATAGCGTGGCCAGCAGGAGCAGGGAAGTCATCGTGCCTCTGTAATCGGAACTGGTGAGGCCTCACCTTGAGTATTGTGTTCAGTTCTGGGCCCCTCACTACAGGAAGGACACTGAAGTTGGAGCATGTCCAGAGGAGAGCCAGAAGCTGGTGAGGGGTCTAGAGAACAAGTCATACAAGGAGAGGCTGCAGGAACTGGGCATGTTTAGTTTGGAGAAGAGGAGGCTGAGGGGAGACCTCATTGCCCTCTACAACTACCTGAAAGGAGGTTGTAGAGAGGTGAGTGTTGGCCTCTTCTCCCAAGGGAATAATGACAGGACCAGAGGAAATGGTCTAAAGTTGTGGCAGGGGAGGTTTAGATTAGATATTAGGAAAAATTACTTTACTGAGAGAGTGTTCAGGCACTGGAACAGCCTGCCCAGGGAGGTGGCAGAGTCACCATCCCTGGAGGTATTTAAGAAATGTGCAGACATGGCTCTTCAGGACGTGCTCTAGTGCCCAAGATTATTTGTTTGTGGGTGGATGTGATGTGGCGGGGGGTTGGGTTTTTTTGTTTTGTTATTGGTGTGTTTGTTTTTTGTTTCTGTTTTTTTGTTTTGTTTTTTTTAAGGTTGGACTCGATGATCTCAGAGGTCCCTTCCAACCATGGTGATTCTGTGATTCTGTAATTATGCATTTTCCACGTACCATGTCTGGTTTTGATGGCAGAGGTGATCATCTGCTCTGCATTGTGCAGGACATGCTTTGTGACAAGTACATGTGGGCAACACCTGGCTAGATTAGATCGTTATTTGGTTCATGAGTGGAGCAGCACTGAAGTCGGTACAGGTCTATTTCTTTACACCCCTTCGAAGACTGATCTCATCTTTTCAGCCAAGTGTGATAAAAAAGGAAGGTATTTTGTTTGTGTTGACTTATGACTTCCCCTAAGAAGAAAATTTGTCTAAAAAAATTCCAAAACAATTCTTTAAGTACTCTTTCATGTGTAACTTCTGTTTATTCTTTAAATTTTGAAAATGTAAATGATAATGCTAGCAGTGACATTGGGCGGGACTCACTCTCTCACTGGCTTAGTTTGCATTCAGTGATTCTAGAGGAATCAAATTAAAATTGCAAAAGCAGCAGCAGCCCTGGATTCCATTTGATCGTCCTGTTTTATTAGCATTGTGAATATAGCATGAAGCATACATTACTGAACAAAGATAACTTAACTGCTGACAATTATGCATGTTTTAGCAAAGCTGCAATGTAACAGAAACATGTGACATGCCTCAAACTGAGCTGTGTATATACACTGCAGATTGCTGGGACGCTCCCTGCTGATGCAGTGTGTTGCATCGTGTTGCAGCAAATTACTGTCTTGTCTCTTTGATGCATCACAGAAACTGCTAAGAAGCAGGAACTTTGCTGCAGCTCTCAGATACATGTCTGCACAGAAAAATGTTACAAGCTGAGAGCATTCTTAAAAATGTTAATGTACAAAACCTGAAAAAAATATTGTCGTATCAGTGAAAGAGAGTATTCTTGAACGAGAGTTGGGGTTTTTTTCCCCTCTGTCACTGTGGCTTTGATTTTAGTCTTTCTCAAAACATCCATTTGTATGAAAAAATATTAGGTAGGTGAGAAGGGAAAAGCAAAACAGTATTAAATGAATGCCACAATATTTATGGCAAGCAGTTCCACATCTACCCAAGAACTAAACACTCATAAAAAGATGACAATAGTCATTTTTAAGCAATCAATTATTTTGCTTGTGATAATGGAGGAAAAAGTATTTTGAGTTCACTTTCTGTTTGACACATTCAGAGAATACTTTTATTGGTACATTAGCATTACAGACCTCATTCTTTTTGTTTACTGTTTCTACTGTAAATACCTGCTAGCACCCTTTGTAAAATCAAATAGAGTTAAAAACTGGTATTCATATGGATGTCACAGTGCACGCTTTCACAAGCATGCCTTTTTCTTCATTATTTTAAAGTGCATGCATTGACTGTATAGAAAGGGAAAAGATCAAAAGGAGTTATTTCCATTCAAGCTCTGAGAATTGTGTGCAATTTCTATGAGCCACGAATAGTTTCATGAAACAAATATTTCTTCCATAAATAATCAGAATGAGGGAAGTAAGTTAAGTGTGTGAAGGAACTGCTCTCTGAACCATGTTCGAATGTTTCTGGCCTCTCATTAAAATTATCCCCTACAGAAATGTTCCTCAAATCCTTAACAACTTCAGAAGTCAACACTTTCAAAGTATTTAAGTAATTCTTTTAAGGGCTGCTGTTGGGTTTCCTGCTTTTATAGTTAAGAACTCATATTATAGCCCACTGATGTAAAACACCCAACAGGTTTCCAAAGATTGACTCTGACATGGTTTAGTCCAAATCTGTATACAATATAATAGAGTTTTAATTTCCACACTTTTATTACACCAAAACACGTATCAGAAATCGTAATCCAGAGTCCATTGTCTCAGTGCTCATCTTCTAGCTAAGGAGTAAAAGGATACTGAAAAGGCATACATGTAAAGAGTAGGATAATATTCAGAGTACATGCAAGGCCAAGATTTTGAAAACAAATGTAGAACACAGAACTGGAAGCGTGCATCTGAGTCTGAAGATCCAGTAAATGTGATTTGTTTCTAAGACAATTTTTCTTCTAATTACTATGAATTTAGTAAAGAGGGAGAATCTGACAAAAGACTATATAAAAACAGTGTTATTTTTTGGCCTCCATAGTGTAGAAATAACAAAAGCTAGCAACTTCACATTAAGATTATTTTCTAGTCTCAATCCATAAGACATTTATATGAGGTGCAATCTCCTATTTTGTATTCTTGTGGATCTGTTAGGCTTGAACTTCCAATAAATTAGAAACAACATAAGCATGCAGTTGTATAAGGCAGAGTTCTCTCTGATATGACCAAATTTGAATACATCAATGAAACTGTGAAAACTTCTTTAGTTATGGTAAATGCTTATTAAGTCACAGTGGTAAATCTTGGAGTCAATATGAGAAATACTGTAAAAGTAATAGTGTAAATCAACATATAATAAGCACTACGATAAACTGGGTACATTGAAAGAGACCCCACAGCTGTTGTGTCTGTAAAACTATTCTCTATCTGAAGGTGGCAAATACCTTAGCCAATGCTAGACTATATTTATATTTTACCCAGGCAAAATGCAGGTAAATCAGAAGGCTGATTAAGGAAATGTGATGCTCAAACTGAAAATGAAGAAGCAAACAAAAAAATGGTTCTACCACTGAGAGCTCCTTGTTGGGGCATCAACAGCATCTTTCCCTATTTCCTTGTAAAATCTGACAGATCCTTGAACACTAAACATTATTTAGGGATTCACGGATTCATGGAATTGTCAGAGTTGGAAGGGACCTCTAGAGATCATCTAATCCGACTCCCCTGCTAAAGGAAGATTGCCTAGAGCACATTACTCAGCACTGCATCCAGGCGGGTCTTGAAAATCTCCAGAGAAGGGGACTCCACAGCCTCCCTCGGCAGCCTGTTCCAGTGCTCTGTTACCCTCACCGTAAAGAAGTTCTTCCTCATATTTGAGTGGAACTGCCTATGTTCTAGCTTGAGCCCATTGCCCCTCATCCTATTGCTGGAAACCACTGAAAAGAGTCCGGCTCCATCATCCTTCAACCCACCAGATTGGTCATGCATGATTAAGAACTTGTAAACATAGATGAAGTCTCCCCTCAGCCTTCTCTTCTTGAGGCTAAAGTACGCCACCTCTTTGAGCCTTTCCTCGTAAGGGAGGTGCTCTAATCCCTTAATCATCTTTGTTGCCCTACGTTGGACTCTCTCCGGTACTTCCCTGCCCCTCTTGAACTGGGGAGCCCAGAACTGGACGCAGTATTCCAGTTGTGGCCTCACCACCAGAGTAGAGGGGGAGAATGACCTCCCTTGACCTGCTGGCCACGCTTCTCCCTATGCAGCCCAGGATTCCATTGGCCCTCTTGGCAACAAGGGCACATTGCTGGCACATGGAGATCCTGCCATCCACCAGGACTCCGAGATCCTTTTCCTCAGTAGTACTTCCCAGAAGATCCACCCCTAACCTATACTGGTGCCTGGGGTTCTTCCTTCCCTGGTGCGGGACCTTACATTTGTCCTTGTTGAACCTCATTAGGTTCTTCTCTGCCCAGCTCTCCAGCCTGTTCAGGTCATGCTGGATGGTGGCACAGCCCTCTGGAATGTCGGCCAGCCCTCCCAGCTTGGTATCATCAGCAAAGTTGCTGAGGATACACTCTGTCCCCTCATCCAGGTCATTGATGGATATGTTGAACAGGACTGGGCCGAGTATTGACCTCTGGGGGATGTCTCTGGTTACAGGCCTCCAACTTGACCCTGCTCCATTAATGACAACGCTCTGAGTTCTGTCACACCGTCAGGACTCAATCTACCTCACTGCCCCATCATCTAGCCCACACTTCCTTAATTTTCTAATGAGGATTTTATGGGAGACAGTGTCAAAAGCCTTGCTGAAGTCAAGGTAGATGACATCTGCTGCTCTCCCCTCATCCAGCCATCCAGTTATAACATCATAGAAGGCTATCAGATTGGCCGTGCATGATTTACCCTTGGTAAATCTGTATTGACCACTTCCAGTAACTTTTTTATCTTCAATGTGTTTGGAGATGACACCCAGAATGAGTGTCTCCATTATTTTCCCAGGGACAGAGGGGGGACTAATTGGCCTATATTTTCCTGGGTCCTCCTTCTTGCCCTTTTTGTAGACTGGTGTGATATTTGCTTTCCTCCAGTCCTCAGGCACTTCTCCTGTTCTCCAAGACCTCTCATAAATGATGGAGAGTGGCTCAGCAGTAACATCTGCCAGTTCTCTCAGCACTCGTGGGTGTATCCCATCAGGGCCCATAGGCTTATGGATGTCTAGTTTGGCCAAGTGGTCTCTAACCCAATCCTCCCCAACAGAGGGAAAGTCTTCCTCTCTCCAGACTTCCCCCTTTGTCTCCAGGGTCTGGGATTCATGAGGGCCAGCTTTGGCAGTGAAGACCAAAGCAAAGAAGACATTCAGCAGCTCCACCTTCTCTGTGTCTTCCACCATCAAGGCACCCACCTCATTTTCCTTAGCCTTCCTTTTTTTATTGATATACTGAATAAACACTCTTGTTATCTTTAACTGTGGTAGCCAAATTAAGTTCTGCTTGGGCTTTTGCCCTGATAATTCTTTCCCTGCATATCTTCACTACACCTTGATACTGCTCATAAGTAACCAACCCCCTCTTCCAGAGATCATAGACTTTTTTTTTCTCCCTGAGGTCCAGCCAAAGCCCTCTATTTAGCCAGACTGGTCTTGTCCCCATCTGCTTGTTTATGGGACCTGGGGATGACCTTCTCCTGCGCTTTTGATAGTTCCTCCCTGAAGTATGACCAGACTTCCTGGGCACCTATGCCCTTCAGGACTGTCTCCCAGGGGACACTCTCAACCATGTTCCTAAACAGGCCAAAGACTTCCTTTCAGAAGTCCAAGGTAGCAGTTCTGCTTGCTCCTTGCCTTGCTTCTGCAAGAATTGAAAACTCTATGATTTTGTGATCATTCTGCCCAAGACGACCTTGAACCTTTACATCCCCCACAAGACCTTCTCTGTTAATAAGCAGCAGGTGCAATAGGGAGCTTTCCCTGGTTGGCTTGCTCACCAGCTGTGTTAGGAAGTTGTCTTCCACACACTCTAGGAACCTCCAGGATTGTTCCCTCTCTGCTGTGTTATATCTCCAGCAGATGTCTGGGAAATTGAAGTCCCCCACGAGAACATGGGTGAGTGATTGCGAGAGCTCTGCCAGTTGCTGATAGAAAGTTTCATCGACTTCTACGTCCTGATTTGGGGTCTGTAATAAACTCCCACCATGATGTCTGCCTTGTTGGCCTTCCCCTTGATTCTGACTCATAAACACTCTACACTGTCATTCCCATTATTAACTTCTAGGCATTCAAATCTGTCTCTAACATAGAGGGCCACCCCACCACTTCTCCTTCCTTGTCTATCCCTTCTTAAGAGTTGGCAGCTTTTGATTGCAGTGCTCCAGTTGTGTAAGTCATCCCATTTCTGTGATGGCAACTATATCATAGTTTTCCTGATGTACAGTGGCCTCCAGCTCCTCCTGTTTGTTGCCCATACTGCGTGCATTTGTGTAGATGCACTTTAGCTGAGCTAATTTTCCTGCCACTTTTATGGGGGGCCAAGCCCCAATACCCCCCTCACCATGTTCAGACCCTTCTGTGGTCGCCAGCCTATCACTATCCCTGATGTCATTACCACACAGTTTACCATTCCCCACCTCTACTGAGACAACAGGTGGCAAGACCTTGCTAATGCTTTTACCCACCCGCACTGGTAATCTGCTCCCAGGCTCCTCTTGAGTAATCCTGGTTTCATCTCCATCTCCCTTCAAACCTAGTTTAAAGCCCTTTCAATGAGCCTTGTTAATTCTTGCCCCAGTATTCTTCTTCCCCTTTGGGTAAGGCTTGCCCCACCAGTTGCCAGCAGGCCTGGTGTCCTGTAGATCGTCCCATGATCAAGGAAACCAAAGTTCTGCTGATTACACCAGCCTCAAAGCCAGAAGTCAGCTGGCTCTTTGTGTTTAGCCTCTCATCAATTCCTGCAAGTGGTGGGATAGAGGAGAACACAACTTGTGCTCCTGATCCCTTAACCAGCTGTCCAAGGGCCCTAAAGTCTCTCTTCATTGCCCTTGGACTACTGGTAGCTATGTCATCACCATCATTGCCTATTTATGTATCGAAAAAGAGATTTAAAAAAGTTATAAGAGGAACTACTATTTTCTTCAAGATAGTATTTTTCTTAGCTGTGTGGAGAGAAAAAAAAAATACAAAGATGGTCTTCAAGATCACAGTAAAAGAAGTTTCATCTTGACAGCTGAAAAAAAATGGGCAGGGAAAAAATCATCTTCAACATTATGTATAGAAATGAGTTCTTTGAAAGAGACAACATTTTGGGTTCACACTATTAACAAATGTCAAGAAAAAAGGTTGTGGCATCAATAATTTGATTAATTACTTGTTTCCTTATTTCCCTTGGTGAATAATTAAAGTCTATTAAGACTATTGTTCCCATGCTAACAATTTATGGTTCCTTATCAAAAAGGTGAGATCTATTAAACATATTGAAACAAGTGGCTGAAACTCCAATTCATCACTTTTTAAGTTAAACAGATTTTATTTCTTTTTATGGACAGAAATATATCATTTGTCTTTGAAGGCTGGTCTAAGGAGCAGGAATTTTAGTCAGAGATGAAACTGGGGTGAACGATCACATATATGCATTTTGGGAAGTGGGAATTTCTACAACTGACTGTGAGTGAACAGGAATAAAAAGGTGAAGCTTCCTGACGGACTGACAACTGCCTCAGGGAGTAAAGATTATTCAAATCAGATTTTAACAGCAGGTTTTGGAAGACGATATGACTTTTAAAGTTGATTGTATTGACCTGGAGTGAACCAGTCTTGGGATAAAACCAGTCGGCAAAAATTACATTTGTGTGTAGAATCGGATTGTCTCAGCGCCAGGAGCTGTTTCGTAAAACAGAGACATTTGCCACTGATCAAGACACCTCAGGTGAGGCATAGATAGAAGAATGTGGAACAACTGGCTGGGGAGCACGTCTGCAGAAGAGGACCTGGTCATGATGGCAGGCAGTAAATTTAGTATGAATTCATAACATGCTCTTGAGATGATGAAGGCTGAATGAACAAAAACATAGCAGCGG
Source organism: Calidris pugnax (assembly GCF_001431845.1). NCBI lineage: Eukaryota > Metazoa > Chordata > Aves > Charadriiformes > Scolopacidae > Calidris > Calidris pugnax. The sequence continues at coordinate 40,220,150 of NW_015094506.1, read as the reverse complement.
GTCCGCAGAGGTTATTATTCCCCTGAACATGCCCTCCTTGGAATATGTTGTCCTGTTTCAGCTCTCCCAACAGAAGAGAGAGACTGTATATTGAGGAGAAACCAGTGTAAGAACAATAAAGTGCTTAGGAAGTTGGAGCATCTCACATAAAGGAGAAACAAAGGGAACTGGGTATGTTTGGCCTGGTGAGGCAGTAGTCTTCTACTACATAAAAGGGAATTACAAAGAAGATGGGGCCATACCTACGGCGGGACTCAGACACAGACCGATTTGATCATGCTGAAGCCCAACTTTATTGTTTTAACAAACTCTTTTATATCTTTCTTACAAACATGTGTCCATGTATAATTGGTTCAGTTAAAGTCCAACAGTTCATGATTGGATGACTTCCTCCTTCTTTGTTCTCTGCTGTAACTTCAGTAACTTCCCTCTGCTGGCTATCTGACAGGTCCTTAATCTTATTTACTGCCTTCTCTGGACTCTTAGGCCTCTTCAAGGATACACAGGTGTCTGCCCAAGGCCAATGCTAAGGCTCACATTCCGATACCACGGATGAGCCAAGGTTTCCCACACATACCCATGCCAAAGATGCACAGCAAAAGATCAAGAAGTAATAATCAATGCTCTGGATGAGAGGTGTGAGTGAACCCTCAGTAAGTTTGCAGATGACACAAAGTTAGGCACGAGTGTTGAACTGAATTAGGATAGGAAGGTTCTACAGAGGTACCTGGACCGGATGGATCAGTGGTATGACATTCAACAAGGCCAAGTGCTGAGTCCTGTCCTTGGGTCAAATCAGCCCCATGAAATGCTACAGACTTGGGGAAGAGTGGCTGGAAAGCTGCTTGGTAGAAAAGGGCCTGGGGGTGTTGGATGACAACTGAATATCAGCCAGCAGTGTGCCCAAGTGGCCAAGAAGACTAATGGCATCCTGGCTTGTATTAGAAATAGTGTGGTGAGCAGCACTAGGGAAGTGATTGTCCTCCTGTACTCAGAGTGGGTGAGGCCCCACCTTGAATATTGTCTTCTATTTTGGCCCCATCACCACAAGAAAGACATTGAGTTTCCGGAGCGTGTTCAAAGAAGGGCAACAAAGCTGGTGAGATGTCTAGAGAACAAGTCTTATGAGGAGCAACTTGGGGAGCTAGGATTGGTTAGCCTGGAGAAAAAGAGGCTTACCACTTTCTACAACAACCTGAAACAGGGTTTTAGCGAGGTGGGGTTTGGTCTCTTTTCCCAAATAAAAAGTGATAGGATGAGAGGAAATGTCCTCAGGTTGCACCACGGGAGGTTTATACTGGATATTAGGAAAAATTTCTTCATTTCTTCATCAGAAAGGTTGTCAATTATTGGAACAAGCTGCCCAGGGAAGTGACTGAGTTACCATCCCGAGAGGAATTTAAAAGATGTATTGCTGAGGGACATGATTTAGTGGTAATTTGGCAATTCTAGGTTAATGGTTGGACTTGATGACCTTAAAGGTCTCTTCTAACCAAAACAGTTCTGTGATTCTAAGAATGAGCAGGAATTTTAGTCAGAGATGAAACTGGGGTGAACAATCACATATATGCATTTTGGGAAGTGGGAATTTCTACAACTGACTGTGAGTGAACAGGAATAAAAAGGTGAAGCTTCCTGATGGACTGACAACTGCCTCAGGGAGTAAAGATTATTCAAATCAGATTTTAACAGCAGGTTTTGGAAGACGATATGACTTTTAAAGTTGATTGTATTGACCTGGAGTGAACCAGTCTTGGGATAAAACCAGTCGGCAAAAATTACATTTGTGTGTAGAATCGGATTGTCTCAGCGCCAGGAGCTGTTTCGTAAAACAGAGACATTTGCCACTGATCAAGACACCTCAGGTGAGGCATAGATAGAAGAATGTGGAACAACTGGCTGGGGAGCACGTCTGCAGAAGAGGACCTGGTCATGATGGCAGGCAGTAAATTTAGTATGAATTCATAACATGCTCTTGAGATGATGAAGGCTGAATGAACAAAAACATAGCAGCGGGTCCGCAGAGGTTATTATTCCCCTGAACATGCCCTCCTTGGAATATGTTGTCCTGTTTCAGCTCTCCCAACAGAAGAGAGAGACTGTATATTGAGGAGAAACCAGTGTAAGAACAATAAAGTGCTTAGGAAGTTGGAGCATCTCACATAAAGGAGAAACAAAGGGAACTGGGTATGTTTGGCCTGGTGAGGCAGTAGTCTTCTACTACATAAAAGGGAATTACAAAGAAGATGGGGCCATACCTACGGCGGGACTCAGACACAGACCGATTTGATCATGCTGAAGCCCAACTTTATTGTTTTAACAAACTCTTTTATATCTTTCTTACAAACATGTGTCCATGTATAATTGGTTCAGTTAAAGTCCAACAGTTCATGATTGGATGACTTCCTCCTTCTTTGTTCTCTGCTGTAACTTCAGTAACTTCCCTCTGCTGGCTATCTGACAGGTCCTTAATCTTATTTACTGCCTTCTCTGGACTCTTAGGCCTCTTCAAGGATACACAGGTGTCTGCCCAAGGCCAATGCTAAGGCTCACATTCCGATACCACGGATGAGCCAAGGTTTCCCACACATACCCATGCCAAAGATGCACAGCAAAAGATCAAGAAGTAATAATCAATGCTCTGGATGAGAGGTGTGAGTGAACCCTCAGTAAGTTTGCAGATGACACAAAGTTAGGCACGAGTGTTGAACTGAATTAGGATAGGAAGGTTCTACAGAGGTACCTGGACCGGATGGATCAGTGGTATGACATTCAACAAGGCCAAGTGCTGAGTCCTGTCCTTGGGTCAAATCAGCCCCATGAAATGCTACAGACTTGGGGAAGAGTGGCTGGAAAGCTGCTTGGTAGAAAAGGGCCTGGGGGTGTTGGATGACAACTGAATATCAGCCAGCAGTGTGCCCAAGTGGCCAAGAAGACTAATGGCATCCTGGCTTGTATTAGAAATAGTGTGGTGAGCAGCACTAGGGAAGTGATTGTCCTCCTGTACTCAGAGTGGGTGAGGCCCCACCTTGAATATTGTCTTCTATTTTGGCCCCATCACCACAAGAAAGACATTGAGTTTCCGGAGCGTGTTCAAAGAAGGGCAACAAAGCTGGTGAGATGTCTAGAGAACAAGTCTTATGAGGAGCAACTTGGGGAGCTAGGATTGGTTAGCCTGGAGAAAAAGAGGCTTACCACTTTCTACAACAACCTGAAACAGGGTTTTAGCGAGGTGGGGTTTGGTCTCTTTTCCCAAATAAAAAGTGATAGGATGAGAGGAAATGTCCTCAGGTTGCACCACGGGAGGTTTATACTGGATATTAGGAAAAATTTCTTCATTTCTTCATCAGAAAGGTTGTCAATTATTGGAACAAGCTGCCCAGGGAAGTGACTGAGTTACCATCCCGAGAGGAATTTAAAAGATGTATTGCTGAGGGACATGATTTAGTGGTAATTTGGCAATTCTAGGTTAATGGTTGGACTTGATGACCTTAAAGGTCTCTTCTAACCAAAACAGTTCTGTGATTCTAAGAATCACAGTGCTGCAGCAAAGTAAACTGCAGTTATAGGACAGGGAAGGATACTTCATCAGAAGTAGGGTTATGCCTCATAGGAGATTGCCTAGAGAGGCTGAGAAATCACTGCCTTCAAGCTTTTCAGAGCTTTTCTGGAGAAGGCCCTGAGCAGCCTGTTCTTGCCTTGAAGATATCTGAGGGTTTTGGCAGTAGGTTGGACTAAGATTCAATTGTAACACAGGTTTTTCTGTGATTCTGTGGTCTCACTGGACATACACCAATTTAAAAAAAAGACAGTGTGCGATGTATAGAAAGCATAGAAAATGTAGTTCTGAGGGAGTGTTTTTAATCTAAATATTATTGAAAAATGGTACCTCTGTTTCTTCTCTAGTGTTGTCTTTTTTTTTATTTGTGCTGTGTTCAGATTAGCAAAACTTTTAAAGTACATGACTTTTAAATAAATAGGGTTACAAAAATAACAAAAACAGAAAAACAAAAAAAAACCCAAAATAAAACTGTGGTCTTGAGCATCATTTTCTCCCATAACTGAATCCAATTTATATGGCTTGACTTTTGGCCAGCTACTTATTACCAAAAGAAATAACAATACCAGTAGTGTGACATTGCAACGCTGGAAAACATGAAACAGTAACAAAACAGTAATGGTAACAAAGTGAGCACATAGTGTTGTTTTGTTGGAACACTGAAAATGTGTAAATCCATTCTGTTTATCTGAGACTGTCAAATCATGAAATGGGTTCTTGAGGATTAATCTGTCTCCAGAAAGAGGCAATGACCAGGTATTGAAATGTAATGAAAACATCTGAAAGAGCGTGTGGTCATCAGATGGTAATATTTGCCTTAGCATCAGAATTGGAGCAGTGCTAACCACCAAAAGAAGAAGGAAACCTCTGTTGTATTCTGTGGACATATAGAAATATCTACTCAGCTGCATGATGATACAACTGTAATTCTTTTAAACTGTTCTGGAGATACTGTGTATATGAGCATCAGAGGCAGAATTATTCTGAGTTCTGAAAGTATCTGCTTATTCCGAAAATGACATATGACTATATTCATGTCAGGGAGTGTAATGAGAAAAGAAAATAGTATAAAATTAATTCATCCTGTGACAAAGATTATAATGGAAGTGGAGATTAACTCTGCAGAATAAAATAGTCTAGTATTTAATTCTCTACTTACATGTCTTAAAATAGATGTGTGCAATCCAGAACTTCAGTTTTAGCATTTGCATTTCCACTTCCTTGACTTTGTATGTGGTTCTATCTTCTGAGAAAGTATGAAATCAAGCAAACAGATACCATGAAAACTCTTCTTCAAGCTATATCATTTCATTAGTAGTTTTGAGGCAGCTGTGAACAAAATATGCTTTAAAAATTGTTTAAAGTATTAATGTCCTTTCAAGCTATGATAATTTCAAAACTAGATCAAGTACCAAACCCACACTTGCACTGACAAAAAAATAATAATAAAAAAATTAATAGACCTCTACTAAGGTCAACCTTTTGAACTTTATTTAGTAATACTGATCATAGAAATAAATTGATCCAAATAATACTGATGTAAAATTAATTATGTTTTTCATATTATAACTATACGATTTTGTACATTAAAAGGCCTCACAAAATTATAAAATGGTAAGCTACTATTAGCCATTTTCAAGACTCAACTGAAATACAAATTAGACATTTTTTTTGATATTTTAAATATCTTTCTGTAAGACACATCAAAATTTGAAATGACAAAATCTAGAGTTCACAGATAGGAAAAAAACCCTACCCCAAAATAAAAGAACCCACTAAGAGATACTCTTACTATCTTTTCGTATGAAAGAACTCAAAGTATTTGTTGATGTGCAGCCAAAAAAGACAAGAAAATAAAAGGAAAGAAAAACAAGTTATGTACTGATCACAGATTTTTTCCTTAATTATACAATTTTTATTTCCCAATTTCTGTTTCATATTGCCCTCAAGACTCCAGTGGCTGTGACCCTTGAGGCTTAATGGGCTAGCACTAGTCAACTGTGTGCATATTACATTTTGTGACATGCTTGCTTTACATGCAAACACCCTGGAAGGTGTGCCAATTAATATCCTGCCATAATAGCAGTACAGTAAATCACCAATAGGAACGTTCATCTCCAGAGAATGTCCTCCAGCTGTTCCTGTAAAACATGTTTGGGTTTGGTACTGAGAGAAAATCTGGGCTTGAGGGAACACCACAGATCTCTCAAAATTCCTAGGGGTGTAGATATATCACTGATTTTTATAATTATTAGATATTACATGTATTAAAGAAATGTTTTGGACATCGCATTAAAAAAAAAAAAAAAAAAAGGAAAATCTCACAGTTTTTAAAGTAAAAAATACCTAAATAATTCAATATTAATTTTTTTTCCTAAAATCTGAGAAAATTATTTCAATGTTTGTGATCTCTGTGTGTGTATTACTTCTAATGAGTTAGATGTTATAAACCACATGAAAGCACAGGAAAGGTTAAGAGGAGAAAAATAGCAAGTCTGACATTATCCTTTTGTCCAAAGAAGTTCTGTAATTCACACTAAATGGAAAAATCACAAGACTAGGTTTCTTTCTGTAGACTCACCTCATATACAATAATCTACAAACAATTTTATTTGCAATATAATAAGGATATAAAACAAATTCACTTCACTGGGGCCTTGGAATCAACTTTTGAAATAGAGAAACCACCTTTAATCACAGAGATTCAGGTTTTAATAAAAACAGTCACAAATGTCTGAGTTCATGCTGTGAAGTACTGTATTATCTACCAACGTATTTCTGGCAACCAGGATTTTTCTTTACACTCTACTAACCGTTCCAGTTACCAGCTTATTTGTTAGTAGTTTGCATATTGTTGCAAAACCGTATCAGCATTTTAAACAAGTTCTTTCTGAAACAAACAGAAGAAGGTGGAAGAAGATAGGCAAAGACAATATACATTTGATAACAGAAGTATTTAAATTATATTTTCTGACATTTCCTTATGCCACAAATACATTTATTTGCTGCAATTTTAATGGCTGACTTCCTGAACGTCACTTTTTTTCATCTCCTCTATGTCATGTCAGTGACTGCATGTTTTTGACATTTGTATTCTGCTTTATAAAAGTCAAAAAGCTGTAGAATAAACATTGGAAACCTGTGCTGCCTAGTGCCTTATAGTTGGGTTGGCCATAGATCCAAGGAGATACAAAAGGAAGTCAGACTACAAAGAAACAGCTGCTAGTCTAAGTAGGAAAAGGAGATCATCCATCTCATAGGACACCTCATTTCCACAGCCTCATTTTAAGAACAGTTATCAGGAAGGGACTCACTACAGCAAACCATATGAAGAGCAAGAGGCTTCACTTCCCTAAGCCACAGTTAACAGCAAAAATAATATTTTAAATATCCATTTTGCAGATGTGACTGAGTGGGAGTTTGTAAGAGCCAGAAAATAGGAAGATAACTGAAATTTAATCCACAGAAAAAAATATTATTTCATCTGAAACTCTGAGCCCTGAGTTTGTTTCAAAAGGGACAAGTAAGGAACATTTTAGTCCATCCCATCTGCCTGGAAAAGTCATAATTTGGCCATCAAAATTAAAGAAAAAATAATAGTCACCGAGGAATGCAGGCAATATTGATAACTTCAGATAATATTATTTCTGACTAAAAAAGAGAATTTTCTCTCAACATCACTCACTTCCTACAAAATGTATGCACATACGCACATAATGGACTTAACAACTAAAGTGTCTCTTCCTTGTTTTCAAATGTCTACAGTACCAAGCAAACCCCTTACTTTGCCTTAGTAAGCATATGTACTTCCAGGATCACAATTTACAATCCTGTAAAATGGTGTATGCATAATGTACTTGAGCATGGCTCTATTCAGACAGATATTTTGAGAGACGCAAGTGTTCGCTCAGCTAAAAGAATCAGAGAGAACTTTAGAGAGCTCTTTGTGTCCTGTATTCTCAGTGAAGAAATGCTTTTCTGCTTAACATCCCTTTTTTTCCTAGAAGAGATACGGTATTGGGAACAAGGATGCAAGGAGCCTGCCACCAGCACATTAGAAAAGCAGCAAAATATATATTCAGAAAAAAATGTATAGAAAAAAATACTAAATGAAATATCCTACTCTTCAGAAAATGCATGTAAACATACTTTAAAATTATATTAAACTCAGTGGGAGTAAGAACAAAATACACAAGCTGCCAGCTACAGTCTGTGAAGCTGAAAGCAGAGGTGATGCTGGAAAACCAAAACAGCAGAGCCTCAGGCACTTTGCACAAACTGTAGAGATAACACCCTGAGGCTCAAGAAGGCAAGCCTGATGTGTAGCACATACCTTGTGATGCATAGGATATTTCTTTCACCTAGATATCAATTTTATCAGGAAGAAGGAAGCCTGAAAATAATGTACAAAGTCAGTGCTTAGCCATTTTAAGAGCAACAAAGTCACTGTAAGGAAGACAGGGAGCCTTCTATTGCTCTGACAGACAGAGCAGGCGAAAGAGAGTCGTCTTGTTAGAGTTAACATCCGTATTTCTCTGTAGCAGAGGCTTCCTGTGAGCCTTGTGCTCCAGATTTGAAGCTCCAGTCTAACACATCAGACATATAGCATAATGGCTGCAAATGAGAGCAAAAAAGGAGCTTTCTTGACTTGCTATTCTCTTTTCCTCATAAAGTGTAAATAGCTTCTATTCCTATGGATTTTGTCATTAAAAACCTCACTGACAGAGGTCTGAAATTTCATCTGTCCCTTTGTTTAAATCCCTTGGAGATGAATGCTCTTTCTTTGGAAGAAAGTCAGCCAGGTGGAACGTTCTAGGCAGAAACTTTTCTTTAAGAGAGAGAAAGTTGCTTTAGGGACAAGACTATTTCTTTATTCTAATATATTCCTTTTTTCAGCACCAGTGACTCTTTCGATTCTTTATCAAAGTCAGAGAACAGAACATCCTTATAACTGACTGTTATTTAATCCCCTAAAGGAAAGGCCTTTAATATTTAAATTATATTAATGTACCACATTATTTTTTTCTTACTGTCTTTATTAGCCAGTAGTTTTTCCCAACTCAAGCTGGATATTTCGGGGATTTGTTTTTATTAAAACGTTACTCTAATGTAGCATTCTATTTAAAAACTGCTCAGAAGAAAACACTTCACATTGAAGCAATTTCTATTTATAAGTAGCTCTGTGAACCTAGAGAGAACCCTTCCTCTAATGACATTCTTTTTGCAGTGTTTTGTTCTTTCTGCCATTTCAGTAACATATATTTAAAAAAAACCCAAAACCAAAACCAACAAAAAACCACACACACCAAAAAAACCCCTAAAAAACCAACCACCAAGAAAAGAGATATGCAACATTGTTTACCAGCTGAGGGCCATTACCAATCACCAACTGAAGAAATCTTAGAGACAGCTTGCCTGGTTATCTGAAAAGGTTCTGGGGGCGTACCATACCATTTGATTCTAAATGTGTGTTTGTAACACATTTTGTAACATATGGTGTACCAGGAAAACCATTTGGGAATCCCCATCCACAGCAAGAAATGAATATTTTTACTAAGAAATTTTGAGATATGGCTATTGAGGTTGTCTTTTTTCTGTATGTTGTTATTTCAAACAGGATGGCCAAAATATAGCCTGAGAGATGGCTTGCAGTTTCCACATGTATCTGTCCTTGTGGTTATATGGTCCAAATGCAACCCTTTTTCCAGTGTGAGGCTCTTCATGACTGTTTTTTGCAAATGAGTATAAACTTTTTCCTAAGTTACTGTTACATCCAATAAATATACCATGAAAAGATTTAGATTCTTATGAGCTGAGTGAAAAAAATGGCTTTTAAGTGCCTGAATCTGTTACTGGAATACAAACACCAAAATTATGGGATGTGATTGCATGTGCTTATCATTATAATGGTCAGACCGATAATCCAGAATACCTGAAACCTTTTCACCACCATCCTTTGGGTAAAGAATGTTTAATCTGGTTTCCTAATTATCTGTAGTGATTCCTTACAAGGCTTGACATAAACCATTATCTGGCTAATCAGACTCTTTTTTTTTTTTTTAATTATTATTATTTACATTCTTGGAGTGCATTAGATTTTATTTATTGGCTGTGACTTTACCTGCTATGTTAGGCCTGCCTTTGTTTTCTGCAATATGAATATGGATTCTGCATTTGCATTCATCTTAAAGTCTTTCCTGCCGATTTTAGTTTCACATACGACTCTGTATCAGGTATTTTCTCTTCATGCACTCAGTTCCTAAATCCTTATTCTCCAGTTCTCTGTCTTGAGAATTATCTCTCTCAGTACTTTTGTCCTCTAAATTAACCTCCATTTAACATTCCTCACCTATCTTCTTCAAGGCAGGCCAACTTTCTCCTTGATTGTACTTGGATGTCTATTGACTTGTCTGTCTATTGACCTGTTCCTTGCAAACCCTTTTTTCAGGTTCAAATTCTTCTTGTTCCTCCTGTCTTACTTAGATTGAAACTGACCACCAACAGCTTCCTCTGCTATTCCCTGATCTGTACCTTGCTTCTCAATGAGCACTTAGTCATGAAGTATTTGAATTCCTTTTTCTCAGTGTCAGCTCTGAATCCATCTGTAACTCAAATGACACTTCCTTGTCAGCAATATCAATTACAGAAGCATCTTTAATTTGTTCTTCTTTATCTGTCCCAAAGTTGCAAGGCTCAGCCAATTCAGACAAGGGCTTGACAAATGCTTGGTACTATAAATTGAAGTGAATAAATACACTAAGTACATCTTAATATTCCATGGTAGAGAATCTTCCAGCAACTGCTTTCATATATGAAATGCTCTAGAGAGGTCCTTCACTGGGATGATTTCTATGATTGTTTTTGTTTGAAAAGTATTATATTAATTTGAGAAAGAAAGTCAGAATGCTACACATCTGTACAAAAGTTCCACCTTGCAATGCAGACATAGTACGAATGTATTTATTTATACATGTTATGGAGTCATGGAGTCATAGAGTCATAGAGTTGTCCAGGCTGGAAGGGACCTCCAAAGGTCATCTAGTCTGACCTTCCCGCAGTCAGCAAGGACACCCCCAACTAGACCAGGTTGCCCAGGGCCTCGCCGAGCCTCACCTTGAATATCTTCAGGGAAGGGGCCTCAACCACCTCCCTGGGCAACCTGTTCCAGTGTTCCACCACCCTCACAGTGAAGAACCCTCTCCTAATCTCCAGTCTAAATCTGTTCCCCTCCAGCTTGAAGCCATTGCCCTCATCCTGTCACTGCAGGCCTTTGTAAACAGGCTCTCCCCAGCCTTCCTGTAGGCTCCCTTCAGGTACTACATGTTCTGGTTAAGATGTAACTGCCTCAGAGCTGGCTAACGGGAACCAAAGCAGATCCACAAAATCTTTGTATTCAGATTGGAAACTCATTCATGGAGGACTTGAAATAATGAGATGCTTTTTCTTTTCAGTTTTAGTTATGCTAATCATTCTGTTTGTGTTCATATTTCCATGATTTTGCAAAGCATAGACAGTGTTAACATCTAATGAGGAAGTAATCATCATTGCTTCTTTTATGTCTTAATCATGATTACATTTTGCCTTTGATTTACAATAATTTAAACTTAAATAAAACTTTCTGAATAATTTAGTTGCTATATAAAACAGATAGCATGCAATGTGGGAATACATGAGAGGAAATATCTGTTTTGTGGTTCCACACCAGTCTCAACAATGATACTTTTACACAGAATGTTTTAATGAAACTATTATGTATATAATTTGTCTTTTAATAAATTCTTCAGAACTCAGGAAAATCCACCAAACATATTTGATGCATTATTATTTGAAGTCACTTTTTAAAAGTCTTAAAAGTCTTTAGCTTTTGAATTCAATTCCTTTCTCCTACCTACTTTTGCATTGCAGAATTGCAGATCACTTACATTCCTTCCTTGCTTAAGTATGAAAGTGTTAGAAATTATAATTAAAGATTTTCAATGAAAACAAGTAAAAAGAGGGAACGGCTAAAAGTACTCCAAACCAGAAAGTCCCAGCTTCAGTGTCAAGATCTAACACAAAACAGCAGTTTTAATAAATGAAAGATTATATGCCAATTACAATATTTTGACCTCTTGTGTTGGAAAGAACTAAGAATTGACAATTTAAAAAATCAATTTATACAGTAATGCAGGTATTGATATTTGTTCTAAAAGAACCACAGGACTAAGTAATAAATGACCATTCCTCTGCCCTCTGCCACATATATTAAAAAACGTTTAGCTACAGCTATTTTTTTCCATACCAGAAAAGATTTCTGGTTTTAAGTAATTTTCAATTTTGGGATGAATCAACATGCTACAAAGATGAAAAAAACACAAAGAAACTTTGAACTATGACCCAATAACCAGACGTTAATTTTGATGTGTTCAAATGGGGTTGGGTCTCTTGCTTCATTTATATCACATAATAGGGTTAGTAGGAAATGATCAGTCTCACAATTATTGGTAAGATTGTCAGAAGAGCAACAGATGAGAAAGAAAGAAGACGGGGTAGGTATACATCTATAGAAACACACACCTGTGTAAATATTTATACATTAATACATAATGGAATATGAAATGTGGTGGTAGATCACGTGGTCTATGCAAAGTGCTAGTTTAGATTCTGAAAGCCAGCTCCATGTTTTCTTAAAAATTACGCTATAGTACAACAGCTTTGGGTGCAGCTCAGCTGTGCATAGCTCTGGGACACTGTAAAGATCAGTGCGTGTATTCAAGTTTAAAACATCAGAAAAAAGTACTTGCAAAGTCAAAGTTAGGTTCTGCAGTGAGTGTCTCGATCCTGCAGTTGGTTATTCTGGGTTCTGACAAGCATTTCTGTGTGTATGACCAGAATTATCTGTCAGGTGAATCTGATGGACTGTTTCATAGAAATACTGATATATGTAAATCAGGATTTTCCTTCTTTTCTTTGTTTTGTTTTTTTTTATTTTGTAACAATTTTTGGTAGACCAGAAATACTGCTATGCTAAAAAGAAATATCTCTGCCAAGTGTCTTGGGTGCATCTAGGACTGAAGATTTCACTGTGCACCTATCTCCCTCTGTTTACATTTGGTGGAGAAGACAAACAGCTATACCAGAAAACTGGCTAAAGGTTATCAGAATCTCCAACGTTAAATCAGCTACACAGAGAACAGAGTTTGTAATAATTTTATGGCTGATAGTTCATATCACACATGAGGTGAATTAATAATATGGATATGAAGAAAAACAATTTATTAATGTTAATAACTGTTCCAATAAAATTTCCAGGAGGACCTATAGTGATAAATTGAATAATTATGAGTATAATTATGACTAACTAGAACCATAATTTCAAGCTAATGCAATAATAATGACACAAAAGTATAGATCATGAATTTTAACTGCTCAGTTATTCCAAAGTTCCACAAGGAGAGACAAAAAAAGAAAAAAAAAGAAAAAAAAAAGAAAAAAAAAGTCAAAAAACCTCTTCAACCTTAAAATCTGATTGAGTTATGCTTTGCTGCCAGAGAAAAACTATTCATTGCTTAAACAGACATCGTTTTGATTATTTTTAGTGGACTGCAAAAAACATAATCTGATTTTAGAATCATAGAATCATCTAGGTTGGAAGGGACCTTCAAGATCATCTAGTCCAACCATCAACCTAACTCTGACAAAAAAACCATCACCAAACCATGTCCCCAGGCACCATGTCAACCCGTCTTTTGAACACCTCCAGGGATGGTGCCTCAACCACTTCCCTCGGCAGCCCATTCCAATGCTTGATAACCCTTTCAGTGTAAAAAATCTTCCTGATATCCATCCTGAACCTCCCCTGGTGCAACTTGAGGCCATTTCCTCTTTTCCTATCACCTGTGACTTGGGAGAAGAGACCGACCCCCGTGTCTCTACAGGGGGGTTTGTAGTAGTTGTAGAGTTGAACTACTTTCAGGCAGTTGTAGAGAGCAATAGGGTCTCCCCTCAGCCTCCTATTCTCTAGGCTGAACAACCCCAGCTCCCTCAGCTTCTCCTCCTAAGACTTGTGCTCCAGACCCCTCACCAGCTTTGTTGCCCTTCTGGACCCACTCCAGCATCTCAATGTCTTTCTTGTGGTAAGGGGCCCAAAACTGGTCACAGTACTCAAGGTGAGGCCTCACCAGTACCAAGTACAGGGGTACGATCACCTCTCGAGTCCTACTCACCACACCGTTCCTGATACAGGCCAAGATACTGTTGGCCTTCTTGGCCACCTGGGCACACTGCTGGCTCATGTTCAGCTGACAGTTGACCAGCACCCCCCGGTCGTTTTCTGCCAGGCAGCTCTCCAGCCCCTCTGCCCCAAGCCTGTAGTGCTGCATGGGGTTGTGGTAATCCAAGTGCAGGACCAGGCACTTGGACTTATTGAACCTCATCCCATTGGTCTCAGCATCTATTAATTCTCCCATGGTCTGTAAGGAGAAAAAAGAATACACAGAAGAATTATGGTTAAATTTCATTTTAAACAAAGAATGGCCATACTTGAGTTTTACTTTATTTCTGGGGAGGTGTAGATAGAGGATAATCACACCAGAAGAGCTGAGCAAGTGCTCAGTAGTGATGTCAAATGTAAACCATACCCCACAAGCATATCTAGCTGAAGTTGAGATTAATTTTTTACTAAATCATTTTGGGCTGGGGGGTAATGAAGTCAGCAAAAATGAGAGGAGTTTGTCAAAGATTTCTCTGAAATAAGTTTCATTCCTGAGAATGTTTTACGGAAACTGATGAATCTCTCTGACTTCAGGATGACTCAGAACAATAATGCAGAGTCCAAGGCAATTCCTGAAGCATTGGTTTAACATGGAAGATACCTGATTTAATGCATTGTGTGAAATGTTGTTTGCTCATTAAAACTGCTGGGAATTAAAAGTAGTGGAGCAAAACTAATACGTATTACCAGCAAATGTGTCTTGAGCTCTGTATTTTATTTTTGTAGGAGGAAAAGATTTTCTATGCTTATTTTTCAAAATATGGAGAAAAAGTATTTGCTCAGAATATGATGTAAAACATAAATATTTGTATATTGCAGGCAGTGACCATAGATAGCTATTTTCTTTGTCTATGCATTCAAGCATATGGGAACAAACAAATTTATAAAAACTACACCTATGATTTAATTGTGTTTCTCCAATGACTAGCTAATTCATCCAAATACCCTGAAGGAAAAAGACTCCCCTTTTTCTAACCACTATTCCCTGGGGATTACTTGAAAAAGCAGCTGTTGGTGTTGGCCAAAGGAACATGCCGACACTATATCTACAAATATTTTTCATATCAGTGTTTCAGCTCATCTTTTGGTCCTGTTTAGTTAGAATAGGTAGTCTCTCCTCCCTTCTTGTCCCTCCTCGCTCTCTCTCCTGTCCTGCTGCCTGTCTTACCACTTCACATTGAAGGCATGTCTGGACAGAATTATAGCTGATTTGTTTTTAGGTATCTCAGGTCAAACCATTCTCTTTGTAGGTTTTATTCTCACCATGAAACAAACCTGTGAGTTTTGAAAATAAATCTCAAGGAGTACTTAAAGTGCTTCAAACAGTATCAAAGTATTTTTTCCACCAAATAGAAAATATTGTAAGCAAGTAACTCGTTAGTTACAGAGACTGTACAGAGTCTATAGCTAAAGATATAAAAAAGATGAAGATTGTGACAGGCTGATATGAAACCATCTTAGCTGCACTCTGAATTCTTTGTCCATTCCTCACATGACTTTGGTAATGACCAAAGAATGACTCATTTTTAAAACTATAAGATATTTCAATATCTGTTGCTGATGATCTGAAGAATTCTTGAACGTAATTGTCAACCATAGAAGACCATCAAGTATGATTTTATGGGTATCAATTTGTTTGTAGACTAAGACATGTTAAAAATACAAACAATATGTTTTAAAGCCATATCAAAATCAATTAGCCTTAGGTACATAATTAAATGTAATCACATGCTTAAGAGCTTTATGAATACCAATGGAGAATTGAACACAGACCAAGTCGAATTAAGAGAAAGGGAAAGTAAATCTGATAATAATAAATTATGATCATGGCACTATCTACCATGACATTCTATCATTCTATTGCATCCTCCCTTCCCTTCCCTTCCCTTCCCTTCCCTTCCCTTCCCTTCCCTTCCCTTCCCTTCCCTTCCCTTCCCTTCCCTTCCCTTCCCTTCCCTTCCCTTCCCTTCCCTTCCCTTCCCTTCCCTTCCCTTCCCTTCCCTTCCCTTCCCTTCCCTTTGCCTCCATATAGCTATCTAGCTATTAATATCATATGCATGTTTGTGATTAAATGGCAGTCTTTGAGAAATCTATGTTGTAGGTAATTTCATGGGCACTTTTTATATCAAGTGATTTACATGCACTCAGGAAAGCAAAAGACAACAGCAGCCCACACTTGCACAGGGATCATAAAACCAGTATAGCAGTATGTTCAACTTAATGGTACTTGGTCTAAGACAACGAATCCACTGAAAAAAAAAGTTGGTTTGGTTTGTGGGTTTTTTTGTTGTTTTTTCTCTATGCAGTCATTTTTTTTTGGTTATCATTGACAAGGATA
This sequence comes from Calidris pugnax, assembly GCF_001431845.1. NCBI lineage: Eukaryota > Metazoa > Chordata > Aves > Charadriiformes > Scolopacidae > Calidris > Calidris pugnax. Next base: position 40,204,001 of record NW_015094506.1, on the reverse strand, counting down.
TAGTAACATCAGGACTTCTGAAGAAGCAGTGGGGGAATGATCAGTAAAATAAGAAGAGAAATGGGAAATGATAGCTATATGAAAGTAATGTATTGTGCAGTGCTTCAAGAAAGAGTTTCTAAAGAACAGTATAAAGTATCAGAGAAATAAAGTGGGATAGAAAACAAGCCACAGGATCACACTAGGATAAATGAAGAGGATGGAAACCAGCCTGAGGCATGAACAAGAGATTTCTCCAAATTCTGCCAGAGATTTAACTCTCATCTGAATTGCCTAATTTAATCTAAAAGCTAGAGCAGGATATAACCATATTGTATATCACCTCCCCTCCTGGCATTTGCCTTTATGGTTCCACTGAAACTAGGAACATTTTAAAGCATTGATCCCACACCTCTCTCATCAGTTTTCAGCAGCCAACAATACTAAGCTTTAATTTGTAACACACAATGGCAGTGTGGTTTCAGCTACAATGGAGCCAGATAACATTTCCTCTTACATAGACAGATAAGATATAAAAATGAACCTGATCAAAGGTTAATAATTAATATAATTCCCAGGAATGCTAGACTTTTAAAAATATTGAGGATGGACTACTTAAATAATAAGAATGAATTTCTAGTTCAAAGGCTTTTGTGCTAAGATTAATAACTCTAGTAGATAGTAAAGAATACAAAGTAGATAGTGCATCCCTTCCCTTATGCATTTTTTTTCTGTCTTCCTTTTTAATCTACCTATTGGGACTAAGTCAAATAAGTTTACAATGAAATCTTTGAGATTTGACTTAACTTGATGATGTCTATGGAAGGAAGCAAAGCTATAAAAATCATCTCATGGGATGTTTGATGCAATAATATTGAAGATTTCGTTTTACAGACTCACATGTTTCAACCGAAGTTTTAAACATTATTATCACTATGCTACATTTTATAGTTCCAGACATAAATTGCATTTGTTCAGGTCCATCTTTTATCTGTTGAATCTGTGAATCTGTCTTTCTATTTGAAAACAATATCCTTATTCTGCCTTGAGAGTGTCCCAACTTTCTTCATGTTGCATATGCTGTTTGGATAATACTGTTGGGAGTTTTATGTTCTTAAGGAAAATATGAAGATGGAAATGTATTTACTGTCATGTTGGGGTTTTTCTTTTGCTCTTAAATAAGTATGAGCAGTACTGAACATATCCAAAATTTTTCACACATACTTAGAAGATCATTTCTAGTTTCAAGTAATTGGCCATTCCAATGGAAAAAAAAGAAAAAAATTCCCAATTTTTCTAATATTCAAATATTGGCATATATTTTTAAAAGATGAATTGCATGCATTTTTAAAAGAAGGAAATTCATTAATTTATGAGGAAGAGTTTTCATATTTTTTTAAAGATTTCTATTTGTAATACTCATGCTCTGTGCTGGGTTGACCCCAGCCAGCAGTACAGCTGCTCCTTCACTGCTCCCCCTGTAGTGGGATGGGGCAAAGAATAGGAAGAACAAAAGCAAGAAGAGTTGTGGTTAGAGAAAAAGATAATTTAATAAGTGAAAGGAAGAGGAAAAAAAGAGAGAGGCTGGGGGGAGGGAATTAACCAAAACCCCCACAAAATCCAAATAATGCAAAGGCAATCACTCACCACCTCCCACAAGTAGACTGTTGCCCAGCCAGTCTCCAAGCAATCGGTAAGTACCCCAAATGTGCCTCCTTTCTTATTGTTAAGCATCACATTATATGGCATGAAGTATCTTTTCGGTCTGTTGGGGTCAGCTGTCCTAGCTGTGTTTCCTCCCAACTTCTGGTGTATCCCCAGGCTACTCACTAGTGGATGTGAGAAACAGAGAAAACCTTGATGTTGTACAAACGCTATTCACCAATAACTAAAACACTGGTATGTTGTCAACACTGTTTTGGTCACAAATCCAAAAGATAGTACCATATGGATTGATATGAAGAAAGTTAACTCCATCCCAACTAGATCCAGTACAACCCCCTTTCTCAGAATGAGGGGATCTCAAAAAAATTAGACACTGAGCATCAGTTTTGGAAAAAAACATTCTTAAGGTATCCCTTAATCTCCCTTAGTGTTGGGGGAATAAAAAAAAAGTTGTTGTCTCTATGCTATTGGAGTTAATTTTCTTTTCACACCAAAGTAAAGGAAGTAAGCCTTTTAAATTGTAGTTTTGTGGGTTCCTTCCTCAGTACAAGGAAGAAAAACACACAGCAGACTACTAAAAAATACAGACTTCCATGCTTAAAATCTCCTCTTTACCAAAGTAAAATATAACTTGTACATCCCTCTGATCATCTTCGTGGCCCTCCGCTGGAACAGGTGCAGTGGAGGGCCACGAAGATGATCAGAGGGATGGAGCACCTCTCCTATGAGGACAGACTGAGAGAGCTGGGATTGTTCAGCCTGGAGAAGAGAAGGCTCCGGGGAGACCTTATAGCGGCCTTTCAATACCTGAAGGGTGCCTATAGAAGAGCGGGAGAAGGACTCTTTGCCAGGAAGGGTAATGATAGGACAAGGGGAAACGGTTTTAAATTGGAAGAAAAAAGATTCAGATTAGATCTCAGGAATAAATTTTTTACTATGAGGGTGGTGAGACACTGGAACAGGTTGCCCAGGGAAGTTGTGGATGCCCCATCCCTGGAGGTGTTCAAGGCCAGGCTGGATGTGGCCTTGAGCAACCTGCTGTAGTGGGAGGTGCCCCTGCCCATGGCAGGGTGGTTGGAACTTGATGATCTTTGAAGTCCCTTCCAACCCTAACCATTCTATGATTCTATGATTAACAATTAGGGAAAATGTGAGCACCATCATCATGAAGAACTTTTCACCAATAAAAGGTTCTGGCACTTTTTTTTAGGTCTGACTTATACAAATGAGAGAAGTTTAAAGTATTTGCTTGAAAGACAACTAATCTTTACTCTCCAGGTTAAACTATCATTTACTTAATGAATTGTAGATAAATCACCTAATAGAGGCAGCTGGAACACTGATGCAAAAGAATGTTCAACAATAAAAAGAATGATACTTAATAATTTTGTAAGGACAATGAGCCAAGTCTTGTTTTCCTAATACTTCCTTTCTTCAAGTCTTCTTGTAGGTCATTTACTGCTTGCAGAACAAGGTAGCTGTTGAGCATCAGTACAGATACCAAAGTGTGATTTCGTGGTCATACATCATTTTGAATACTTGCCCTTCAGCTGCCATTCCACAGCATGCATCACCTGCATTTCCCTGACTCTCTTCAGTCCTTAGGATGTCTCTCCAACCCAGAGTGGTTGTTTTGGATGTCCAGGATATCTCTGATGGTAGTACATGCCTGTGTGGGCATTTACAAGCAATAACCATCATTTTATTGCCAATATGAAGGTCCATGCTGGGCCTCAAAATGTTCCTAAAATTCTGTTGTGTTTGAAGTTCCTGCATTAGAAATCCTATGCCACAGTTTATTCTAATGAAGGAGAATCAGTAACTGGAATCAGTGGTGGACAGTGATTTTTCACTTATGCTAATCCAATGAAAAAAAACAAACCCAATATTTTATCAGAGCTGTGTAACATTTTAGGAAGAAAGGTGACACAGGTTGACAGAGAAACAGCTCCTCCATGTTAGACAACCACATAAGTACTCATTGTATGTAAATTCTGAGTTAGGATTTTAAAACAGACCAATATAAAATACATTGTCTTCTGTGTGCATGGATACAGAATTCCATGTTGAAAATTCTCATATAAATGTTTTTTTAATATTATTTTTTATTCATAACTATTTATTAAAATATCCACATTGAAATATGTGTTTAAAATATCTCTTAAAAGTTTCCATTGTCAAATCTGTACTGTTTGAATAACATTATTATAATTAATTTTACTTTGAGATTTTTTTATAAACAAATACACACTAAGAAGCCTGAAAGAAAAAATGGTAGTTTTAAGACTGTTTTTTGTGACCAATTTCTTTCTGATTGCTAATCAGATTTTCTAATCATCTAAGCTCTGATTTCAAAAAGTCGTACTTCAAGAATAATACATGCTCATTAAAAATCACGCCTGTCTTCTAAAGATATTGCAATGTATTAGGAGTCCATTGTGAGACAGGAGTATTTAATTCTCTGTAGGTCTAGTATAGTTCTCAAAAGAAATACACAAGGGCATAAGTTAAACAGAGACAATCAATCAAAGTTTACAAGGAATATGCAAGGGGTTTAACATCCTGTTTATAGCAATATATCCAATTACTGCTGGTGTGTGTGGTACATGTATTATGCAGATTTGGTGCCTTAGAGCCATACTTGAATCTTTTTTTCTTAAGAGACTATGCAAATATAATGGCCATATCTTAATTGCTGTTGTCAAGTACTGATATCAGATTTATTGTTTCTGTATTTTGAGGTGTTCATTAACAAATGGAAAAATGCTCTGGCATTCCAGCTTTAACAAGAACGATTAAGAGTGTAGCAAATGCTTTCATAAGCATGCCTCTTGGCCTTCCAATGCATATCTGCAATAAAGAAGGAACTGACCTACTTAAAAGTGCTAGGCACTTCCAGAGCTAACAAAATTAATTAAGAAGGTTTTTCTCATATTTGAATAGAATTTTCTATGTTTCAACTTTTCCCCTTTGCCCCTCGTCCTGTCACTGGGAACCACTGAAAAGAGTCCGGCTCCATCTTCCTTCAACCCACCCTTTAGATACTTGTAAGCATTAATAAGATCTCCCCTCAGCCTTCTCTTCTTGATGATGAAGAGTCCCAGCTCTCTCAGCCTTTCCTTATAAGAGAGATTTTATTATGCATGTTCAAAATCAATCTGTGAAATGCTGTTGGAGAACCTGAATCCAGTGCCTATTAAAGACAGCAGTAATTTTTTTCACAGTTCACTGAACTGCTCTAAGCATGCATCTTCTCGAATTGCTTCAGCTGCCATTGAAGCAAAAGGTACTTGGCATTTTGCATACTTAGCTGCTTATTAACATACAGACTTCATAGGCTTTCGGTTTTCACTTTTTTAAACATTGATTCATAGATTTATTTTTCTCAAGTATGTGTGGTCACTTCATTTGTGAATTCAACAGTCACAGCTCAAGTCTGGTTGTCATAATGTATGCAAAGATTGAATTGAGACTCAGACCTCTGAATCTTGGGAAATTGTTATAATTTAAATCTATCTTTCAAGACATAATTGTAACTTCATTGGTATAGATGAAATTAGTGTAAAACTCTCGCTTCCAGAAAACCCCAATGATTCAGGTCCTTCATACTCTTTAAAATAAATTGCTTACAACACATTTAAGTATAAGAGACCATCAAATTGTGATCAAGGAGCTAGAAATTGATTTTCATTTTAATATATTCACTTCCTTTCTCAAATTGTCAAACAAGCAAAGGCCATTTGTGTGATGGAATAATTTACGCAATTGTGATGAACCCATTTTCTTCTGTCAGAGCTAGATTTTTGTGGTACCCATTAAGTTATTCTACCGATAACATTATGCAAATAAAATTGATACATTTGCTTCCTTCATTGCTTTTGAACAATTTTTATTAAGTTATGGTAGAGTGTTATCCACCTAATTGAAATGGCAAGGTAAGAACAAAATCATGTCAATTAATCAGCTGTCCAAATACTAGAGTTATAGGTTTGTATTACTCAAGGAGTCAGTCATTTTATTTAATGAATTGCTTTAAGGCGGACACCCTATCTAAGACTGCATTTCAATTTTTTTGAGTACCATTAAAAGGAGTTCATTTTAATATTTGCGAATGATGGGAAGAGGCAGCCAGTCATGTTAATATATGAAGTGTTGTTTAACAAAGCAATTACTCATATGGGTCGGTTTCCTACTGAAAGGATATGCTTCATACATGCATTTTGTAATCACAGGTGCAGGTGCTTATTTTTTCACAGAAAAAAAGAATCTACGTCATATTATCTTTCATGATCTGATGGAAATCTGACAAAGTTAAATTCTATTGTGTTCATACATTGTTGACAGATGTATTCATTAAGTTTTAGTATCAAGAACAAATTCTGGCCTCATTTTCACTTTTTATATTAGACATGAACACACATATATTAACTCTTGAATTCCAGGGTGACTTTGCAAGACTGTTAACTGGAAGAATTGTCTTTCAACTGAAACCAAGCAAATGTTTCCTTGGCAAGCATCAAGGGTCATATAAACATGGTATCAACACAATAGAATTTGCAGAGAATCATATTTTCATATGAAAGTACACTTAATGCATTGTAGTATGATGTAGTTTATTGATATTGGCATTATTATGTGTGGTTTTGATATTGGCAAGTCTTCCAGAAGAGCTATTTTAGCTCTTATTTTAAGCAGAAAAAAAATCAAATAATCCACTTGGGTTGCAAAAGTGGTGGTTCCTTTTATAACAAAATTAGCCAGATGACTCATACTTAACCGTTAAAGTTTTGCATTTGTGTTATATATGGTATATATAACTAATGGCATGTGTGCTGTTTGGCTCCCACACCATCATTATTTTAATTTCTATTGATGCATTTTCATACCAATAAGTAAGTTGAACTTTTTTTTCTCTACTTGTGTTACTGCAGAACTTGCTTCTTCAGTGAACATTCTTGCTTTATGATATTAATATTATCATGTTATTAAATTAATTTAAGCTTTGTGCTTTAAACATGGCTAGCAATTTTCTCCTAGAATAAGCTGCTGTGAGAAAATGTTGGTTAGTGGAAACTGAAATATCGTATAGGTATATATTGATTTTGACAACATTTTGGCAGGTAACAAGTGATAAGACCTAGTCTATTATACTCAAACTTTAATCTCTGCAAGTTTTTTCCACTAAATTTTAGGCTTCTAGTCCTGGAGGATAAGCTTATTCCCCTAAAATGACTAAACGTTTCATATAGTCAGTAGAGGAAACACCTCCATTATCTACAGAGGGAAACTCTCTTTCTTATGTCTTTTTTCTTCTCCATTAAGAGCACAGAAAACCACTAGAAAATATTTACCCCTGTTTTTCCAGTTGGGATTCTCAGTGTTGTGTCTAAGACAGTGAAGCTTTAATATGCAGAAAGAGTGCCTAGAATCCATGTTGCCCATATCTTAGATAAGCACTATATCCTCTAGATTATTATGCAAAAAATAAGTTTCAGCAGCATGTTAAACTTTTCTAAGGCATCAGAAAATTACAGTTCAGATTTCCACAGTGATCTACAAGCACTTGGCACATATCTTCTGGAAAGATGCTTCTTAGTACTCAAAAATAACAAGTCTTTCATGTTGAGGAGCTCAATAGTGAACATAGATGACAAAGGTTAAAATGTTCTAGCTAACTTTGTTATAGGACATAAGCAGGTGAGAGGTTTTAGGTGGGTGAACTCCCACACATACATGTTTTTAGTAAATTATATTTAACATTTTTTCTCATTTGCCAACTTTATCAGGATAGAATACATATATATAGACATATATATATACAGACATATATATATACAGACATATATATATAATATGCATAAATTGAATTGTTTTATTATACTCTCAAGAGTATAGACATTCAAAAGGAGTGTGTATTTTTGTTTAGTTTTAGCAACAGGAAAGATAATTTTAAAAAATAAAACTGACTGAATATTTTGAGAAAAAATATAAATGAAGAGTCAAGTTCTGAAGCTTGTTCAAACCTAATAATAAAGATATAAAAATGTTTATGAGGAAGAAAAAAATGTTAATCGAGTAATTGCTTGTTATAGTGGTAGCTCCACTGACTTAATCAGTTGTAATTAACCAGCCAATGATATTTAAATGACCTAAGGATTCCAACTCTCTTTTTCTGAAATAATTGTGAGAACCAGAAACAAATTAATTCACTGTAGTGACCAATATGTACTGAAACAGCAATTTTTGTGTTTGCTTGCTAGAAGTGAATGACATATTCTGCCACACTTCAAGCAAAGAAACTCAAATCAACCCAAACATATAGAGGCATGATTAAATGTCAAAGTGTAACACTGTATATGCCTGAATGTATTAGCATGGATTTTTAAATTTAATTATTTAATTTTATGTTCTTAAACTTGGGATTAGGTTGACAGGCTGTCAATGAGAACCCCTGGGCCATAACTGCCCTGACCCACCTCAGCCGGGACCCCAGTTTTGGGTCAGCCCTGGACCTCACCAAGCCTTGTTGCTGCTTCCTTCCATTCTGTCCTCCACTGGCCCACAACTGTCCTTCTACCTTCCTTAACTAACTTCAGGCTAGAAGTGCATTGCTGCTGCTCATTGATGGCTGGATTGGGGATGGGTCCTGCTACTGCCAGTTGCAGTTCCATTCACCCACCTTGGGGGTATGGAACAGCCCCACTTGCACTGCTCCCAACACAGGCAGTATCATCTAAAAATGTCTTGGTGTGCAGATTTCATGACCAAGGGAGTTTATCCATTTTAGGTATCCAATTTATTGGATACCTACCATCCAATTCATGTTGTTTTGGTGTATCTGGACACTAAAAAAATTGTTTAACTTCACCAGTGAGTTCAAGTTTGAAAGATTATGGCTAACCTACACATTTTAACTCTCAAAATCTTGCTTTAATATGCAAAAGAAAACACACCATATATATACAGAGATAAGAATTTAATATTGGTGTCATATATGCATTAATAATCTAATAGTCCAAATCAGAAAAGCCTCAATGAAAATGTAGTACAAATTGTTATATCAAAAGGCCCTTCCTGGAGCTTACCCTTCTGATGTCTTTTGGCATCCTGAAGTTGATAGTGGAATCTTCCTCAAGAAAGAGAGCTATGGTGAGTCAACAGTATCTTGAAGTCTTTCCTGAGACAGATATGATATTCATGGTGAGGGCCCTCTACTCCTCAGTAAAGGGATCTTCTAGGATTTATTTTTATATGTTTCCTCACCATGGACCACAACCTTCTGTATGCTCCCAGCTGAGTGTGAGTGTGGCTAATCTCACCCCCCCGGAGGCTTTTGTTTGTTGGGCAGTGATGCCCTGAGTTTACTGGACCCTTTCTAAAGCTTTTTACCAGGAACAGCAAAATTTACATTTCTTGGGCCATGCATTTTATTCTTATTGCATATAAGCTATATAATTACCAACAACATGGGCTTTTACATATTCATTATATTAAAGGATTTCCTTTTCTTTTAATATCCTGTATGTTACATAATAAAAGATCAGCAGTGCGATATGTACATACACTATATTGAATAATTTTTTTGTAGACAAAAAATTGCAAATCACAACAAATTCTAAGATATTTATAAAACTTTTTTTTTTCTGAAAAGCCAGTAAATCATAAAAATCTTATTCTGTCACCAAACACTTTTTTTTGAAGTGTTCTAATATTTTTACATTACCAGCAACAACTGATATCTTTTTGGCCTTGTATCAATCACTTTGGCATGACTTTAAATTTCAGAATTATAATAGGTTATTATATATTTATTTTAAGTTCACATACCATGGCAGAGAAGGAATGCTTAATCATAGAGGTTCATTTAATTCCATTTAAAATGAACAGTTCCAGCACTTTGTAGTGATTCATTTTTAATTTCCGTGTCATGGTGGCTTAATACACAATTGTTGATGTAAAAATGTTTTTTGATAACAAAAGAAAGTAAAATCAGAGAGAAGGCAATAAATTTTCTGTGACTATGCTTTTTGTTCATACGAAGAAGATCCATGCTGTGAGATTTAAAGTTGGTCTAACAATGCATGTAAACACAAAATTAAGAAGGAATGAAATGTTTCAGTGATTATAACTGTAATCCTGTTGTGAGTAAGAGGCTGAATGTTAAATCTAGGGCAGGAAAAATACTCTTGTAAAGTGTATTGAATGTACTGTATTATCTTGTTTCTGAAAATCTTTATATAACTAGCTGTCCTTTCGAGGCTACGTTCCTATCTTTCTTTAAGCATATTATAACAAGTAATAAGGGGCTGAACTAAAACAAGATATTTTCATTCTTTTATTGTCATACAGATTATCATTATCCAAATAGAGTTGAAGAAGAGATGATTAAGAAGAGTCAATGACTTTTACCTAAAAACCTAGAGTTCAGTTCTTTTTTATGCTTTACAATAGCTCACTTGCAATGACTGTTAAACAGCAGCTTTTCTACTGATCTCTGTAGGTGATAAAAAATCTACAGGGTGACCTAGAAAAGAAAATTCCCTTACATTAGTAGAATCACATGGAAGAAAACTTCTTTGTGTACCATGTGCTCATGCGTGACAATGAATTTGAAAACAAAAGAGAAGTAAGAAGCAGTGCATGAGAAAAGCAGATTTCTCCCTAACAACTGATGGTTTATGGCATACACCTGCTAGCGAATCCTTTCTACTCATGTCCACAAAGAAATCCACACTGCTCTTACCACTTAACCCCTTAAATCTGAAAAAATAAAATCTCTAACAAGCAGCTAAGGCAGCTAAGAAAGCCCTGAAAAATAAAATCTTATTAGCATCTACAGTGGCAATTTCTTCTCAAGTTATACGTGTTTTGCAAATTGCAGTGTAGTTTCCAACTGCTCAACAAGATTTTTATGAGCTAACTTGAGAACTGGAAGCATGCTAACCATTGCAGCATGGACTGGTGGTCTGAGTAGATTAAGCCACATGGAGCTGTCTGACTGTGTGGTTAAACTGGCCAGAATGTTTTCCCTACATAAGTTTGTTAATTTTACTTGTGTCAAATGTTCAGGGAATACAATGAAATCTACAGGATAGAAGTTCCCCTTGGTGTAATCTTTCTTTAACCAAGACCACACTACAAAGTGGACAGATGTTTAGTAAATTTTAACTCCTGGAATTAGCATAATGACCTCTAAGTTTTGTCTTTTATTTACAAAAATAAATAAAGAAAAATAAATATAAGAACTTAAAAAGATTCCCCACTTTATTTAAAAAGGAGAGCTATTTGGACACATAAAACAGGTATGTGTATGGCACTGTTGCCTTTTTGAGTCATCAGTGATCCTGATACAGTTCATTTAAATTGCAAGGAAATTCTCTTGAAATTGAAAAAATCTTGAAAGAATCATTTAAATTGCAAGATAAATCTTCTCTTCAAAGATGTACCCCTGAAAGTAGAGGAAAAGTGTGTTTCTTATGGTTGTATCACAGTTCTGTCACCGTGGGAAGATCTCAGAAGAGGAACTTTTATGGCCAAAACATTTTTTTGCATAATATCCAAGTTAACAGATGGCCTGTTTGGGTGTCATGAAGTTACACTCCATAGTGGTAATGAGGCCAAAGCACTGGCCCACAGAGTGGGCTTTTCTGAAGCCAGGCAAACATATGTGATACACCAAAATTCCTAGATTATTTCAATCCATTAGTGTATTTCTTTCTGTTTAGATTTCTGGGCATCACATCATCTTCACATTAGTTTTGTAAAAGTGTCTTTCAGAAGGCATTAGTACGTCATTACTCTGGAGTAATATGGAGTAATATGAATTACTTCATACTCCATGTGTTGCCTTAAACACTATGAATATTTAGGGCACCTTCTGTGATTGCTCTCTTCGTGCACAACGTGGTGGGAGCTGCCTGCTATTGTCAGGAAACTTTATCACTGTGGAGTGAAAGAACTGCAGGGAGTGTGCTTGGAAGTCATTTTCTCACATCACCATTGACTGAAATCCATCTGGAGCATCTACAGATGCTTGGATCTGAATTTCTCTGTTGTTGCCAAAGTGTTGTAACCCTATCAAAAAGGAAGCGAAAAGGTGATAACTTACTATAAGAGACATTTATTATTAAGATGTCTAAGAACACACTACCTCAGTAGAAGAAAAAAAAACAAAAACCAACAAAACAAACCACCTCAGTTTTCACTTATTTCAACAGAAATATACACTATTGATATATGTTCAATAAGTGTTATATTGCCTGTTCTGCGTTTTGGGTCTTTTTCTAACCTTTTTTTGTGTGCAGATACCTGGGACAGGAAAGTGGATAATGAGAAGGCTTTTCCTGCTCTGCAGATTGTTTTCTTACAACATGCTGAAACTGGGATGTGTATAATGTGGGAAGTTGCATGAAAATATGAAACAGAATCGAGTGGAGAAAAGTGAGCCTGCTATTAGAAGACTATTTCAAGCAGGAGAAACAAAATTATCCGTACTGTTAGTTGGTTGTAGATATGGGTGTGTACAGCTGGTCTGTTTCTTTGCCAAGTAAACAGCTTCATTCCTTCCTGAACAGAACCCAGGAGCACACTCACATCCTTGCAGGTATGATCAGGAGACTAGAGCACTAGAACGAAGTAGTGAAATGATTGCATAATATGGAAGCATAGTCTGTGATTCTTCTATAAAATACTGACAGTTACTTAAGTTCAAGCCAATACTATATTAAACCTCATAGCAAGAGGAGATTCTATTCAAATTTTCTGAAATTCTGAATTACTAATTTTCTCATTCAAAATGAAGTGTTCTAAAGAAAGTACCACTAGGACAGCTTTTTTGGTCCAGGATGGAATTTCTATTAGATTGTAAAGAAAAACAACCAAAGAAACAACACCTTTCCTAATCACCTAAAGTCCATGCTTCTTTTGCTGCTAATGAATAAGCAAGACCTGAAGCTGTGAAATGCAGCTTTATTTTCCTGTTAGGAAAAAAATCACTGGATTTCACTTAGCTCTTCTACCCTCTGTAGATTCTTTTATGGAGATATCTATATTTCACCTCTCAACAACACACAGTCAGCAGGACCTAACAACTAATAACTTGTAGGATGCTTGAACATCTGTGAGTCCTTACCTCACAGATGTTCTTTTAGCTACATGAAAGAAATCCCTGGTCACCTCTCTCCATGCAATTCCAATTCTCAACTAATTATGAGTTTGTGTATAGTGATGATCATTCCCATGTGTCACTGAAGGAATTATGAATAAAAATTTTATGCAAATGAAACTCTGCTTGTGTCTCTCCACCAGGAGATGGAAGCAGAGAGTATTTTTTTTTCCATTGGGATACGTACTTTTGGGGTTGTCAATGAATATATTCTGTAGAAATATACACATATGACTATTCTTTGTGTTCATACTGACATGGGAACAGAGATCTTAGTCTAGAATGGTAATTTTAAACTTTTTCAGTTTTGCAACTAATTCAGCATTAAATTCTGCCATGAGATTTTAGGCATCTTGATAAGAGGCATGTTTTTTTCTGAGTTACTTTTTCAAATTCCTGAGGGTAGGGAGTCTTCTTAATACTTCAGGTTACATTTATTTTTATTTCTGTGGAAAACTAGTTCTTGGACTAATATTTGTATTACTTTAAGAATTGTTGAGATCCAAAAAGAGAGAAGATTCCTTTCTCCCACCTCAACTTCATTGTGAGATCTTGATAATGTTACTAAAAACTTGAGAACATTTAAACTTCTTCCTTTAGTTTTAATATGATAAAATAATATGAGAAAATGCAGCCAGAAGGATTAATGAAATAGTAAGATGAAAAACTTAGAATTTTGTTTGCTTTTTTTTTTTCCTCCCAGAAACTATACAATGCCACTGTAGCAAAGTATAATAAAAATACATGACATCTAAATTTATGAAACTTCTGTCTTCTTTTCCCAAAATCTGATATTTTTCAGCTTGGGAATCCAATGTCACATCCTGTAGAGATCTTCACAAGTCAAATGCAGTGGCTGTCCAATGAAGCAACAAGCTCATGGCCAAATGTGATGACAAGCCAGGGAAGGCAACTTGTGTGTGGAGGAATGGCTGTGTGAAAAGGGGCACGATTTAATTGCAATGAGCAACCCAGTCTTTGGTTTAGATGAAGGCCTAAAGATGACTGTTAACTCTCCTGGGAAAAGTAGAAGTAAGAAGTAGTAGTGACTTGGTAAAAGCGGAACCCTGTCCGGAAAATGCTGACAGACTCCTTCGCGTGAGCAGCAACCCTGTACCAATCATTTGATCGCTTTAGGCGCGTGGACAAGTGCAATGAGCCAATTGTATTAATGTTGCTATCATGTGCTCTGCTTGATTATCTATATAACCCTTGTATATGCCACAAATAAAGGAGAACAATCATACTTATATTGAGACTCCATCGTTACTCCGGGTCCATCTCCCACTCCAACACTTGTATATTTGATTAGAAATAGAGAGTAGAAGTAGAAGACTTCAGTGTTAATATTTTAATCTACTGTGTCTAATTTATGATGGCATTAAATATAAAGTGTAACTAATATTTGTGATAACTATCATTGATTTGGAATGGAAGAATTTTTAAAATTCATTTCTCAGAGAGAAGTAATTCAGTACTGTACAGTTCACAGCTAAACTGGAGGAGATTTTAGTTAAGTGGTATGCCAGGCCCTTTGACCCATTTTTATCAGAGGTTGAAACTGGAACAAATTTCTAGTGCATAAAATTCATTTAAATTACAGAAGGAGGGATGGCAGGAACGTATGAAGGAATGCATTTACTAACAAGAAGGAAATAATTGGTTACTTAAAAAGAAATCAATTTTTAGTTATGCTATCATTATTAATACTCAAAAAATTATCGGCAGGTGAGAAAAAAATGTAAAAATAATATTAATTTGTTACATTTGAACAATACATGCAGAAAGAGCATTAGAATGAACTATGCTAAGAGGAGATAAGTCAAACACTGTAGCAGTATTAAAGTTTAAGAAGGGTTATGTGAAAGGTGAGACCATCTGCTCCTTTAAGGTTTTCTAGTCAAGGGCCTTTACAGTGCAAAAGGAGATAATCAGAAAAGGGGAAAGCCATAAGCAAGATCATACAGAGACACAAGCCTGACCAGGCAATAATGAAAATCAAACATGGTCAGAACCACTAAGGAAAAGGGGGAAGATGTAGACAAAATATACAAGACACAAACCTGACAAAAAATATGGAGGCAAAACCAAGAAACACACCTGGTCAGTTGCAGAAAACTGCAGGCAAACCAGACTTTGCAAATGGTAAGGATGGAAACCTGAGGGATCAGGATGTTTGAGGGGAATAGGTGGGACTGTGATGATGCAATACACAGGGGAAGCAAATGAGGGAGGAAGGAGGAATGAAGGGGAGAACACAGAATGGGGTGTAAAAGTGTCCAGTTGCATGTAAAATGGAACCAGTTAGTACACGTGCATGGCTGAGCCTTGTGTCTGATCACCACAGTCTATCCTATCTTTTTGTATCTTCTTTTTAAACCTTTTCTTAACTATCTCTCAGCATAATCTCACCCTATGTCACAAGTGTGTACTGTAAGGACTAAGTGCCAGCTATTTATGACATGCCTGTGTCTGTGAGTGAAATTTGGTGTCAGCTGCTGGAATTAAACCATGGATGTGGATGCCTCTGGCCTGTGGTGTCAGCTACTGGAGCGACTGGGGTCTCAGTGTCAGGTACTGGAGCGAGTGGAGGTCTTGAGCCTCCAGCTATGGGGTGGGAACAGTGCATGTCCCAAAAAACAGCTACCAGGGGGAATGGTGTGATTGAGGAGTTCATCTGGCAGCTGGAGTGGGACCTCAGGACACAGCCTGGGTCCTTGGGTACTGGCTGCTGGGGCTCTGACCATCTTTATCTTCTTCAGTCCCAGTGTGCATGAGGTGTGGTGTGTGCATTCTCTGGCAAACCTCAAGCTGGACCAGCACGTGAGTAGGAGGGCCCTAGGCTGAGGCAGAGGTGTCAGGTGGATGGAGGATACACAGTGGTATCCAGGGGATCTGCAACTGTGGGGTGCCGGTGGGACAAGTGTGTGAGTCCTGCATGTGTGCAGCAAGCACTGAGTTGGACCAAGAGGTGAGTAGGGGGCCCGTGGGATGTGTAAGAGGACTGGGGTGCAGGCAGGAGTGTCAGGTGAACAGAGGGGCTCTGCCAGTACTCAGGGGATCCATGAATGCATATATGCTTGTGAACCTGGAGAGTGTCGTGTGTGTGCTGCACTGGTGATCTCCTGTCTCTGACAGCCCAAGACGAGGAAGGGGCTTGCCTGTCTGTGCTTACGTTTTGTGTGAATTCTGTATGCAGGTGATGTTGAAGGCAGAGCCTTGTCTGTGGCAGCTTGTGTGACCAGCTGTGCCAGTGCCCTGCATGTGTATGTCTGTGTGTGTCTGTGTGTCTCTGGGATACATGCTGAGCTTCACCGGCTGGTTGAACCTGCAAACAGGAAAGCAACAGCTGGGTCCTTCAGCCTGGGCAGAAACACTGGGTCCCTGGGGTAACTGATCTGGGCCCCAGTGACTGGCAGGAGGGAGTCCTCAGTTGGCGCTGCTAGAGGCAGCCTCACTTCTAACATCCTTTAACATAAACTATACGAGCTACTAGAAATTGATCTTATAATACTCTTTTCCATTTTTAAGAACTCACTCATCTGAATGGAAAAAAATACCTTAGATATTTGTTAGCAAGCTCTTTCATCCTGCCTCTTGTTGCTTCTAGAAGGATTTAAGTCACCATAATGCTTTGATATCCTGTATGAGATCTGCATATATCATTTACTTCACCAATTTATTTGTATGGATTTTTCAATGACCATAAATTTCAAAAGACAATTAGGAAAAAATAAAAAGGTCCCAGTTCTACTACCCATGCATAAAGTGGCACAATGAATGAAGGTTAGCTGGAGGACTGTTCCCAGGAATGTTATTAATGTCTCTACATTTTGTAGGGGAGATATGGGTAAGTTTTTTAACATATAACTGTTTATTTAATAAATGTGTATCTATCTTTGCAATTTAATAAATAAATAAATAGTAAATCTTATTCTTGCAGAAAATCACTTCAAAAATTACTCATATAAACTAATTCTGAAGAATGTCTGCAAATTCATGACTTCATTCAATGGCTGTCTGAAGTTTTGTTTGTCATTTTACTTCTGTTTCTGTCCAATTCATTACTTAAATCACTTGGTACTAATTAGATTCTCTTAAATCTGAAAATACACCCTTCATAAGTGGTTCACAAGTACTTTGTTGTATCATCATATTGTGAAAAACAAAAGCAAAAAGAAAAAAGGCCTTGTGAGAAATGAAATAACGCCTTCTTCAAGTCGTCCATGAAAATATTTCCGTTCTAAAACGGCTTTCATATATTTGTACTGATACTCAAAACTTCATTTTCCAGCATAGTCCTACAAATTACAACTGGATCATGGAACATTTTGCAATAAAGAAACCAGAAGCATTATGAATCCTCACAATACAAAGTTATATGTTTTCTGCCATTTTCTAGAAAATGCAGACAGCAGAATTTTTACTGTAACGACTTCCCAATGAGTCATACATCATTTGGGTATTGTAGAAGTTGATACATTTACATAAATCCCACTCATTTATTTAAAAACTATTTGTTATACCCAACAGAGAAGAATTTATTTCATGTGGACTTGTCTTTCATAATGACTTTAAGTTTAACTGTAATATTTTTTCACATATATTTTGGTATGTTATCATCACAACCAACAACCATAAGTGCAAGGTTTGTTTTTTTTTAATAAGTTTGTTATAGCAGCTGTTATCTGAATACAGGACATTAAATTAATACAGATCACATGTGTAGAGTTATTCTTTACACATTTTGGAAAAGCATACTTCATTCATTTCTGAAGCTATGCCAAGTCCATTCTTAGATGAGCATACATTACTCTTCTTATTTATCATATAGAGACATACATAATTCTTCAATACTGTCATTCTTAGGTTTTGCAGTTGTCCCACTGTAAGAGCAAAATGCAGAAATGTTCCCTACAATATTGATTTTCAAGTGGAGGATCAGTACCAAACAACAAAGGGTGAAATGGAGCAGTACTGATGGCCACAAAAATGTCCCATATAAATTGTGAGGAGAGTAAAGGTAAAAACTACCTCTAAAAACCTTTTTAAAACAGCAAATTTAGTCCTTGGTAGGAGTTGCATCAAAGTGACTTTTACAATGCGTTCTGTGATTCTCCCTTCAAACCACCTCTTTCTGATGATAAGAAAGTAAAGCTGTAACAAATAAAGGAGAGAGGAGGCTTAAGAAAAATCTTTGACAACAGGAAACTGACACATACATAATCTCCCTGATATTTTAAGAGGGTCTTTATTCACTGTCTGGGGACAGGAATAAGAAAAAAACTTTAATTTACAGCTCAACGTAGTTGGCGATGTCAATAATTCTTTTGATCAATACCATCTACTCTTAAATCACACTATGATAATTAGCCTTTATTCTGTGATCATAGACTGGATGCTGTTGCAAACACAGTTTTAATTAGACTTTTTTCCTTAATATGTATTCAATTCAAGACTTGCTATAATAGAAAGAAAAAGAATATTATTATGCTAGTGCATGGCTTGATATTGGAGCTCTTTTTTCCCAAGGATAGAATGAATGACCCTGTATTTTCTGGACATAAATTCACTTTTAATATGCCATATACAAATTAAAAACTATGTACATATCTGATTATGTACATATCCAGTTTGTACTGCTAGATTTTCTTATCCTGACGTTTTTCCTGGATTATTTCTTTGACTGAGCTAGAAATTATATGTATTACATCTCTAAGCTTTTCATAGATGTTTTCAAATTTAAACTTCTTTGGTGAAATATGAACTTAATGTAAAAAGGTAACATTTTTCTATTAGTCAAATTTAATGTGATTTACATTTGATGTTCTATTATTTATCATGAACCATTAAGACTGAAAGATGTTAAGGTTCTGCTATCAGAAATGTCACTTTCTCATTTTTTGTAGCACTATAGAATTTACATCTGATGGATCATTACATCTTTTGTCCATGTGTTCTAAAGTATAAGAAATCAACCAAAAGGCAGGTACAGTGGAGAAGTCAGATCTCTGGGACTTATTGTACTGATAATCCATTTTACTCCAAATCTGGTGACTTTCTAAGCAGTGCTAGTAAAGAAGGAGAGTTTGGGAATAGACCCTAGCAGGAAAAGGCAAAGACTTTGTTCTCTGGAGACTATGCATTTTTCTGTCTATTGAGTAGGGTATTGTCCTTCCATTGTACCTCTCCATGAGCTCAGGAGTGACATAGCACTCTGTCTATGAAAGAGGTTGATAATTTTACATCTTGAACAAGATGTATCCTGTACTTGTGCATTTTAGTGTGATTGGTCAGTCTTTTGACTGATTTTTATAAGGTAGCAAGTGGGGCTTCTTCTCTTTAGGGCAATTTTCAAACAGGAAGTATTCATGGATTGATTACCGTACCCATAGATAATGATTGTTATATAATTAATGAATCTCATTAAAATATAAATATCAACATTATGCACCTGTAGTCTGGAAGGATAGTTTGCTTTGTGAATATGAACTTGGGAGTTAGACTGATAGTTTAGAAGTAGTATTTCATCTTATACGTCAACTAAGTCAACCTCACATTGACAGTGCTTTTTTTCATCCCAGTTATATTAAAACTGTTATACCAACCTTTTTCCCCATTGCCCTACTAGCATGATCCTAAGCATAAAGTGAAAATTTTAATTTATTATTTAAATTCCTGTAATTTTACTTTACTGATTTCACAGCTGTAGCAAAGGTAATGTCTATTTTCTGATAAAACCTTTGCATATTTTGAATTTCCTTGTAGGTCTGTTGTTTCAGCTTCTTTTGTAGATAATATTTGCAATGGTCAGAAGATAAAAAGCCTGTTCTTCATTTGTAAATACATTTATGAATTTTAATGATCACTTTATAATTGTTAACCTAACTGCATAAAGTACTGCATGAGACAATGTTGATACTTAGTCTAGATAAATGCCAGATGCAATATATTCACCAGTGTATGTATTTATGCAAAAAATTATTAATATTTTTAAGTATCTCATATTTGTTTGCTCAGCTGTAAACAATTTTAAAGGTTTGATTTTGAGAAGGACTTTTACCCTTAAATACAGAATTTTAAAAATTGTTATTTAAATAGCTTAAATAAAATCGTTCTTAAAACTGTAGCACTAACACTAATGGTAACTAAAGAAAATCCCAAGCAAAATTTCTCTATAAATGCCAACCTGCCTTGACCATTTTTCGAAGATGTCATTTTGTACTGGATCTGGCTGGGATAGGGTTAACCTTTTTCTTAGCATCCCATATTGTTCTGTTCTTTACACTTACAACTAAACCACTGTTGATGGTACTGTTTTGGCTATTGCTGAACAGTATTTGCACAGTGTCAAGTTTTCCTCTTACCCCTTCTTCCTCTTCATTCTCTCTGCCCACCCTCTTATGGAGTAAGATGAGGGTAGGCAAGAGGATCATAGCCAGGACAGGTGACCCAAACTGACCGAGGAGATATTCCATACCATACGACGCTTTTCTCAGAAAGAGAAAGAGGAAAGGGAGATGATGCTGATTATGGCATTTGTCTTCCAAGCAGTTGTTATGCATGTCCCTGCTTTCCAGGAAGTGGCTGGACACCTATGTGCTGATGGGAAGTAGTGAATGAATTCCTTTTTTCCTTTTTTTTTTTTGTTGTTGATTTGTTTTTTTCACCCACAGCTTTTGCTTTCCCTGTTAAATTGTCATTATATTGATCAATGATTCTTGTCCTTTTATTTTCTCCCTGTCCTGTGGAGAGGGGAGTGAATGAGAGGCTGGATGGGTATTGTCTGGGTTCAACACAGTACACATTTAAAAAAATTTTTCTACTCTATAGCTCTTTTTTATTTTTATTCTCTTTGTGATTGGGACTTGCAGTGTATGCTGTTATAGTTGTTGCATTTCACCTCTGAACTGAGAGGTTTCATACAGACAATTTTACCATTACTTTCCATCACATGTAAAGTGCATGTCACTTGATCCAGGGTTGAAAAAAATAATAAATGCGAGGTTATGTACTAGTGTGTTTAATATTTAGCTCTATATTTGCAAACAGAAAGGTACAATTAACAGAATGTATTACGACTGTTCCTCAAAATAAGATAATCATGTAACAGATTGTTGTTTTGTTTTGGCTGGTTTTGTTTCTTTTGGTCTCTAGACACAGGTGTTTTCTAGCCAAAAGAAAGTTTTAGGTAAATTGAGCAAGAAAAAGCTGTAGAAGGCATTTACAGGCAGGGGGAAGTCTGTTCACCTAGTTTGAGTGAAGTATTTCTAGAATAAGTAACTCCTGTATTGGGATTTTTCTAACAGCTTTTGAAGCGGAATACTTCACTCACAGTGTACCACCTAAATCCTGACATCACAACATCATAATGCAATCTCTGCTGTAGTAGGAAAGAGAACCCATTTGCTGCATTAGTCTTCAGTATATGTGCTCTGATACCATACCTTCTGTGGCAGGGCTGGAGAATAAAGTTGGAGAGTAGATCTGAATAAATAGATAAAAAAATGCTATTTTTTGACTTTTGTTTATACATTGACTCTTAAACATGACTACTGTACGACCAAAATGACCATTTTCATTTAACAGTGTATTGTTTCAATATCTATATCCTGAACAGGATGTAGGCCTTTCTACAGTATATTGATCAAAAAAGATACCTTGTTCATGAAGATCAATCTCATGGTCATAGAAGGATTATTTGGAACAGAGGACTACGCTCAGAATATAAAACAGTAAATATGCAGAGCCTTAATATTTCTGAAACACTGAAATAAGATTTTCTGGAGTGTGACTTTTTGCCTACTACTTTTGTAAAATATGTAAAAATTACAATAGGTAATTGCATAGATAAATGCACTAGATGACAGTTTTTGAGAACTTTCAGTAAGAAAACAGAAAGAAAGGTTATGATGACACAGTACTTTTTCCAAAAAAATTCATGCTACCAATAGATTAGACCTTTCTCCTCCTTGGTCCCTGTAGCTGCTGGATTCTTCCCTGCACTAAAGCTTATTAAATTTTTTAGGGTCCCTAGACTACCGAGTGTTGTAGCTTTTCTATATTTAATGCTTTCAGCATATCATAACTGCACAATCTAATGTACCCATTATAATATTTTTCTAGCTTCTAACAATTTACAAGTTTCACCTAATCAATGTTAATTTTAAAAATTAATGAAAAATAAGTATTTCAATTAACTGGTTGAACCACATGTGTTTTGGAGCTACCAGGATTCATGAATTATGGCAAAAGCAATAAAATTAACCAAAAAGGATATAGCAGAAAGATCTTACTAAAGAATTTACTTCACCCAAGGGTTTAAGAATAGTGTTCCATATGTAAATACTTCCTGCCATCCATGCTACCTTTTGTGGCCAAGAAAATATTTCAACTCTGCTATTGGTATATAGAGATTATATTATATTATGAACTTGCTAATACAAAGCTGTAACTTCTTGTTTCTATAATTACCAAAACTGCTCAGCCTATCTTAATATTGTCTTCAGTTACCTCTGAGATTCTCTGATGACAAATTTTATATATAAAATCAGGAAAAACTTAGAAATCATAAAAATGTCTGTGCTATTGACTGCGCTCATTTGACTTGAACACTGTTTTGCCTTGAGAGAAGATCTTCTAACTCCACTTGTGGATATGCATAATCAATAGATCCTGGTTGCGTGCATTTGTAGGCAAATAAAAAAAGGATTAACAAGATAGAGAAAAAGGAGGAAATCACGTGATGTAATATTTAAATGGGGAAAGAAGGATCCATTCAGGCCTCCAATGTTTTTTTGACAGAAGGAAACAGCAACCCTCAGTATAAAAAAAGATCCCATAATAATTGGATCATTCTCCTGTCTTCTGACAGGAATTGTTGACAAAATGTTCTTTAAATACTTTGTGAAAAGCAGAGAACAGAAGAGAATGAACTATTTCAGTTGGTAGGGACTTAAAACGATCATCTAGTCCAAATGCCTGACCAATTCAGGGCTGACCAAGTTAAAGCATGTTGTTAAGGGCATTATCTAAATGCCTCTTAAACACTGACAGGCCTGGGGCATTGACCACTTCTCTAGAAAGACTGTTCCAGTGCTTGACCACTCTCTTGGTAAAGAAGTGCTTCCTGATGTCCATCTTCCCATCTAAACCTCCTCTGGCACAGCTTTGAAACATTCCCATGCAAACATATCCCTGCATATCATCAGGGAGAAGAGCTCAGCACCTCCCTCTCCAATTCATCTCCTCAGAAAGATGTAGAAAGCAGAGGTCACCTCTCAGCCTCCTTTTTCCAGCCTCGACAAGCCCAAAGTCCTTAGCAACTCCTTATAGGACATTCCTTCCAGCTCTTTCACCAGCTTTGTTAACCTCCTCTGGATGCATTCAAAGATCTTAACCCTCTTCTTGGGGTGCTGTGGTTATGATAGACTGTATAGTCTATTCTTCTATAGGAGAGAAGTCCTACTTTTGTTACAGGTAAATAGATAATTGTGTTACATACATTTTAACCCTGTGCAGTTTTGGTGCATTATGAAAAAACAACCAATCACAAATATGTGTTGCTTGTTTGTTTTTAAATAAATTCAGTGTGACTCATAGTGCGTCTTCATAATGCAAATATGTCACAGGCTATCAAACAGAGTAAATGCTATCAAAAGAGATGAAGTACTAGTTACATTTACCAGGAAGTGATCTTCTAATATGCTTTCCAAATGTCAAGCAAAATCCTGGATAGACCACTATATATTTCCTGGACTAAGTAAGAGGTTCCGAGGACCCATTGCACTTTATTGCTAATACTGATTGAATATTTCCAAAAGGTATTTATTAAATACTGTTGTTGACATAAAATGGTGCAGTATTTGCTTCAAAAACATGCAGAACTCCACCAAATGCAAAACTGTTCCATCAATAATTTAATTTTACAATATTCCAGGCATTCTATAAGCAACCAATGAAGGTCTCTGGTTTCCTTTCTCAGAATACTATGAATGGAATTGCTAATATTAATCAGGGATTATGCCCGTGCTACTTGATAGTTTCAATACTCTACTGAATTGTTATCAAGCTTTGGTCATCAACTGTAGGCATCTGCGTTCTTAATAGCCATTTCAGAGTTTCGTGTTTCTGTAAATCCTTCTAGCTTGGTGATGTGTGTGAATCAACGCTGTGTTATTCATCTGGCTGATATATTGCATATACTTATTGCTTATATATTCTTTTTTTCCCTCTGTATTCACATGAAACATTTAAAAATATTTAATCTTTCCTTGAAGAAGAACTGTTGTTTTCCTCTAAGTGAGTTAGAGGCACTGTGCCAGACTTTGCCATTCCTCAAAGGAAATAAGATACATCTTTTTTCTATGTAGTTTCCTCCTCTGATCAAAAGCCTTGTTAAAAGGCCATATCCTCTAGGCATCTTTGTCCTGAAAAAAATGTTGTTTTCTCTGTAGGTGCACTTCACCTTTACAGCTATCTTAAGACCTGTTTAACACCTACTGTACTGGAGTATAGTATAGTTTGGTGGTTCAAATATTCTACTGGGAATCACAGTTTTAAATAATTTTGAGGGAAGAAAGCTATCAACCAGTATTAACTATTTTTCATGCTACTGGGAATTCTTTTAGAGGAAATGAACTCTTTCTCCTACAGTTCTTAAATATAGCATCAGAACTTTTCTTCAAGATGAGTCAAACTGCATTTTTACTTTATTTATACAGTAAAAAATAGCTTTTAAAGCTAGATTTTTTTTTCTGCAAACCAATGAGTGGGGTTCCTTCAGATTAAGAGTACTACCATAGACTAGAATATAGAATGACCTGGACCAGTGATACAGGGTGAAATGTCAATGCACACACAAGGGACAGAAAAGCTGCTAGCAGGACCTAGGAAATTTTACCTTTCTAATGTTATTTGTGCTTTAGGTATTGTAGAAGAGACCAAACAAGCATGAGGTCTTCATGACAGTATTATAGTTATCAGCTGAGTATATGATACAAGTATGTACAAAATTCTGTACTAGATTCCATAATGGAAGAACTTGTCTAATTCTTACCAAAAGAGCAGTGTAGGAATGCACTGTCCCCCACATAGGGCACAACTGACAAAAAATGCAACTTCAATGAACCAAAAGACTTCTTTTCAGTTATAATTAAAATGTTTTTATATTTCTCTTTTAGAGCTGGGGGATGGGGGGAGAGGAGAAAGGTACATAAACAGCAGTATAAGCCTGTGTCTAGAAAAATGCTTTGAAATATTAGCAGATAATTAACATCCCATCCCAACAACTGCAGTTCTCTGAGCACTGGTAGTATACAGTGAAATTCTTTCAAGGTGGTCCAATATTAAATGTTAGGGAAGTTATATGAAAACTGATTCATTCACGTGCTCTCTAGCACACAAGAAATTTTACATAAGAGTGGAAAGGGAATACTGAAGCATAGAAAAAGAATGCTAGATGAAATAAACAAGAGTTGAATAATTCCTGATCCAGCATAGATTAAATATTTATCTTGCTGAAATAAATGGAAATCTTAACAATAGTGCAGAAGTAGCCAGAACTTCACCCATGAATTCTATAAGGGCAATAAGTTGTACTGAAAACAACATGGATTTTGCCCCAGTACAATGTTCAGAAAAGATCACTAAGACATTATTCTATAACCATACTTCCTTTCTGAATTGATGCATATGCTGGATTGACATTTCATATTTATAAAGATTAAATTATAAAAATATATTCACATACAGAGAAGTAACTGATGGACACAAAATTATAGGTCCCAAAGTACTGTAGCATCTATAATTTTCTTTTTCTGTTTGAACTTGTGGCCTAACAGGTCTTAGTCTATCAGATTGTCAGGTATTTTACCTCTATAACATAGATAATCTACTGACAAATCTTAGTTATTCCACTAATTTGCTTCTTGGAGTACTGTTTTCTAAACCATATGTATTATTCTTTCTAGTTTTTTGAAAGACAACTCTTTTAGTATGCTGCTTAGTTTTCTCTTCTCCAAATATAGCAACATATCATAAAAATGTTACTCTAACAAATGTAGATATTAACAGATGAAAGATTGCTAAAATAACTGGATCAAATATACCTGGTTTTTGTTGCTCTTTCTTTAGCTAGTTCATTACTATACTTTATTCCTTAGAGTGATGCAAACTATATAAAGTTGCTATTGTCTGGCTGCAGGAGTTACTGTTAGTCAAAAGGCCTAAAACATAATTACTCAAGTGAACTATGATTGTTAAGAAAGCCTTAACCAATTTCCCATGCTTTGCCTTTGGCAATAAATACAGCAATATATTTTACAGATCTCTGACTTCTCCTCAGCTTTCTACCCAAAAGCTTTGAAGCTATTGTAATATATGGAGGAGAGATACAACTTTAATGACATTAGTTTTTCTGTGTGGAAGAAGATTCATTATACTTACATCAAAAAAATAAAACAGTTGTTAATTCCTTTAAAACCTGCTTTGCAAGGGAAAATGAAATTGTTAAATGCATTTAACCAGGACAAAGTGATTTACTCAAACATTATTTATTTTAATTTGTCCTTCAGTCTCATTTGGTACATGCATTGCCTATGGCTGCAATCAGAGCTGCTTAGAATCCTCTGAACCAGATTAAAGATCAAAATCCCTCTTAGTGCCAGCTTATTGCATAGCAAATACAAACCCAATGCAATCAGCAAGCTTAAAACAAGACTCAGATGTTAGTTAGTAAAGCCAGTGGAGATCAAGAAAAAAATGCAGAAAACAAGGTGACCCAGAACAGAATGTTAAAAACTCTGTTGTATTTTTCAGTTCTGGCTAAAATCATGAAGTCATTTTTGTGTACATATAGAAATATCCCCAAAAGCGATAGTTCTTCTCTGGAAATTTAAACCTATTTCTAGTTTATAATTCTAAATGTTGGATCTATTTTTACCACTGTTCATACACAATTGCTTCTCTATGTTTTGCACACTTATATGCATTCTCTACCAGTTTATCATAATCAGAAGAAATAGCCCATGTTTTTGTAATGAAATAGAGGTTCAAGATGAATAGAAACAGTTCAGAATTATGGTGATTTTGGCATTCTTTAATGACCAGGAAGTTTTCTATTCAGCACTGTACTTCAAAAGTTGTCATTTTATGAGACTTTGAGATTGCTTTGTATATCTTCTGTTACAATTTAAAATGTGCTATTTGTAAAAAAGGGGAAACAAAGCAAAACAAAAAACCCTGAACACCACAGACGTTAAAAATTATTGTAAACTAAGTTTCTCCTGAATGTATACTCATGATGTTCTCTGCTTTCTGGGAAGCTAATAGAAAGAAGCTTTTTTTCCCCGTTCTCAACCAGATTGTTCTGCAAAAGTGCTAATAATTCTGTCCAGAACTTATTCTTTATTACGTGCTTAGGAAGGAGGCCTCAGAGTTTTGGAGAAAGAAGTTACTGAGTGCACACCTAACATGTCAGCACCTTACAAGGAATGAGTTTCTGTCCTGCAGTAGATACACATTTGCTCATGTAACAAGAGTTTATGTATTGGATAATGTGAACTGACACAACTTGAATGTTCCATTAAGTGAAGGGATCTGTGTCTATCAAATGAAAAGGAATGCGTTTGACCAGTGGAAGAATGTACATGAAGTCATGCAGGTATGCAAAGAGCTTTGGAGCATGACTTGCATTCCTACAGAGTGCCAACACCTGATGGCAGTGATGGCAGATAGTGTATTTCTTAACATCCCTTAGCACCTCTGCAAACAAAATGAATTATTTCATTCGTCTCATAAGTATATGCATGCATATTTGTTAATTTGTTTTTGTTTTGAAATTAATTTATAAAAGAAACCAACAAAACAACTCAAGAACAAAGCAAATATATCCTTTGCAAATTAGCCCTTTCCCGAATACTATATGCATAAATACTTGCATACCATACGATCAGTATATTTAAAGGTGAATTTTTTTTTAAGGATGTTTATATTCAGTTACCACTGAAAACTAGTGGTAACTTTGCCTGTTAAAAACTAGAGCCTAATGAACATACATTTTGTGTGGATCCAGGTACTGTTAAAATAGCCTCATCTGTACAGACATAAAAAGAAGATATTCTATTCACTACAGCTTAACAATAAAAGAAGTCCTTGCCATATATCTTGACTTCTAAAAATCTTTACTATACCTGTAGAATATGTTTAAATCAATTATCTCAGATTACAGACATTGTAGTTAAGTTGTTCCTCATTAAAGAAAAATAAAATTTTCATTTTTTCTATGCTTACATAATTGAAGTTTTCCTCCACAAACTTAAGGAAATGCATATAGATATTTTAATAAGATTCCATTGTATTGTCCTTTCTTTCTACAAACAGAGTTGTGTGACTTACTGGAGGTATAACCTTCAGGCTATGATACAGTGCAATACTCTGTGTGCAAAATAAAAGAATAAGGACATTATAGATGGTGAATAAGTACTTTTTTATTTTGAAATTAAGAATCATAGAATCATAGAATCATTGAGGTTGGAAGAGACCCTTGGGATCATCGAGTCCAACCATCTACCCTACTCTACAAAGTCCTCCCCTACACCATATCCCTCAGTACCACATCTAAACGTCCCTTAAACACAGCCAGGGACGGTGACTCAACCACCTCCCTGGGCAGCCTGTTCCAATGCCCGACCACTCTCTCTGTGAAGAATTCCTTCCTAATGTTCAATCTAAACCTACCCTGTTGGAGCTTGAAGCCGTTCCCTCTCGTTCTATTGTTAATTACCTGTGAGAAGAGACCAGCCCCAACCTCTCTACAGTGTCCTTTCAAGTAGTTGTAGAGAGTACTTGAAAGGACACTGTAGAGAGGTTGGGGCTGGTCTCTTCTCACAGGTAAAGATGAATAAGGATGCAACAATAAGGATGCAACAATAGTGCAGTAACTATAAATATATTTATTTTTTTAAAAATAAACAGAAACACAACAAAATCCAAACCCACCATCAACAAAAAGTACCCAAACACCTAAACCTCACTAATAGAGAGGTTTCACTGTTATGCCTATTCTGGGAGCTAACTCTTTTGTTCTAACAATATCTGTTGGGAACATTGATGAAATCTCTTTATATGGTCAAAATTCAACTGTACATTGTGTACTGAACCCATACAATGACTTTGATGTTGTGAAGCACAATGCTGTGCTATCAAAATTCTTGATTTGGGGAGAATGATTCACAATACTGGTGGATAAATTGCAATGAATGGTGAGATCTAGCTTTCTAACACTGGTATTCACAGCAGGTGATACACAAAATGTTTCTAATAGGTTATGCATTAGAATGGATTTTGACACAACACAAGGAGGGAGAAAGCCATGTTTACTAACTAGAATCCAAAGGCTGCAGTCATTTCCTTCATGCAGAGGCTTAAGTCATACATTTGGATACATCTAGTTTGCTCCCTGGTTTTGCTTCTTTAACAGCCATGCAAAGGGGACATACTAATGTCAAATTTTTCCACAACAGGTTAAAAACTCACATTGGCTACCTGAGATCTTGCTCCATCTTGGTCTGCAGGTTTTGAATCTGTATCTTCCATATTCTGAAAGAATACTGTTTGCTGGCTGCAGATTATTCCATTTCTCTACAGTATCAAAGACATTGTTGTGTAAGTAAAACTGTATAAGAATATAGAAGTCCTAACACTAGGAGGAGAGGAAGTAAAACCAGTATGTTTTAGATGTTTACTGCTACGGCACTCAGGTGAGAGGAGATACTCAGAAATACTTTCTTAATATCCAGCAATTGTTTAATATTATATGCATAAATGCATACATAGTCAATCAGGAAAGGGACCTAAATCTTCTACAAATTTTTCAAATAGCTTTTTCAATTTCTTTTAAAAAGCATACATTTCTCAGTACCAAGAATTTCCCATTACAATGACTGATTTTCTAGAGTAGCAAATTCAAGATCAACTCAGCTTCCAAGGTACTCATTGTTCTTTTGTAGTTACTCAGAGATTTGATTTCAACAGGTAACGAGAATTTCTGGTACTCATGTATGGTTGTTGTTTTTTTTATCACATAATGTACAGGGTTTAATACAGATGCAATGGCATGATTTGATGCAATCACTATAAGATTTTATTGAGGTTGATTTCAAATTCCTTAGAAGTTAGTAATGAGGAGATCCATTTCATAGCTTTGTTAACTCTCCTGCAGATTCTTATATCAGTACGTTCCTGAAATACCTCTTACTTGTTAGGTCTCACGATACCTACAAGGTCATTATGACATCTGCTTTAGACTGACTGCAACCTTACCAGCAGGGGTTTAAAGGATATACAAACTATACAGTTCAGCTACTAAGAGCTGCAAGAAAAGTTTATACACAGTGGGCAAAGTGTCCTTGGAATAAAGCCAATAGACAACACTCATTTACTTCACTCAGGCAAAAGTGACAGCTAATGAGTTATTTTGCACATCCAATATACGTAACAATCTGAAACAATGTAAGTGTATATAACATCTCTTTCTTAGTAAGCACTGTATCTAATAAAGTTCAATATGCTAAACTGTCTTTATTAAACAACAGATGCTTCTAGCCTAGACTTGGAACTTATATCTTACAATAACTACAAACCCTTGGAGAATTTCTCACATATTTATCCATACATATATATGACTTGTGGTATCTGCTACACCTATCAAACCTGCCTAATACAACTACTTCATTTTTTTGGGCAATAAAATAGGTGGGTAATAGGGCAATAAAAAAGGAAGGTAAATGTTAATTTTACTTTGTATCTGCTGATGATAAAAAAATGAATATGATAAAAAAAAAATAGACCAGCTGTTTTAAAATAGTGAAAGATGGAAAAATGTATATACACAGAGATTTTTCTTTGTAAAAAAGGTAAATATGTGCAAATTAAATTAATTATATTTTCAATCCAAAGCTAGAATCCAGAACACATACTATCATAAATAACAATGTTATAAATACAAACTTTTAAAAAACAGGCAAGAAATATTTGACACCTAAATCTCATCATCAGTGAATGTCTGATACTTAGGTACAAGACAGCAACCCTCTTAGAGTGCTTATAGGGTTTTCTGGACCATTGGATAAGCCCCAGAGTTTCCTCGATCATCTATCTTAGCCTCACATAGGTGTTCAGAATTGTCTTTTCAGAGTAGATATCTGCTTCTGAGAGCCGTATTCCAATCCAGGAATTTAGGTAGCAAGCCTATCTTCTTTCCTCAGAAGGTGTTTGAAGCATTAATGTGAGCAGCACAAGAGGTAAGAGGGAGAGTGGTGGTTAAAGTAGCGCCATCTTGTCCATAACAATCTGGTAGTTAGAGCTCTTACTGAGACACAAGCCACCTTGATACAGCAATTTTAATGATGTTGTCTTCACCTACTGTCAGTCAACCAGTCTGAAACTAAAAAAAAAATTAACAGTTGTAATCAGTGGTAATCATGAAAAATATTGCTTCTGAGATATTTATCTACTTAAAATGATACTTATTATTCATGTCCTTCATGTCCTTATTTTTTTTTTCAAGGACCTCTTGAACTACTCCTGTGACCAGGGCACAATAATGCACATAAATTGCTGACACAGTCCACACAAAGTAGGAAATAAGTCTCTAATTCATTAAAAGTTTAAGATTAATCACAGATCTATTCCTTAGTTCATGAAGAGTTACTGGAGATACATTCTCAGTTCTAGCTGTGTAGGATAATACTACTACATAGCTGTAGTGGATCTCAACTGGTGTCAGAAGGAATTTGTGCGTGAGCAGCTATAGAACTGAATTTATAAACTTTTTAGCTATGCATTCTAATGTACTTTAATCTGTAAGATGAATTATCTCTTTCATGAAGGCAAGTTTTTTTATTTAGGTTACTGAGCTTCCTTTAGGCTCTTCCCTGCTACTCAGCATCTTAGAGAAGCTTTACAACTTACAGAAGCAAGCATTTCACAAGGAATTATAGGGAATTATGAACAACACTGTGGTCTTTTTAAATTTTGTAGAAGGCAAAAGTTTTTCAACCTAAAAGAGAAGTTTACGGAAGGGAACTGCTTTATTGCACTGCTAAAGTTCATTTATTTGTAG
Source organism: Calidris pugnax (assembly GCF_001431845.1). Taxonomy (NCBI): domain Eukaryota; kingdom Metazoa; phylum Chordata; class Aves; order Charadriiformes; family Scolopacidae; genus Calidris; species Calidris pugnax. The sequence goes on along the minus strand of NW_015094506.1, from coordinate 40,172,070 downwards.
AAAGTGATTTTTTCTATGAAAAACTTAAAGAAATTAAGTAGCTATTGTAATAAATGTTTTCTTTCTTTCTGCAGGAAAAAGACAGAACTGTTGGCTTATTTATTTTTTTATTATTATTCTATAGCTACCTTTTAACTTTACATGCTCTAAATGTTCTATTCACAGTGGTCCATGCTTCTCTATACTTTATGATTCATTATCCTTCCATAGGAATTCAATTAACAGATTTCTAAAATGGTCGATGTTACAAGCTTTGTTCTTGCATAGGTATTGACAGAAATAGAGATGACAAGTGAAGCAGCAGAAGAGACAAATAGGGAGTGGATGGTGTGTTTTGGTGTTTCAGAGGATTGTGGGCTTTCCCCCACAAGATGACTTTAGCAAGGTTTTTATGTTTGAGCAGAGTCGGTGTGATTGCTTACTTAGAAAGGCTGACTGTTTAACTTTTACATCAAATGCAAGCTACACATCCCCTTATCCTTTCATAAATGGAAGGACTTTAGCTTTACAATTGCTTAAAGCTGGTAGGTTTTGCAATCAGGATGATGGTTTTTACCTAAGAGCATGTAAGTGGCTTACTGAGTAAAAGTTAATTTATGGAATTTGCAAGTGTCCAAGGAATGTGAAGTTTCAAAGAAAAAGACGGTTAGTTGGAAACAAAAAGTCACATAAGAACTGTGGGATTTTTACATCCCATTGACCTATTTTTGCTGTCAAGTCATTTGTATAAGTTCATAAATCTAGTCTTATTTTTTGCCTGCATTGTGAAAGAGTTTTGATTAAAGAGCTTTACTAAGAATGGTTTTGGATTAAAATTTGATTGCACTTATTAAGACTCTTTTTAATACTTGATTTTCTCAAGTGATGTGGAGGAAATTTTCATGTCAATGCTATTACTGAAAAGGATTTTCAGAATGGAAAAAGAAGTTATTATAACAGAAACTTATCAATCCCACAGGGTACTATAACAGTACAGGATTGAGATCTTATTGGAACAAGTCATTAATTACTAGGGGAGGATATTAAAATCTGAGTTACTAACATGAGAGGTGTTCTAATGACACTTGGTAAAAAGGAGAAGGTAGAATAGCCTATGGCAGAAGGTCCTTGGTTCTTAGATTTGAACTTTTTAAAAACATAGGTCATTATTTCAACAATTTTAATAAATCTTGTCAGAGGATGAGAGTTGTCTTTAGAAACAGTTTCATAGCATTGGGACTGCTGGTCTTTGTAAAGACTACTGTCAACTAGTGATAATAGCTCACTAGACTTCAGTGCTGTGGAAGCTGTAGTGTAGCTGGTTATATTTAAATGAAATATGACTACTGATTTGAAGTTCTGAACAGAGTTGGGTGTGGTTTTTGAAGAAACGTCATGTAGGAAGCAGGATTTTTTTTCTTAACTCACAAAATTAAAACCATGTCTTTAACAAAAACCATGTCTTAAACTTTAATCAAAATTCCTACTGACCTCAAGCTCTCTGTTGATATTTTTACAATTAATCTAGGAAGACATGGACTATGGAATCTCTTGGCCCACAAGCATAACAAACGTTTATATTGCTTCTACTTCACCTGTTACCCTTTTGTAGTCACAGAGATTTTAAGGTTAAAAAATGCTGATATTATCTGGGTTAAACTTTGTCAATTAGATAATGTGGATATTACTGAACAAATAATGCAGTGTGGATATAAAAATACTTCATTTGAATTAAAATATATAGATATTCAATTCAATAGGTATTCAATTTCCTTTATAAGATGTCAAAAGATGAAGAATCTACATGTTCCTTGGATAAATTATTCCAATGGTTAATCACCTTCACAGTTAGAAAAGGTGTTCTGACTCCTAATTTGAATTAAAATGGACCATGAAATATAAATTTCTGGATATTCCTTTTTTTAGTCTTCTGAAAAAAAAGAGTATGCAAGTCTATTGGCCCATATTTGTTACTGCATACTAAACTATTTCTGCTATATTCTTTTTATTTTTCCATTACGGAAATTGATCACCTACATGGTTTTTTGAAATTCCAAGTTGTTATTGTTGTTATATAAAATTTTTTTTTTAAATCTGACCCTAAACAACTACTTCAAGGTCATCCTGGAAATTTGAATTGTAGTCAGTGACTACACACAAGCTTTTCAAGATTCAGATTAGTACCTGAATCACAAGATAATATTTTCTGCTTGTTTCTTCCTTCCCTCTCTAGTTGATAATTGAATAATTTTTTGATCTTTGGTTTACAGCAAATGCTTCTCAAGTTGGATTACACATATACACTCAGTTAAGATTATTTTGGACTAAGCTTTTCAATTACCTATAAATTGTTTGACATCACAGCAGCAGCCTTGATATTTCCCTACTATTCATGAAGCAATGCATTTATAACACATAGTGGTAAATGAATAAGCAGAAAAAAAAAACTTCTCCACAAAACCCCTTTTCTTCCTTTTACTTCTGTTCCAAGTTCTAATTCATTCCCATGAAAATATCCTTATGAAACTAATTATATGATATGGAAATGTTATTTATAAACAATATTTTTCAATATTTTGAGTTTTATTTATTTTTAAAGTATGACAATATACTTTACATATAAATAATGTATGATATAGATATGAAAAAACTGCAATAGCAGAAGAATGCAATAATCAAGAAAACAGGTTAAGATTATCACATTTGTCCTGTTTCTCATTTGAATATATAGATATCTTGAAGTCCTTACCCAAGCACAAATTCCAATGCATGCTTTATCTGAGTACAGCCTGCAGGAGAAGGACAAGAATTAATATTGTGGAAACAAGTATTTTCTATCATCATCTCTCAGCCAATGGAAAATCACAGATAATTTTAGTATATTCTGTATGACCTTTGAGGTGGATAATGGGAGAAAGCTCATTATAGGGTAGATTTATATGATCATAGAAAAGAAAAATTCTTACTTTGTGAGTGCATCAAAAGTGCATTTTTAACGCTGGACTTCAGAAACACTGAAAGATGTTTTTCTATTCTATTCTATTCCAGAGTTTGCTACAAATGTAAGTTATACTGAGGAAGAAAAAAGTAATGATTTGTTTGATGTTTGTGTGCTGTGGCTAGAATTTAGAAATAATCAGTAGAACCGATAGTTATGTATTTCATTATCCAAGCTTCAATGTGATGAGAAAATTCTTGTTAACAGTGAATCATTACATTAGAATTTCAGAATAATTTCATTACATTATATTAAAATGAAAGCTAGGAAAAATGAGATATAATTGAGGATGGAATAAAGACATTCATTATTGTTCATTTTAGAATAATGGTCTTCTCCTAGTACCATAAGAAATGTAGAATTCTTGTGAAATATTCATCAACACAACAATACAAACAAACAAAATGTCATGAAGTTTAGGTGTAAGAAAATCATGAAGGGATTTCCAGATTTCCAGAGGACATTTTTTTTCTAGAACACATTTAATTCTCTTGAATCTTTTCTATAAATTTTTATTTTTAATTTATTTACACTAGAAATCTCATAATTGGTTAATCAAAATTTGTTTCAATTTTTCCAAAATTTTTTCATCACTGGGTATCAGAATAAAAATGCATGTAGACACCTAAATTTAAATGTGAATTTTGGAATCTAAGTAGAAGCTAGGACCTTAAATAATCTTGGATTCCCCTGCCTTTGAAAAATCCTAAACAGTATCTTAAAATGTCTTTAAGACCTAAAACTGGGAATTACCAAGAGGTCAAGCAGTTTTAGTAATTTGGTTAATGCATTTTTTTTGAATTATGAAAAAAACCTCAAACCTATGTTCAGTCAATTTAGTTTTTCATTTAAACACCTGCATAGAGAGAAGTGCTTAACTTCCTTATAAAATTAAGAGAAATTTAAATAAATATGCTATATGTATGTGTATTTTATGCAAGGCTATATACATGTATATGTAGCCACAGGCACACATGCATATACTTACATGCAGGCACACTGAATGACTTTCTAACCTGCCAAAGATTTGGGTTCTTCATTATAGTTCTTGTTTTTGGTGGAAAGTTAAGTCAAAAGACCAAGCTAACACCCTATTCCTCGTTCATTGAAGGTTCATTGAAGGTTTCCCTTTTCTTTTTTTTTTCCCTAGTTGAACTCAATTTCCTTGACCTTCCTGTGACTGTTTCAGTAATTAGCTGTAAAAATGAAAGAATGGATGTCTTGTGCTGGGGTGTGTTGATTAGCAAAGTGGCAAGGTATTTTTCAGCATGATTTTCAACTTCTTGTCATATTATTTACTGAGGCATTAAAGAATGATTTTTCTGTCTCACAGAATGAGGAACCAGAAATGATCTTCACAGTTGTCATGTGATATAGCTCACAGCTTTGCCACTGGACTTGTAAGTAAAATAAAATTTATGAAAAGTAATACTACAAACTCTATCACTAATTACAACCTTGGGAACACTGGTCTTTTCATTTATTTAAAAGAAAAGAATCTTGAAAGAACACAGAACTACAAACATAAAAAGGCTAATTGATTTATTTATGTGCTGGTTGCGTTGTCATGTGGTAAGGAAAAAAAGAATATTTGGCAAAGTTTTATTTGTCTCCCTGGTTCTCATTAGTTTAGGTAATGTCTAGAAAGAAAAAAAAGCCAAATCTTAATGATCCAACAGTGCTCTCTGGTGGCATGAAACAAAGGCATTTTATCCTCGGTTAAAAATTTACACAAGTCCTCCAAGCACACAGGTCCTTGAAGACAGATAAGTGACAGGAATTCTCAACATGCTTTCTAGTGATAAGAAAAACAGAGCAATAAACAACTTTAAAACCACTAAGGCATGAAATGTGAAACCTGGCTTAGTAAAGGTAATGTAAATAAAAATATTAAAAAATAATATTTTTTTGTCCAGCGGGTGTTTTAGACTATTATATTTTACCATTAAATAATTTTGAACTTTAAGAAATAACTTCTCCACATTTTGGTTTAATTTGCATTAAGTCAGGAGGAGAGAAAAAAAAAAAAAGAAAAAATTTAAAAAAAACTTCCCTAAAGGAAATACTTTGGAGAGGTGAAAGAGCAATTCTAAACCAGGGTCATTAAGTTACTGAGTTCAAAACAATTTCCTTTTTTATTTTTACACAAGGATCCTTTCTTGGATTTTGATGATGTAGAAATACTTTGGATATAAGTAGACAAATAACCCTCAGACCACTAGAAACCACCACTTTTTGGATGGCAAGTAAATGTGGACATTGTACATGTTAGGCTTTTTTTCGGTTTTGAGGATTTGTGTGCAGCTTGTGTAAGTCAGAACCTTTTCAATTTAACATAGTCTTCCAATTAGACAAATGTCTAATTCCTTCCTTTAAAAAAGGCTAAGTGTAGGTCTTGTTCCCCTAACCACACTATCAAAGTGAAAAAAAGACGTTTTCCTATTAAGCTGTCTTTATGATGGTGGGTAGATTCTATCCATACCAAATCAGAGGTTTCTGCTATAGGTCATCCTATATTGTACACTTTCAGCTTTCCTGTGGTTTTGCGTGGTTTTTGTCTCTGTTTCTCTAGTGCTTCCATTTAGCCAAATGACTCAAGTCTTATTATTGTACAGATAGTGAGTTCATGGAGGAGAAGTTACCACATGGTGTAGGAAAAAAACCAGAAAAATAATATTTTCTTGTCAAAGTTTTTCTCATTTTACATTTTTTGGCAAAACAGAATGTATTGTCTCTCTGAAAAGACAGAGAGAGGAAGACCTTTCCAAAGGGTTTTGTGAGGAGAATGAATTTTTTTTGTTGGTTATACTTATAGGGTGTATTACACGATCAGAGTCAAATAAAGCTGAATCACTAAATTAGGTGCAGATGTTTCCAGTAATAATCATGCAAGTACCTTTTTCTCAGAACTAGGATCATACCTGCAAAAAGACACTTGCCTGTTATTGGTCATAAAGTTGAGTGAGAGTGGTGATAGCCACAGTCAAGGACTAGAGTCTGTGAAAAGTAAATGAATTAAAAAGGGAAATTGGTTGACTACTTAAGAATATCTTACCCATGTTTGCCTCTATTTTTTAGAGCTGTGTTTTCAGTGTTTTAAGATCATGCTTTTCCTGGAACTCAATTATACAAGTGGGGAAATAATCTAAAGAGGGAAATTCTGCTTCAGAAAGACATCAGGGAATATTTAATTTCGATAACTTGTTTGTTTCAGTTTTGGTTTTTTTTTGGGGGGGGAGTAGTAAGACTTGTGATATGCAGGAAAAGTACCAAAAAGGAAGCATAAACAGGCGAGAGAGCTTAGAAAGAGTGTTCTGTAATTCTGTAACTAGTATTTGTCATGCATGTTATCTAATACGTATAAAATCTCAGTGGAAAAGTAAATGTGTTATGGAGACTCTGAGTTTCACTATATCTATGTAAAGTAAATACTTCTTATGATACACGATTTATAAAATATTGTAACAGTCTTGAAAATAGTGTATCATTCCTCCCTCATCCCCTGATAAAACAGAATGCTTAATTTACGATGAATCAGCCCTAAGGCCAAGTACTGAATGTTTCATTTACATTAAAAAGGTTTGGGAAAAAGATCAACACAACAGATAAAGAAAAGACAGGAGAGAGGAGTGGAAACAACAAAGTGAATCAGAGTAGATATATTTGGGATAAGATATGTAAATCATTGAAATTTAATTCCTACTGGAAAGAGAAAACTAGCAAACAAGAATATAAATTCATAAAAAAAAGAGAGTGTCAATGTTGAAGAAATGAAAGAGTATGAACTGTAAAGTATCTTTCCAAGGTAACTACACAAAGGTAAGGCAATTGCTAGATAGATTGTCAATCTCCAGTGTGTTTATAATTTTATACCTTCCTGAGTTTGTTTCCTACATTATAATCAATAAATCAATCACTAATTTGCAAAAAAAAAAAAAAAAATAATTAAAATTTAATTTTTCAACATTAAGCTGATCTGATGCTAAAATAGAAATCAGGCAAAACTTTCAGTTTTGGCCTACCACTCTTTTCTTAACTATTAAATACAGTTAAAATAGTTCCTGAAGGTTACTTTTGTAAGAAAGCTGTGTCTTATGACAAAATTATGTGACTCAGTGTCTGTGTTTAGGAGCTAAGTACCCAGTTAAAGTGGATTCCAACTGGACTTTTATCAGTTGCGAGATTATGAGAAGTCAGAAGATGCTGGTGTTGACACTTTCTAAGGCCATAGCAAGCTTCAAAGTAGTTTATTTGTGAACGCTGCTGATAAATTGAGCTTTTTCTCTGTCTTAAACCAATAATGGTTGTCAAAACAAAAAAAAAATGTTTCCCAAATGTATGTACCCTTGTATGATTGCATAGCGTGCTGGAAAAAAAGAACCTCACAGCCCACAAATTAATCTACAGCTATTCTTAATATGACCTTTTAATTTATCTAATGTAAGTGGCTTGACCTTGAGGTGGTGAAGGAATAATTTATAGTAATCCACATGCAATGAACAGTAAGATATTTTTTTAAAAAAAAACACATATCAGTAATTTATTATTTGGTTTTATAAAGAAGAAAGTATGGGTTATCTTGAGAAAGAAAGAAACAAAGTTTGAGTTGAAAAGACTGAAGCAGTGAATTGGTGAAGGAATGAAGTGTTACCCATAGCAGAGAACGACAGGGACTATGAAAGTAAATTGGACATACAGAAGTCCATGATATCACATGGCAGGTATCTAAGGTTTCTGAAGGAGATGGCAAATATGGTTGTAAACCTGCTGTTGATAAGTTTTGGAAAGCCACAATGATCAAGGGACATGATGAGTGCAAAAAAAAAGACAAATCCAACTTGAAGAAGGATGAGAAGGAGAATCAAGGTAGCTTCCTGCTGGGCAGATTAATTTCAGTCCCCATGAGGATTGTGGAACAAATATTCTTGGATGCCAGGACAAGGTACATGGTGATGGAGAAGGTGATTGGGAAGAGCCAGAACCACGAGAAAATAAAAGTTTTTTAAGCCAATGGGTCAAGGGAAGTAGTTCTTCTCCTTTATTTGGTAATTTTAAGGTCCTAACCAGGGTACTGTGTCCCATTGTAGGTTCCCTATTATAGGAAAGACGTTTACTGGAGTGCAGTTGAGAGCCACCAACATAGTTAGGACTTTGGTGTACATGATGTACAGGTAGAAGCTCAGAGAAGTGACTTATCTCAATCTTAAGAAGAAAAGGATAAGGGAAAATCTTTTTGCTGTCTTCAAACAATTAATCAGACTTCTCTTGGAGATGGAAAAGATGCAAAAGCAAAAGTTGCAAAAAGGAAAATTCTAATTATAGGTAAAGAAATCACAATGAGGGTGGTCAAACACTGGAACAGATTGCCAAGCAAAGCTGTGGAATCTCCATCCTTGCAGATATTTAAGCCTTGACTGGAGCAGAGCAACCTGATCTAAGCAACCAGGTCCTGCTTTAAGTATGAGTTTGGACTAGATGATCTCCAGAGTTTCCTACAAATGCAAATCTGTGACTCTATTATGAAACTGAATTCAAAAGATATCTTCCAGGCTAGATGAGATAGATCATTGTTTCTTATTGTATTACTATTAAGACTAAATTTGCAAGAACTTAGACACAGTCCTTGCAAAGCAGAAGTTATTGCTTTGTATCTTAGAACTTTAAGATAAATTCTGGCTAAATTATTGAGCTTTGTAATTCATAGTAGACAACTTGAAACCCTGCTTAGTGCTAAGGGACAAAAGAATTTGTGTTAACTTCTAGATTAGTGTGGCTGTATGGATCAGACAAATAATTAATTGTATTTGTATATAGCAAAGGATAGAAACCCTTACAAATTTCTCTTTCATCAAGTAAAACTTAAATGTAAATTTTATATGACATTTAAATAGAACAGATTGGTTGGGTTTTGCTTTTTTAATAAAATTGGCCTTTTTGATAAGACACTGAGGGATCTATTAATGGAAATTTATATATTATACCTCAGAATATTTCAAGTATTATATGTATTTAGTGCATTTTAAGCTAGGATGAATCTATTAGATATGTCTATCCACATCCTTCAAGGGATTTGACATTTTTGCTTCTATAAGGGAAAAAGAAAAGGAAAAAGTGCTTCCCTAAGAATCTGTAAAGTAACATCACCTGAAAACACTATTTGAGGATAGAATTTATTGTAAAATCACAGAACCATAGGAAAAACTAGGCTGGAATAGGCTTGCAGAGCTCATCTGGTCCAAACTTCTGTTGAAAGCAAGGCCTCGGGTTAGGTTTTTCAGGGCCCTGTTCCAGCACCTTGTCAGGCTGAGTCCTGAATGTTTCTGGTGAGAGAGGTTCCATCACTTCTCTGAGAAACATATGCCAATGATTAATTGTTCTCACAGTGAAGCATTTATTATATTCAGGCAGAATTTCCTCTAAGGCAATTTGTGCCCATCACTTCTTGTCCTGCCCCTATGCATCCTGGCGAAGATATTAATCCTTCTTCTCTGTAACTACCTTTTCCTTAATGAAAGAGTGTGGCTGGAGTATAGTTCCCCCTGATCCCCACTAGTCCTGACTCTTCTGTTCTCAAGGCTGAACGGACCCAAATCCTTCAACTTTTTTCCTCATAAGTCAAGTTCCTAAGTCTTATCATCTTGGTAGTCCTCTGCTAGAGTCTCTCTAGTTTATCAATCTCTCTCTTAATCTAGGAGTATCACAACAGTTTACTTTTCAGGCATGGCGTTCGATGTGCTGAGTAGTATGGAATAATCATATCCCAGAGTCTTCTGGTACATTCGTTCTGATGGGCCCCTGAAGGTTGTTGCCCTTCCTTGCTAACCAGAGCATGCTGCTGAGTCATGTGGCTCATGTTGAGCTTACCGTTCCCCCAAGAATTCCAGGACCTTTTCATCAGACCTGCTTCTCTGCCATCAGTCTCATGCCTATATTTTCAGAGTTTATAATTATTCTGTCCCAGGTACAGGACTTCATATTTATTTTGTTAAAACTTACAGAATTCTTGCTGGTCAGTCTTCTACTGCTGAGGTCACTCTCAGCGGTGACTCTTGTATCCTGCCTTATCTACTTCTCTTCCCAATTTGATGTCATCCACAAATTTGGTGAGTGTGTATTCAACCCTGACATCCAGATTGCTCATAAAGATATTTAACAGTATTGGAGACAGTACTGACCCAAGGAACTCCACTCGTCTGATTTCGAGTCACTAACTACCACCACCCTTTGAGCTCAGCAGTTTAGTCAGTTTCCCATCAATCTTGCTATTCAGCTGTCCAGTCCATACCTTACCAGCTCATTAGCAAGGAAACTGTGTGAGAGACCAGATCAAATGCCTTGCTGAAATCAAGGCAGATCGCATCCATGGCTCTCCCCTCATCAACTGAGCTAGTTGTTTCACTGTTAACAGGCAATTATGTAGAGATCAAAAAATATTTATTTTAATCAGGTGTCACTAGTATGAATTTTAACACTCAATGATGATCTGAATTATCTGACTTAATTACCTGATTATATTATGTTTAAGCATTTCTATGACCTTTTTGTATCTAATTTTCATATCTTAAAGGAATTAAACACATCTATCACGAGGTAACCTTTTGCAATATGAGATCACTTGCTTTATACAGTTCATCTAGTTAATTTAAAAATCAGTTAGCCACTAAATTTAGATCATAGAATGCTTTTCAATAAAGTTGCATGGTTTTTTTGACTTAATGCATCCTAAATGCTAAATACAGAATTAAGGTAAGTTATATTCTGTTGCACAGCTACACTTCTATCAATACACTGAAAAGTTATACCTTTTTATGGGAAGTATATTTATTCTGGTGTTTCAATGTTCTTGATGGCTGGAATATGTAGTTAAAATATTTTAGTTAAGTAATAAACTTTTCAAAGCTCACATGGATGTGCAATTCTTCTGAGCTAGCCTTGACTGTTTGGTTTTATAAATTGATTTTAGTTTGCAGCTGCCAATCATTTTCACTTAAATGTTTTTCTTTTTGCTTTTATAGAATCTTTTACCAGTGAAAGTTATGTTTTGTTTATAGTGAAAAAAAAGTGAATTGGTTTGTAGTGAAAACATAGTGAAAATGATAGACTTAGGAACGGCATGAACTAAGCAGCTTCACTAATATTCCTCAGGGTTTCTTTTTTAGTCCTTAAACTAACATGTTACTTAAGCATATATTTAACTTGTACTCAATGCTAAAGTAAAAATCCACAGAAATGTTAAAGAGATTAGGGATCTTTTTTCTTTCACTATCCTGTTCTGAATACGTAGTCATTTTGTTATGACTGGTAGAAGAGTAAGTGTGTATTTTGTCATAGGCATGTATTTACTTTTCCAGTTGAGCAGGGCTAAGGAACTTACTGCAAAATTTTCTCTCACTAATCACCTCTTTACAAAGGTGTGTTAAGAGACGTGTTAGGTACACAAAAATGCTCTACGCTATTTGATCTCAACTAAATATGATCTAGAAATGTGCAAGGAAATTTTTCCCTATATCTTTAGTTAAATCTTAAATCATAATTTATAAATATCTACTACAGAATAATTGCCCTGAGACTTGTAACATCTTAATAACCAAAAAAAAGCTGAATCCAGTGGGATTAACACTGTGTAAGACTTAACTGTTTACAGCAGTCTCTGAAAGATAATTGTTTTCTTCTATCTTACATTATGAAAACAAGTTTATTATTTTGATTGATATTATGAAGTTTATTAATATCATGAGACTAAGTAGATGAATAAAAGGAAAACTTGATAATCCTTCTTTTTACACCATATTGCTTCTGATCTCCCCAAAATATTCAAGAAGGGTTGGAAAGTTTGCCCATCCATTTTGTCACTTCTATCACTTGGGAAGGAAAGTATAGACCTGTGACGTGCTGTGCCCAGAGTACAGAAACCTTCAAAAGTAAAGAGCTCAAGAACAGAAAGCTTAATGATTACATATACTTCCATATACAGTTTTTCTGTTGCTTATAGTTACAAAGTGGTCTATGTTTTACATGAAGAAATGTATTTATATCATCCCCATTTTCTCTGTCTTCCATGACAAAAATCTGATTCCTTTCTTTTATGCCTATTATTTACGTATTTGAAGACAGTTTTAATGGTAATCTTTAAACTCAACAAACCTACATCTTCCAGTGTTTCATGATGACTATGTCTTCAAGTTTGATCCTTAGTCATTTTTGTAAGTCTTCTCTTGATATTCCCCAGTCTTTTTCTTTCTTGAAGAGCTATGGTCAAAGTAGGCAAAGTGTTTCAGGTAAGGGAGTATTACTGCTAGTAGATGAATAACTACTTCACTTGTCTTTATTTTTACTGTTTATTATGATATTTACTATTTTTTCAATTACAAAGATAAACTGCTTGAGTTAACTCCTCTTTATATTGTCATGCACCATACTCTGCAGCTTCGTAAACCTATTTATGAAGTTATTCTTATCATGTATTTCTTCAATGAATTCTGCTTATGTGTGTGAAAGACCTTGTCCTTATGGAATTACTTCAATTATTTTTTTTCAGAACCTCTTTAAAATATTAAATATAGTTTGAAATGTTAACTTTATGCTACGATGTGCTTTTAGCCCTACCCTACATAGGATAATCATAAAATTTGAAGTCATAATGTATGTCATTAATTGAAAAGTCAAATAGTACTGGATTTAAAGCAGCTTTCTGTTGAATTGAAATGATAATTATGTATCTTTCATCTGACAGTGGCCAGTGAATAAACAAAATGGGAAAGTATATGGTGACTCTTTTCCAAAATGTCCTCTAATGTTCATTAAGCTGTGGTTAAGAGGTTTCCTGATACATTCTTCTACTGTAACATTTCATATCTAATGACAAGGAGAGAAAAATGATTCTTCAACATTACATTCTAAAATTGTCTTACCTGAGGAATTCCCTTTTATTCTGGATTGAGATCCACTAATATCTAATAAAAGAAGTGTTTCTGAGTCATTCCACAAATGAATTTCTGAGAGGTGCTTGCCAAAATTTATTCCTAGGAACAGTTTGAATGGATACTAGAATTCTTATTATTTTTAAAGACTATTAAAGACCAATGACGTCTGTGAAAAAATGTTAATAAATACCCATCTTTTATGTAGTATAATGACTGAAAAACATCATTATATTTTCAGGCTCTGTAATAATGACATTCACATTGTTTTGTTTTCTCCCTTATAAGACTGACTGAAAAAAAACCAATAAATTATTGAAAGAGATCATTGTTTTAAGGCAGTTCTCAATTCTGCCACTAGCTTGGGTGTACTTACCATAATCCATACTGGATGAGCTTTAGGGATATTTTCCATTCCTCTGTTATGTTTTTCAGAGATCAGTAATGCAAGGCAGAATTCACCATCATCTAATTATTCAAAATTAGAATTTAAACCGTATGTAAATGCAAAGACTCTGTTAGCCATTCTGGAAAAAATCTTGCCTAAATATTACCTGAAATGAAGAACAATCTCTGACCATTTGGGAAAAGGACATATCATACCTTAAAGACAGGAGCAGAGAGAAGGTTCTATTAGCACCATTTCATTCCATACATAACAGATAAATGTAAGAACAAAACACTTTGAACGTTCTTGTTCATTACAAGAAAAGGTACCTAAATCATTGCATGTTTCTTTTCTTTTTTTCCCTTTTTTTTTTTCAATTTTTATTTCACATTGATGTCAGCAGCTGTAAAGGAAACCTGTTTATAAGGGAAAAGTACTGAGAAGACTATGTCTGATGAGGTACTGGCAGCGAACATGTCTGCCAGCCTGAGAACAGTTAGCCTGGGAACTAGGCTTATGAACTAGAAGCATCCTTCAGAAGTGCAGCTGACATCTTTTAGGTACAGCTGGGTACCTAGAAAACAGAAGCATCCTGAGATACCATCAATAAGCCAAAAAACTGCTGTGACAGAGAACTGTAACAGCAACTTATAGACTGAAAAGGTGAAAAATCATAGAATCATAGAATCATAGAATTGTCTAGGTTGGAAGGGACCTTTAAGACCATCTAGTCCAACATTCAACCTAACTCTGTTAAAAAAAGAAACAAAACCAACAAACAAACAAACAAAAATTCCACATTACTAAACCACATCTCTAAACACCATATCAACCCATCTTTTGAACATCTCCAGTGAAGGTGCCTCAACCACTTCCCTGGGCAGCCCATTCCAATGCTTAATATAATATAACCTTCTCAGTGTAAAAAATTTTCCTAATATCCAATCTGAACCTCCCCTGGTGCAACTTGAGGCCATTTCCTCTTGTCCTATGTGACTTGAAAGAAGAGACCGACACCCACCTCTCTACAACCTCCTTTCATGTAATTGTAGAGAGAGAAAATAGTCTGGAAAATAGTCTGGAAAAAGGGGAAAACATCATGAGAAAGCAAGAATTGGTAACTGCCATTGGCTATTCTAACTCAAGAACAGAAAAAGAGTCTGGAAAAATAAAAAATTGGTTTGGCAGAACAGAAAACATCATCTATTGTGTTCCAGGTGAAAACATAAATTAACAACATTATTTGCTGCATGAAGGGGTAATGTCCTATGCCCTCTTGTGTTTTTACAATATAAAAGTGACTTCATTTCTATCCAAATGGAACTTCTCTCTCTGCAAACTGCCTGTGCTGCGCATATTTTTCCTTTTCCTAAAAAGGTCTGTGTGAACTTTCTATGAGATCTTGAACCCTCCCTGGTGACACCTGGCTGACTCCAAACTTTGTGATGTCGCCCTCTAGGACTACCTCTCAGTTAGTCTTCTTACTTCTGGGACAGTTGGCCTCCTTCTGAGATCTGTTTAATGTTCTTGTTGTTGTATATGTTCATGTAAATAGTCTATCACAAGTATATTTGCTGTTATTGATTGATAAGTTGATTTACTAGTTAGTTACTTTACGTAATAATACATATACTTGTTGCTGCTATTATTTATACCTGTTATTATTAATTGCTGTAATACTATTGATTGATGCTATTATTCACTGTTATTATCATTGATTGTTGCCATACAATTGATTGCTGATAATAATTTGTAATAGCTAGGTATATATATTTTTTCTTTATTAACCATAGGTACACTTGCAAGCGGTGACTTTTTTTTTTTTTTTTAATTTGTGATAATCTCTAATAAAACAGAGAAATTTAGAGGATAAAGTTTCTGTGTCTTTGTGTCTTATGTAATCCTATGAAACCACAGTCATGTTCTCTATCACTACCAGGCCGGCTAATCCTTTAGGTTGTGACAGGTATAAAAGCAGACTTTATTTTTAAAAAAAGAAAAATAAAATAAGGAGCATAGATTATTACTAACCTTCACTAGGCTTGATTTCTGCCAGGAACAAGCAATGCAGCTTTAGAGACCATAAGTGGTTTCTCATGGACTTATCTCCATGAAGAGAAGTAATTTTCTATGTCTATAATAGAATAATTTTATATTTCTATTAGGCACCAGGGAGACCTCATAGCAGCCTACCAATACCTGAAGGGAGCCTACAGGAGAGCCGGAGAGGGACTCTTTGTCAGGAAGTGTAGTGACGGGAAAAGGGGTAATGGTTTTAAATTGGAAGAGGGGAGATTTAGATTAGATACCAGAAAGAAATTCTTTACTGTGAGGGTGGTGAAGCACTGGAACAGGTTGCCCAGGGAAGTTGTGGATGCCCCATCCCTGGAGGTGTTCAAGACCAGGCTGGATGGGGCTTTGAGCAACCTGCTCTAGTGGGAGGTGTCCCTGCCCATGGCGAGGGGGTTGGAACTAGATAATCTTTAAGGTCGCTTCCAACTGTAACCATTCTATGGTTCTATGAGTTTATGATTATAATTTGTTTACACCCCACCCTGAACAAAACTGTATATTTGTGCATGGCATCGATAACAATATGAGATCAGTGCAGGTCAATTATCAGTCAGCTTAATTAACAATACTAAATAATACTACTTATAACTAAATTATAATAGCTCTAAAGTAGTATTAGCAACCCCTCAATAAACTAAAAAAAATATAATCTTTTTTTTTTAGGCTAAGAATGCAGCAGTGAAGTGAATTAGCAGCTGAAACAAGCAAGAGGTTTATTATTTACACCTGAAAGTGTTTGACAGGCAAGACTGTGAATGATCCTGGTGCAAAGCTTATGGTTATGGCAGAAAAACTGTTCAGTAAAAGAAAAAAACAAATAAGACTCCTGTCCTCATGTTGTCTCATTCTTTAGACATTGTGTGCATGAATTGTACTGAGAACAGCACAAAAACTCAGGGAACATACTTGTGTTGAGACGGATGCTGTCAATCAAGTGTATGCCACTGATAATGAAAAAGAGAAATTACTGTTTGGGAATGATTTGTTATTGAAGTTCTGCCCTCTCGTCAACTTAATCCATAAAACCGTTTGACTCTGGTGAAGGCACAATATTCCATGTAGTAGCCTGATAAGAGAAAGAAAGTAGAAAATACTGTTATTTGCTGTTATGGCAAGATCAGCAGCTCCCGTTCTCTTTGTGGCAATCTAACTGCTAGGAGAGGACCTATCTCTCCCTCTCATCCCTATTACTAAATGTGGAACAATAATTTTCTGACTCACTTCTTTTATCCTATTTCCTTATTTATGTGTTTGACTTTTTGGAGCAAAGAAATTAATTAACAACGTATATTGTGTTTATGTGGCAAGGTTTTGGTAGTGGTGGGAGTGAAGGGGCGACGCGGGGGCACCTACTGTGAGAAGATGGCAGAAGCTGCCCCCATGTTGGAGAGAGGCAGTTCCAGCCACTCTAAGACAGACCCACTACTGGCTAAAGCTGAGCCCATCAGTGATGAGCCTGTATTCCTCTGTGATAACTTATTTAGAAAGCCTAAAATGCTGCACAATAGCAACTATGAGTAAGAATACATGAGAGAAACATTCCTGCAGACACCAAGGTTAGTGAAGAAGGAGGGGGAGGTGGTGCTCCAGGAGATGGAGCAGAGGTTCCCCTGCAGTCAATGGAGAAGACCATGATGAGGCAGGTTGTCTACCTGCAGCCCATGCAACACCATACTGGAGCAAGTATCCACACTGCAGCCAGTGGAGGACCCCACTCTGCAGCAGTTGAAGATGCCCTGAAGAAAACTGCAGACTGTTGAGTGCCTACACTTGAGCAGGTTTTCTGGCAGAAAGTGTGCTCCTGTGGGGGACACGTGCTGGAGGAGTTTGTTTCTGAATGGCTGCACGCTAAGGAAAGCATCGATGTTGGAGTTTTTTCCTGAAGAATCGTGGCAGAGAGCATGAAGAACTGTATCCCATAGGATGCACCCCAACCTGGAGCAGGGGAAGAGTGTGAGGAAGAATGAGCAGCAGAGCAGAAGTGTTATGAACTGACCACAACCCCCATTCCCTGTCCCGTTGTGTTGCTCGGGGGGAGGAAGAGATATTGGGAGAGAAGTTGAGCCCCAGAAAAAGGGAGAGGTGGATGGAAGGGTTTGTTGGGGTTTGTTCTTATCTTTCATCCTACTCTGTTTAATTGGCAATAAATTAAATTAATTTGCCCAAGTCTGTTTTGCCTGTGACGATAATTGCTGAATGAGCTCCCTGTCCTCATCTCAACCCATGAGATTTTTATAACATGTTCTTCCCATCCCGTTGAGGTGGGGTGATAGAGTTATTTGATGGGCACATGACAGCTAGCCAAACTACCACACCATGTTACCAAGTATTGAACTTAGACATATTTCTGAATAAAGTTGCAGTTACCTGAAATCATGTTCCATTAAGGAGAACGCAATGCAAGTTTTTAGTAAACTTTTATTCTTCCCCCAAATACCTGAGTATGTGGTTCATGATAGCAGTCATTGAATCTTCTGGTTTCTGGTAGCTTCACATTAATCCCACACTAATAAATATAAACTACAGAAGGAAGAAAATTGAACTCTGAATAAAGTTGCAGTTACCTGAAATCATGTTCCATTAAGGAGAACGCAATGCAAGTTTTTAGTAAACTTTTATTCTTCCCCCAAATACCTGAGTATGTGGTTCATGATAGCAGTCATTGAATCTTCTGGTTTCTGGTAGCTTCACATTAATCCCACACTAATAAATATAAACTACAGAAGGAAGAAAATTGAACAGATTGTAGGAATTCAAGGTTGAAAGCTATTTCAGGAGGTCACTTCATACTTTTTCTAAATTTGTTGAATTCCTCCTCATTGATCATTCTTAAATAATTCCAGTGATAAAAGCTCCCTATTGGGCATTTTCTTTTACCAAAAAGCCCCACCCAACCAACTATTATTTGTAAGCTACATAATCTGAAAGCCAGGGTAACTTAATACCCTGAAAATAAATGAACAAAATTAAAACAAAGGCTTTTGTTTAGAAATATTAAATCTAAATATGTGACAAGTATGTAAATAAATGGGTTCATTACAGACACAGGTTTTTCTAAAGCAATTTAATAACCTGAAAGTCTTTTAGAATATACTTCTCTATTTTCATGAGTCTTTCTCTCCTTTTCATCAGACAGCCTTAAATGTTAGTATATATAATTTCAAGCTGGTAGAACAGTATGTATTCTACTTATGATGCTCACAATGGATATTGGAAGCTTCTTCTTTATGGAACAAAAATTTCTTATTTTCCAACAGTCTGAATAGTTCTGCTGGTTTTAATAATTTTCCTCATTTGAAGTAAAGAATATAGTCCTTAAGACAATAGTGTTTTGCTGGAAAACAAAACAAAACAAACACAAAAACCAAACCAAAACAAACAAAAAACTCCAAACCCTCTCTTCTACTGAATTCTAAAATAACATAGTTTCAATAATTCAGAATTAATCTTGACTGTCAAAAATATATAGCATATGAGTTGATCCAATCCTCAAGTGCAAATTAGTTATAAAAATATCCATTTATTCTTATTAAGAAAAAAAGAAAAGCAATGGAACAAAATGTTAGAGATGAGAACCATTAAATAGAACAGTATTTTATTGATAGCATCATTCATAAATATTACCCAAAATCTCCTCTACTTTTTTCCTTTAAATGTAGCCTGGTTTCAGGTACAAATGTTAAAAATCCTAATCAGTGAGTTACTGTTGTACAATAGATGAAATAATTTATACAGGATTTTCTTAATTTATTCCCTGAAGAAAATCAGAGTTTGCCTGAAGTTTGCCAAGAAAGCATGTTCTCATCTCTAAAAATATTTTATTTTATCTGCAGTAATTGGATAATCAAAAGGATTACAAAATTCTCAAGAATGTGCTGTTGACATTCCAGCACATTCCAGACATTACCAGGATGGTAATTCTGCATCATCAGGCCAAATAGTTATTTTTCTTCATCAGTAGATCCATTAAATTTTAGGGTGGGTGAACATTGCGCATGGTCTAAATAAAATTATTGTACATGTGTTGAATTGACTATTATGTTATGTAAAGCCACTGCAAATGTTTCAAATGTGTAGGGTACACCCCATGTATGATAAAACCTATGTATATAGATTAACTGTACTGCATAGATGCACTAGGCCCAGACTGTAATTATTTTCCCCTAAATATCACCTGTGCCTGTGCAGTAGGTCTAATTCTGAAACTGTTGGCACATCTCCACTCTGAAAGCCTCTATAAACTACAAAACAAATTAACCCAGTATATAAAACACAGGAGATAAGCACACAAATCCTGCTTATTATGACTAACAGGATTTATGTGAACTCCTCCAAACATCTACCTTAAAATTTTATTTCTAAGATTCTTTCTTCCTACCTGTGGTTACACTGATCGACATTAATACATAAAATGGTTTTAAATATCATTTTTATGCAGACAACATACAGATTTACTGCTGTTTTAGGCTGAGAATTCCTTGACAAATCCTATTTCTGCACTAGAGTGTCTGATGGCGATTCAGCAGTGGATGTACTCCAGTAAGCAGTTTCTTCATATCTTGCAGACTAAGTTATTATTATGCTTCCATCTGCTTGTAAAAACTGCATGGTGTCTTCTGTATTTGCCTGAAATCTAAATAACTACCATGCAACATCAAGTCTTACAAGCATTTTGGTTTAACACCTGAATCCATTTCTTCTTCAGAAATGGAAGCAGCTACCTTACACTATCGTTTCAAAGGTCCCTAACAAAGCTCATGTTTCAGAACTGAGGTATTACAACCAGTGCGATTCATCCATTTCATCTCTTTTACAAAGAAGTCATATAGTGGATATGAGTAGTAAATGTAAACTTGTTATTCTTAAAGATTAGCTCTTTCAAAATTGTTAATGCTCTTACTCTTTAAATTTAAAAGTAATCTTGTATCTGTGTTTCATCTTCTCCATTGTCTCCATTAAATATTTTTTGTTATGGATTTCACCTAATAGCATTTGTAATTTAATATTTATAGAATTAAGTTGATAGTCTTTCCTTAGTTTTCTTGAAACAAGCTAAATAGAATGAGAAATACACATTACAGTCATTGAAAGTCATTGAAAGCAAGCATACGAAGTTTTAAAAATAGTAGTAATATATTATTATGATAAGTATTTTATGTTTTATGAGAGTCATTTGATTGGCATTTGAATGCAATTTACAAATTGAGTTTGAATACTACTATAGATAATTTCCCCCATAACCAAGAAGCAAAATAACTGATAGAGAAAGATATAATAATATCCTCCAATTCGGGAGAGAAGCCTCCTACATTTTATAAAGTGGTCAGCTAGTTTAGTCTGAATGCAGAAATATTTTCAAAAGAGATGATTCAATGACATATAACACTTTCAAATATCCAGCCTTGTTTTAGGAACTCTTTTAAGATAAGTCAAATATGTCATTTGCTTAGCTGGATTTAGCAAAGATATAACCAGAATGCAATCACTTGACTGAGATCTATGTCAAGGATTTTTAAAAGTGACAAATGTTATGAAAAATTGTTTATATATGTCAAAATATAAATATATTTTTATATGCTAAAACAAGCACAAAAATTTTCTTTTATTTGTCTATAGACTGTGGAATCAGAGGAAAATTTAAAAGAATAATACACGTGCTGACAAAACTATATCCAACTGGGCAGGACTGTAATGCTTTGATGTCATCTACACAAGGATTGGTGGCAGAATAAGTAAATACTGTTTTATTTATGCCACGTAATCAAGATATGTAAAAATTGAAAATCTGGTAAAACACATTTTCAGTGAATAAAAAAGGTTTCATTTTTTTTAAATTCATAATGTACTTTAATACATCAAAGACGAATTGAAAAGTAAGGTTTTCAGTATCTTGAAAGCTGAAGGAATAGCTTCCTCAAAAATAAATGAATCAATGAACACTGGTTTTAAATAGCAACAGGAGCTCTAAAGGAAATGAGCACATTGAAAAATGTGCTGAAGCTGAAGACTGGTGAAAATTTAGTGTGAATTATTTGAGATTTTTGCATGGGTTTAGATTTGTATTTGTATTTAGAAAAATATATACAATGTTTTTATAAAATA
This sequence comes from Calidris pugnax, assembly GCF_001431845.1. Taxonomy (NCBI): domain Eukaryota; kingdom Metazoa; phylum Chordata; class Aves; order Charadriiformes; family Scolopacidae; genus Calidris; species Calidris pugnax. The sequence goes on along the minus strand of NW_015094506.1, from coordinate 40,150,610 downwards.
TTAACATTTATGTAAAATATAAATCTAAGAATTGTAATATATATATTAAATTAGTAAAATATAGTGATTGAATAAAAAGTATATACACTGCATATATACTTGTGGAAATATACATACATACATACATAACCACCCAAAAAATGCAAATACTGAAACTTAGTCTTCATACATCTGTTTCAAATATCTTTAGGAATGAAAAATAACTGGACCTGGGGATTATTTTTCTTATCATATAATCAGGTAAATTTTTATAATATTTGATGATTATAAAAAGCAGGACATGCTAGGTCTGCCTAGAAGAATTAAATTTGGATATTTTCTTTTGATACAGTAGTAGTATAATTGATGTTTCACCTGCTGTCCAAGTAAGGAAAATTCAAGAACAGTGCTGAAATTACAAACCCTTTATTTCCTTTAGAATCATTAAAAAGAGCAAGTTTTATTCCATTCTTTTATAACAAATACATGTAAAGTCATAGTGCTAAAAAGGATTAAAAACCATCATCTGCCTCTTTCCTCCCCTTAAGAAATATCTGTAAGCTACATGCTCTATAACTACTTGAAATTCCCAAGATATTTATATCCAAAGACGACTACTTAGTATTCTTAGCTATAGCCTTGCAGTGAAAATTAGGTTTTAGTGGTTAACCACTATAACCCACAACTCTGTTTCAGAGCTATTGCCCTCTAGGATCAATGGGCTGGTAGGCTTGCACACCCAATATATGCTGTCAAGGCTTGTACTCTTCATTGAATGCAACAGGAGATGTTTTTGCTTTAAACAGGAGTCAAAAGGAAAGAGTGAACTGTTCTATCAGAGACAGTGTTTACTGCACATTTTATAGTTTAGACAGAAACATCAAAGGCATGATGCAAAAGGAGACTCCTAGAGATAGGAAGCTACTCCTTTAAGGTTGAGTAGCAAAGTATTCGTGTGGGTGTCTGACATACAAAGACATCATGCCTGCAGATGGTTTGTACAGGCACATTGCTCCTCCACTCTCTGTAAAATATGAAACAGCATGTATATGCTTACTTGAAACTCTGTTTAACATGTGTATAAATGAATGATAATTTTAAACCAAGTAAATGTTAATATTAAATTTCTGTTCAGCTTATTTTTTCACTGATAACATAACGAGTTTAACTTTTTTATGTGTTTTATCAATAACAATAAACTTTAAAGCCTTAAAAGCCCTGATAGAAAAGTGACCCATTCCTCTTTACAGCTAGTTTCTAACGCATTTCTTAAGATTTTAAGTGTTCGTTTTAAAAGATCTATAAAAGTTTATTGTTATATTTATGGCCACCTATCTCTACAAGACCTATGCAAGTAATTGTTGTTTTTCATGAAAAACGTTTAGATATCATCACAAGTTTTTAAAAATAAAAAATATTTTTCATTAAGAATAACAAAATTGGTCTATTTGGTGGTAATAAGTACTTTCTGGGGAAAGTAATCAACCACCAAAACAAAATACCGTCTTTCATTGTAGATCAGAATTAGACTTTAGATGACCAAAGGGTAAAAATAGCTTTATTTAAAAGAGATTAGTTCACTGTAATAAAAAGTGTCTTTTCTAATGTGCTCATATTTGCTTATCTCATAACTTTATTATCCTGCTGGTATGCCTTAATGGACTCTTTAATTAATGACCACTTGTTATTTAGGGTAGTCCAGGGAGCATCACTGAACACAGCAGACACAAACAAAGCAGACAGATACATTGAACCTCAGGGGTGCAGAAAGAGCCCTAGGCTTTATATTAGTCATTAAACTGTGGATGGTTTCTTATTAGGCAACATAAATTACTAGAAAATTATGATATAGAGAAAAAATCCCATCTTGAAGAGTCTAAGTGATCTTTTCCATTTTTCCATTTCTATTTTTTGACTTGGGAATTTGATTTTTTAAATGGCTTCTCTCTTAAAACTTTCTAAATGATCTGGCAGATAATACTTCCTGGCCGGGGTCGGTATGGATAAAGCTTACTGAGAGAAATAAGACATACTTTAATTGGAAACTGCTTCCAAATATGGAAGCTAAACTTATAGCTGACCATCCTTAACATGCTTCAGAAGATGGGAAAGCAATGGAGTTTACTGAGGACTGGATTTTGTGGGGTCAGGATTACAAAACACTGTGTTTTGGGTATTACTCTATCTACTGGTGGATTTTTGACACAAAATAACATCTTTGTTATATTTGTATGACAACAGTCGCTATTTCTATAATATCTGGAAGTGTTTTGTCAGCTTTTGATCAATCAATGTCCTCATATGAACAAATTGGGATCTCCAAATTTCTCACATAAATTTCAGAATTAGTGAAGACACAGGTGATGTGAAACAATAAAACCAGGAAATTCTGTATCCCAAATTTGCCCTTAGCATTTGGAATAACCACTGTGTCAAAGCAAATGAGAAGGCAATGTGTATTCTAACATAGCTTGATGATTGATAATGACTGTCTTTTTTAGAAGTAGCAAAGGCTGGAGGACTTTCTCATTCTGTTTTATCTCCAAAGATCTTTCTACTTCCAAATCTCCAAATGCTGATTCATCCCCATATATTTAACCTTAGCATGAGTGAATCCCAGTGAAAGAGCACATGAAAACATGCCACATTTTATGTCACATTCATCAAAATCTGCAGAATTAAAGCCTTGTTCACCTATTACAAAAAAAAAAAAAAAAAAAAAAAAAAAAGGAGTTCTTCTGCCCCTGGACACAAACAAAATCTAAGTGTAAAATGTGTTTTACTGTTCTATCCAGGGAAGAAACAATAACTATATAAGCATATCTATGACATGAATGGGAATCAAAAGTCATAAATGAAGCTTTTTTTCTTTATATTTGCAGCAGTGAGCAGATAAGATATGCAGAAACTAAAGTTAGTTTGATCTACTCCTGTCTTCCCCTGTTCTGCATACAATTCTCTGTCTCTTGCAATTAGTTGATGTATTTTCAAATTTGTGTTATTGCATTTACAGAGTTGCTATAGTTTAAATAATAAAGACAAAAATTAAATCTACACCATGCATTTTGTTGATAATGTAGATTATAAATCTAAAAAATGTCACAGCACAACGACTACCACTGAGGCATGATAACCTCCTGTTTTCTGTAACAGATTCAAAACTTGCATAGCACAATAGTCTAAGACTGAGACAGATATGCCATCTGGAGAATAATACAACTATTAAGGGTCTTGGAGTAGCATGGCTCTACCAGATATATATATATATATGTCTCAGAAGATTATTTTACTTATGATTTTCACTTCCTGTATTTCACTTGAAAATACCCCATGCTTTTGAATTAACTTGTTTACATTTTCAATATGGCTAATGATAATATTAAAAAACAGGCAATTCAATGAATTTTTGCCCTTATGAAAAGTTGCATTCTGGCACATTTTATTAAGAATTCGACAAGCCACCATGCAAAATACTTAAACTATTTATCATAATTTTGCTAGTGAGCTATGAGCAACTGCTTTGAACTCATTTTAATTAAGAATAGGTGGTCATCAGTATGTCTGATGTCAACCCAAAAGGAGGAGATGCAAACCCCTGAAATGTTAGTTATTCAGGTTCTGAGGGCCACAGAAAATTGCAGTGAAATGAGAGAAATCAGAGAAGAAAAAAAATGAACAAAACCAAACAAAAAAAAATACCAAAAGAACTCTTTCAAGGCAGTAACACAAAAGTTGTTTATGTTATTAAATTTTGATACAACGCTCTTCTATTTGCTGTTTTTGCAGAGCAGTCAGCAGCTTTCTTCCAGTTTTTCTTCTTTTTGTAAAACATTAATTCAATAAACTTTATTTCAAGCTCCTATAAAAGCAGACTCCTGTATAGAGAAATATTTCCTTTTACCTAGAAGAAATATTTATTATAAACCAGAAGGAATAAGTATTGTTTTTCAGCTTTTCAGTCCTAGGACTGTACTTAATAACTTTGCAAATCTTCCTATCAGCCATTCTGTACATCTAAAATACTGTGTATACATACAGGTGCTAAAAAAGTCCATATGAATACTTCTGATGTAATCTACTTTGAGTACTCTCTAAAGGAGCCACAAAAATCATTCCTTAATGTGACGATGGAATGGGCGGCTGAATTAAAACTGCAAATATCTTTAGGATAATTGTGTTTCCTTTTGTGTAGAACTCGCCTGATGGACACATCTTTGACACTGGTTTGTCTCTCAAGCCTCAGTTACAATGTGAGGGATGCTTCACTGATAATTTTACACACACTCAAGGCCTCAAATTTGCATTGGTATCTTGATGGGCAGATGTCCACGCATAAGCAATACCTCAATGAAGTCTAGCAGCCTCCTTCAATGCACGGTGTTTCTTGAAGGATCAACACTTATATGCTTCAAGTACTTAAAAAATTTATTAATGTATCCTATATACAGCTCAGTGAAATTACTTTCCGTATTTCTTAACATCTTTGAAAATTAGCCATCCTCTTTGGGGATGACATTATTGTCCCTTAGGGTTTATGTTTCAAAGCTGTTATTGGTTGAAGTCTTTGTGCTTGTACTGCTTTCTCAGGATTTGTAGTTGCTGAGCTATCCGTCACTTTATATGATACTAAACACTAGACGTGGTGACAAAACATCCGATACAAACTGCTGTTCAGTTCTGAAAGATATTAAAATTTAATACATTCTCTGTATGAAGTTTGTTTAATCAAATGTCATGGAGATCTTAAATCTATCAATAAAGACCTTAATTCACCCAGGGGGCAAAATCAACAAGGAAGACGAAAATCCCAAACAAGAAAAGAGTCTTTAAGAGTTGTATTTGTAGTGCCATCTGCTTTGAGTTAATTGTTCTCAACAGGCTACTTGGCTGCCATTTAGTCTCTGTATTACTTATTAAAGAAGTACTGAATACATAGAAATACGTCATGAGCATTAAGCAAAATCCTGATATAGTGATAACACAGCCTGGTTGATATATTCCACTAATTTAAACTTTATTTTCTTCTTTATGGGTGAGACAGCAATCTTTGTGCATGTACAGCTACTAATTAATAAACCTGACGTTTATGCAATCTTGATAGGCAGCCATGTATAAAAGAACATATGGCAACGCTTTTGATAACTTGCAAGTGTTGTGAGTTGTATTGGTTTTTAAAATAACTTTCCTCCATAGATTGAAGAACTGTTCAAAATTTCTTGTAACATACCGCTATGCACTATATAAAAGACACACTTAAAATGTTGGAAAATGGTGGTTTGCCCTTATATCTAGCAATTTGTTCTGTTGTTCTGTTGTGAAGTGGATGGAATAGGAATACTAGCATTTCTATCATCAGGATATTGCGATGCATCTGTCAGAGCTGCAGCTTGAGTGCAACAATCACAGTAATGGGGATAACAGAGGGCAGTGGATGGAAGGCTGGACAGAAAGCTGAGGTAAAAAGAAGGCAGTTTTGGAGTTTCATCTCCATCTGCCTATAGGTGTTTGTCCCTTCTTTAGAAAAAATTTGTTGATCTTGGGAAAAAAAAAGAGTACACAGAAATGATTCTATTGTTAATATTTTTAAAAAATATTAAAATAGTAATAATTAAAAAAAGATCCAAACAAATAAAACCCACCAAAAACCCACAAATGTCTGTGAATCAGAATAAAAAATCATAATCTGATAATAGATCCATGTTTTCATTATTTCTTTTGACTTTAAAAGGTCTCTGGACATCAGCCTTACACCACTGTTTAATGAAGTGCTGAGCTCTGATAGCATTGCATTTTTAAGGCTTTGGTTACCAAATCAGATTTTTTAAAGAGAAAAAAACTTCTGTATTCATCAACATATTAACCTTGAAATTCCAGCATAATTAGCCAAGTTTAAATAAATACATAAATGTTACAACAGAAGTAGCATTTCACTCAAAAGCATAACAGAAATGAAATTACGAATTATACTCTTTGATCCTTATACTATGAAGGAAACAACTTCAGACATATGATTGATTCTTTTCCTTTTAGGGGGATTGCTCATCTCCTTAACGTTGAACATGCTTTATTCTTTTTCCTTGATCAAGCTAGTAAAACAATAAATACCCAATAAGAATGCTGTATGTACTTTCTCTGGACAAGGAGTTTGCACTCATCCCTCCATCCATCTACCTACCTCAGGACTTCCTATAACTTGCACTGAAACTGTCTACATATATTGTTCTTAAAGCATATGCCACAAACAGATCATATTAATTAGTCTCTACCACTGTGCCACCTCTCATCAATATCTGTTTTTTTTTCCCCCTCTAAGATATTTTCTTTCTAAAAAAAAAAATGAAATGGGTTTGAAAATACATGCTTCAGAAGAGCAGCAGAAGACACTGAGGCATAAAGTCTGACCAAGATGCAACAGCAACTTTTATGTCTCTGTAGAGTTCTTTTTCATTTTCTGACCTATGCTGCATCTTTATATGTAGATTTGAAACCCTACCACTTCCTTTAAGACTATTGTGAAAGATTAGAGTCACCTGAACACTGACTCTACAATTTTATTTTCAATTATTTAGCCTAGAAGAAAGGTATGTGAAGGATCGAGACCTGTTCTAATACTGTATAATTTATCACATTTCAGGCAACCTCATACATGAAATAGCTTAGCAGCTTACTGTGAAGCAGAGCTAGTTCTTTAAACAGGCTAGGTATCAGAGAAATTAAATATTTGATATGCAATATCAGTTTATATAAAGGTCATAGGTCTGATCTCTGTACTTGTTACATTCAAAATCTCGTTATGAGCAGAAAGAAACTCACCATATATATGGGATTAGGATTTATTGGCAGCCCAGTTGATGTTTTAACACTAGTAATACAAATTATGTAATTAATACAGACAAAAGCCTCATTAATAACAGAGTTAAGCCTGTTACTTAATCCCTTTGCCCCTTCCTGGCGTCTACCTCTTTTCCATGGTACTGTGTTTATACCCTGAATGTCCTTGGGGCTCCTGGAGTTGACAGGATCAGCTCATGGCAGTAAGACTGGAGTAGTACAGAAGACATGCCACCACCAGCCTGAGGTCTTTGACAGAACGAAGTTTGGTGAGGTGGGCGAGAAGGCTTCCTCGTCTGTCCTGGGGTTGCTTTGATTTTCGCCTTCTGGCGGCTCCCAGCTGAGTGTGAGCGTGACCCCACAGCTTCTCCAGACTCAGCCCCACCAGGGTCTTTTGTCTGTCCCTGAGTTTGCCAGACCCTTCTCACAGAGGCACAGGCGGATCTTACGCTCACACAGAGAGAGCAACAAGCACTTGGCACTTGGACGTGAGGCTGGTGCTGAAAGCAGCTCAGCCCAGCTCCGACCAAGGATCCATACTATCAGGTCAGTGCAGAACCCGTGGCCCTTTACTTATGTAAAGGCCAAAATCAAGTAACTGATAGAACCAATAATAAGTAAGACAATCAGCAGATACAGATAAGTGTAAGGGTAGAAGGAACATGGCTTTCTGGACAGAAGTCGTACCTCACAAATTTTCCAGTATTTTTTGAAAGAGATGAGAGATGGAGATGGAGATGGAGATGGAGATGGAGATGGAGATGGAGATACAATGCATTTGGATTTAGAAAAGCTTGATAAAAGTTCTATCAAGGATCTATCACGGGGAGCTAAGCTGTAACTGAATACGAGAAAAATCTTTCCCTGGTTTACTAACTGGTTTAAGTAAACAGATAGCAAAAAAGGTCAGTTTTCACAGTAAATCTAGTTTATCAGTAAGGATCCCAAATATGACACCATTACAGTACAGCCATAGAAGTTCTGGAAATGGATTTTAATTATGAGTCAACAACATTTTCTGATGCTATAGAAGTATTCAAAGTGAAACAAAAAAGAGTAATACTATAAAATGGCTGAAAAACTTCATCAGGGTCTTATGATATTGAGCAATCAGATAATAAAATAACATTAAAAACATGATATTGTTTAATGAAAATTTATATTAAGATGTAAATGGTGCAGAAAATGCACAATAACAGATTTTAAACACCTATAACTTCTTTTTATGGAAGAATTTTACTTTTTTTTTTTTCTTTTTTAAGTCATTATCTTTTTGTTCAGATGCAGTCAAAAGTTTTTTACTTTGAGAAAAGACATTTAGAATAAATAAGAGAGATAACACCGCATAAATTCATGACAAGCCCACAGCTTAAATAACCTGAAGACCACACAGAGAATTTATCCAAAGACAGTTTTAAGACTAAAAAAATTGAGGGATTTTTTAGGCAATAGAGAAACAGAAAATACTTCTGAAGGATGGATAAAGGAGGCAAAAGATATAAATAGATTTCAAATGTCATGGAGGGTGATGACTACCAAATGCAGTTGTTTGAATATAACTATACCTTTGGAAGTCCTTTAATTACTAATAGCTTAAAAACAGCAGATAATAATGAAGTCATCTCCCTTTAGAGATGTTCTATTTCTTTCAGTCTTTTTCTAAGTGTCTGCTACCGACAGAAAGAGGATCCTGATCCACACACATCTTTTGATTTAATATGACCTTTTAGGTAGATACAAAATCCTATATAACTTTTACAGTTTTTATAACAAATTTAATGTGAAAACAAGGATTAAAACCAAATAAAATTCTTCTCCTTCTATTTCTACAGCTGACAAAGTGAAACTATAATTCACGATGCTAGACCCAGCATATAATCTTTTTCTATTTTTCTATTTACCCTGAATGCTTTTTATCTACAGAAATCTATAATTCAGAATGTCACCAATGTCTCTGTAAATAATTATCTGACAGTGCCATCTGCAATTTTCGTACAGTGCACTTTGAATAAAAATATGGAAGGCATGCAGAAAGCTAACATTTATGGAAAAATTACTATTATAACTCAAATACTTTAAAAAGTTCCTAAGTCAAAAGAACTATCCCTGTAAGAGAACATCTAGCAGTGTTAAGAGAGAAGACTTCTTTAAATAACATAAAGGATGTTCTGATCAATATTATAATGAAATTTAATATTTGATGTTAGCTTATTAGCTTATAATGAATTTTTCCTTCTATTATTGATGCATAATCAGTATTTTAATCAGGTTCATCAATGATATCATATCTAGAATTCAGCACAGCAAGAAAATTAATTGCTGGATTGACAACAAACACACCATATTATGATTTCCATTTTATATACTCTTCAGTAACTGATTATATAGGCGAACCATTTTAGAACTGCAGTAAGTACTTAATGCCTTGCTTATTAAAGTGAAGCCATATTAGTGCATATAATTATATTACACAAAAGGAAATATAAGATACATTTTTAATATAGAAATATCCTTATTCTGAGAAGTTTAGAATATGATTTGTCACACTGACTGCCATGAATTTTAAGATTACATCTTTTACCATAAATAACTCCATTCTTTATGAGTCTATATTTTAGTAAAACGAATATGAAATTTTGAAAAAAATACTCTTCCCACAGAAAAGATAAAATCCAAATATGTTAGTTAACGTGGTTTAGCAGTAATTGCAATAATACTTGAATTGTGAGAATTTCTTTACTCATCAATATCAGCCTGATTTTCAACAGAAGTCTAAAATATATGTTAAAGATATATGAGGTAATTATTATTTAATCTTAAGAAATTATGACCACTTGGCTCAAATAAAGCATATCTGACCAGGTACTACTCTTTGAAATAATGATGTAGAGTGTAACAAATTCCGTCCTCTCCTTTGACCCTTAAAGAATTTTATATAAAAAATTAAATTGAATGACTGCAGTGGCAGAAAGGTGGAGTTAGAGTTGAAAAAGAGTTACTAAAAAGAGTTACTAGTGTTCTTCTTATGAATTAAAGGTTGTTACTCTAAGAAATCAAACTTTCTAGTTTTCACTTCATGTGAGGATTCAAAACTTGTTTTTGTCCAGATCAAATGTGAGTCAGTTCTATTGATTCCTTACATTTTTTTATAAATTAATTGACAAAAGTATCATTTGACAATCAAATAAGCACAAGAAGTAGGATTCAATGTAGTCAGATAACAATGGATAGAACTCAGGACAAAAAGATTTAGTAATAGAGCTATTTACCTTGAACTATGAATTGACCCAATCCACAGAAGAAAATACATTCATTTAGAAATGAGAGACTGAATATTGTATTTGTAGCCAAGTGATATAGCTGATAGTGCTATTCTTTTACTTACATTTTTAGTAGCAGATGGTATGAAACAAGAGATGTTCTGCAGAAGGTAACCCAGAAGAAAAAAGGAATAAGGGAATGAATATATAAAATAATAATAAAAAGAAATAAAAGGAAAAAAGCTAATGGTTTGATTTGAAAAGGACTTCCTTGCCCCTTTGAAAACATTGAAGGACATATTTTCTGAATGTTTTTTTAGAAAATGAAGCTTTAATTCCAAAATTTGAAAAATACTTCTTTCTGCCCCATTATGAAGCAAAAAGTTACATGTTTCAAAATAATCAGTTTACATCAAGGAAAATGGTATCTGTTTGAGAATAGGTGTTAAAGATCAAACATAAGGATGACCTAGAAATAACAGGCAATATTCAGAGTTTGAGGATTATTTTCAAATAGCAAATCACAAGCTTATTTTAACTCTCTTCCTCTTTGGTGGGAGATACCATAGAAAAGACTGAGACAAACAGTGGTGAAGATAGACTCAGACTTACTGTGATAAACATGCCATCATTAGTTCAAACGTAGAAAGGGATATATTCTTTAACTGCACAGAACTATAGCTATCTAATTTCAGTGGATTATGTGATTCATGTTTTTTGCAAATTAAGCACTTAGTTTGAAATCATATGACTTGTTAATCTCAGTTCATTCTAGAAGATAAACCTTTACCATGCATACTATTTACGTTTCCTGTTATCAGTGCAATGTGTATCAGGGACATTGGTATCAACTAATAATCTGATCCCAAGGTAGACAATAAATAATCAGTCCTTAAGCAACCAAGAATTTTCTCTTTATTAAGCTAATGCCTTCTGATATTCTCTAGAGAAAGATAAAAGTGAGAGAATATGACTCATCTTTTTCTCTTTTTCATTTACTGCATTTTTCCTTGTGGATAAAATATCTTTCTGTGTTTTTCTTTCAGGCCCCCCGAAAACATATGTAATCTATGAAAATTGGTATTTTTATTTAAAAAAAGATCTCTAAACCCAGTCAAGACCTCTCACCCTATTTGTTATCTGAAAAGAAGCAAAAGTATGACTATTTATAATTTCCTCAAACTGATGATTTTAATAAGGGAACATTCAGAAATGCTGTCAATAGTTTAGGAAACAAGCAGAAAAAATACTCAGTGTGAGTGTGTGTTTATGTGTGAAGGATATATACAGTCAATGAAGGAATAACTGAACCATAATTACGATCACTATGCTTTCCACTCATTTATTCATACAAACCCATATGCTTATACATCAGTTGCAGTACAAATCTGTCTGAAGACAGCAAACTAGTCTGTTTTATTCTTTGCAGGAATCAAACTTATCAGTTTTAATCATAGTCGCCAACTTCTGGGTTGTCCTTCACATCTCACTGGTCAGCTAACTGTAATCAACACACATTACTCACATAAGGCTCAATCCTAATTAGTCTTCTCAGCCTACAACATAAACAATCAGAGATGCATGATCTGAATGCTGACTCACTTTTTAAGCTTCCTGACGTTTCTCAGCTTGTCTACAGACTGATCTCCAAATATACTAAATACAACCACAGTGGATACATCAGACTGTCTATAATACAAGAATACTAGGCTCTAGGGCCTTTATTTAGACTACAGAACATACTGTTTCCCAAATGATACATGAATTGTTAATTGAAATATAGTTTATTTTCTTGCTTAGATCTGGAAGAATTCAATAGTGATTTAGATGGTTCTCAAAGCTATTACAGTATCTTTAAAAATGTGTGTGAAAGGATACGTATACCTCACCTAGAAACTAGCTATCAGAGGTAAGAACAAGACCTGTGTGAGAGGCTGATTTTTCCATATTTTTCCAGTGTTTAGTTGTTACATCTCCCTCCCACATTAGCCACTGGAATATTTTCTGTGTGTTTCAAGATTTCAGTTCTGGATGAAAATTTCATTAAGGAAGTGATAATTTTCTCACTGACTGTATTCATCAAATTTCGTAAATTAATCAAACTTTGAGAACCTTGTAATACACCTAGGAACAGAGGCATAAAAATGGCTGCCATGCCTGGTTTGCTGAAATAGGAGAATTTTCTTCTTGGGAATTCTGGGCTGAATACACACAGGATTATCACAAAAGGTCTTCAATCCTGGCGCTGACCAGTAATTACCAGGAAGTAATCTGGAAATCCTGGGTGCTGTAAAACAAAGACGTTTTTAATGAACTTCTATGCTATTAGTACTAGTTGGCAAAAATCAGACTTTCTGGGTTTCATCACCACCACTGCAAAAAAGGAAAAAAGGAAGAAAATGAAGACAGAATTATAGGTGATGATTTTGAAGTCACATTTTGTATTTTAAGTTCCTCAGTTTATGGATAAGTATATTTTGGACTGAAGATAAATTCTCCAGAGACAGAAAACAAGAGATATAGGAGATGATTGAACTAACATAATTTGTTCTCTGGAGAAAATGACAAATCAAACAGCTAGGGGGACTGAGTGAGTGGGTGCAAGGTTCTAGTTGGTGGCTGGGGTTAAACCACGACACTTGATGAAACCGGACTATTCTCAGGAGTGCTCAATGACAGGATAAGAGGCAGTGGGCACAAACTGAAAAACAAGGACGGTCCACCTCAAAATTGCGGAAAATCTTTTCCACTGTGAGGGTGACTAAGCACTGGCATAGATTTCCCAGGGAGGTTGTGGAGTCTCCACCCTTTGAGATGTACAGAAGCGATTTGGACATGGTCCTAGGCAAGTGGCTTTAGGTGGTTCTACTTGAGTAGGAAGGTTGGACCAGGTGACCTCCAGAGGTCCATTCCAACATCAACCATTCTGTGATTCTGTGGTAACTGATGAATGAAAGCCAAGATCCACTTTTTTTAAGTGACTCAGATTTATTTATTATTATTTTTTACAGCAGATGAGCTGTAAGGCCTCCTAAGAATCACAAAATAGCATGAAAAGCTAGCTAAATAATTGGCTGATAGAAATTTTCTCCTCTGAAAAACCTCAGTTGCAGTTTTGTTGTTTATATACCACATTAGAAGTTGTCTGACGGTGGTGTCAGTGGTTCTCGAGTGTAAGCTTAGGGCACAATAAAAAACTTCATGTTTGTAGGATTTGCTTTAACACATTATCATTTGAAAAAGTCATTACATGCATTTTATGGAACTGTGTCTTATTTTAGTTTCAAAAATTCATTTTCTGGGTTGTCTAAATGGCCTAAAAATATGGTGTGTGCATTTTCCAAGCTGATATCTAATCTGAAATAAATTCATGAGTATGGCTACTAACCATTTGAGAACAGCTCTCCTTTCTTATCTTGTACTTGTCAACATTCTTGGGACAATTTCCATTTGTTTCTAAAGCCTGTCAAATGTATAATTAGATTTGAATCCCACTGCTTTAGATGATATTTTGGCTAGCTGTTTTAAACTGTTAAGGGCTATCCTCCCTCTTTATCTTGAAGGAATGAGTGCAATGTCCAAAGATAGATATATATATATATGCTACAGGTAATATATTTTAACTGTGATAACTATATTGTAGGAAGTAACTGAAGAAGAAGCTTAAGTATTGCCTGAAGCACATTATATACACTGAGATATATCTTTCAACTGTATTACTGGTTATGTGCATAGATTACACAATTTCTTCTTCCACTAACTTAAGGTTGTAGTAGTTTAGTCTTTCAAAAAAGTCTGACTACTGCCATTAGGTACGTGACAGGGACATGAACAAACTTATACAGTATGTGCAATTAGACACAATCTTTCCAGTGGGTTTGGGATGATTTTGAAAATCTACGGCTGCTTCTAAATAGGAAAACTTTATTGCTACAGTGTATCAGAAATACATTTCTGTGATCTGGGAATAAAGTCCAAACAGGAGCTGTATGATCACTCTAAAAACTGAGACCCCAGGATATACTCAAGATTGGTGATCCTATGAAACGATTTATATCAAAAAGCAATGAAGATTCTGCTTCCTTATATTGCTTTCTACCTCCAGGATGTATAGACTGAGTCAGCTGGGGAGGTGATATGTGCAGAGGAATTTGATTGCTTTCTTACAGCTGTAAAAGACGTGGAATTTGTGACATGGTCCAATTTCTTTCTGTTAGTGGCTTCCATTCTCCATTACTGTTCCACTGGAAGAGGATCTAATTTAAGATATTTTTCTCCCCATCCTTTGCAAGATTTTATGACACCCTCAGGTGTGCTGATTCAGCTGTGTGGCCTTGCTCTAAACCAGACAAGTGAGACAAGCCATTTTAAGAGTAAAACACACAACATCTTTTTATTTATTTCAGTGGGTCATTTCAGGAAATGTAGGTTATAGTAAGGTGACACAGAAATGAAATTGAACAGGGATGGTAATCTTTTCTGGGGAATAAGCAAATGTGGGAACAGAAGAGGCAGAACCCTGACAATTTGCAACTGCTGCTGCTGAGTTACAAACATGAAGCCATGGTTTAGTCAAGCAGACAGTTTTTTTCCCATAAAATTAATACTTAGCTTGTTTTACTGGTCGCACATGAGAATATACTTTTATAGTGTTCTACACTAAGAAAAGTGGGGGATTTTGTTTTAAAGGACTAGAAGGAGAAATACATTTGCTTCTTTTTTAAGTTTGAGTGTTATGCTTGTTCTACAGCTAGCAATAAATTACAATCTACCTCTTCCTCTAAGTAAAAAGATAATATAACACTGCTTATAATCAGTTCTCTTTCTGGATTGCTTTCTCAGATAGAATAAATCACCGAATACTGGCACATCAAAGTCATTGGTACTATGTTAGTTTATATTAGCTGAAAATGTGGTTCACTTTCACAGTGAACTCTTTCTTTCTTGTGCTCTTCAGCTCTCTCTTTGCTGACCTGTTTTATCTCCCTTTCTCCTGCACAGTCTTGCTAAAGATTTGTTTACATGTGGAAAAACTTCTAGTGTTAATAATCTGTGCTTTATTCTCTCTGAGCCCTTTAGAAATGCTTTTCTATTATTTTTTATACATATTCTTAAGATACAGAAAGATTGTCTTTTGGGCCCATGCTCCCCACTTCCAGTTAATTTCAGTGGGGAAAAAACATAACTATTTTATATATCCTTTCTAGATGTTTTCACTGCTTGGTGAAGGTGACAGACCAGTTCTGGATACCTTAGAAAACTGTAATTTTCCTGATGAGTATATCCTAATAGTTTATAATTTACATTTCTTAAGAATATTGTTCAACACAGTGAAACTGGGCTAATGGTTCTTTGAACAGGACATAGTGGAAATATTAAGCACAGTAAATCATTCAGTGCAAAATCATTCCATCGGGCATTTAAGCTTGGAAATTAATTAACATGAAAATAATAGAGAAGGTTACACCATACACAGAGAATAGGAGTTTTATTCGGATTTTAAATACAGCAATACTGATGAAAATAAAATATTTCTGATATATAAAAACAAAATATTTCTGATTTGTCTTTGAAATTTCAAGCTAGATTTCTATTCTTAGAATATCACCTGGTTTCTTTATCTTATTATTTACATGTATCAATATATAAAACCACATATATATGTATATAAATATGACTGAACCATTCCTTGGCTATTCCACAGTCAGTATTGAACTGAATGAGTGTGAAAAACTAGGTACAAATTTGAATGAATCTCCTAAGGACAACAGTTTGAACACATCTTCTAATTTAATAATAACCTTATAATAAACTGTTAGATGTACTCTGTCACTACATTACATTTCAATCATTTTGAAGGTCACACTTAATATATAGTAGCATGAAGTTTCTGTTACAAAACTCTTTCCACTCACTGACATGTCTGTTAACTGAAAGAAACTATATTTTTTATTTGTACAATAAGCTGCTTATGTTGTAGAGAAGTGTGAATTATTTGGGTGATTTCACTGAAATAACAATATTTCCCTGCTTGATAATGAGGTGTTCAGATCTTTCAGAACTATAGCAAAGACAGTTTAATAGCTAGACATACATTTCCTTCACTCCTCTTTCTCCATAACCTAGTCTTCCCATCCCACCTTGCTGTAGCTGTGACAGGGACCTGCAGTTCTTTAATTTAGGTGGCTGCAGTGGCAGCTAACAGGGATCAGGTGGTTTTATTCCCCTTTGATAAGCAGGTGGAAGAGAAAGACAAAGGTGGCAGATGTTTTTCATACTTCAGTTACAGTGAATCAAACAATAGCAAAGTATAGAAAAGTTGTAAAGGTTTTATACAGTTTACAACAAAAGCTGATTAATATCAGTATTTTTATAATTTATTTATTATATAGCTAAATGTGATAACACGTATACATATAACTGTGTATAGTCATATATTATTGTATGCAACCAATTTATCGGTGTAGAAATACTCATTTGCAAAGATGCCAGGTGTATACCTTCACACCTATGTTACTACATTGCCTTTACCAGCTTCATAAAAAAACTTTCCATGCACATTTTTTCCCTGTCTGAGTTTGCAGAGTTTTGCTTTGAGCTTGTGGGCTCATGTGATCTTAGGTACTCAAAGAAATACTTATTCAAAATGGTACTTTCACTTGATTTCAGATGAAGTCATGTGAGAATGAATGTTCCACATGAAGCTGGTGAAGGGTCTAGAGAACAAGTCCTTTGGGGAGCAGCTGAGGGAACTGGCATTGATTAGTTTGGAGAAAAGGAGACTCAAGGCAGATCTTATCACTCTCTACAACTACCTGAAAGGAGGCTGTAGTGAGGTGGGGGTTGGTCTCTTTTTCCCAAGTAACAAGGAACAGGACAAGAGGAAATGGGCTCAAATTGCACCAGGGGAGGTTTATATTGGATATTAGGAAAAATTTCTTCGCCAAAAGGTTATAAAGCACTGGAACAGGCTGCCCAGGGAGTGGTTGAGTCACCATCCCTGGAGATATTTAAAAGACATGTAGAAGTGGTGCTTAATGATGTCATTTAGTGGTGGACTCGGCAGTGTGAGGTTTACAGCTGAACTGGATGTTCTTAAAGGTCTTTTCTAGCCTAAATAATTCTATGATTCAGATGTAAAATTATTCATTTTCAATGAAACTACTCAAAACTGCTTTGTAAATATTCAAGCTTTGAAATTATCCTGATCTGAACTTTGCATATTTGAAGTCAAAGATGACATCACTAATTTAAAAAAAAAATTGAGTTTAAAAACAAAGGACATAACCATTATTGATATTTAGTACACAATGTGGATCTCTTCTGGGGTGTCTGAGGCCTATTCTGTAGACAGTTTTGTACAGTAAGCAACAAAAATACATATAATAAGTAATACAATGAATGGAGATTGTTCGAGCTCTGCTGTTTGGATTACTCTTTTGATTCTAGAAAGATTCATTATGAGACAGTCATGAAAAGTCACGTATTTCCCTCCTAACAGGTGTAATAAGTATAGCATGTCTAATGTGATATGGGTAACAATTTTTTTTTTTTTTTTTTTTTTTTTTTTTGGGACCCCAGTACCAGGCAATCATTGATAAACTGGAGCGAGTTTGGAAGAGAGTCACCACAATGTAATACTGAAGCACATCCCCTGGGGGGAGAAGCTGAGGAAGCTGAGCTTGTCCAGCCCAGAGAAGAGACAGCTTCAGGAGAACTGAACATCTGCCCCCAAATCCCGTGGGGAGGATACTGAGAAATCAGAGTCAGCCTCTTCACAGTGGTGCATAGTGGTAGAACAAGATACAATGAAGTTAGGCTGATAGACGTGAGATACAGACAAGATATAAGGAGAAAATTTTTCCCTGTTTGAACAATCAGGTAACCTGTTCCAGGCTGCTTCAATCTTTCCTCATCCTTGGAGGCTTTCAAGACACAACTGGTAAAAGCCCTGAGCTGAGGTCTGACATCAGAGATGACCCTGCCCCAAATAGAAAGAACTCAACCAGAGTATTCCTGACGTTCCTTTCAAACTGAATCATAATATAATACTGAATTATATTGTGATTTCCTTGCTTTAAGAATGTGCACATATTTAGAGCTACAGTTACATAGTAACTTTTAGAGTTGCTGAGTGTTATTTTCAACTATTTAAGAATTAAAGCAGTATATAAAAGGAATTAAAGCAGCATAATAAATTAAAGCAGAATATAAAAGAATTAAAACAGTATATAAATAAATTTATATAAAATTTATATAAAACATAAAATTTTAAAAAATCATTATTTATGTAATTTAACCAAGTTAATGTCTTTGTTCAATCCATTTAATCTTAGGCACATGCAACAATAGTCTCACATTGTATTCAGGTTTACGATCAGATTTTCTTTTGACTGGAAAAAGTACTATTGCTTTCATTAACAATCAAGAGCAGTTTCTGTGTTGTTTTTTTTCTCTTAGCTATCAGTTTCATCTCTTAATGATCTCAGAGTCACGTCAGTCAATTCTAGCAAATCACAGGTGTTGTCTTTGCATACTCCTGATCACAAAACATGAATTTGCTGGTATAAGACCTGAAAAATATGACACTAATACCAGAGAGTTAAAAGAGGCTTCACTGAAAAGTAAAATTACTGAAAAGAAAATTAGTTCTGTTTTACCTCAAACCAGGACAGGTACACAACTGTGTAAGCAGTCTTGTCTGAGAGTACCTGTGGGGCAGCCCTGTGGTTGATCCTCATAAATGGACAGAACAATAAATCAAATCTTTTGTTATAACCTCACCACATGAGTCAGGAAGACGAGGATCCGAGTGGGGTGATGGGCTTCCCTGGGCTGTGAGAGAACACCTCAGTAAATGATCAAGCATCCAGCTATTACCATGTCAGTGCAAATTCCTGTTCACTGCTTCACAATGTACTCTAGACATAGTTTTCTTTTGTTTATTGTTTCTTTTGTTATGTTTTTTAATTCTGTCATTAGAACTGGATTGTATTTCTAAATTTATTAAAGATCATTCAATTGCAAAGGATTTCAATCAAAAATTTTATCATGTAGGACAACAACATATGCAATAGATGATGCAGCCTTATGGCAAAAGTTATCTATTTGCTTATTCTTCTGGGTCACCAGTGCACCTTATGTGATACAATGAGGCTTCTAATTCAGAATAGCTGCATATAATAAGACAATACTAATATTTTCAAAAATGAGTTGCATCCTTCTGCTGTGAGCAGAAGAATCTGCAGAGAACAATCTGCAGTTCCTTATGCTATGAACTGCCATTCTGTGGTTTTTAAACTTCAGAAAACAAGGCTGATGGTTTTTTTCTGCAGATGGTGAAAACTGGTGTTCATAAATAGGTACTGTTGGATCGATTAATGTGTACTCAGGACACAAGAAATGGAGGCATATAATGCAAGGGCAATGTGTCTTGTTCCCTATTGATTTTTCTTTCTATTGATTCCTACCATTGATAGTGCTTGCCTTGTAACCTGTTCTCAAGGTAGTCTACAGTGTCAAGATGAAAGTGCTTTTCTCCATCCTTTTGAAAAACACTAGCTTCATTGTGATGTCCTTACAAGAACTACTTTTCCACAGCAAGTTTGCAGCATGTGTGATTGCTTTCAGTGACAAAAAAATCTGATTAGAAATTGGTGATACTTGACATCATTAACCTTCCTTTATCCATAACGTATATTTTGTACAATACCCTCTTTATTTTTGCAGAATATCCTCCTTAGCCTTTTCTAACTTTGAATCTGCCTTTATGTGGATTTTTTTTTTTAATACATATTTGCCAGGTCCATAGAAAAGATAATGGAGATATGAGGTTAGTGAAAGAAGAAAGATGGAAATAAAATTTTATGAGCATTTCTCATAACTAAATTTTCATTATTTTTCAAATAATTATCTATAATGTAGAGCTAAGTAAAACTCTGCATATGTTACCAGTGCATAAAGCTTGAAGACATTCAGCCTCTGATTGTCTGTCTATTGTTTCTAACAAAAAATTCTTGCTTTAAAAAAATAAGGTTCTTTATGGGGGTGTTAAAGACATATTATTCAGTGTGATTTCACTATTTCTTAGGAAAAAATAACAAACATTATTTCTGCTAATTTATTAAACCTCAGTTAATATATGCACTTTTACACAGCGGAGGACTTTTTATGTCAGTTTTCCAGAGTACTATACATTTATATAATCATAGTCTGTTTCTTTCAACCTCCTTTTAATGAGCATAGCTTTGATTTAAGAAAAGCGTATGGGAGTTTTGCGAATATCTAGTAGAATAGTTCAGAATAAACCTAGTATGGCTAGGTCAAAGCTTTGAGTATTTGAACAGACATTGTTTTCTCTTTGTTTCCTGCTCTTTAACAAAACAGGTTTTTTTTTTTCTTATTTAGTTTGTGTCAATTCAATTTCTCCTCCTAGCGGAAATACACCTCAATTCAGCAAATTCAATTAATTTTTCACTTAATTAAAATAATTAATTTTATTTTTAAAATTAAGAAATAAAAATTAGTAATAAATATTTAAAAGTGGAAAGAAAAAATAGGAAAAAGTTTCCCAGTTCTTCTTTAGCACAGCAGAAAATGTATATTGGAAATAATATATCCTGTGTGGATCAATAACAGACTTTCTTATCTATTTAAGAAAAAATCTTTACAAAAAATTAAATGGAATCTTAATTGTATTATTATTTATTATCAAGAACTTGTTTGTTATTAATAAGTTTTTGATGGTTGTATTTCTAATCTGTTCTCTATGAATATTTTACTTTATTTCTGAATAGTGCATAGGAATTCCTTTGGGGCATTATATCATTCTTTTTTTTTCTTGTGTTTGCTCCTCTACTCTTGAACCCATTAATGGGTTTCTGGCTTATTTTGAATTAAATTTTACTTTAATGTAACAGGAAGAAGAATACTTCACTCTTAGTCACTAGAGAAAATCCTTTCCATGGACTTGATCCAATGCTTCCTGAAGCCAAAATTAGTTGTCTTTTTCTCTTTATTAACAATTTTTTATTCACATTTTATGTGAATAATGACTAACAAGTATTAATATACCATGAATAGCTAATGGTCCCAGTTCAGTATTTTGGAGGAGCAATAAAAATTATTTTTCAAATGCTCCTAAAGTATATAAAAAAATAAACACACATGATTACACTAACTTGCAGAAAATTACTAGATCAGTGGTTTGAATGAGACAAATTTCATCATGAAAATAATACTTAACAGACCAAAATGTAGAGCAAAGTGCTCAATATAAAATGGCTTTAATTAATTTCATCATTTTTAATTGAAAAGTTGAGCAAAAATTGATGTTAACAGGTCATGAACATTCTTCAAGAATCATCAATGCTGTATCAATCTTTCAGTTGCGTTAACATGTCTATCATAATTACTATGCTAAAATTTTGTAGGGTCTTCAGTTTTTTGGTTTTTCTTTTCAGGAAAAAATTAATGAGAATTGTATTTTTTTTTTAATATCTTTTTCACCTCTTCTCCTCTTTCTCTAATAAGCTTTTATCCTGGTTTTATTTGCTTTTATTGTTTCTGAAACATATTCTTTTGCAATAGGTGACTTCTTTCTTACCTTATACATACAATGAAGAGTTAAAGATGCTTATGGCAGTAGATCAGCTTGTATGACAAAATAGTTATAGTCATAATGTTTGTTAACCTAAGTCAAAGACAAGAAATCCAAGGTTACTCCATCTGTTAGGGCCAGGGATGGAAAAGACTTTACCCTGTGGGTAGGATCAAGGCTGAGTTTGCTTGTTTGTTTCTTTATTTTTCCCTATTGGTTTGAGTAACTTCCCATGATATTTCCTATTGAGCAGTTGGGATTACCAGTAAACTAGTACTGTTTTATTCTTGATGCTGAAAGCCTGCTGGGAATGTTTCCTCTTTAGGACTCCAAAAATAACTCTAGCTACTGAAGGTTTCATGCCATTCTTATTGCCTTGTAATAATTCTTTTGCTATACGAGGAGAGAGGTTCTGCCAGGTATTCAGAAAGTACCACCATCAATGCTACACTCAAGAATTTGTTCTGGGAAAGAGGAAACTCACGTACAGATAGAGCTCAAATTTTAGTGTTAATCCAGTTAATGTCTTAACAGTGTAACAGTTCAATTTATATGACACACAAAAACCTAGTACAGTTGAAATGATTATCTCATAAAACCACTTCCTATGCATTCCTGTCAACTTGGTGCTATATTTCCCCTTCCAACATGGCCCGAGGCTTGAAGCTGATGGTACCTGCCTACTCAAGAAGAACAGAAGAGGATTTTATGATAAATCACCATCAACCTGATGTTTTTGGCAGGAACAGTGCTATTTGGAACCCCTCTGTTGTGGACTCAGTTTGGGTTTATTTTAATGTGTTATTCTGGGATGCTGCCTTCTGGCTCCTCCCATTTGAGTGTGAGCATGGTCCCACAGACTCCCCAGGCCCAGCTGCCCACAGGGAACCTTGTTTGTTGGGAAGCAACCCCCGAGGTTTGCAAAACCCTTCCCACAAAAGCCCTTGCAGAGCTCAAGCTCAGCCAGGAGAGACAACAGGCACTTGGGCCCAAGGCAGGCACTGAAACCAGCTCAGCCAGCTCGGGCAAGGTGAGACAGTCCTGATACCTGTGCTCTCAAGTCAGAGCAGAGTCAAAAACTTTTCACTAGGAACTGCAAAAATCATATTTACAGGCTTTGCTGTATCAATATAATCACTGAAATATTTTACTAATCTATTTTTCTTCCTACAATATGTTGCACAAATATGTGATAAAAGTATGTAAAATTTTGACATTGAACTACAAAGTAACCACAATATTATGAAAGACAGTCACATTATTATAAGTGGAATTTTGGTCTTTCTGTTCCTGTGCTTTCTTTGCTTACAAAATATCTTTGTTTCTCTCCTGTTAGGAAACCCCCTGGCTTCTGGGCATCTGTTTAAATTAAAGCTTTTCGATGTTCTGAAGATTTTTTTTTTTTCTGCTGAAGAAAGTCTCAAAGAGGCTAAGAAGGATCACAAAGCAGTATTTGTTCTGTATAGCAAGTTCACATGCATAAATAATTGTCACATTTTGAAAAATTCAAATTATCTGACTTCCTAAATATAATTTTACACAGTTCATTTTTTTCTCTTTTGAGTTCAGTTCACTGTGTAATGGAAGCATGTTAAGACATGTTAAGAAGAAGACTTAAAAGGTTGTCTTTCTGTTAAGCCACTCTATAAGTGACCACTTGAGTACTGTGAAAGGTGTTTTAATAAGTTAAATTTTGATTAATAAGTTTACTATAATGAATAAATTAGATTCTGTGAATTGATTCCATTTGGGCACTGTGACTGCAATGACTTGTTTTAT
This sequence comes from Calidris pugnax, assembly GCF_001431845.1. Lineage (NCBI taxonomy): Eukaryota > Metazoa > Chordata > Aves > Charadriiformes > Scolopacidae > Calidris > Calidris pugnax. The sequence goes on along the minus strand of NW_015094506.1, from coordinate 40,127,162 downwards.
CATAGTCAGCTAATGTAACTTTTAGGAAGTTCACATGAGACAAAAACATAAACATACAGTAAGTCCAGGGCTGTAAGTCTTACTGCCATGGAAAGTAACACAGGTGTTATTGTTCGCAGTTTTAGGAGAAGCACCATGCTTTTAAATATACCTAGAACTGATCTCCCAAATCTAAAAAAAAAAAGTGAAGTACAAGCACAATGACCTTCACATTGACAAAATATAAAATTTCACATCACTGTAAAAATATAAAGCTCTTCGAGAGACTTCTGATGTCTTTGATTTATCATTTTACCATGACACACAGATGCGACAGTTGTTGGAGGCAGGTAAACAGCCATAATCTCTTGAGGTGTCAGTAAAACTGACAGAATTTATAAGTACTTGTTTCCTTCTTTTCTCATGTCTCAACTTTGATTAAAAATGGAAGGATATTTTCAAAACTTCCAAACAAATCTCTCAGAAAATTATTTATGATAGAAATCTAATTTTAAATCAATGTTTTTTCTTTCATGGTTTGTTAACTTTTAATTTTCTGACTAAATGTTACTTTTATTTCTGGTATTGAGATGTTTTATCTTTATAAATATTAGAATCAGAATGAGTTCTTAACTCAAATAAATTAGGAGTTCTGAAATTATTTGAAGATAAAGTTGCAATTTTGAAGTTGTACCCACTCTTGTCTGTCGTACATTTCACTTGAGAAGTTTTAAGCAGATATGTCAAAGAGAAAAGCAGGCATATGGAACAGGAAAAAACATCCTTAAACCCAACTATCCAACACAGAAGTGAAAGCAGTGGTTTAAATTCAAAGAGTTAGTAAACATGTGGAAGTATTTCTGTCACCAAATGAGTTAATCATCCTCTCAGATACATCAGAGACATCAAAGGCAAGTACTTGAAATATGAACTTTAGTACCAAGGTTATCCTAATAGCAGAACAACACCAAATCAACTGACATGAGAGCTATGAGGTACATTTTCCACTAATCCAAATTCCCATTATAGTCTTTTCTGGCAGGTATGGAAGCAATTGTCTCAATCTATACTTTTTTTTTGTTTTCCAAGTTAGGTTTCAAGATCAGTCTTTGCTAATAATATGTTAGAAACCTTACTTCTCAAGCTATCATAAATTGCAAGTCTGGAAGAACAAGCTAAACACAGATATGGAGATGAAAACCCATTGAGTTCCAGTCCTGATTTTGTCTTGTAGATTCTCACCTTGTGAAATTTATCATGACCATAGTTCCACTGCCATTTCTGAAAATATTCTCATTAATAATTGCAAAAGATATAACCTGATATATAGTGTTAGCCAAAATATTGTGTGCTGTTTGCAATTACAATTATTGTTCATGTTTCAGAGAGACAACATTTTAGCAATGGTTGGAAATGCTTTTTCTAATAGCTTTTACATTTTCTTTCTTCCTCTTGTCTTTCTATTCAATGTCATATTTTCAGCCAAAAACAACACATAAAGGGCCAGATATGACTGCCTTTATATAGACAAATATAGTGGCATGGCACAGACTATAGCATGACTAATGTTTTCTTTTCAGGGTACAGAAAGTTAAGAAAAGCTACCAGCAACTTGCATTGCTCCACAATACACCTGTAGCATAAAGTGCAGCTCCATTCCAAACTCTGACATATGCCAGTATGGCTATTCTGTGAGAATGCCAGATATGATTTTAAAATTTGACAGTTTTCCTGACCAGTACTGTCTATGTCCTAACATCTTTGCAAAGACAGCTACTTGTACTGCTTCTGATTTAGAAGATGTTCCTCCTTCATTCTGTCAATTCTCTGGTGACCTGTGGAAACATATAACGAGCCAAAGAATATAAAACTGGAAAGGTACCCTCGAAAAGCACATGTAGACAAGCACATTCAGATGTAATTATAAACTATTGTGGATACTCCTGATTATCATTAGCATAGTTCATGAATAAACAGAATTATCACAAGATTAGTGTTCTGATTATTAAAGTCAATCAGAACTGTTGTATAGCTTGTATTGCTTGTAACCTGTGTATCTATTTATTTTTTTGTTATTTATTTTATTATATTTATTTATTTATAATAAATTATTATTGTTGTTGTTGTTGTTATTATTATTTAGTAACTATTTATTTAATTCAGTATCTTTATTTTTGGTTAAAGAGAAGGATATAACTAATCAACAAAATCTATTGTTACTGGCAGCTAAGAGTATTAACTAGGTACCTTATCAACCACCAGATCCTTTTAAAAATTGAATTCAGCACAAAATAAGAAGGAAAGTTTACATAGTCCCTTCCATCTTCATATGAGAATAAGTTTCAGTGTTATATAAAAGTTTGCCTTTTATCTATATCAATTTAACAAAGAAATATTGCCTCTTTTTCATCACTGGCTTTTTATCACAGTGTTTTCAGCAAAACCACTAGGATTGAAGGCAAAGGACATAGTTCTAAGCATCTAAAAGTTAGGTTTCAATTTAACTGTGTTTTCTGTCATGACAATCACCTGTACAGACAATTTACCCCAACTGAAAGCTGGTATCTAAAATACACTGTAGAGAACTATTACATTTTCCATTTTTTAGCTTACATCTCTCTTTTACATTCCACATTATTGAATTTCAGGTTGTTTTTAACTTGCATCTTCCTGAGAAGTCTCTGAAATAATTGTTTTTAAACTAGTAATATTCTTGGAGTGCAAATTCATTTCCCAACAAAGCGTCCTTAAAAAATTGATGTGGCCTTTCAATTTTTTTGTTTTCTGTATTTTTTGGGGTTTTTTTGGTCAGTTTTCTACTTTAAAGCATGAATTAAGAAATTAAACTCTGACACCATGTATTGTGATAGCAAAGCTACCATGAAGTATAGCAGATACCTTCTGGCACAGCAATGCAAAAAAACATGTGGGCATATTAGAGATGCTACAGCCTGCAGCGTCCAACACATGTACACATACACACAAAGATCTCAAGCTGAAAGTTCCTAAGTAGAGAGTCATATCTTTGAGCAAACCTGGGTGGTCATTACAAGACTTTGTAAAGTTTTTGAGGATTAATATAGGGCATAGATCATGACAAACAAACATACCTTCTTGACTGCTGTGAAGCACTTGAACCAGAAAAAAACAGATTTCAAAACCCTGCCTTTATTAAATAACTACTTTCTATTCACTAATCAGAAAAGGTTTCATTCTGCATCATTAGTAGACATATAAGTTGCTCAGTTTAAAGTCTGTGCTTACCTGTGTCAAGCATATTTCCACTTAAACATTTTCACTTAAAAAAAACCAAAACAGACAACCAAAAACCAATCAAAAAACCTTTACAATTTTTATATTGATTACGTGCTCTTTTTTTAATGTTATCAATGTCAGGTCCAAAAGTAATTATTATCCTAAATAGGCAGAGTGTAAATGTTATACACTGTTTGCATCAATAGTTGCAGAACAATACAAACATTCCCTTTTCTGTTTATCCAAGCCCTCATTCTTTGAAGAATTTTAATCTTGGTCTGTTTTGTATTTTCCAGTTGGATGAAGGGAACTGCAGGTAACAGTCTTTCATTAGAGGCATGTCTGATTTAATTAATCTTTAATTATTGTGCAAAACAAATGAAAGGATAGCTTCGATCAGCAAATTCATTTGCAACATTTATCAACTAGCTGATCTTTATCACCCACCCAGATGACAGTAAATCAAATGCATGCCCCTTTTCAATTCATGAAGCAAATGATTAAAGTGTCCATGAGAGTCCCCATCCTGACTAAATCTAATTGTGTGTGAATAATCAGTTCAGTTGTGTGATGAATGTGCCATCATAGTATCTAGTCCATAATCAAATCATATTTTAAGCTATACTTGCTTTAAAAAGCACATTCTGAAACTAAGGACTTCAGACATTTCTTCTTCCTCATTCACCAGTAGATAAATATACATGATATTAATTTCATCCTTTTTCCTTGCTTTCTCCTTGACCTTTCACATCAACTGTAGGGGTTGCCTAGCGAGGGTCTTTTTTATAGTTATTGCTATAACAACTAAGGTCAGGTAATTTCATTATTTGCCCCATTGGAGCAAAATGGAAAAGTGTAGAGGGGTCACACCTGTGGGAAGGAGTGGACAGGTCAGGTGACCCAAAACTGACCAACAAGATTATTCCATCCCATCAACCTCATGCTCAGTATAAAAGCTGAGGGATCAAAGGGTCAGCCTCTTTCTTCAATGGCTGGGGTCTGAAGAGGACCCTGTCTGTTCATCTGCTTTTGATCCTGAACCATGTGTTCCTGACTCCAGATCCAGAATCCAGTTCCCATCCATTGCTGAGTCCAGTCTGGGACTTCCCTAGTGTCTGCTGGTGACATCATCCTGGGAGCTTGGTATGGTTTTGTATATATTGTATCTATTTTATTATTCCCTTTTTATTTTGTTATTGCTATTTCATTAAAGTAGTTTAGTCCCTTCTAAACTCATTAATCTATTTATCCTTCTTCACGAACCATGTGTTCCTGACTCCAGATCCAGAATCCAGTTCCCATCCATTGCTGAGTCCAGTCTGGGACTTCCCTAGTGTCTGCTGGTGACATCATCCTGGGAGCTTGGTATGGTTTTGTATATATTGTATCTATTTTATTATTCCCTTTTTATTTTGTTATTGCTATTTCATTAAAGTAGTTTAGTCCCTTCTAAACTCATTAATCTATTTATCCTTCTTCACCCTCTCCTTGGAGCGAGAGGTGGGGGGAGAGCATCTGTTGCCTGTAATTGGCTGATCCAGCCTAAACCGTGACACCTTCACTTGACTTTTATAGTTGTAACACAGTCCAAACAAGGATATATATCTTATTAAAAAATCAGCTTAAGATAAACAAAAGAAATGTTACTGTATTTTACTACAAAGGTTTTATTAATCCAGCCCATTTTTTAATATTTTCCATTGCCTAACTTTGATTCTTAAGACTGTTTCTACTTGACCATCTCCTCCACTGAACATGAAGAAAAAGAAAACATAACTGTATTTGTTTATTGCAGAATATAAAAGATACCAAAATCACATATTCTTCTTCAGACTGCATTTCTTGACCTCTGCTGTTCTTAAATATTTATGAACTCATTCTTTTTCACCTGGACTTCTTAGATCCTTTATTTTAGGTTTCATGAAACTCTTGTTTATGGACAAAATTTCATTTACTTGGTTAACTAAAACCAAAGAACTAGCTGTAAGGCCTTGAAATGACTGGAAAGTAAGAAAATTTAAAAGGAAACAAAAAATCTTTTATATATTGATTCTTACTATATACAAAGATGGAAAAGAGAAAACAGGATTTACATAAGAAACCAGATATCAGAACTAAGAAAGCTCTATTTCCTCCCTCACACATCCTTTGGAAATGCAAAATGCTGAGATATAACAGTTATATCCAGGACTTCTGGTTTTGTTTTGATTTGTGTGGTTGTTACTATTGTTGTTGTTCTTATTATTATCTTTATTACTATTATTATTAATTATCCAATATGGGCCATCTGTTTAGAAGTTGCCCTTAGTGACAATGCAGTTTTATTAACTACCACTTTCATCCACAGTAATGATATGTTTTGGTGAAATGCGTACTCATCTGAAACAGATTCTGTAGCTATCAATGAAAATGTATCATCAGATAGTGGAAGGCAAAACCTATGTGAATGCACAATCCCATCAGTCAGCTGGCTTCAAGAGCTACAATGATTTAACCTTCTCTATATCTGGCTCAAACATATTTCAGATGGCTTGATACCATCCACAGCCACTCTGCTGGGTCATCAATGAGAGGTCTTATATACATATGCACAAAAGTGGAGAATGAAATAATGAAAAAGTTATGCTGTGTCCCTAGGGCAAATATACTAACAAATTAAAACTTAAAGACATATTCAACTGAATTAAAAAGATGTTTCACTAAGTCAAATTAATGAATTCTTTACTTCCTATAGTCTGGAAAACTGTTTCCTTCATTTTAATGCAAGCCCCAATTTGTGTGTGAATGTGAATACTACTTTAAAAATAAAGACTTACAGATTTTAATTAGTGAAGTATTTAGTGAGACAGTTTGACAGGCTTTTTTTAACGTTATATGAAGTGAATTCTCTAAATTATTAAACAAGTGGTTCAATTATGCAAACTTTCACATTTCTAACTGAAAAGTAGATGTTTTATTGGAAAACATATTGCTTCATGAGAGCGATGAGCTAGGCACATTGTCACAGATTAAGACCTAACAGCAGTTTGAAGACTTGAAGACCAAAGCCATTTGGATACCAAAAGACTTGAATCACAGATTTATGCAATTTTACAAATCACGTTACTTCTTTGTTTCATGGGAGAAATACCATGGACGCAGAGAAAAGTGCATAGTCATTGGCTGGGTCATGGGGTGTCCTGAGCTCTCTTCTGTTCCCTGGGTTCTCTAGAGGTTTGCAGAGGTGGTCTTGGCTCCTGACAAAGGGTCATGGTGTCTCCCCCTGCCCCCAGAGTCTTTCAGGCACTCTGAGTACCCCCAACACTCTTAATTTTTATGAGTTATAGGGCTAGATAGAGAAAACTTTTTTAATGATTAGCCCATTCAAATTGTACTTTCATTTTCTTATTTGCTGTTGCCATTTTTGGCACTCAGTCTGTTCCAGAAACATCTGGACACATTCGTATTTGTTAATGATCAAAATGTTGTTTGCATCATTTCATTATTTATTTTCCTGAGCACACCTAAAATATTCTTTTGTTTGGGACAGCTGGCTGATTGTATTTCATCTACTCCTATGAGAGCAAAAAGTCAGTTAAAGTTTTTGCAGTGTGTACTGACTGTGCCTGACTTTTGCTAATTGCTGTAAGCATTGCTGTTCTTTCCCTATGCAGGAAAGTAGCAGACAGAGAGGCAATATACTTCCTGTGGAGGAATGGCTGTGTGAAAAGGGGCACGATTTAATTGTGATGAGCAACCCAGTCTTTGGTTTAGATGAAGGCCTAAAGATGACCGTTAACTCTCCTGGGAAAAGCAGAAGTAAGAAGTAGTGACTTGGTAAAAGCGGAACCCTGTCCGGAAAATGCTGACAGACTCCTTCGCGTGAGCAGCAACCCTGTACCAATCATTTGATCGCTTTAGGCGCGTGGATGAGTGCAATGAACCAATTGTATTAATGTTGCTATTGCGTGCTCTGCTTGATTGTCTATGTAACCTTTGTATATGCCACAAATAAAGGAGAACGATCGTACTCATATTGAGACTCCATTGTTACTCCGGGTCCATCTCCCACTCCAACACTTCCAACTGCCAAGATCCTCTTTAAGAGTTTTCTGAGATACAAATGAGTGAGTCACTTCTGATTGTTGTTTTCAAACTTAATAAAACACATATATATATATAGGTTGTTGAGAATATCTATTCTCAACAGAGGCTGAAAATGGAATTAATTTCTGTTCACTTCTCAAAAATAAAATGAAACCTTCACAGAAGATGGATGTATTTCACATGAACTAACAGGGAAAAGTAAAATAATTCTTATAAAGATCCCTTATATGGAGGGAGCAAATAACTGCCCTGAGAAACCATGAACACCATCTGCATGTAGCAGAGACTCCTGATAGCCTTATTCCAAGTATCATCTTCCCCTTAAATCAGAATATTTTGAGAGGGTCAGATATTATCAGTATGATTTTGGGCACCAAGATAAAAATATTTCTCCAGCTGAAGAGGAAAAATGTTTTTTTTTACCTTCCCCACAACAGATAAAGGTTCAACTTTTCCTAATAGAGAAAGCAGTTATTCAGCAAGGAGTTAGTTGTTAGAGTAACCTGCAATAAGACGTAAAGGGAGTAAAGTAAAGAAAATATTATGTGATGATTACACTCCAATTCAATAGAAGCGGAAAACTGAACTATAGAATATTTAACAAACCAATCTGAGTCAAACATGCCCAGTCTCACTGGTCTGTGTGAAAAACTGAATTACTGCCTCTTCAAATTCATCACAAATAGTTTGATATGCTCTTTTAATTGGAAGGTCATTTTAAAAATGACAGGCAAGAGTTATTTCTATTTGGGCAAATATTTGAACTTACTGTCTTGTTGTGTATATGTAAAACTGTGTGCATTGTAGTTGTGTAAATACCTTTATCTCTGACCTTTTCAAGCATATAGCAAATAAATCTTTCCTTTCATACCAACACCTATATAAACGCCAGAAAAACCAAGTCACCGTAGACCTGGCATCACAACCAGTTCCAAAAGGAAAAGCAGAAGGGTCATCGTTGTGGGTGACTCTCTATTGAAGGGGGCAGAGGGACCAATATGCCATCCTGACCCGCTTCACTGGGAAGTCTGCTGCCTCCCTGGAGCACGGGTCAGGGATATGCTGGACAAAGTTCCTACTCTAGTCAACCTCTCTGATTATTACCCCCTTTTAGTATTTCAAGTGGGCAGTGACGACATGGGAAGAAGGAGCCCAAAATCAATTAAAAGAGATTTTAAAGCCTTGGGAAGGGTGCTTAAGGGATTGGGAACACAAGTAGTGTTCTCCTCTATCCCATCAGTGGCTATCATGAGTGAGGAAGTTAATAGGAAGAGACAGCAGGTCAATTTGTGGCTTCGGGACTGGTGTTATCAACAGGGCTTTGGGTTTTTTAATCATAGGTTGCCATACGAGACACCTAGCCTGGTGGGGCAGGTGGGATGCGCCTGTCCCAGAGGGGGAAAAGAATTCTGGGACAGGAATTAGCAGGGCTCGTTAACAGGGCTTTAAACTAGAGATGAGGGGGTGGGGAGGATAGCAGGGCCTGTTAGGACTGAATTTAAGGGAAACAAGCCAGGGCTTGAGGGATGGTGAACTGGGAAGGATTCTTACTATACCAACTCAATTCAGAGAGGTGATAGACACCTAGAAATTACAGAAACACCTGAGAGGGGTCTGGTAGGAAATGGGGCCCACACTCGAAAGTCCAGGTATACAATATCAACAGCCTTTCCCTTGTCCAATAATCTGGTTATCTTGTCATAGAAGGAGATCAGGTTGGTCTGGCAGGACCTCCCTTCCATAAACCCATGCTGACTAGGCCTGATCCCCTGGTTGCCCATTATGTGGGTTTTGATGGCACTCAAGATGACCTGCTCCATGACCTTCCCTGGTATCGAGGTTAGACCCTTCTGCTTTTCCTTTTGGAACTAGTTGTGATGCCAGGTCTACGGTGACTTGGTTTTTCTGGCGTTTATATAGGTGTTGGTATGAAACGACTAATCAATTTAAAATTTCAGTTCATGAATTTGAACATCTTTCCCATTTATATTTCCTATAATTCTATGTACTTCCCATCAGAGGAGTGTCTAGGTAAGAATCCAGACTCAGTTTGAAAGCACTTATCTTTAAGGAAAAAGATGTATATGATTTTACCTCTAGCCATCAGGATTTCCAGCTCATTTCAGAATTTCAAATTCAGGCTACATACTTTCACTACTCTGACTCAAATTAGATTTATGCTTAAGGTCAGGGATCCCTGTGGTGTGTTGTCCAGAATTGGGACAGAATCAGGTTTGAACTACCTAGGCAAGCAGTGAGAGTGTATTGTGTCATAGTGACAAGTTCCCTAAGGAAATTCTGAATCTTAAAGACAAAATTGGTTTCTTCTGTGTCTTTGTACAGCACTCATGTCAAAGTAATGTGCCTTCTACTTGTGATTGTGAGAAATCTAATTCAAAAGGTGAGACTTCCTCCTGATGGATCTTTGATCAGAAAAGTCTGGGGTAATAACTGATGCTATCTATTCTGTGACATGTCTGGGGGGATTTATAGCTCCTGTATTCATGTGTATATATGTGCATGTGTGTACATGTATGACTTAGACTGCTTCTAATGATCTCCTAAATGGACAGCTACCTGCCAAAAAATAAAGTGTAGTTTTATATATAAGAAGTTTTATCCCAAATGATGTGGTTTTTTGAAAGGTAGAAAAAAGTTGCTAGTAGTTTGTAAACCACTTCCCCCTTCTTTGATGAAATTCTGTAATGTCGGGCAGTTATGGGAGATCCTTTCTGTTGATGATAGAACTTATTCTCTAGTGCATTATTTCTTCTGCACTTAGCTCATTTGCATTTAATTTGCAAAAGCAAAATGGTCTTAACCTGCTTGTACATACATTATTACACAAGTAGAATATCAAAGGTGATTTTGTGTCTTTTGTTCATGAATATAACAGTATGATTCTGGATTTACCCTGAAGAAATGTAATGTTGACCTGAATGTCTATCAAAATGGTTTTCATACCCTTGAAGTGGAGCTAGTCTTGGAAAAAATGGAACCTCTCCAAAGCACTTTCATTATACTTTATCTATGTTTACTATGTTTGTTTTTTCAACGTGGGGGGAAAAAAAGTGTTTCTTTTCATTTACATTGATTCAAATGTATTGACTTCAGTGGCTTTATTCCTTGGCCTCTTAGGTGTCATAAGTAAAAATGAGGCTGTAAGGAATACAATTGTAGCAGGCTGGGTATTATTTAACAATAAATGGTTCAAAGTAGGTAAGTCTTCCTTCTATAATTTGTTGCACCTGGTAGTGGTCTGACGTTAGACCTCATCACATCCTCTTTCCACACCATTAACCATAACCAGAAATCACAGTTTCACAGTAACTGAAGCAAAGGTCTGAAACAGTTGCAGACTTTAATTTTCAAAGATTTATAATTTTGAAACGCTTTGGTTATATTTAATTCCTTCTATTTATAAAAGACTTCAATAAACTTGCCTGCAAGTTGCTGTGAAAGAAAAGAAGCACTAGAGCATCAATTCCTGCCTGAATGGGCCAAATAAAGTTTATAAAATGCAGCTTTGGGATGCATGATACTAGTGCTCACAACCAGTAACCCTAGGGTAGAGAGCTATGTGGTATGATCAACAAAATTTACAGTCCAGGTGACAAACAGGATCTCTGTCCTGTGAGAAGGAGAGAATAAAACATCTGAGTTTCCAAGTCAACCTAGTACAAAGATGAAACGACAAAAAGTCTGACATCCTATGTTAGTCATACTCCACACGGACCAGTAGACATTTGAGGAAAACCTTTTCTATATGTTGTAGAAGGGTTTTGTCTGCTTCCCAGCTCCCAAAGCTTAAAAATCATTCCTTTCTAAACTGCACCTAAAGGAAGAATCTCATTTTAAGTGGTAAGGGAACATGGAAATAAAGAGGTTTTCTATACCACACTTTAACATCTACCCATCTGTAACGAAAAGATTCTTCACTGTAAAAAATACAGTGAAGAATTTTAATTAATTTTTGTCTTAAAATGTGTTTATAAGCTTTGAGATAAAGACAATTTGGTAGAACTGTTAAACAAGCAGCTATAATCTAATTTCATTGAAACAGTTTAAATGCATTACCATATCTTGGAAATGTTACTGAAAAAATTGAAAGAGTGCTTTCTTCTGGCTAAAAGACGGCAAATTAATTCAATAAATGGAACTCTTACATACACTTCTGTTTCTCAACTCTTCTTATCTGCAAAACAAGTTAAAGAGGTATCCTTCAAAACAGTATGAAAACCTCCTACCTTTTGCATTCCTTTGTATGTGTGTAAGGATTCTTGCTAGATTTGTTTTGTTATTTTTATATTTTTTATGCCCTTCAATCTGAGTACCTAACAAAACTGAAATGGCTGTACAGTACTGATCATAGCCAAATCAAAGGGAAAACTGCTGAAAATCTTGAGGAAATATTCTGCTTCTGTGAAATGTCCTGTCTTCTCCAAGGCTGAGGATTTAAATTCTAATAGCATTTAAACTCCTGTTGATTGGAAAAAAGTTTGACTGACGTAGGTATCAGGAGATTGAAAGAACTAATAGGTTCTGCAGCCTCTTGTCCCAGCTCCTAGGGCTTTGGCTAGCTGTGTTCAAAGTCAGATCTGATTTTCCTCAGCTGCGTAACATGGGATCAAACTGCTGTGAAAACACATAAACTGTGAGAATGAGCTGTGGGAGCCTCTTCTGGGACCTCTGTTCTCTTTGCTTGGAAGGTGTATTAAAGCTCAGCCTTTGCCATAGGTCCTTGCATGAGTTTTGTTGCAGCTGTGCCTCCGCCCAGCATCACACCTTGCTGTCCCTCACCTGGCATCACTGACTTGGCTTCCTGGCCTGATTTCAGACCTTCATGGTCATGGTTGGCAATTGCAGGGATGTTGGCTGACCCTGCCCACTGCCACTAATGCTCCATTCTTGCATGTGTACTCTGTAACGGTGTCCCTTGGTAGTAGAGTTGCTGCACTGCCTGCCTGCTGTGATTTCCAGCTCCTGGCTCCCATTTCCATGCAGAGCAGCACAGGCTTGCTGTTCCCTGTCAGCTGAAAGCTCATCTGGTGGATCAATTACTTCATAGAACACTGAATTTAATTTAAAACTGGGTATGAAAGGAAGTTTTGGGTGGGTTTTTGTTTTTTTTTTTAATCCGGGGGCTGACACAGAAATGACCTACAGTGAATTCTGAAAGTTTCTATATGTCAAAATAGCTGGCAAATTTTCCCAAACACACCTCCAATCCTGGGAGATCTGTAACGTCATATCTTGATATATTCCACATTTTCTATTGTGTTCATTTGGAAGCAAATTAAAAAGTGATTCATATATGCCATGCTTGCCTATTTTAAGGCAATACATATCTGATCTTACATATGTATCCCTTTGAGATAACAAATATAGGAGAAGCTTGGGAACCAAGGTTAAGTTTAAATCAGTGCTTTTATTCTACAATGTTCTATTTATTCCTATTCCTATATACAGGTCATCAGAAAATTGCCAACAAGCTATTACTTCTCCATCAGAAGAAAGACATTAAGAGCCCTTAGTAAACAGCATAGACTGGATTTTCTTTCACAAATCATTTCAGACATTGATAGCAAAGTTTTATTTGAAACTGAAGAGCTTAGGAAAAGGATTACGCAGCAGATTCCCTGCTGCAAAATCATCTGCTGACCACAGGGTACTTCCCTCACAGGTTCAGTATTCCATTCAAGCTTTGTGCTCTAATTCACCAGGAATGTCTTTTCTCAGTATTTCATCCTGTTGGCAATTTATGTCTATGTACAACTAAATATTTATTTGGCCAATGTAAGACTGATCCCAGAGATAAGTAACATTTTCCTCACGTAGGGTATAAAAACAGCCAACTCAAACAGATGTGCAACTTTTCATATATACTGTATTTGATTCCTCTCATAGTGAAACAGAAAAGTCTTTTAGTTTACTTATATGGAAAAGAAAGCATAACATTGTGTGAAATACATGTTCATTTGTCTCTCCTTTTCTTGCCACAGTAGAGGCCTGTGACACCAATTAATTATAGTTGTATAAATATGGATATAGTTAATATTCAATTACTTATAAAATATGTAAACACTAATTTGCTTACAAATATGAACATTAAAAAAATGGTATAAATATAGTGTGACCAACAGCATTAGCCAAGTACTTGTTAACAACATGACAGCATTCCCAGTCACAGTGTATACATGTGAGCTTCAAAGTAGCAAAGAGATATAGTTGCCCCAGAAGACGCACAAATGATAAAAGTTTCTGCAAGTAGTCAGGGCATCCTACTGAATGCCAAAGAAAGATGACGGGCAAAGCTAAAATCAAAAGAAGCAGTGCTGGTAGCAGATGAGGTCCCATTTTGGGGAGGGCTGAAAACAAAAATCCATCAAGCATGAAGAAGCTAAGAGAAAACAAAGATGACAAGCTTACATCAGTTCCAGCTTCTCTCACCAAAGACTCTGAAGCTAGCTCATCTTGACTTCAGCAACCAAGCACCTTCAAGTACTGAACTTAGCAGCGCTAGCTATGCAGCGTCAGCTCTATAGTGTAAGTGCATGCATGCGATATTTTGTGTGTTAATTTAATGAATTTTAACTTGCCTTATTTTTCAGTCTTCTAAGCACTCCCCTCTCAGCAGTTGCAAACTTGATGACTGATATATATTTCTCACACACACTGATATATATGTATTTATACACACATTCATATGTGTACGCCACACATATATATATATGACACATTTGACAGTAATTTATTTTTTTTCTGGGTCACTAATAGTCTTCCTAAGACTCTTTTTTTCAGTCCTGAGTTTCTAACTATGTTATATCTTTGAGGCTTATTCCACAGAAACCCTCCATATTTAAACGCGGTCAGAGCAGACACTCGTTCTGTCGGCGAGGCGGCGGCGGCGGCGGCGGCACCCGCACCCGCACCCGCACCCGCACCCGCAGCAGCACCCGCAGCACCGGCGACGAGAACTAAGCTGAGC